>NW_027464590.1:0-600000 GCF_043290135.1 Rhipicephalus microplus
TATGTTGCACTGATACAAAGTGTTCTTCTGTCGGAGGTTGGGGGTAAGGGAAGCAAAACAAAGATAAACGTTAGAAAAGAAGAAAAAAGATAGAAAAGGGGGATGCAAAGTAAAAGTAGTGCTACACTGCTCCTACTTTGCATCCCCCTTTTTCTTCTTTTTTCCCTTGTTTTCTTTTTTCACCTTTTTTGTTACATTTGCATTGTCCCATCTAGTGCATGAATCAAGGACACATGGCTTTGCTATAGCAAAGATGCCTATGTGGTGTTGGATTGAACAGTGCATTGTACTTCATTCAGTTAATTAAAGACTGATC
The DNA here is from genome assembly GCF_043290135.1 of Rhipicephalus microplus. Lineage (NCBI taxonomy): Eukaryota > Metazoa > Arthropoda > Arachnida > Ixodida > Ixodidae > Rhipicephalus > Rhipicephalus microplus. The sequence continues at coordinate 317 of NW_027464590.1, forward strand.
AGTCTTGCAATAAGTCCTTCCTGTCTATCACCACACATGTTCAAATGAAAAGTTTGTGCTTGGCTCTTAGCATGCTGGTATATAGCTTGTGTCTTGGACTGCTCAAAATGAATGTTATTTTGCTGCTGTTTATGGTAATGAATTTATCCAACATGAAAATATCTTGCCTTGTGAACTTTGTCGGACCTGCCTTTCTTTTTCTTTCCTATGCAGGCATTGTATGTGAGGGAGGCAGTAACAGGGAGGTGATAGCTTGAGCTTCGGAAGAATAAATGCTGGCAGTGAGGCAATTACACATCAAACATCCCAGCCATTTTGCCAACCGTCCTAAATGTGTTTTGAAAAAAAATATTGTGCTCGTTTACTGTATTGAAAACAGCAAAATGCTAAAATATATCACAGAGAACGAAATATTAGGCCACGTTGGTGCCTTCTGGACTTCCCAGGATGTCGTCTGGGTGTTGTTTGTAAAAAGTAAAAAGTGTTTCAAAAATACTGCCCCTTCTACACCAAATTCGGTCTTGGTATTAAGTAAAGGTGATTGTGTGTAGTGCATGAAGCTCAGTAATATTAGTGCAATTTTTTTGCCACATCAAAAGCAAGGAAGCAGTTCTCTTTATATGGCAAGTTATATGATTACACTTTGTCTTAAAGTAGAAATGAATTTTTGAAGTTTTCTTATGATGGCTGTTTTCTGCATTTGATATACGATAGCTTCCGTTCCGAAGTTCCCCATGGGCCTCAATAGGAGACTTCTAAAATCATTTTCCTCATTTAAACAAAAATTGTAATGATAACACTTGCCATATAACAAGAACTGTTTATTTGCTTTCAACTTACATATAAAAGTAATTTTCAATTAGACAAACACATAGCTCAAATTGCATCTCAATGTGGACAAAAACGATTATAGAGTGATATTATTAATCTGGACCTAACATCATTTTTTTTCGTGAAATATAACTTCTGTGCAGTGAGTATTTGTGGCTCAAATATTCATACAAAGTGCAGTATTGCCAAACAAGAAATGCAAACGATAAACAGTTTGGCTGAATTCTTCAAAGCCTATGTAGCGGAAAAAATTGCACTAATGTTACTCGGCTTCAAATACTTTAAGAAGCACCTTTACTTAATATGTAGATAAAATTTGATAAGGCAAGAAAAAGCAGTACTTTGAAATTTTTCTCACAAATAACACCCGCACGACATTCTGCGAAATTCTGAAGGTACCCACCACGTGACCACTACTTTTTTCTCTTCAAAACATTTCTGCAAATAACTATTTTCAGAAGAGTAAATTACCGTCATTTTTTAAACTATACATCTGTGATGGTCGCCAGGCAGTATGGTTTGTATGTTGGGTGTAGAATAGCCCAGTGCGAAAAACAACAAATGTCTGAGCATTCTTTGACGCTCGGGCAATTTCGAAAGCATTTGTTTGTTAGCAGCAATTCAGTTAAGCCCTTGTCTTTACGCTTAGGCCCAGAAACAAAACTCAAGTAACCAAAGTAGTCCTAAGAGTCATGCAGTCTGTTCAAAGGCTTGTGGAGCCTAATTTAGTGCAAGCTTCACCATTTTTTAAAAATTTAGATTCAACTAACAGGTTTCGGAGGCACAGGGCATTTTCGGCTAACTTGTTTCACACCAGTTACTTAGATAAAAAGCGAAAAGTAGAGGTACAAATACCATTTTAAAGGCATTGTAGGTAATAACATAAAGGACTGCTTTCTTTTTTTGTGTGGTGATTTGCCTGAACGCTGTGCTTTTTGTGGTATAGTTCATTGTCTAGTGAACATAGGTCTTAAAAACTAACATTAGCCATGTTGAGGTCGATTTCTTGGTTATAGTCATAGTAGCCATATTAAAAATTATGACTTCAAACTTGATTGTTCTTTTGAAGAATTTTTCTTGCATAATGATATTTGAGAGTCTTAGACAACTTTGTTATAAGAAAACGTGATGTCATAATAGGGTTACTTTTTGTAGAGTCGTTCAGTTCTACCTTACCTTTTACATTCCTAATAGAGCAGGTATTTTCAATATCGGTATTTAAAATGGAATGAGCATGCTGTATGTAGTAAGGTGTAAGCACTTACAGATAGCACATGCACCCAACTTTTCTGTTGGCAGTTTATTTCTGTTATTCTTGATTTATATGTGGGGTTTCACGTCCGAAAACCACTATATGATTATGAGAGACGCCGTAGTGGAGTGCACTGGAAACTTCGACCACTTGGGGTTCTTTAACGTACACCTAAATCTGAGCACACGTGCCTACAGCATTTCTGCCTCCATCGGAAATGGAGCTGGGATTTGATACCACGACCTGCGGGTCAGCAGCCGAATTTCTGTTACTCTTGCTCCCCTATATGTGTGCAGTTCGGTTATAGTTATCTGACTTGCACAGATTTTAATGGCACCTGCCTGGTCCTGCTTGCTTTCATGGTGATTTTAACCTTCATAAGTTGCATAGGTTTAACTCTCAAAATTGTTCAAGATGCCAATTTTGTGCACAAACTGTACAGTATAAAGGCAGCAGATGTACATGCACACACTATTAAATGTACATTGAGAGCTTTCACTTGCAGTTCCTAAAGTTTTACTGTGCAGGAAGCATTTAAGTCATAATTTCATAAGGACATATTAATCGATTATCTCTACCATTGAAAATCGTGACAACCTAGTTATTCTCACTGTGATAAGCATGCTGTTTTCTTTGATGTGGCAGAACTAATTTATACACTCATTCTTTCTATTATTCACATATGCATAACATGAAGGATTGTGTGCCTTACATTTTCAGGTTCATTCTGTGTGTTATATTTCTTGTGCATGTGAACAATAATAAATGTGCCAACATGTGTCTCTGACATTACTTGTGGCAATTATTTTCATTTCCAGGTGCCTATGAAGGACACATAAGTTCTATGGCAGTGACCTTCCAAATTTACAGTGGTGCCGGAGCCTCAAGCAGCATTTCGCCGATCTCCACAAGGCGTTCATGAGATAAACACAGCGCCACACTTTCACATTGCTATGATTATTATTTATGTTTAAACATTTCGTTCTAAAATTGCTGTTACATTGTGTTTTGTGTCACCATCCTGTGGCTAAGGTGGAGCTCGTGAAATTACGGTGCAGTCACCTCATTTGTGTACCATCAACACTGCAATGTCACTATTCACAGCTGGAGCATACAGACAAATAAAAAAAATATATTGATTGTAGCAGGGCTGACGTGTAGATTAAGGCTTCTCTATTGATAATACTAACTTTATAAGTTCTTTAAGTCTTGCATAGAGCACTGTAATAATGTGTTGCAATGTAACCACCATTTATGATCGCTAGCATGGTAATTTAGTAGTTTTGTAATGCATTTTACTTAAAAGGTAATTTTGCTTCCGCATCACGACAATTAGAAAGATACCGATGATTCAATCCCTCATCATGCACATTTTAGAAAGATTGTGATTTGTACACAGTATTGCATTTACTCAAGATGTGGACATCTATTCAATTTACACATTATATTGCTTTGCACTAGATTCAGACGTAACATGCACACATTTCAATAATTTCTCCATGATACGTCTTTCCATAAGATGCGGAGTCCGCATCATACGTCTTATGCGGAGTCCGCATCATACGCCTTCCTAATTCCAATAATTCCGTACTTGAGGTCTCCGCATCATACGGAACGTTTCAGTAGGGATCATGCTCCACCTCAGTAACCGGCCACTTTTAGGCGACGATACCTATGCGGTACCAACAGCTGCTCATTTTTGCGACGTTGCGCAGGGGAACAACGATACGGCTTGCTAAGGATTGGCTCCTCCGTTAGCTCGATATTGTGCTCGATCACTGTCGTGTTTCCGGGACGGTTCAAAAACACGTCTCTAAACTCGGAAACAATCTTTCTGAGGTCGTCCTTCTGGACTTCAGTTAACCTAGGCTCTTGGTTCAATTGCTCTAAGATTACCTCCGATCCACTTTCGATTACATCACTAGTGGTCAAATCTTCTGCTCTCTCTTCCTCTGAAGCATTCAATAGCAGATTTACGACCGCTTGACATTGAACGTATGGTTTCATCAAGTTACTGTGGTAAATTTTGTTCGACCGCATTCCTAATTTCACTTCATAATATGTATCAGAAAGCATCAAGGGGGCCTTCCACTCGTCCGCGGATTTTCCCGCTCTCTGACAAATGTCGCATGAGCGTACAAAGTGTTCGATATGCTTCCAAAATTTCGGCCAATAAAACTCAAGGGAAACTCTAGCCTTGGTCTTTTTTATGCCGACATGCCCGGCCCACGCGTTTTCGTGCGCCAGTTCCAATAGTTGGCGACGATACTTTTGTGGCACCAAGAGCTGCTCATACCTGCGACCTCGCGCATTTGTGTAGCTCCGATACAGGAGCCCTGCTTTCTCAAAGAAAAGAAACCTTCTTTTTCTTTCTTCCCAAGTTGGCGCTTTTCATTAGCGCTTTTATCGAGAGGTCCTCACGCTGCTCTCGAATGAGCGTTTTTCGATGAACCCTCGACAGCTCACACCAACTTTCCGCTACAGGCGAGAGCGTTGCACCTCTCTCGCTCTGACTCAATGGCGCCATGTCATCTCCCCCTGCTACGGGAACCACGCCAGTCGCTTTGGCAACGGGCCGCTCGAGTGACTGCTCACATGACTCACACGGAGAATTTCCTCTCTGAGGTTCCGTTGACTCGCCGCCAAGGTCACACAGATCTGCTGCTTTTGAAGTGGTTTCTCCACATTGAACAAAATCAAGCTCCCGCGAAAGCTTCCGCGCTTGCGATCGCGTGAGGGCCATGTACGCTAGGTTGGAGAAGAACGACTTACCCTGCTCTTTGAGAAACTGCTCTGAATTATTAGAGAAAAGATAAGGAAAACGATCGGAAGCGTGGCAGACACAGCCGCTTCGGTGCGAAGCTTACCGGACGGGCCTTCAATGACAACCGTTGCGACTTGTAAGCAAGCACTCTGCTCCTCGGCGACTTGCCTAATCCACGCGCATTCTCCTGTAAAGTCATCCGGAGACAACAATGAAGGATGGACAACGTGCATGCTTGCCGCTGAGTCTCTATGTGCTCGACACGTTTCCCATTCACTCTAATTTCTTAGAGATTCGGCTCTAACAACCGCGTGTTCTTTTCCGATTCTCGGATTGTTGCAAAAGCCAACTTTTGCTTGCAGTCTATTGCGATGTGCCCTACTTATTTTCAGTTGTAGCAGATTAGCGGCTTCCGTGATTGAACCGCCCGCGTGGTATCAGTGCGTTGTTTAGGAAACTCACTCGATTTCTCCGCTTCTGTTTGCCCTCCCCCTACAGTGTCCTTCGTAAGAGACGGGTTCTTCTTGAAATTACGGTGTTGAGCGGGTTTCCGTTGATCAAGTTTCTTTAAAAAACTCTCTTTTCTTTCATTCTTTTCAACGCGCACTGCCCTGCTATGCAACTTTCGGCGAGTATAATACTCCTCAGCTAACTCCGCTGCCTTGTTTAGCTGTACTTCACCAAGTTTGTCCTGCAGCCAAAGCTTTACATCCTCCTCGATGCAGCGGTAGAATTGCTCCAATGCAATGCATTCTACCACTTTATCGCGATCGTCATAAACACCTTCGCCCTTGAGCCTTTCAATTAAATTGGCTTTAAGACGAAATGCGAAGTCAACGTGTGACTCATACCCCTTTTTAGCGTACCTGAACCTTTGCCTGAAAGCCTCGGGTGACAACTTATAACGTCTCAAGAGCACTTCCTTAACCTCGTCATAGCTCTCAAACGCTTCCCTCGACAAGCAAGTTATCGCGTCGGACACTTCGCCGGGAAGAAGGGCTAACAGGTTATGCGCCCAAAGAGACCGCTCCAAAGCATTTCGCTCACAGACGTGTTCAAAGTTAACGAGATACTTTGCCATGTCCTCGCCTACTACGAACGGTGGCAGTTAGTGCGAAATTCTATAACCGCTGACCTGAACTGACGGAGAAGCTACATTAGGCGCCTGCGAACACTGTAGGATTGCCAATTGTATTCCTTCCAACTCACGGCGCTCCTATCTCTCGGCCTCCTCACGGCGTTCTCGCCTTTCAGCTTCTTCACGTTCGCGAACTTCTCACCTTTCAGCCTCCTCGCGGCGTTCTTTGATATTCACCCAGGCCTCATCGACTTCCTCAGTCGACAATCTTTCACGCTTCATGATCTCAAGAATCGCTGCTTTCGTTTCGCACGGCCCGAAGTATTGCCGAGTTCCTCACAAATTTCGATGAGTTCTTTCACTTTAAGGTTCTCCATTGTTCCCACTAGCCTCTTGATGTTTGCCCTGTTAAGAATCTACTTGCCGGACGCACTATAAGTCTACTAGCAAGACGCGCAAGCAATTTTTAGCACTGCCGTGTTTACACCCTCCGCATTAACTTTGGTTTCAAAGCGCTTCGACATTGCTTGAAACGATCAAACTTACTCTAATGCTTCACACAGCCCTTCACTAAACTACTATTAGCTGTGCTAGAGTCCTAGCGAACTAAGGGGAAAACATCAGGCACTCACCGCATTGATGCCGCTGACGCTGGCCGATCCCGCAGCTGTCAACCACTGTTATGAAGGCGAGACGCCTACATGGTCTCGAAGGCGCCACTGCTGCGAACTCTGCCGACACGGTCACCAACCGTTTCGTGGCGTGTGTTACTCAGCTCGGGACTGTTTCTGCGCAGAGCTGATAGACGAGTGGGCGAGGCGACTGTGAGTTAAACAAGGTTTATGTACAGCATATATACAGAGGCGTTACAAATTCGGCGCTGGGGCCGACAGCTTAGAGACCCGAAGAGCCGAGCTCTCCTCTCTAATACATAGGTCTACTGTGAGCGACGCGCCGCTGGGATTCTTTTATATGCACCGGGTGAATTCTTTGAGTAACCAAATGTCCAACCAAAAGCGCCGCTGGTTGTGAGGTCAGAATCCTCCAATGGGGTCGCCGCTGGGCCGCGTCATTCTCATCGAATCTGAAGCCGCTGCGCTGCACGTGGCTGCACCCAAGGACGAGTGACGTCACCGCACATTGGGTCAGACTCGCCAGACAGGAAGGCGCTGGTTGCTTCGACGCGCTCTTGGGTTGAGGAGCTCACTGTCCGTTTCCCGACAGTAAGGCACTGCCACGTGAGGACGCCGTTGAGTTGTTCGCGTCAGGCCGGCTCACGTGCTGGCCTTGGCACAGATTGCCTTTTTCAGAGGCATGGACGTTCGCTGTGGACTCGCAGGCATTACAGTGGGCGACTTATATCAAATTTTAGAAATAGCACAGTCAGGCGACAAAAATACGCTTTGCAAACGGTTATTTGGCAGGCGATATATATCAATAGTGTTATCTGTAAATTTATTCAAAAGATGGGGCAGTGTAAAAGTTATCGATTGAGAAGCATAGTTATTCCGTGGCGTTGGAACAGACCACGTTTCTGGGAAACGTGTATCGTGCAAGTGAGATTTCTTTTGTAGCATCGATAGGTCATTAAAAATTGAGTTATTCTTCTTATTAGCCACGCAGTAAGACATCGTCAAACGGTAGTTGTAAAGATGTTTTACGGTCATTACTCGGTACCGATCAAACAATTCCTTGGTGTGAGAATAAAAAGAAGCATTTGCTGCCACTCTCATTGCCCTTTTTTGTAAAAGTAACAACTTGTTAATATTCTTTTTTGTTGTTATTCCGCAAATTAGGTGCGCGTAACCAAGCTGAGGGGAGATGAAAGAATGATATACAAAGAGCTTTATGCACTCAGGCAGAAGGTATCTATTTCTATTGATGAGGCCAATTGTTTTGCGAAGTTTTTTGTGTATTTCATTAACATGGTAATCCCACGTGGGATTACTCAAAAAGTACTTTTCTAACACCTTCATACATTCAACTATTTCTATTTTGCATTGACGAAGGCCGACATGAAGCAGAACAGCTGTGGTATTTTTCGGTCGGAACAGTACTGCTTTAGTCTTTTAAATAAATAAATAAATAAATAAAATATGGATTACCAGAGAATTTTTCTCAGTCCAGGAAAGTACAAGTGGTAAATCTTCTGCGCAAATTTTTTCTATATCTTTGGTTTTCTTACAAGTCCCTAACAGGGTTGTGTCATCTGGGTAGCAAATAAGAGATATTCGGGAGTGTGAGACAGCGCACTGCAAGTCATTCACATATATGGAGAACAGCAGAGGCCCTAGTATGCTTCCCTGGCGGACTCCAGCCCTAATGCACTTAAGTTCAGAGTGGAAGTCACCAAGGAAAACATACTGTTTTCGGTGGCTTAGATAAGACGACATGAGGTTATGAGCAATGCCATTTATACCATAGGAATGCAACTTACTGAGCGAAACTGTATGACCTAATGAATCAAATGCCTTTTCATTTATTTCATTTCATTTATTTACTCTCAATGCCGTACGGCGTTACAGAGAGGAGGGGTACAATATTAAACAATCAAGAGAAAAGACAACAGCGGGGCGGTTACAAAAAGTGATTGCTGACAGTGGACCTGAAGTGCGCAGCGTCGCTGATGGAGACAATGGAGGCTGGAAGGTGATTCCACTGCACACTGGTCGTTGGGACAAACGAGTTGAGGTAGAGGTTTGTTCGGGAGCTTGGCACACCAACTTTTAACGGATGATCAATGCGGGATGACACGTATGATGGAACTGAAAAAAGGGATTGTTTGTAGGTCTGATTGGTGTAAAATATTTTATGGAAAACACATAGGCGGGATATCATACGACGGGTTGCAGGGTCAGGTAGTTGTACTACTTGTTTCATGTTAGTGACACTGGATGACCGGGAATAATCAGAGAGAATGAAACGAGCGGGCCAATTTTGGGTAGCTTCAAGCGTGGAGACAAGATTGGCAGAATGTGGATCCCATACAGAAGAGGCATATTCAATCTTCGGCCGTACAAGAGTTTTGTAAAGCTGCAGTTTTAATGAAGTGGGAGCTTGAGAAAATTTTCGTCGAAGGAAGCCGAGCATGCGGTTCGCATTATTGCTAATATATTCAATGTGCGAGTGCCACGAAAGGTTATCTGAAATCTGAACGCCCAGGTATTTGTAGGTGGTAACCGAAAATAGAGGGGAGCCATTCAGGAAAATTGTGTTTACAGGGGTGTGCTTGATTGTTCGAGCTAACTTCTTATATTTGCACTTGTCGACGTTTAGTTTCATTAGCCAGGTGTTGCACCAGGCTGAAATTGTGTTAAGGTCGGTTTGAAGTTGTGAGGGATCAGAAAGTTCATATATTTCTATATATAACACAATCGTAAGCGAAAAGACGTATTGATGAGGTTATGGTATCAGGAAGATCATTAATATCAATTAGGAAGAGAAGAGGCCCCAATACTGATCCCTGAGGGACACCAGATGTAACAGGACAGTGAGGAGATTTGTTATCATTAACGGCTACACATTGAAAGCGATTCTGCAGAAAACAATCAATCCACCTTAAAATGTTAGGGTCAATGCTCAGTTTGCTAAGTTTATAAAGTAGTAGTGGGTGGGAGACGCAGTCAAATTCCTTCGCGAAATCAAGGAAAATGCAATCGACTACTGACGCACGATCCAACAAAGAACAGAGATCATTAGTAAAGGTGATTAATTGAGTTTCACAGATATGATTTTTGCAAAAACCGTGTTGGTAGACTGTGAAAAATGAATTAGGTTCTAGAAACCTCATCAAGTTAGTGTAAGTGACATGTTCGAGTAGTTTGCATGGGATTGATGTAAGAGAAATGGGTTGATAGTTAAAAAGAAAGAAAACTTCACCAGACTTGTACACTGGAATCACCTTTCCACCCTTCCAGTCGTCGGGCAGTAAGGAAAACTGTAAAGACTGTGAAAAAATATAGGAAAGGATCAATGAGGAGTTCACAATGGTACTTTTGAGAAACTTATAGTTAATTTCATCTATTCCAGAAGATGAAGAAATTTTAGCCCCCTGTATCAGCTTGAAAATTCCAGCACAGTCAATAAAAATGGGTTATATTGGTTCAAGACATAGGCTTTCTTTAACAGGAAAAGAAGTAGGAATTGTTTCAGTAAAAGATAAAGAAAACGTATTGTTGAGCAACACGCAGCACTGCTCTCGTGGAACAAGTGTTCCATCCGGTGTTTTTAATTTTACGTCTTTAGATCTGCTCATATTAACAGCGCTTCAGAACTTGCGGGGATCAGTCGATAAGAGGGATGGAAGCGTTCGCTGATAAAACTCGGTTTTTGCACGAGAAAGGGCTTTTTTATATTCTGATGCGACGCGCGCATAAGCCGCCCACCTTTCAGCAGAACTTGATAGTCTACAGCGCGCTTTTTTCATTAAGCAGTCGTTTCAGTGAGACGTTGTACCACGGTTGGCGTTTAGGACAGGGTATTCGTCTGAGCGGTATGTACTTATCAGTCAGCCATTGAACCTTGTTTCGAAATAAAGCCCAATTAACATTTAGCGGACGCTCCCAAAATTCAGGAAAGAAATAATCTCTAAAAGCTTCCAGTTCCCTATTTATGGCTTGGAAATCAGCTTTAACGTAGTCTCTAATTTATTTAAACTGTTTAGCGGGGCACGAAGAGGATGACGGTATAGTGAAATGGGCAACTAAGTGGTCACTCAAAGCAGGCAAAAGCGTTAAAGATGAAACAGACTCGGGAACAGTGGTCAGTAAAAGGTCAAGGGTGCTGAAAGACGACTGGGTGATGCGAGTAGGTCCTTTAACAAGTTGACTTAAGTTAAATATAGAGCAAACGTCAATAAAACTTGAGCATTCTTTAGAAGGACTGGTTGTTACAGGAAACGGCTCGTTCCACAAAATTGCTGGAAAGTTAAAATCACCCAAAACAAACAAGAGGGCTTTAGGAAATTTAGCGACGACTTGATTGAGGCAATCGTGGAATTCATCGCAAAAAGTAGACGAACTGTTCGGCGGACGGTAGCAAGCACAGAACGAGAAATCTGCGTAGTTTCTCTGGATACAAACACAAAAAATTCTAAATGTGATGCAATGCTGACGTCATAAGACGCAATCTCATCGGATACCACAATAAGAATTCCACCTCCTTTCCGCTCAATTCTGTCGTGCCTGTATATGGTGTAATCTTTTTTGCAATTCAGCAGTTCTTTATTATCCCCATGTTCATGCAGCCAAGTTTCGGCGAGCACAACAACATCAGCTGAGCACGCGTCAATCGCAGACGATAACTCATCATGTTTAGGAATCAAACTTCAGATGTTGGTGAACAGAAAAGAATAGTCGCGTTTGGATTTCGGCCGCACGGCTGAGGGTTGCTAGATAGTGGTTTGGTGCGGTAACAAAGAGTTGGCTGTATCACCAGTGGAAAGAGGGGCACTGTACGTCCCAATTCCGCAGACACTATCGGTTACGCTGCAATAAGCATAACATTGTTTGCCGACGTACAGCTTGTTATAGCGCAAGCTGTACTGTTTCCCTGTAGCCTTGCCAAAATCGTGAAGCTTTTTGCGCGAGTAGCGAGTGGCCTTACAAAGCTCTTCCTGGATTGTGATACCGGTGCCCTTAAGTTTAGCCCTTTGAGATAAAATTCGGTCTTTTGTTTTGGAAGACGCAAACTTCAAAATTATAGGTCGGCACTTGTTCTTGACAAAGGAGCCTAATCTGTGTGCCCGAGCAAGGCCATCAGTGGGCACTGGTTCAGAAAAGGTTGTGGACAAGAGCTTCCGTACTTTCTCTTCAGCTGACGCCCAAGTATCTGAATGACTATCTTCAGAGCCGTAAAAAAGCAAGTTGTCCCGCCGAGCCCTATCTTCTAAATCATCGGGGCGAGACAGCACAGCCGAATTTTCGCAGTTGATAATTTCAGCTACTGTGCGGCGAGTGTCAGCGTCGTCAGTAAGGCGTTCCAGGGTGGAAACCTTGTTCTCAACCGCTGCTAATCTCACGGTTACATCTGTTACTCGATCTTCGATCAATTTCTGGCTGGCTCTTACTTCGTTTAGCGACGACATTACTTCGGCGTGGCGTGATGCCATTGTACCTGCGAGGAATTTTATAGCTTCCAGTACTTCACTATTGGTAATCTCGGCTACCGGTTTAGGAGGCCCAGGGTTAAGTTCTATATCCCTAGACATAATAAGCAATTGCATAGCATGAACAGAGTCAGTGCAAACCATGAAAAGCACATGGGGGCATGAAACAAGCAGCAGACAACGGTTGCTCGTTTTTGTGCAATGCAAGGAAGGTGAACAACTAACCTGTATGAAAAACAGGAAGGGCTTAAGCAACGCCATCTTTACTGCTGCTGCCACATGCCCACTGATGGAAGCTTGTTCACGCTGGCTCTTTATACTGTCCGAATCCCCTGGCGGCTGTGATGCGGTGGTTCCTCCGGTGTAGGTGCGCAGTGGAGCCGCGTCCACGCATGGCCGCGCATAGTCGACTCGTTGAAGATACCAGCTGGTCACCGGGGTTGACCAAGAACACACAAAGCAGCCAGGCTGCGGCGTTGATTCCGGAGACGAGACAGCCAGTATCTGTATGCAAAATAGGAAGGGCTTAAGCAATGCCATCTTTACTGCTGCTGCCACATGCCCACTGATGGCAGCTTGTTCACGCTGGCTCTTTATACTGTCCGAATCCCCTGGCGGCTGTGATGCGGTGGTTCCTCCGGTGTAGGTGCGCAGTGGAGCCGCGTCCACGCATGGCCGCGCATAGTCGACTCGTTGAAGTAAGCAGCTGGTCACCGGGGTTGACCAAGAACGCACAAAGCAGCCAGGCTGCGGCGTTGATTCCGGAGACGAGACAGCCAGTATCTGTATGGGAAACAGGAAGGGCTTAAGCAACGCCATCCTTACTGCTGCTGCTACATGCCCACTCATTATTGATAAGTCAATAAAAATCCCTAAATTTAAGCAGTGATTCGAGAAATTATGTAGTATTATTTCCTTTTGTTTTAGCAAGGCAGTTTCAGTAGAGCAGTGTTTTCTGAAACCATGTTGAAAGTTGCGAAGAAACGAGTGTTTAGAAAGATAACTGGATAGCCTAATGTGTAAAAGTTTCTCGATGACTTTAGAAAGAACTGGCAGAATTGAAATAGGTTGATATTTCCTAAAGACATTTTTGTCCCCACCTTTAAATATCAAGACAACTTTTGAAATTTGCATTCTCTGGGAAAATGTTCCACTGGACAAGAATAAGTTAAATATGTGTGTCAGCGGAAACATGATCAAGTCTACAACATATGTTTGACAGGTCTAGTTTGCACTGTTTATCAGGTCTAATTTGCAAGCTATCGACATCGCAAGTGCTACTATTGTTTAAATTTAGGTAGGTACTGCGCACCTCCTGCACATCGGTAGGAGACAAAAAAAAAACGGATGTAGCGTTGAAGTTTAAATCAATGTTGCCCGAATCGTAACAGTCTGAACGCGTTTCAGGAAATTCTTGTATAAAAAAATTGTTGAAAAGATTGGCCAACGGTAAGCCAGATAGAGCTTGACCTTCATAATTAATGGTTGTAGTTAGTTGACAGTTTCGGGAGTGGCCAAGTACGGAATTTACTTTCTTCCACGTTAGGTCAGATTGTTTGACATCTAGAGAAAATGAATTATTATAGTAGCTATTTTTAGCCTTTTAACAACGTTGACTATTTGGTTTCCAACGGACTTAATTCTTTGAATACGTTGGGATCTCGACTAGTGACGAACTTTTTGTACAAATGGTTTTTGTGCTTCATATTTTGCAGAATGTTTTTCGTAACCCATGGTTTGCGAGTCTGGCGCAATTGTGTTACGGTTTTAGTTTGAAAGCAAAGTTCATAACTAGCGCAAAAAGTTTTTAGGAAGTTTCGTAGGCTTGGTCAGGGTCACGCTCAATGTAGACTTGTTGCCATGTAAATGCACTTACAGCCTCTCTAAACCGTACTAGAATATTATCCGAGATATCCTGGAAAGTGTGTTTCTCCCTTTTTTTCTTGGGTTGATCTGTACTAGCCAGAAGCATGAAAACTGCTAAATGGTCACTCAAATCTGTAGCAATAACATCTGATTTTATCGGTAAGTGCAATGCATTCGTAATAAAAAAATTTAGTAACGTCGACGATGTTGCCGTAACTCTGGTTGGTCCAGTAGATATTATGTGAATGCCATTCAATGCCACAAATGCAGCCAGGGACGTTTGCTTCAAACCATTGTCGAGTATGTTGGTATTAAAGTTGCCTCCAAGTACAAGTTCAAGTTTGTTTCGAGAGGCAAAATTAAGAATCTTCTCAAGAAACGTAAAAAAATTGCCAAACGAACCGGTTGGGGGCCTTTAGAGCCCTACGAACATACTTGCTGCATTACACAAGGTTACTGCTTAATAGTCCTCTGTTACAACGGTGAAAAAGGGTTGAAGGCTACATTCAAAAGACTTGTGAACCCTCCACCACGTTTGCTCTGTCGTGTTACGAAAAAGTGCGAATATGCTGAGGGTTTCTACATTTCTGACCCTTCATCATACCACGTTTCTGTTAGTTTATTTGCTGAAAATGGAAAACTTGGTGTCTAAAAAAGCATGTCTAATTCACCGGTTTTGATTTCGCGGAGCGGTTGTTCAGGTTTGTAAAGGAGAGGGGATGTTTACATGCCTTTGCAATGTCTAAGAATTGGTGTGGGGTGATTACCATGTTGTACAGTGGTGAGCACTGTTAGGGTGAACACGCGAGCGCGTGACCGACGGCACTATCAGAGCCACGTAACAGTCAGCGTTGGAAACATTGCACATGCACAGCATGTGCTTTGCGAAACACTCTTTTCACCGCGCGCATCACGTCATCGATATGCTTGATCGTCGTCTGCTAGCCGCATTTGTGTTCGCTGAGCTAATACCTTCTGCATTTCAAGGTCCATCTGGATTGAAGATTGGCAAGTGAAGGAAAAAGGTTAGTGTAAGAGGGATAATTATTAAACTTTTTATCCAAGAAAATTGCACTTCTGCAATTCAATTTGAACACTACCGTGAGAACAAATATAAAAACATGAGCAAATCTAATAGCGAGTCATGTGACCACTTACAGCAACGACTGCAGCTATTCTGGATGGTAACGAGTCGTAAAGTGATCGAACATATTCGCGATCGGCTTTCAGCCTTTCCCACTCATTGCTGACTTGCGCCCACAACTGGTTCAAAGTCGCGGAATAAAGAGCTTCCTTGCCAAAGAAGCTTTCAGGCGGCCCCACACGTTTTCTATCACATTCGGGTCCGCTCCTTTCTGCAGCCATTCCAGTAGCTGCATGAGCTGCTACACCTGAACTCCTTGACAGCCCGCGCCGTATGTAACGGTGACTGGTCCTGTTGGAACAGGTAATCACCATCTGGGAATGAACTACTCGCATATGGCAACAGCGCATTGTTCAAAATGTTGCAGTATTGTTCCAACGATAAGTGTCCACGTATACGTTGCAGGGGCCCTAAAACATATCTTGAAACAGCACCCCACACGCTCACACTCGATCTCCTACTGGCAGAAACACCTTGCACGTTGTCTGGGTCGTTCCTGCGTGACATTTTGACGTTAACTAAAACAATTGATTTTCAAAGCAGGAAGTTTGCCTCACCGTGTGCCTCGTAGTCTCCAAACACGCAATCTTTGGTATTGTCGCGTCTAAAACGTCGACTCATCCGAAAAGATGGCGCGACCCCACTCTTCTGAAGTCCATGCTTCGTGCAACTCAGCGAACTGCCGTCTTGCGTACTTGTGTGCCGCCGTTAGTAGTGGCTTCTGCGCTGCGACGCGACTGCGTAGGCCCGCAGTACGCAGGCGACGTCAAACAGTGGTGTCGGAAACGTCCAAATCTATGTCATCGTGTGTTGCTGGGGCTGGCAAGAAAGGGTTACAAACAGCAGCTGCAACTATGAGGGCGTCTTCATCGTCTGTGGTAGCTTTAGGGCGGGGCGCGCGCGGTACATCCTGAATGCGACCTTCATACTTATAGGCTTGATGATGATGTTTGATGTTTTGTGGCGGAAGGGCCATTTCATGGCCAAAGAGCGCCAGTTCTTGTTACAAGAGATATGGGCAATGGTTGTGATAAGCGGCTGTATATTGACCATAAATGATGATGTGCAGAGCTTAATGGCGCAAGGACCCATTGGTGGCCCAAAAGCGCCATTTCAGTGACTAGATATGTGGGCAATGTTATGGTGCGTGCTTGTATAGGGGCCTTAAAACTCCTCACGCTAATGCGGGTAAAAACATTACTAATAAAGTCATGGCAGTGTCGTGATATGAATAGTAAAAATGGGTGACAAAAGGTTTCGATAATAAAAGCATGTGTAAAAATATTTAGCACTAGCACAAATGCCACATCAGCGTTCTTGTGTCCAAGGGCCGAGAGGCAAGTTCTTCTTAATGTAGCCACTGCAGCAGCAACCTCTCTTGAGAGGTCACGCTACGCAATGCCTGGGTATATTACATGGTAAAAACCGACATTTCTTAAAAAAAGCTAGCAATGATTTATGGGTGAAAAGTGGTTCCCTACCGACAAACATTACGGGGTGTAACGATATATGTTGTCGGTAGGGTAATGAAAAGAAATTTCTTCTTAGAGTGTCTAATTGTTTACACTGGATTAAAACGTGAAGAACTGTTAATGCCTCACCACATCTGTCACACAAAGGTGGATCGCCACCGGACAAAAGATATGAGTGTGTCGTGTATGTTTGTCCTATCCTGAGCCTTGTTAGTGTTACCTCTGTTAGACGTGATTTTGATACTGGTGGCTAATGGGCAAGATGTGGCTTGATAACGTGTAGCTTGTTTTGTGTGTGTCTATCCCACTTGCTCTGCAGGTAGTCCGTGAGCTTTCGTTTGAGAGATGGCTTAAGATCAAGGGGCGGGATCGAAATGGGTGTAGTGGCACTGATTTCGTGGACGAATGCAGCAAGCTGATCCGCCATCACGTTGCCTTGGATCTCCCGGTGCCCTGGCACACAGCACACTACAACATGTTGTTTGAGTGTGTAGAGTGTGCATGGAATAAAGTAAAGTGAGACGAGGGCAGGGTTTTTTTGTTTTTTTTAGATTGTGCAGAGCCGTAACCACACTGAGGGAGTCCGTATAAATTACTGCTTTTTGTATTTGCGATTGCTTGATGTGTTTAGCCGCCACAAGTATCGCGTAAGCTTCCGCTGTGAAGATACTTGTGCCTGGATGTAGAGGGCCAGCATCCGAAAAGGATGGGCTGACAGCAGCGTAGTACACAGAGGAGTTAGACTTGGAGGCATCTGTAAAGAACTCAGGACTTGTGTATTTGTGTTGAAGTTACAGGAATTAGTTTCGGATATGGGCAATAGGTGCATGTTTTGTAACTTCTAGGAAAGAGACATCGCAGTCTATAATCTGCCACTGCCACGGTGGTGGGTATACTACAGGAGCCATTAAACTGTGTTCAAGTGACACCCCAGTTTCCTCAGCTAGACCCTTCAGGCGAACTGAGAAGGGCTGCCTCATCGAAGGCCTGTTTCTAAACAGAATAGAGCTCGACAAATCATTATTAGAGGAGTATGAGGGGTGCGTCTTGCCTGCTTTCACCTTAAGAAAATATACAAAGGATATGCAAGTTTTTTGTAGATGAAGCGATCATTCATTTGACTCAACGTAAAGGCTTTCTACAGGACTGGTGCGAAAAGCACCCGTAGAAAAGCGGATGCCCAAATGGTGCACGGGATCCAGCATCTTCAAAGCACTTTGAGTCGCAGACTGATAAACAACGGCCCCATAATCTAAGCGGGTGCGAATGAGGGTTCTATACAGGTTCTTGAGACTTTGCCTGTCACTACCCCACGTAGTACGTGACAACACTTTCCTAACAATCATGGCTTTTAAACATTTTGTTTTTAAATACTTGATGTGTGGTATGAAGGTCAACGTGTCCAAGATTAAGCCCAAGAATTTATGCTCCGCATTGACAGACAGACGTTGACCGTTCAGTTCAATGTCAGGTTTTGAGTGCACGCTTCTCTTTCGGGAGAACAAGACACACGTGCTTTTTTCTGGGTTCAGCCGGAATCCGTTTTCCTCTGCCCATTTGGAGACCTTGTTTAAACCTATCTGAACTTGCCGCTCACACATTGCTAGGTTGCATGACTCAAAGCCAAGCTGGACGTCATCGACATATGTGGAATGGAACATGTTGCGGGGGACGGGCAGGTGCAAGGAATTCGTTTTGATAACAAAAAGTGTACAACTAAGTACTCCACCTTGCGGTACTCCCGTTTCTTGCACAAATGTTTGGGAGAGAATACTGCCCACACGGACACAGAATTCCCGATTGGACAAGTAACTCTAGATTATAGCAAGCATTCTACCGTGCACACCCAGGTAAGACACGTCTCTTAATATGCCAAAACGCCATGTTGTGTCGTAAGCCTTCTCGATAACGAGAAACACTGAGAGGAAGTATTGTTTGTGGCTAAAGCGTCTCGGATCTGTGCCTCGATACGCACCAGATGGTCGGCGGTGGATCTACCCTCTCGAAACCCAATCTGGAGCTGGTTAAGTAGATTGTGTGTTTCAAGGAAATGTAAAAATCGGCGGTTTACCATTTTTTTCAAAAAGTTTACGAAGGCAGCTTGTAAGTGCAATGGGCGTATAACTCGCAACTAAGGAAGGGTCCTTGCCCTGCTTCAAAATAGGGATAACAGTAGCCTCTTTCCAAGAAGAAGGGATGGTGCCAGAAAGCCAGATAGCATTGTATAGGGATAGTAAAGTTTTTCGCGTTTTTCGCGGCAGGTTTTTAAACATTTTATATATGACACGGTCGTAGCCTGGGGCAGAATTATTGCAGGAGTTCAGTGATATTTGTAGCTCAGCTAAGTTGAAAGGTTGGTTGTATGCCTCGTAATTTATGCACTTGTATTCTAGTTTCTGCTTTTATATCCTTGCTTTGTATCTTTGGAAGGCTTCAGTATAGTGTGACGAGCTAGACACCTGCTCGTAGTATGCACCGAGGAAGTTCACCTGATCTTCCAGGCTATCACCTTGTGTGTTAACGAGTGGGAGTGAATGTGCTTGTCTTCCTGCTACCCTACCATCATGTTCCAGACTTTAGCCTCCTGTGTGTATGAAGTGATCCCTGACAAGAACTTCTGCCAGCTTTCTCTTCTGGCCTGCCGACGCGTTCTCCTGCCTTGAGACTTTATTTTCTTGAAAGTGTCAATATTTTCGGCTGTTGGTGAGTTCCGAAGCAACCTCCATACCCTGTTCTGTTCCTTTTGCGCATTACGACACTCTGTGTTCCACCATGGAACGTGTCGTTTGCCGGGCATTTCAGATGTTTGCGGTATGCACTTGGCTGCTGCGTCAGTTAAAAAAGCTATGAAGTACTGCACAGCTTCATCTATGTTCAACCTACTTATGTCTGTCCAACTTAAACGTGTAGTGTTATGAAACTGTTCCCACTCTGCTTCGTTTATCAGCCATTTGGGAACATGTAGAGTACATTCATATGTTGTTTGTGAACTCAACACTACAGGAAAATGGTCACTTCCATACGGAATATTTATGATTTTCCATTTCCGTAAAGGTAGGAGTGAAGGTTATACGATGCTGAGGTCTATGGACGAGTAGGTTTTGTTGGCAACGTTATAGTATGTTGGGTCTTTCCTATTGAACAAACAGGCACCGGAAGAGAAGAGAAATTGTTCAATTTGACGACCTCGTGCATCACAGCAAGAATCGCCCCACAGTCCACTATGTGCATTTAGGTCCCCAAGAAGCAAATAAGGTTCAGGCACTTCGTCTATTAAAGACTGGAATTCACGTCTTTCAAGACGGTGGTGGGGAGGTACGTACAAAGAGCAAATGGTGACGAGTTTGCTTAAAAGTACCGCTCGAACAGCCACCGCCTCAAGGGATGTCTGGAGTGGTAAATGTGTACACGCTACTTCTTGAATAATGATAATGGCTACGCCACCGGATGACGCCACAGCATCATCTCGGTCCTTTCGGTATATGACGTAAGCACGTGAAAAATTTGTATTGGAGGATTTTAGGTGTGTTTCCTGTACACACAGCACTTGAGGTGAGTGTTTGTATAAAAGCTCTTGGACGCCGTCGAGGTTTTTAAGCAGTCCTCTGATGTTCCAATGTATAATTTGTGTTTCCATATTGGAAGTAAAGTAGTGCTGTGTGTACAATAAGGGCGTGACTTGTTTAAGCTGAAAGGTCTAGCTCAAGTAACAGGGCTATAATCAGGCCCTGTTATTTAGTTCTCTTGGGGCGCTCCAGAGAGCCGCGCCGCTCTTTTGGCACCAGGGGTGCCGCCGTATCCATTGCCTCCTCGGAGGCAATGGATGCCCACTCATGCGAGCTGGTTTTTCGAAGCTTGGGCCTCGCCTGGCGAGATGAGGCCTTGAAATACGAGAACCCTGCAGTCTCTGGTCTCTGTTCAATAGTAGGCGGAGTAGACTCAACCACTGCCGCCTTGGGGACAGGCACCACAGCCAATGGCTCCCTCTGCGCAGGCCGAAGGAGTGGCGAGGGCTGGTGCGACGCTTCCCCCTGGCGCGCCGCATCAGCATATGTGGGGCCATGAAATGGTGAGACTCTCCTTCTTGCTTCTTTAAATGTAATGTTACTTTTACCTTTAAAGTGATGATCTCTTCTTCTGTTTTCCAGAAAGAACAGGAACGTGAGTACGCGGCATGATTACCACCACAGTTCACACAGTGTGCAGGTGCTTTGCAGTTGTCGGACGCATGGCCCATGACTCCACACAGAGCACAAGTTTTCCGGCTACGACAGATTTGCGAGCCATGGCCATATCTCTGACATTGAAAGCAACGGCGGGGGTAGGGAATATATGGCCTCACGGATGTCTTTATATGCCCAGTTTGAGTGGTTTCCAGCAAATCGCTCGAAGCAAAGGTCAGTACTTAGTGTTTGGTTGGTATTTCCTTTTGATCTCTTCTTATCCTAATACGCTGTACGTTTGTCACGTTCTGGCTCTTCCATCCTTCCAGAAGTTCAGCTTCGGTCAGGTGAAGCAAATCTGCGTCTAATACTACCCCGCGAGCAGAGCTCATGGACCTGTGCGGCGTAATACTGATGGGTGTGTCTCCAAACGTTGTGAGGGTGTTCCGTTTTTCGAATTGGTCTTTGTCACGTATCTCAACACTCTTAAAAAATGGAGTGACGTACTCTCCATTTAAGGAGGAACGGCGATGTCCCCAATGTTCGTCTTCAAATAGAGAAACGTTGCTCCTTCATCCACGGAGAAACACGTTCCTCCTTAGGAAAATCAACATGGCTGCCCCCCGGCGAAGCGAGTAGGCTTAGCAAATGCAACGATTCTTGACTGGTAAGGAGTACACGGCACTGAAAGTTACAAAAAACGGTCCCGCTGAGCTTGATATTGAATGAAATGATTATAAAAACAAGCAGACGAACCTGTGGCGGTGAACACATCGCGAAAGAAAACGATCGAGCAAGTACGTTTCGTTCGGTCAGCGAAGCCACGTTCACCCCGAAAGACACGGTTTCTGCAGAGCCCTCACCTGAAGAGTGCATGCTAGGCTTGCTGTATTTATTTCTCGCAGATTCACATAGTGTAGCGACATTTTCCATGCGCTTACGGGTCCACAGGTCACGAGTAGTGCCTCCAAACCGTACACTCGATCGCAGCGAAACCATTCCGAATCCGTAGTGCAGCTTTGATAGATAGATGTTCAACGATATATAAATGGCTGGAGGTGTGAGAGCGTCATAGCAATGAAGTAGGTGGTAGGTGGCGCCATCTGGAGGGATTGAACAAAATTAAAAAAAAGTTGACTGCTGCGACGTTTGTTGTTATTACCCACTATCACGGCTCCCTTGCGGATTTTACGCATCAACCCATTCAAGACCACTTACGGACACCGAAAGCCTATTATGTGCTGATGCATTCCATTTAGCTACACATGCACACATGGTCACATAGTACACAAATAGTACGCAGCAAGTACACTAGCGTATACGCTAACAAGTACGCAACAAGAGCACAATCAACCATTCAAACCAATGGCTCACACCTCGACGTGTTTACTCTTTTTTTTCTTTATTACCGGTTTCGCACAAGGTACACACATCAATATAAGTCACTGTAAACAGTAACATACAAATAGAAGTGATGACAAAAAAGCCGTGGAACTATTAGTGATTACAGTGCTAAAATTCCTGCAGGTTCACCAGGGGTTCGACCCTGGAGAGCCATTCCGGAACAAAATCTTGTTGTTTGAGTATATCAATGTACTGAGCAATGCTTTCGCGGAACAGCATACGGGCCGGACGCCTGTCAGGGTCACAGTAGTAACCGGCCATTCTCGCCCGCCATAGACAATGGAGGCCAAGCAGCATTATAAGATCGAAAGGCAGTCCCTCATCTTTTTCTACTGTTAAAAAACCTGATACCCAGTGAATGTAAGGGAAGTTCCTCTTTTAGAGTTCTTTGTAAAACATCCCAGAAGTATACCCCTTCCCAACAATGCAGAAAAACGTGATCTATTGTCTCCGACTTTCGGCAGATCAAACAGTGCGAACGCCATGGCATATAAAATCCCCTATTTTATAGAAAAGTTTTAACCCGCAGTGTTCCGGAGTGTAACTTAAAGAAAAAGCTTTTTGCACTAGGCTGAATTTGCATTTTCTTAACACGCTTAAGAACATCATTGCCTTCTTCCCCGCTATTTATTAACCTATACATAAGAACTGGAAAAATCATGTCGCATATGTCTTTATGTAATTTCTTTCGCCCGACCGAAGAAAGGTATTCATTGGAAAACCGAACTGACAAGAACCGGACACTGTCTGCAACTTCCTTAAAGAAACCCCGCGTAGCTCCCGGCATGCTTGCGGTGCTAACCACAAAGTTAGGCAGAACACGACATAGGCGTAACTGACATACTGTTCTTAAGAAGGGGTGTTGAACATCTCGAAAGAAAATAAAACGATTAACTAGTCGCACGAACTGATGCGACAGGCTTAGTCCCCCCTGTTTTACTCTTCGGAACAGATTTGTCCTACTACATTTTTCCCAAGTAGACCCCCATATAAACACAGCAAATATCCTATGCAGCTTTTGCACATGCACCCGTGAGCAACACAAAACCTGCATCACATACCATAATTTGCTCATTAAAATATGTTGCATACTGTGGCTCTGGCGAACATTGAGAGACAGTTGCCATTCCACTGCGCTGTCCTTTCGCGCGTTTCTTTTATTTGTTCAGTCCAGTAACCGTTGGTGTCTTTGTAGTGCTGGAAAGGCACGCCTAGATATTTTACTGGAGTATTAAACCAGTGAACGTTAGCATAGGTATCTGGGGTTGATGTCCAGTCACCGTGCCACAACCCCAGACACTTCCCCCAATTAACCCGACTTCCTGTAATTTCTCCAAAAATTTTAACAACGGCAACTGTCTCTTGTACAATCTCTTTGGTGGTGCAACACACTGCTACATCATCAGCGTATGCCAAAACCTTTACCTCGGCGTCAAGCAGTCTGAAACCACGGATGGTCTCGTTTTCTATTATGGCCAAGCATAAGCTCTCTATGTACAATGCAAACAAGAGTAGACTTGCCGGACATCCCTGGCGTACAGGACGTTCCAGCCTAATGGGAGACCCCGGGATCTTGTTAATAATTAGTCGTGTAGTAGAGTTTTTATACGCCAAAACTATGCCCTCTGTAATCACTGATCCGACATTGACATGTTCAAGTATGGAGAATAACACATCTTGCGCAACACAGTCAAAAGCCTTTTCTAAATCAAGCTGGAGAATCGCAACATGAGAATTAAAAGCATCGCAACTCTCAAGGACACATCGCATTGTGTGTGTGTTCATCAATATTGAGCGCCCCTTGATGCCACACGTTTGGTGCTCCCCACCTATTCCAGTGATTACGGACTGTAATCTACCTGCCAATACTTTCATGAGTATTTTGTAGTCAGTGTTGGTTAGCGAAATGGGCCTATATGAGGAAACTAGTTTTAATTTTGCTTTGTCATCCGTCTAAGGTATTAGAATAGTGTGCGTCTCGGCAAATGAAGGTGGTAACTCTTTGATTGCGTAGGCTTCCTTGAACACAGCTTGTAACACTGGTGAAACTTCTGTTTTAAAAGCTTCATACCAGATCGCACCGAGACCGTCAGGCCTCGGCGACTTCCCAGCGGTGAGACTATCTATTGCATATTCAATTTCAGAAACGATTATAGGCCTCTCTAACGCTTCTTTCGTTTCGAGTAATAATTGCGGCATCCGGCTCAAGAAAATGTCCTTGAACTTCGTAACATCTACTAATGCGTCTGCGAAGAGACCCTTGTAATACCGAAAGAAAGCTTCAGCGATAGTGCTGTTAGTATTTAGCAGAATTCCATTTTCCTCTATTTCGTCGATGTGATTACGACGCGCTCGTGATTTCTCGATTTCAAGTGCGCGCTTGGTGGGAGTCTCCCCCATAGCCCACGCCTCTGCTCTCGCTCGAATGAGGGCTCCTCTGTAGCGTTCCTGCTCTACTAGCTCAATTTGTCGTTTCACCGTTCGAATATCTTCTTTATATGCACCGGGCTCCTTGCTTTCTAATGCTATCAATTTCTTAAGCGTTGTTCTGAGTTCATTTTCTTTCATTCTTTCTTGATATTTTAGAGTACTAGATCTCGATATGGCTTTCATTTTAACGCTTTGCTTCAAAAGCTCCCATTCCTCGCCAACATTACAGGCTGCGATCACTTCAATGTTCTGAATTCCTTCAATCACAAAATTATTATTCTTTATTCTTTATTCAGTGAGCACCCCGCTTTGCTCAAAGGCGTTACAGCAGGGGGGTTACAGACTGGAATAAAACAATTCTTCGTTTATACAGCACACTTGCTCGTCTTGCAGCTGGTTCCAATCTCTAATGGTCATCACAAAAAAGGAATTATAAAACATGGTCGTTCTTGCTCGATACTCTTTCACTTTGCGTCGGTGGTCATGTCGACTAGATATGTAGCTGGGTTCACTGAAATAGTTATGACGGTCAATCCCAGTCCGCCCATGAAAAACAGAAAAGAAAAACTTCAAACGCAGTTTTTTCCTGCGTAAAGAAAGCAATTCCCAACCCAATTCAGCTTTCATAGCACTGCAGCTGTCTCTCCGCTCGTACCGCCCTAAAACAAACCGCGCAGCTCTGTTTTGTATTTTTTCAAGCTTATCAATCAAGTTCGCCTGCATCGGGTCCCACACAGGACATGCGTATTCCAAAATCGGTCTAATACATGTGAGATAGGCCGTATTTTTTAATGTTCGGGGTGCCAATCTTAGGTTCCTCTGAATGAAATTTAGAGCCCTTGCCGCTTTGCTAACAAGGTGATCAACATTGGCATTCCATGAGCAATCATGCGACAAAACAACGCCAAGATATTTGCATGTTGGTTCGGTAATAACAATATGCGTATCTATAGTGTACGCCGTTACTATTGGTTTCTTTTTTTTGGAAACACGCATATGAACGCACTTTTTGGGGTTTAGCGTCATTTGCCACTTCTGGCACCACTGTACAATACAATCCAAATCGTTCTGCAAATAAGCACAGTCACCTTTGTTCTGAACCTGTCGATATAACACACAATCGTCGGCAAATAAACGCATGCGCGACGAAATACCCACAGAAATATCATTTACAAAAATAAGAAATAAGAGAGGCCCTAGGACAGAGCCTTGGGGCATGCCTGATGTAACGTTAACATAGGATGAACACTTCCCATTTAAAAGAACGCATTGACGCCAAAACGCCAAATTAAAAATAGTATCCCGAAGTAGTTTAGCGTTAAACTTCCATAAATCACTACTAAGTTTGTTTTCTTTTTGTTTAAGTCCCACGTTGCATTGTAAAAGACAATGGTCAGAGAAAGAGACAGGTAAGACTGTGTAACTATTGCTTTTAGCTAGCGTCTCCCCTGCCATGTATATCCTATCAAGGCGTGCGTGACTGGTTCCCTGAAAATGCGTAAATCAAACTTCGCGACCTGCTTCGAGGCACTCCGCAACATCATCCTGGTCGGATTCATTCAGCAAGTCATAGAGCACTTCAACACTTCTGTCTCGCACATGGCGGTTATTAATTCTATCTTTCGCTCTCAATACACAATTGAAATCCCCCAATAAAACAAGCTGTTTTGGTGTCCGTAAATGTTGCTTAATTAACGAAAAGAAAGTTTCTCGGTCTGCATCCACGTTCGGCGCATAGACACAAATGACGCGCCATTCAATTTCGCTAGTACTAAAATCACAAGTCACTGTTCTACCAGAGTCACAAGAAAAGTGACTTTCAACAATCAATCCCGGAATCTTTTTAACAAAAAGAACACAACCGGCCGAAGTTTCATTTGCGTGACTAACTATGGCATAATATTTAGACGTAAACCACAGCATCATGCTCCGGGTCTCCTCCTCACCTTCCACTTTTGTCTCCTGCACGGCTAACACGTCAATATCTTGGTCAATTAACAGGCGATACACTTGAGCCTGCTTTTTCCTGGAGGCCAAACCTCGGACATTTAGGGTTGCAAAGCTCAATGCCCAGTGACTAGCCATCGTTACTCGCAAAAAAAAGGAGGGGGTAGGCCCGCAGCATGGTGCTTACCGTGTACGTCTAGCTCCCTGCTAGACGTCTCCGGGGCCATCCGGTGGTCCGGCATCAGTTAGCTGGTGGTCTCTTGGAGTGCCAACCGGTCGGTCCACAGGTAGATTGGACCTCGCTCTGAGGCCAGAGCGCCGTCCCGGTGTCACCTTCGCTGGTGGTCCCTCAACTTTGCCCTCGTGAGCAGTGCCCGCAGATAGCTCCAGCGAACGCTTGACCGCCGAACTCGTGTTGATCCCGCGGGTCATTCCATGCGCTGGCATGTCGCGTCCTCTCGCCGCTTGCGTCGACATGTCCACCAATTAGCTTTGTGCGTCTTCAGTGGAATTCTCTTGGCTGGTGTCCACCTCAGCTGTTTCTTTCTCCTCGGGTTCCGACGCTGTATTGTAATCTTCAGGCGAAACCGGCCCGCGTTCAACCAGAGAACTAGCCGCGTCTCCTGCCCCTTAGCCGCGTCTTCCGCCTCAGCAGCGTCCATTGTCTGCTCTTCGATCTCATCGCACGTTGCAGCGCTCGTAACTGCTGCATACGACCGGACGCACTGAGCGTCTCGATGTCCAAATCGCCGACAAATCGAACACCGTGGCACCCTGCAGTCTCGCCGTACATGACTAGTCCCTTTGCACCGCAAGCATTGCATAGGCCTGCGCGGCGCCACAACTAGGGCCAATTCCCCTGCAACACTCTACATGAAAGCGCGCCAGCTTATATAGCGATGAATTTCAACTGACCTGAGTGGCACAAGTTACAAGTAGGTTTTCTTACACTTTTTTTACGTTTTTTATCAATACCACAACATGCGCACACGTAAATATATTGTATCTGATGCTTAGGCAAACCTTAGTTAATCAATGGTTGCACAATAATGAACAGAATAATTACTAGAGCTTATCAGGTTTTCACGAAGGCGGATGCCCCAAACCGTGCTTAGAATGCCCACGGCATTTCGAACGCTGCGCTATCTGTCGACCACTGCCACAGTTACTTTTTTTTTTCTTGAAGCCTCTGAGAGCGCAAACACTTGCCGCGCGTTAGCCATTTCGGAGGTCACGTTTTTTTTCTTCTTGTTTCTTGGAGAGGGCGCAGCATGCAGACCAAACTTTGTCGTCGTCGTGGTAGGTGTTCTGTGGTCACGTCGACCTCGTTTAGTTGTTTCGTCTTAACGTTTGCTTATATTCTTTTTACGTGCGTACCACAAGTGTGACCGTTAGCCATGGATATAGTACACCACTAGCCCTTCAATGACAATGTTTTTGATGCGGTAGCGACCGTCCTAGCAGTGTATACGTACGTTACAACGCGGGTCTTGCGAGATAAATAAGCGATGACCTCGCATCCGACGGTATTTTTTCGTGAGTCATGACAGTGGCTGTTGGCGTCGCGGCAGCTCTCATACTTGAGTGGAGGAACTATCGCTGCAGTGCGCAAGTTTACTTTAACTTTATAGAATGTTGTGCCTGCATACTTTTCTGCTTCAGATGCCTCTCGCGATTCGCCTCGCGTGCCAACTTGCAATCATAGTGCATGCCACAATTTTGTTGTTAGCGCTGTGGCTGTGGTGGTTATTACTCTGGATTCGGAATACTCTTTTCACAAAGGTGAGTGAGCGTTTGTACTTACTTGCTGTGCACAGCTGCTACTAGAAGTGCATTTTGTGTTGGGTTTCTCACGACAAAGGAGAATCATGGACGAGAAAGACATACTGCTCGCGTGCATAATTCCTTCCTACTTCTCAGTGCTGGCATGGGTAATTCAAAACGAATGCGATTGAGAATTTGGTTTAACCTACTGAAGTCATTGGTTCACTTTTCACAAAAGTTTAGTTATGATGATGTTTAAAAAGTTTCTGATGGTTGTAATCTAGTCTGGCGAATAAACGCTCGGTGAAACTTCGCAGCCTGTTTCCCTTTGTGCTTTCACCTGCCGTGGTAGCATAGCATTATTGGGTGTCGTGTGACTATGCTGATGGACGCAGGTTCGACTTCCGGCCACGGCGGCCGTATTTGAATGGGGGTAAACTGCAAAGAACATCCATATGGTTGTAATGGCACGTATAACTCTATCAATTGTATATGATCGTACTTTCACGCATGGACTGTAGAGTGGTATCAGGTTTCCTACACTATTGAAAAAATAAGTGTGATGCTTTTTTACGCGCCTCGTTGAATTCAGGAGTGCTGTTGGTGCCGTGCGAACCTGAAAATGCGTGGGCTTACCAAGTATGTCGACACCGAAAAAAATCATGATTTTTTTTACACTCTAAGGTAATCGATGAAGCAAAACTGCTTGGGAAGCAGAGCTCCTTGTATTCGTGACAAATTGGTAGTATGAAACAACACAAGACACACATGGAAGTGTGCGGAGCATCGTGGGAGTGCCTGACAATAAAAAAAAAGAGAGAGGCTTTTACTCTATACTAATAAAACAAAAGAAAACATCATTCCTGCATTGCTTACAACAATCTTAGGTAAAAGCAATTGCTCGCGACTGGCCGCGGCCGGCTATAGGCTTGGCGTGTGCATGCGCGCGAGCAAGACCCCCGTGATTGAGGAGAAACTTGAATGCTGAAGGAGGAACGTTGCTCCTTTGGTCCTTGCCGCGAGAGGGCGCGACGGGTAAAGCGCCCGAAAGGGAGAAAGTCACTGCGCCGAAGGAGGAACGGAGCCCGTTTCTCCATTCTCGGTCCCTTTTTTTTAGAGTGAAGGAGTAGATCTCCGCTGGCCATTTTGGTAACGTTGTACCCGGCACCCAGAGTTTCGGTTAAGCACCTAGCCACTACGAAGGGGGATACAGTTCTGGCTTGCTTTTTAGTTTTCTCGCAGTGTATAACGTGGATATGAGGAAAGATTTGTCTTGGCCGGATGAAAAAATTGATATCTTCGGTGCGTACCCGCTTTGAGGAGACACGATCACTAAGTAAAGGGAATGCTTTATGCATGCTAATTGTATGTTGTTCAGCAGAGTTGGCGGCCCCCCACCACGGAGCCCAACGAGGGGAAGCTCCAAGTTTGCGGATGCTGAAAGCTTGCAGACGTCAGCCGTAGAACTCTGCTATAACCCAATGCGCCTAGGCCAAGGTAGGCTATTTGCACAGGGTTAACCCTTGCCGCCGAGAAAATTGGAAGTAAGCAGAAGAGAGAAGTAGACAGGAGAGCTAAAAAAGTAAGAAAGACGAAGATGTAGGGAGAGAGAGATAGGAAAAGGCAACCGCCGATTTCCCCTGGGTGGGTCAGCCCAGGGGTGCCGTCTACGTGAAGCATAATCGCCCTCCTTTTTCCTTAACAATATCTTGCTGTTTGAGTGCCAAGCAAAGCGGAGTCCGTTTTCTGTGGCCCAGTCTTTCGTTTTCCGAAGAAGGTCGCGGTTGTGCGTGGTCATGTTTTCGAGAATTGAAGCCTGCTGTTTAGCGGCCCTCAGCTTCTGGCGTGCAGCAAGCCACAGATCTCGATCTGACTGACGGCTGTAGCGGATGATTATTACCGGTATCTTATCTGGTTTTGATGGAAGCCGGTGGATCGCTGTGACGTCATTTGTTGAGAGGCGTGGGACAGCAAGAATCGGCGTGAGCGCATTCAGCTTATCCAGCAAATCTTCAGCAGGTGTCCAGGGATTCCGTGTACTTCCAAATTTAGACGCCGGCTGCGCCATTCAAGGTTATGCACGGCATCTTGCAGTTTCTTTTGTGTTTCCACAACTTCAGCTTGTTCCACTGCATCTAGACGCTTTTTGATTGACTGAATTTCTTTGTCGTGTACGTCTAGGCGCTTTATCGTGGCGTCAAACTTGTCAGACATAAGTCGTACCGAATGTTTCATTTCCGTCACCGTTGCTGACAAAAGCATAAGTTGTTCAAGTATTGCATTAGCCATGTCAGGCCTCAATGTAATATCGTCCGATGTGGGGCTATATATTGTAGGGCAATATTCTGGTGTGGGGCTATTTTTTCCTGTCTGAGTATCTCCGCGGCAGGCTTTACACTTCCATGTTTTGCAAAACGAATCACCCTTAGACCTTAGGGGTTGCTCGACCACATCTGAGCATGTGCCAAATGGTAAAGATCACAACACATAGTACACTCAAGAGCATCGGCTTTTGCGCACACTTTTGTACACGCTACACATACTTATTCAGACATGGCAGAGATGACAGTGAATGGCAGTAAATGGCAGCAGCGGCAGGCGGTAAAACTAAAAGATAGCGATTTACAATTTTTCACAATACTTACCTGCGAAAAACATAGGCAGCGATTATTTGGTGCGTCCTGGGTGGCGCCCCCACTGCCAATGAGACAATTCTTGTTTCTAAGGGTTTATATAGGCTGTTGGTGAGTGTAGATGCCGCAGCTGTCGCGGTCACGAGGTCCGATGAAGCACCTGGCAAGCACGTGGTCCAATGATGAGGTCCGATGAAGCACGTGGCAAGCACGGCCTTCTGGTTTGCGGCACAAAGACGTTGATATCAGCCCGCGAAAAACAAAGGCAGCGATTACTTGGTGCGTCCTGGGTGGCGCTGCCGCTGCATAGATAGACAGACAGATAGATAGATAGATAGATAGATAGATAGATAGATAGATAGATACCTCGATAGATAGATACGCTCAAAGTCACCGAAGTTCGCTAAGAAATGCTTCGCATTTAATACACATCCTACTCCTTGGCTTCCAGACCTTTCAAAAACACCTCCCTGGGTGCCACCATAGTCTTCTTTGGGCTGCGCAAATCGGTGCGAACCCTCAAAAATGAACTGACAAGGCTGCGTATTTAGCCTTCATACTGCCGCGTGTAGCCCATCATGGCGCCGTTTCTTTCCCTCGTGTGAAACGATGGGCAGCCTAAAATTATGTGATTCACATGCCAGTACAGCCAAAGAACGGCTTCCGGAGACGCGGAAAGGCGTTCTGCACCCGCTCGGACGAAGTTGGACGTAGACTGCCGCTGCTCGTCGCATGGTTTTCTGCTGTCTTGGGTGACGAAGCGTGCGGACTTAAGGTGAATTTGGACGTTTTCAGCCCATTCAAAGCCAAATGTGAATGCATCTCTACATATTTGTGCATGCTCAACGAGAGTCACCTCTTGAGAGTTCATCACGGCTGCGTGATATTCAGCCCCAAAAAAGCGAAGTATTCGATTTTTAGTAGCCAAAATATAGCCACATAGCCAACTTGCGTAAGGCAACGCCAAAAATTTTTTTCTGTAGCCCGATTTGGATATATAGCCAAATCTAGCAATACTGCCTCAAGGGGATCCCCCTACTTCCCTCACGTTACCACGCTTCAGTCAACAACAACAACAACAACAAAACTTAAGATGACGTCATAGCCGCCATTTTTTACACTTTGTTACCACAGTCTATATTTCTCGGCGGCTAGTTGCGAGTGCATGGCCGTGGCGCAGGCTTAGAAATTTCTGGGTTTGGTAACATTGCAGACCCGTTTCCTATTCGAAAGTAATTATGATGAGGACCGTGTGGAAGTGTGCCACAATTCTGTGTGCGGACATGGTCAAAAGCTTCACACTAGGTGACGACAGCTGCACACAGTTTTGGGAGCTCTCTCGAACAAAACTGAAGCTGATCCACAACGAGGGGCCTTTAATTAGTCATCTGTCGCGTGCTGCAGCAAACGATGTGTCATGTCATGAGTAACAGGCCCCCCAACAACACATTGCAGAAGAAAAATGCGAGCCCAAAGTTTTTGGGTCAGTACCCCTTCAAATTATGTTTTGCACAAATCGCGCATCCACGTTTTCCCTTTTTCAGTGCTGAGAAGGTTTGCGACCATTGTCCTAGGATAGTTTCATCATACAAAAGCCGGTTGTCATGTCTATCTAATGCGACTGAACGATGATTTCTGGGTGCACTGATACTGGCATACTCACAAAAAAGATGGGCGATCATTCCCCAGCTCCACGATTTTTGCATGTGGGATTCTCTGCTAATAAAGGCTAACGAACCATATCTCAACAAATGAAGGGAAAGATACCTTACGACATGGTGGCGTACACATGGGTTCGTCTGCTCTCGGCACGGTATAGACTTTTACCGAGAATAGAAGCCAGGCGAGCAGTTAACACGTCAGCACACACGGGGCCTGAGCGCGCTTTCGCGTTCTAATCTTGAAGTCATAGCTCAAATGTCCTCAAAGTTTCTTATAAACGAGGGTACCTTCGACGCAAAAATTTTGGTCTGCCTGCCTGCCTGCGTGTTGGTCTGTCTGTCTGTCTGTCTGTCTGTCTGTCTGTCTGTCTGTCTGTCTGTCTGTCTGTCTGTCTGTCTGTCTGTCTGTCTGTCTGTACATTTCCCTGCTTGTCCGCCCTCAACGGTACCCTAAAAAGCACCAGACGATACCCCAAACGGCCGACCCCATCTGCAGCGCCCACCGATATTGCTCAAGACTCAGCGTTCATACTTGTGCTATTGTCAACTAAAAGCAAGTATGGCGCATATCTGAGGCACCATAACAACACGTCATTATTCTTTATGTCTATCTTTTACTACAAAATGCATACATAAGTAATTCTAAGGACCGCAGCGTTTATCAGGATGCGCTGACCATGCAACACTAGCACAAAAAGGCAAGTGTGTCCAACGCTTTGCTAAGACAATACGGTGGTGGCACCTACCCGTCGCCTTGCGTTCTTGACCTTATCACCTCCGAGACGGGCGCACACGCTGCGTGCTTCGTTTTCCAAGATAACTGCCAGATAGCACTCATGCCTCACGTTTAATGTGACTTGATGCGCTCGTTTGCCGCCGCTGCATGCTCGAGGCACTCCAACATAGCGCCCCCAGAATACCGTTCACCGATTTTCTTGCGCAGAACATCAAATAAACGTTTTGTTCACTCTCTCCAGGCACAAGACTATCGTCTTTTGACCACATTTGCAGTGTAACATGCAGATACGGGGCCAATTTTTTTGTAAGCTTTAGATACTATTCATGTTTTGATATCTCAGTGGAGATTGTTTACAATAGTGTAAGGAGTAAGCTGCAAGGAGTCTTCCGGTCCCAAATTTCTAGCATGGCTACTGTGCTTCAATCAAAAGGAGGCGGGGTGCACACAGAAAAAAAAGAAAATAAATGGGCGCGTCATGATAAACTGGCCAAGCTATTTTGCTCAATTCTCGCGCTGCACTTTGTTCAACAAAGTGTTTGCGATAGCTGCCAAAATAAAAAGCGATACACCTAACACTACAACGATTCACGCTTTTCTATTTCTTCTAAAAAAATATACAACCTTTACAACCTTTCCGAAAAAAAAAAACTTAGCGCTGTGACAAGGTTACAGCAAACGTAACATGCCTCCTATCAAAATTTTTTTTCGTGCTGTGGTTCGAGAGAGATGAGAAAGTGGACGCATTTGCTCACTCCGAGCCCGAGGTAAATTGCTTCCGTTTCAGGCCCCTAGGCACGGAGCAGGAATGTAGATATGGGTCTGATTACCATTTTGCTTTCTGTTAATTTGCAGTTCCCATAATTCGTTCTCGTTTCTAGATTTCAATCAAGTCACGCCCGGCGCCCCTGTTTCTATTTCAAAATAAATGAAACTTCGAGGAGAGAGCATGCACAGGCGAATTGCAAGATATGTTACAAGCACATGTGCTGTAATAACACACGCTTTGGTCGGGTTTCTTTTCCTAGCATATTCGTTACAAAAAAATTCATTAGAATGCACAGACGTCCAAGTATATCTTGGCAAAACAAAAGCGGATTGCTACATCTCTTGCGACGTGATTTAAACAAACAAAACGGAACACGACTTCATTTGTGTCAGGCGTTCTTCCAATTAGTGGGCGCCTGTTTTCGCGCGAACACAATGAAACAGGCGTAATATTCACCTTCAAATATACGTGTGCGTTGAAACTTTGGTGCACTCCAAAGAAGAAATAAATAAAATAACCAATATTCAAACAGCATCAGCAACTATTCATCACCTTCTCGTTGTAGCATTTATAAACTTAAGACAAATAGTCAAAGCATTTCCACGGCACCAATAGAACAGCACAAATTAAATTTAGCACTGTTTGTGACATAGTCGCTCTAAATACCTTGGTCTGCGTAACAAAATCCTCTTTGTTGAGTTCTCGCTGTCTGAGTCACTGCCAATAATATTCCACGACTTTATTTATCCCAAGCTACATTCCATAAACATGTTCAACATGCTTTTGTGTTCCTACAATGCAATGTGTAAATGGGAAACTTCTGTTCGAGTAATTCCCTAACAATGCTCCTTCTCTGTGGTTTTTTACCGTTCAGCTAAAAATAATCAATGTATTTAACCAGAGGCAATTTTGGACGCATTTTCTGTGCAGCTGTCTAGGCATGTGAAAATGTAGATAAAGAAACATCCGCAGCTGTCAGAATTAACTGCTCGGCAAAAACTTGAAACAGCTAACTTCAATAATTTTTGGTAGTTAATTAAAATCTTAATTTTACCCGATTGTGCATTCGAGATATTGCTGTACGAGCAATGTTTAACTCTTCCACTTAGATTGCGTTTATAAATAGAAGGCGCCAGAATAGGAATATTGCAGGAATATTTGGCGCAGACTTAGTTTTATTTTACTTCCGGATTGTTAAAAAACAGATACTAAGATTCGATTCGAAGTTTTCTATATTTTGCGAACAATTTCACAGTTCTTTTCCTCTTCAAAAAATTACACTTTTACCAATATTGTTGACAGTGTGTTGTACATTTTGTAATTTGTTACATAACATAGTCTGTTCTCCGAGTTATGGTGGCTGTGTATAATTTACATGTAGGGCACAATATTTTATGGAAATTCATATTGTTAGTTCAGTTATTTCTCCACTTATCACTGGTCCCGCCGTGGTGGTCAACTGCCTCAGGTACTCGGCTGCTGACCCGCAGATCACGGGATCGAATGCCGGCTGCTGTGGCTGCATTTCCGATCGAGGCGAAAATGCTGTAGGCCCGTGTGCTCAGATTTCGGTGCTAGCTGAAGAACCCCAGGTGATCGAAATTTCCGGAGTTCTCCATTACGTCGCCTCTCTTAATCGTAAGGTGGTTTTGAGACACTAAACTTCACATATCAATCTATCCACCTATAACACTTACGATCTTGGTTTCTAATCATCCTCATCGAAGAATTTCTAGTAATAATTTGTAAAGCTCATTAAGTTTCTGAGGTTGTGTGAATCTTTTATTAACCCACGGTCCTTCCTTTCTTCACCTCCGCGTTATATGTGCTAGCCTAAATGACTGAGTTGAAAAAAAATGACGTTAACCAAAGCGCTCTAATTGAACAATTTATCTTTGCTTCACTGAAAAAGGGAAATGAAACCACGTAAATGAATGACAGCTTCCCATATACGCGTACCTCACATTCACCTACTGAAGGAGTTGCTTGGTGGATTCTGTGCTTAACGGTTGTGTGGTCCGCGATCTGACTCCACCGTAGCTCTCATCAATCAGCCCGCCGTCCCCGATCTCCTGGCGCCGTGTAGCTCTCGCTGATCAAAGCCCCT
The DNA here is from genome assembly GCF_043290135.1 of Rhipicephalus microplus. Taxonomy (NCBI): domain Eukaryota; kingdom Metazoa; phylum Arthropoda; class Arachnida; order Ixodida; family Ixodidae; genus Rhipicephalus; species Rhipicephalus microplus. The sequence goes on from NW_027464590.1 coordinate 36,444, forward strand.
TCCTTGGACTCCTTCGATTAAGCCTCGCCATTTTTTCTATCTTTTCCTTGTGTTTCAACACTCGTGTGCGGTGAGTGGTCTGTCTTCTATATCTTTCTCTTTCTGCTAATATTTTAACGCCATCGCGTTAAAGAGCTAGCGTCGCCGAAATTCTGGTGTCGGCGCGGGCGCCGTTGTTGTGAGCGAAAATTCATCATCTTATGCTTAACCCAAACGTCGAGAACGATGAAAATTAAATAAATAAATAATGAGAAATAACTAATAAGGTTGTTGGGGTCCGAGTGGGAGATCAAACCCAAGTCGTTTGCGGGACAAGCGGATGTTTAAAGGTTAGGGAACCCTAAAGCTTCGCCTTTAGGAGTTGAACGCAATAGCGACCTACTGTTCGTAGTGCATACTATAAACATTTAGTGCACGAAACCTTTCCGACTTCACTATGCACCCATTACGTGGCCTTAAGGGAATAGGGGCAGTAGTTTGCGTGCCTTTTGTAGTGGGGTACCAGCTTTCATTGACGGAGCCATTATAATAATCGCATATTTGGGCGTTCGTTGGAAATCAAACCTTGTAACACGCATTATTACTGGAATATTTCATTTTGCATCACGAAACATGTTCAAAGAACGTGTGCGCTTGTATAGCATGAAGGTACTTTAACTGCATTTCCTAGCAGAGAAAATTCTTTTCACACTTCTCACAAGTAGAGACATGGCCGTGTGGTAGAACATCCGCTTGTCTCGCAAGCAACCCTGGTTTGGTCCCCACTCTGCTCCAGTATTTTTTATCACTTATTTATTTTATCTGCATCGTTCTCTATTTCTCGGTCACGCATAAGATGTTTTTTTGCTCACAACTAACGACGCTAACGCCGGAATTTCTGCGTAAAAAGCTTTTTAACGCTATAGCATTGAAATAACAGTGAACAGAACTTCCTCTGCTTGTAAATGCAGTAAAAGTAGCTGTCATGCTTCGCAACCACACACGTTCTTTGTATATGCTCTACAATGCAACAATAAATATTGCATCAATGATGCGTGGTCAAGTGTCCAATGCCAACGGTAGTCAGAATATGTGATTATCATCATGGCTCAGGGGTTGAAAGCCGGTGTTCCTCTACAAAAGACGCACACGCTACTGAGCCTATACTCCTTTAGGCCACGTAGTGGGTGCATAGCGAATTCGAAAAGTTTCATGCACTAAATGTCTGAAGTACGCACTACGAACAGGAAGTCGCTATCACGTTCACCTCCTAAAGGCGAAGCTTTAGGTTCCCCAATTTTTTTTTATTTCTTACGCCATACACCACAACAACATTTGCCATGTCGCCTACAAGCAGACACAAATTAGCCTCTTTATACTGTTCTTCAAGAACTAGTTACTACTGCTCACTGTTCTTTTTTTTTCGTTTTGATTTTCTTGTTCAGCTGACTTTGCACGTAGCAGGCGTATTAAAATTCGTTACTATAACTTTTTGCTTTGCTCTTGTTATTCAAGTTATCATATTTCCTGCTTGACTTTTGTTTAAATATTTATTACTGTTTGTTGGCTTTCTGCAACCGTATTTACGTTCCTTAGTGAGCACGGACTCCTTTAATTTGTACGTTTCCCACATTTTTCTCCCGAAACAGCTCATACAGTTTTGAGCCTCTCACTCAACTTATCTCGTGCTGTTACACTGTAAACCAGTTGGCACCCTCAAGGGCGCTTGGCGAACATATAGCACCCTACGACATGGGTGTTTTGAATCACCAAAACACCCTTGACAGCGGTGTTTTAGTTTTTGAAAGCACCCTCATTGTTAGGTGTTTGTTTCAGATTTGGTAAAGCCTCCTTAGGGTTGCAAATTGTTTACAGTGTACGGTGGTCTGCAGAATGTGCACGGGAGAAATACTTCCACGTGCAGTTTGTTCAACGAATGTCCCTCTTCTTTGACAGTTTGTCCTAGAATTTCGGCTATTACAACATTATTTGCATTTAGATTTCTCACGTTGCTTTTATTATTGATTCTCGGAAATTTGCACCATTGAAATATATAAAGCTCGTTTGATGTGTCAATACAAGCTACTATGTAGAGTAAATCTAAAAAAAATTCCTGTCACACTAATATTTTGGGGAACCATCTCCCAGATGTTACTCACAGAAAATGAGTTCATAATCAATAACAGCAATGTGGCAGGATCAGCTGTGTTCAAACAGAAGAAGGGGAATTGTTTAGTGTAAACGGAAGTTATATGATGGCAACATTTTTTGAAAGAAAATTATAAACCCAGGCAGCCATTCGCTAAGTGAATACACCTGTAGAAATACTGATTATTATGAGATAGTAATGATCTTCATGTATGTAAATCAGAAAAACAGCGTGTGTACCATAATGTCTACTTCCTTTGCTCTTGTTTCTATTTGCTTCATTTTGCTTTAACCTTGTCTTCATGTAGACTTGTTCACATTCAAGAAGGAAGGTCACATACGATATGAACACCAAGCGCCTCAGAGTCTGCAGACAGCGAGCGATATACCGCACCACCACCGCTACCCTTGCCACAGGAGGCTTGTATTTGCTGGAGCATTCATTGGTTTTTCTCGATTGCAAACACGGCTACATAGCCTGCCCACCGAGCGCCTCAACTTGATGCATATATTGTACCAGGTTTAGCGCAGTACTTTTTGCTTTCTCAAGTTTTCCGCGTTTTCCTAATGTATAGTAAAGAGACTAGAAAATTACTCCTGCACGGTGGTGAAATTATGTTGAAGTTGTCTTTGGACCAAAGAAATGGTGTTACATAGCTATTACCTCTCAAAGGCTATGACAATACTTGTAGGTTACTGTGAGGAAAGTTTATCATTTGTGGGCCATTTATGTAGTCTTTACTAACAGCGCCTACACATGAAAATCTTAAAAGATTTTCGTTTAACTTCCCAAACTTGTTATGTCCTGAAAATAACTTGTTTTTGTTATTTTGTTTTCATTTAGGACAATTGGTTCATGCATCAAGAAGAGTGCTTTCAAGTCAGAAGTAAGAAAGTAATGAGTAATTTTCTTTAAATTTCTCACTTGAAGAAATACGTCACAATAGTTGGTTAATGTAATTAGTGCAATCTTGTTTGTAATTATTACCTACTCAGGAACAGCACAACTGAATTTTAAAAATTTGTTCCATCATTAAGACATCAATAAGCAAGTTTTTGTCAAGCAAATTATTTACAGGACCCTTCCGTCAATGTGGGCAGCCATTCGGAGCCGCTCAGACCTCAGCATTCATATGCTTGCACTCGGGGAAGCTCGTGAGGTGGTGTTGAGGCAAAGCATTCACGTTTCCCCGAAGGAGACCTAAGCCTGGGTCAATTCATACCTTGCTTGGCAGTGGATACAGTTGTATGCATCCGTCAATTTAGGAATTGTATGACCTAACTGCTACCACATGTGCATGTCACCGTTCCTATATCCACTCACTGTAACATACTACTGCTCAATGGGCTACATCTCATACTTTAACCTTATATGCTTGCTTTGTCGAATAAGACAAGTAAAGATATTGTTACGTTGTTTATCGTGGCTGCTTTATCATAAAATAATCAAAATGAAAGGTAAATTTCTTTAGTTGCAGGTATTTTTATTCAATTTCGCAATGACTGTACCCTTTGTTCGGTGGTTTTGTTCAGTGTAATTTAGAGAATTTTGTGCAACATGCTAGGTGTCGCACGAAATGCTATTCTTGGCTACGCCACTTAGAAACGTTACTACTGCATAGGCGCAATTGCGCGAAACTGAGAAATAAAGGGGGACAATCTGGCAACTGAAACTAATTTGCATTTTTCGGTGCCAAGGATGGCAAATTTTCTCACACGTATGCAGTATATTGTGCTGATTTGATTATTTCACACGAAGTCTTGCAGCGTTAAAATATTTCTAGTAGTGAATGTGATTTCCAAATCGAAGACAATACAAGTATTCAACGTAGGAAGTGTCGAATATTCGCGCACGCCTACTTCGACTGAGAAGTCTGTACCCACTCCTCAAATCCGTGCGTCCAAAAAGCGAGATTTTACGGCACCTCTCTCCCACAACATCTGCGCCAGCCGGTAAATGGCAGCACTGCCCACAGGACGCATTGAACATGCCAGCGCAAGCCCTCTACTGGGCATGCGCGGAAGCACACCGGGGTTTTCGCTTTGCAGTGACGTTCAGTTCGTGTGCGTCCTATCCGCTGTGCGCTCCACGTGCCGGGCGCTCTCAGCGAGAATGGTCGCCCATGTTTCCGCCCAGTGCGCGCGTGAATCTCAATTCGTGCTCTTAGCTTATCTTTTATTTTAATACAACGTGGCGCCTGAATCGTCGTATCAAAGCTTCGCCTTCCAAAGCCCGTTGGCAGGTTAACGAAAGGTGTTTGGAGGTGCACATACGTCTTTGGAAAGTGAACATGTAGCTTCAGATGAGCTCTTTTCCAGGTGCGAGCCCCGGAAAATGGTTGTATATCTTTCTGGGTGATTCCACCAACGTTTGGGTATCCACAAGAAGATGCGTTCTGAAGGATGCAGCAGTAGTATTCAAATAGGTTTACGTTCTGTTTTGTTTTCCTTTAGTTTCTTCTGAACCACTACTCACGATGCCTTGCACGCCCTTCTTTCTCATGCGGCAGGTGTTCGCATCCCCAAACAGAAACAGGACAGTGTTGTCTCCTTCCATTCATTTGCTGTATTAACCGAAAATACGTCTGTGGAACGGATTTACCAAGGATTACCACGCTACTTCACTGGGAGTGTCGCACAAGACGAAGGCCTTGAGTGGACATACGCTTCGATTCTCACCGGGGGCCGAGAATAAGCCGTCCTGTGCACTAACACGTGCTTCGCAAAGCGCCAAATTGTCCTGTGACGCTTTCGGTTTGCTTGTGTGCGTGTGTGTGTCTGTGCAGTTCATCGATTTTGTTAGCGTGATTAAAGTGTATTGCTTGGAACGGTAGAGCGATGAAAGCGTGCGTGCTTTGATTGTATTGTGCTACGCTGGTTGTGTGGATCTCAACGATGGCTGTAGGAGGCTGGTTTAGCGGAGGTGCGCAATCATCGCTGCTTCATGCCTACCTGGAGACATCTGGAGGTGCGTCTACCAAGACGACACTTTCAGATCACACAGACGGCAATCGGAAATACTGCCACCCGGACACATGGCACAGACTTTGTAGAAGTAAAGAAACGCGCACTGCGGGCACAGTGCGTGCGTTGACTGGGTCGCTCAGTGCCATGTGTGTTTCTGTAGTAACTAGGACGCACTCTTACTTGAAACATTCTACGATACTACGAGCAGTCAGTGTGAAGGCGACACCAGTTGAGGATCAGCACAAGCAGCGGCGACCATCATTTATTTGGCAACGATGTCAACACCCCACGAAACAACAACCACAAAAGCGAAGCGACTGTGGAGCCGATGCCACCAAAGAATCGGTGTGCGTCGACAATGGCGTGGAACGTAGGCCCTGGACCACGTGGATGCCCGCGTTGTGCGCCGGTGTCGTGGCCGTGCTGTGTTACGTGAACTCGCTGGATGGTGATTTCGTGCACGACGACATGGTGGCCGTGGTCGGTAACCCCGACGTCACAGGAGAGAATAGACGACACGCTGCATCTTCGTCGTTGTCGTCGCTTTGGATGAACGATTTCTGGGGGCGACCGATGGCGGATCCTCGAAGCCACAAGTCGTACCGGCCGCTCACAGTGCTCACTTTCAGGTAAGAATGGGCGCACTTACAAGCAGGTGAAACTGACTAGTTTGCTCTTTACATCTGATGTGCACGCTGTTTCTAAAATTGTTGTATACAGAGATACATCATCGCTGCCCCCCCTCTTAATATGCCCCCAAGATCTCATGACACCATCCTAAATAATTGCAAACCAAGTTGTCTGCTGCGGTGGACAGAGAGAATGGTACTCCCCTGCTGATACCAAGTGTGATCCCAGCCGCGGTGGTCGCAATTCAATGGTGAAGAAATGCTAGGTTCTCTTTCACTGGGTGATATCAGTGCACGTGAAAGAACCGCACAGGGTTGCTATTTCTGTAGCCGACTGATGCGGCGTGCCTTATAACGTAAAACCCCAGGTTTTATTATTTGATGCATATAAGATACTCAGCTACTGCAGCTAGACGACACTGAGTACGGCGAGGCATACAATTTGTTCATTGAAGTGAACAGGAAATTTTCCCTGCAGGTTCTGCATTGAACATTGCGGAAATGGTAAATGGAGGATTTAAATCTATATATCCCTGTCTTGAAGCACGAGTTGTTTCTCGAATAACAAAAAATGCTATTAGGAGACGTCTCTTAATATTTTCATTTAAACATGATTATTCTATAGCTGCGATAAACGGCCTCCTATACACAAAGGAAATATCTGACCATTCGTAACTAAGAAAAACTGCTGCACTTTGCGTTACAACCTAAATCTTCTGGTGTGTCATAATATAAACTTAGAGTGTGTTGCAAGCGACAGAACTCTATTTCTTGTTTGCTCTTCATTGCGAAAGATTATGCAATATAATATGTACCGAACAATCTGCCTTAGTTGCAAACTTTTCATGTTATTATTAATGCTAATATTAATATTATTACATGAGAACAAAGTGGAAATAAACAGCTAGCTGAGATCCCCATTAGGAATAAAATGTATGATTAGCTGCGTATATTTCCCACTCTGGCATAGTTCTAATCAGCCGGGTTTTGAAGGCACAACTTAACAATACAACCAACGTTTTTCAGTTGAAATATAATCTCTTGAGCTTGTCGACAGTGATATGCGCATTTTTCTTAACTTTGGAGCTGCTCCTTTCCGAGTTTTTCTTTAAATATTCTCCCTCTTTATAGTCACTGACCCACCTTGAAGTTAAACCTCGCAGTTTTAAGGCCGTTTTTCGGGAATTTGCCTTAGACGTCGGTGCTTCGTCAGGGGGGGGGGGTAAACAACAAGAGGGAAAAGGCAGGGAGGTTAACCAGGCACACGCCCGGTTTGCTACCCTACGCTGGGGGAATAGGAAGGGGACATAAAGATGAGAGAGAGAGGAAAAAGAAGAGAAAGAGAGAGAGAAAAAAAAGGAGGATTGTCAGTCAATCGGCTGGCGCGTATGCAGCGGTGGCACTACACAAAAGTTAAAGGTAGTCACAGAGGCCTGTAGTCCTCAAAAAGCACAAGACAGCTTTGACTGCTTTTTGAGCCGACGAAAGGCGATGCCGGTGTTCTAGTAGCATCTGCACAGAGAGTGGCCGATCGTCCAATTGTCGCATTGTATCTGAAAGCTTCTGTCTTTCAGAGGCAAATCGAGGGCAATGGCATATCAGATGGTCGATGTCTTCTTTGGTGCAGCAGACATCGCATTCCGCATTGTCGGTCAATCCGATGAGGGTTCTATATGCTTTTGTGAAGGCAACCCCCAAACATAGGCGACAAAAAAGTGAAGCTTCACGTCGACGAAGTCCGGATGGAGGTCGAAGTTCGAGTCGAGGGTTTATTTGGTATAGTCTCGTATGTCTTATGCTTGGGGTGTTCCACTCCTGCAGACTCAGACTACGTGCCAGGTGACGAAGTTGATTTGCAGCGTCAGTCCTTGACAAAGGAATCGGAAGGGTGTGTTCTTCTTGGTGCGATGTACGAGCCGCGTTGTCTGCGGAATCATTGCCACTGATCCCACAATGGCCAGGAAGCCACTGAAAATTGACCTCGTGGCCTGTTTCTGTGACGTGGTGAACGAGCTTGACAACTTCGTAAGTTAATTGTTCATGGCAACCTCGTCGAAGAACTGACTGCATGCTCTGTAGGGCTGGTTTTGAGTCGGAAAACACAGCCCATTTACTAGGTCTTTGGGATTTGATGTACTCTATGGCGCCACGCAAAGCCGCAAGTTCTGCCGCTGTGGATGTAGTGACATGTGGCAGTTTGATTCGCAGAGTTATTCCTCTAGCTGGAATCACCACCGCACCACCAGAACCAGACGCTGTGGTTGAACCAGCATAAATGAATTGCGAATAGGGGCCTCGTTTGTGGAACCACACACACGTTCGATGGTGTTCGATGGCGTGCGTAATCTTTCTCCTTTCTTCTGTAGGCCAATTTATGTTTTTAGCAGAGGCTGAAAGCAAATGCTAGAAGAAAAGACACGCTAAGGAAGAGAAGGGCTGAAACGCCCTTTGCGCGCGTACTGATCTGCGGCAGCTGGCCGGTCACTCCAGCCGCGTGGTGTAGCGGAACGGTTTATTGTACTTGCTGGTAAAGGTTGCAGAAAAATCCCCGGAAAAGTGTGAAGCGTACTTTTTTTTATCTTTTTTTCGCATCAGCTTTCTGTGTGGCCAATGAACAATGTGGGAGCGGAGTAAATGTTTGAGGAATACACCGTACCATTTCTAGAGGGAAATCGTGGAAGTTATCCTTGCAGAAATATTACGCGGTACGACGTCACCAGATATTTCTTCCAGGCGATGGGGGCTCAACTGGCATTTAGGCCTATGTAGTTCGTGCGTGCGTTTGTAAGTGTGATTGTGTGTATACAGGAAAATTATTCCAGGCAATAAAATAACAAAAAGTAAACGCTTCTAACAGCACCGCCAAGGTAACCATGCACGGATGTGCATATATACACATGCAAAACTAAATATATATTTAAAGTTGTTGATCCATCCCCCCCCCCCCCCTTCAACACTGGTTACCTTCGTTGAAGCCAATGAAATTCTGAGATGCACTGTTCCCATCTAAGTCTTGTAGTGTAAGATTATTTTTAGGGGCGAAGCTTCCTAGAGTCGAGCAATGTCCCCTGTTCGTCGGCGTGACACAACACAGGGGATGGGTGATGTGAGATAGCGGTACTTACAGTGTTTACTAGATGGATGTAAAGATGGAAGGATGGACAGACAGACTAGCAGACGAACGGATAGATGGACGGACAGACGGACAGGTGGATTGACGTATATGGCACAGCGGATGCAAGATGCCAGATGGCGGTACGTGGAGTGTTCACTAGATGGACGCACAGATGGACGCATGGACAAACGGACAGACAGACTACCAGACAGACAGATAGATGGATGGACACGCGGATGGATGGACAGACGCACGGATGGTCGCGCAGACGAACGGAAGCAGGAACGAACGGACGGACAAGCTGAAGGCTGCTTCGCCCAACTCATCATCATTCACTCCGTGGATATGCTGTGATTTTTTAAAATAATGATGTGGAAGCCTGGTGAAAAAATGTGCTAAGAATAATGCTGACCCCTTTAAGAAAAGTGTCAGATTTAATCTTTGTGATAGCTGAAGTAGTAAACATATACCTGGGCACAGTTTATTGAGAATAATGAGGTAAAATGGCTTCCACAAACACAAATAAACAGTAGTACTCAATATACCCTTGCTTAAAGGGTCGTCAATTAAGGAGACAAGTGACCCAGTGTGCGATTCCGAATTATGGAATAATTTGCGCCTGTGCCCATTCGTGCACACTACGCTTCTGCCACACGGGAGGTAGAGGCTAGCAGCTTCTGCTGATAATGCGCGAAGGCGTACCACGCCCCACTGGCCTTTGTCTCGCTTCGCCGAGGTTCGACGTTCGCCCGTTGACATCGTTGCCTTTCTGCAGTGCATATTGCAGCAGTTTTATTATTCAGTGCTATCGCACTCGACGCAGTCGGTGGCGGTTCCACATACACAAACATCGTTTGTGTATGGGGAAGCCCCACTACTCCTGCTAGTCATCACACGTTAATAAGAAGCTAAAGGTAAAGAGAGAAGCGTGGTGGTTTGGGCAAGCTGGTATGACACGACGATTGTCATAGCGCGAGCTCAGAACGACGACAAAGAAACAAGAGCTTGTCTTCTCTGTGCTCCATTGTCTCCATTGGCGCGAGCTTGGAAGAGCTCGTGCTATAAAAATCATCATGGCACAGGGAGAGAGAGAGAAAGGTTTGTTATATGAGAAGAGCTGGGTGGTTGGCCCGAATCATTTGTCTGACCTGCTATTCCACGTTAGGTAAAGAAATAGAGAAAAGAAATCTGGAGATGGATCGAAACGGACGGCAACGCTTCCAGTGCTGCTAAATATTGTTGAGGCACTGGACAGACAACTATGACCATGTTTTTTCAACCGGGCCACGCTTTGACTATCTCGTTACAGAGGTGTTTATATATGGCTGCTAGAAAGGGCCATGGCGCATTAGTTCACTTCACCGCGCATAGACAGTAGCATCAACCCTCGTCGACTAGTTCATGCGATATAAGGTCTAAGCGAAAGAAGACACGTTTGTGGAGTGTCGTGCATGTGCCTTGGTACCTTACACAGGAACGAAAACAATAAACAGACATTTGGTTTAGCTTAGTCGGTATCAAGCACCGGGCGCTTATCACCGGGGACCGCGAGGTTTTCTACGTGCTCTTCCCGGCAGTACAACTTTTTCTCGTAGCTAGCGTCCACTTTATCAACGGCATATCCATGTCGAAACACGCCACTAAAGTACTGGTGTACTCCAGCGTAAAACAATTTCGTGCTGATATGTATACCACAGTTCATACAACACTCAATGCTTGTAGATGAAACTACCCCCCCCCCCCCCCCCTCAAAGCGCACAACAGATGCATTAGCTTAGTAACCCCTCCATTCTGTAGGCACCATAAGTGTGTTGAGTGTAGCTAGTTATAATATGATTGATGTTGTCTGAAGAAGTTCATGAAATGACATTGAATGACTTCGCAAAATGGGTGTTAAGATTTGAATAAACGGAGTACTTGCATTCATCGTCGTGAAAGAGAACTCGAATAAATTGTAACAAGCAGCAGGAAGAATAGTCTTGGCTGTTTTTACTTTCATATTTCATTTGCAAGGTCGTGTATATACATGAGAGGAATGCAAGAGCCATGTAAACAAGTGTCCGAATCGAAAATACAGAGAAATATAACATATATTTGCTAATAAAGTCATTTACGTTCGTCGCGTTAGGTTCATAAAAAAAGCAAATACACACTCCACACTCAAGTGCGTACAGTTTTATCTCGAGAGAAAGAAAAAAGAGCCGTGAAGTTTCATAGAGTTGAGTAACTTGCTGCAAGTCTTCGCAATGAGCCATCACCACGAACTGCGTTATTGTAACTTACCAACCGCTGCGCATAGAGATAAGCTTCTACAAGTTGTTGACGCAACTTAGGAAACGTTTCTCTACAGGTAAATCATGTGCGTTTCCGTGTCTCCGGTTAAACTTCTCTTGTTTGGTTAACCTTTAGGAGCTGCGGCAGCTACAATAGGCCTGCCTACGCACGAAAAAGAAGATAATCGATATTTCTCAATATACAAAAAATCTCCCAAAGAAGACAGGAGATTTCGGGGTCATTCTCTTCAAGCTCAATCAATTTGCTAAATTTCGTCAACGAAGAAACAAAAGAGCATCGCGTTACATACAGTGAAAAAAATCGCGATCACAAGTACGCTTTTGTTGTTGCCTTTGCCGCATATTGGGAAGACGTCACCCTCACTTTGGAGGAGCGTTAATTAGGAGACCCTGCGGCAAAAAAGAGAAAGAAGGGAAACCCGGGTTTTTTTGGGGGGTTGCAACCACAACCGCACAATTCAGAGGCAATCGCGAGTGATCCCCATGACGCACGGTACGGTAAGAACGTATACTATCCTCGACATGGTCGTTTTAATGACACAAGCCCACGCCGTGAAAGGAAAACTGAAAGTCACAGGGACCGTTAGCCAAGACAAGGAAAGCGTTCTCTCTCTCTCTCTTTCTCTTCACTTAAAGTTCATGTCAAGTGTGGGGTAAAAGGGAAATTCTTTCGACTTCTGTTGTGTTTCTGTGCTGCTGTTTTTCTTCCCTAGATAGCACTGTACGCACTAAACGAATGAAGCTGTCTACGTGATGTGTTGAAAGAGAGCGGACATGTTCAAAATCTTGTTGTCGCTCTACTGGAGAAAGTTTGCCTCCCTGCTATTCCGCGAGATGAGGGCTCGCTGCAACGCCTTGAGTTTCAGTTGTAATCTTTTTATTTTTTGTTTCTCTTTATCGGAACAGTATCAGTCTCAAAACTCTTTTATGATATTCTGAAACAGCCTTTAAAACTTGCGAAAAATTTCTTCCTTGCGTTGTTAGTTCGTCTTCGAAAATAAACAATGCAGTGGCTGATATTCGTCGTGCTTCTTTTTGACGCCATTGTGAGGGGGGCGGACATGAATTCAACAAATAGAAAACGTAATTTAAACTTAGAAAAAAATGATCAAGGCGTCTAATTTCATATCACGAGCAGCGAGAAGTGGACATATTTGCTGCTATGCGAATGTTATCCGACTAATCAATGATTAACAGTGATTAGATTTTCTAAACGCACTTTGCATGAATTATTTGCATGCGTTGAAATGTCCACGCACACATCAAGTAATGCTGGTAGGGCACTCCGAACAATATGGGAGCAAACCTGTATTAGAAAACAAGGTTGGCCTTTTAAACAAAGATAGTCTTTTTTTGGTGCACGGAAACGCAGAAATTTTGACCTGTCTCTCTGTTAGCCTGTCTGTCACACAATTTAGCCACTCGGTCAAAGTTCTAGCACTTGATTAACGCCCGGTCATCTTGTACTGGTGGCTGTGTTCATACAAGTGAACATATTCAATCAAATCAGTAATATTACGCATTTCTGAGGAGCACCCTCAATACATAGGTGTGAGACGTCCCCCGCTACGCCACCGATTACCAAAGAGAGGGAAGACCACTCAATCCCTTGTCTATCCGGTTCCCTCTTGGCTATGTGTCTCAATCACTCCCCGCATAAAGGGATTCGTGCTGGGGCCGGGAAGTAAGAGACGCTACGACCTGTTCCTGTTTACTGATTCATTTAATTTATTACTAACTGCAAACATCGTATACCCGCGTACATCAACCACCACACAAAAATATAACACATGATTTAGGCACTCCGCGACGTTCGACACAGGGCAGGCACATAAAGAATGTAACTGTAACAATACAAGTGTATGCAAAAAAAATACACGACGACAGAAATGATCAGTTATCAATGAGTAAAACCACGCAATGTCTCAACACGCCACTTTCCTTCCCGCAAAGCTAATCTAAATAGGGTGAGTAAAGTTCGTCTCACGAATGGCCCGTGTTGTCAGTCTTCATCGTCTTCGTTGTCTCTCTCAGCGATTTTCATCTTAGTTCCCTTTCGTAACCCTCCATTCACTCTCCTCCTATCCCTACCTTTCATTCCTCATCGTACCGTCCTTGCCCCAGTCATCATCTCATCGCCCCCTCATCGCTATCTCTTCGCACCGTTATCTTCCTTTTCCATTCCGTCTCTCTACCATCTCGAACTCATCGTATCGTCTCGTAATCCCTTTTTGTAGGACCCGACTTCGCCCTACCGGGGCACCAAACCAATCGCCACTATCGACGCGGCATATTTCTCTGTCAGTCGGAGTGTATCATCTTCAACGGCCGCTCCGCGGCCCACATCAGTAGAAAACCCTCTCCCAAACAAAGCCGAGCAAGTAACAATGTTCAAACTCAAGCCTCAGGGAGAGAGATGGGCGAGCCACCCAAAGACACTTTAATTACGGGCGAACAATGGTCCCAATGCTTCCGACAAAGTGCGCCGTCTGTAATAGCCAACGTCCGGCGTTTGCAGTGTTGTGCCAAAATATTTTCGGCCCAACCAATTGCCCCAGTTTCTGGTACTTGATGAGCCGATGTCCAGAACGAGTCTTGACGTCTCCATGCAGCTCGGTGTCTCCCGCGAAATTCTCCGCAGCCGCCGCATCTTCGTCATTCAACGCCGCTGGTGGTCATCCGCGCAGAACGAAGTAATGAGCCCTGGAGCCACGGAGGCTGACGGAAAGTCAGGCCGGACCCGGCACAGGCGCTGCAGCCGGGTCGCATTCCCCGAACCAACAAAAGGTGCTCTGCTGCTCCCCCATGCCACAAATCTGAAGGGTGCGCGCGGAATATTGCCACCGTACACTGTCAGACTGTCTGTAGACAACAAGGCACCGCCCGGTCCTCGTGTTTGCGCTGTGGAGCCCGCGAGAACAGTAGAAATAATCCTTCCAGGTACTCCACTCCGGAATGCCTATTCGTTACCCCGAAGGTTCTCTTTTTGTTTTTTTTAATGCGTGGGTTTAAGAAACGAGCGGAAAGATCTTGGAAGGACCGGGGTTCAGTCCGTGTTTGCGGGGATGTGTTTGCGGGGTTCACTCCGTGTTTGCGGGGAAATTCAAACACGAGATATGCGGGCGCATAGCGCTTTCGGGTTGCGCAGTGAAACTGAGACATTGCGGCAGTCTTAGGAGTACGGTATGCAAACACAGCACACTTGTGATTCAGCCCTGGCGGCAGCGCGTCGCTGAGAGCAACCAATCTGTGATTGTCGCTGAATCATCACCCACCACGAAGCACTTTGATTCCGTGTTTCTACCACGCACAACAAACTTGAAACCTTCAGAATCACCGCAGAAACTCGTAGATGATGCGTGGACGAACAGCACACTGGTCACAGCTGGTCGTAGGATGGTTTGGCACGCAGCGTTCAGTCATGTGTGCGGAAGGTTCACTACCATGCGAGCACATCACACACTTCGCCTGCACTGTCAACTCTCGGCACAACCGAACAGAGGATACACACATTTCAATACGCTTTCATTCCACACATGCACAAAATTTTAAGACCTTTCAAACCAAACGAAAAGCGGGATGGCGGGTGAAGATAGGTCATACAGGCAGCAGCACTGAATTACCCTCGCTTACCATCTCCTGCACGGCCTCTTCTGCACCTGTTGGTGAGGGAAAGGGACCTTCAACGCGATTTGCGTGTTCGGATTGGCTGAGAACGTAGCGTATATGCTGTCCTATGCAACTGTGACATTGGGCGTTGTAAATCAATACCGATCACGACGCCCCCTGCCTCTTAACGAGGCGCGACACTTCCGTGCGGGGAGACGCCGTGAAACCATTTTAATTTGAACTTTCACCTCGCCTCGTCGATACCGGGGCTGCTTCATCTCTTGCCACAAGCCAGCCCTCCCCGCCTCCTATCGAGGCACGACACTATTGTGTAGGGAAAACGCCATAGCTTGTCCCTTATATTTCCTTATCTCATCTCATCACTTGTTGCAGCGTCTATTGATGTAGCTCGACCTATCACCACGCATAATCCACCTAACTTGCCAGTCATATATCCTGTCTTGCTAAACCTTCTCGTTTCTTAAAACAGTACCTTTTGCACCTTCCTCTCTGACAAGTCGCGAGATCTCGGTTACGTCCCATTCACTGACTCTATGTTCTTCCCCCATCATTAGGTGTTAATTGATCCTAGGTGGTACCACTCACTCAGTGATCAACATCAGATGCCGCAAACAACAAAAAACACAATAACTGAGCGAACTACCTGCCTTATCTCAAAACACAATCAACAAAATAAAGCAAGTGTACAAGCCAAAGCAAAACAAAATAAAAAAACAAACTTCAATACAAGGTCTCCACTAAAGTAACAAGCACACTGACCGAGCAAAAATCATAGAACATAAATGGCATACAACATTGCGGACTCTTTTGACCCTAGCCGATCCCCGAGCGCTCAGCGTCTACCTGCATGCAGACCTCTTCCCCGACTCGCAGTCCCGGACCCTCGTTGGATGGTCCGAACTTCCACCTACTCAACTCAGTCGCGGAGTGCGGCGTATGCGAAGCTATCTTATAAGGCCACCACTGCGCATGCCCGGGTTTGCTGCGGTGTAATCGAGTGTGCTGCAGTTCCCCTTTGGTCCCACAAAAACCACCCTGTTGCAATCTAGGCATTCCTCAATCTCATCTACTCTCTGTAACGTTGGGTCTACCACCGTGTTGACCAAGACTCCGACAACTTCATCCCCAGAAAACCCATTCTCATAACTCCATATCTGCTACTCCTATCGGTAATGCCCCATCGTCTTGTGGGACCTTCGAGGTAGAAACCGCAGCTAAACTGACTGTATCCGCTTTAGCAACCTCTACAGCTTTTGTTTCACCCAGGGGCACCAGCGTGCGAGGGTTCCCCCTAAACACACACTCGCTCAATGGCGGAACATCCTCCTCGATCACGGAAATTACATTAACCACATCCACACACGGTGAACCGCGACTCGTTTTTACGGAGATTCGTTCGTTGCGAATATTTACGGTCGCGATTGACTTCTGCGCATCACCGTCATGAGGAGGAGTTGCGTCTAGGTTTTCAGATTCGAATTTTGTCACCATCTCCTTGTCTTTGTGAATGCGGCTGCCACCCTTCGAATTCCACTTTCGTCGCCGGTACCGATAGCATTCTCGCCAAAAGTGACCAAACCTGCCATAGTTATAGCACCCGCCGAGATAAGGGAGCTGCTTCGGGAATTCCTGCCAATTCTGTTTCACCTTTATTGTTTTGCCTTATTGCGTACTGCCAAGCTCTGCCCAAGTTTTTCGAGGCGGTCAAGGCGGCTATGCATCTCATGAACATCCGTGTCCTCTTCTACGTACCGAACTGGTAACGAATGGCTCCTCGACACTTTCTCATTCTGTTCCTCTTTGACCGCAATGCAATGGCCTCGTCAAACGTTTTCGGGTCTCGAGAGAGAACAAATCTGCGGACCGGATCCCTCAGGCCCAATAAAAACTTCGAGAGCAGTTGTTTGGCTAAAATTTCGCGGCGCAGTGAAGCTTTCACCGGATCCTGACTATCGGAGCTCGCCAGGGTGGCGGTCACGAGCATGCGCATGCGACTCGCAAATGACCGCACTTCTTCATCTGCCTTCTGCCTCGCGTTTAAAAACCTTTCCGTTTTAAAGATAAGTGGCTCCGTATCAAACCTGTTGAGGGCCAAATATTTGAACTCAATAAAGTTGCAGACGCAGCGACGCCATCATCCCACCACGCGAAATCGCGCGCCGCGCCTAGCATCTTGCATCGTGCTATGCAGACCAGCTCATTATCCCGCCATCCTCCGAAGCGACCAACCTGCTCCAAAATTTTCAAGAAAACCCCAATATCCGGACCCGTATCACCTCCCGTAAACGATGGAACCATGCCCGCTAACATTAACGCGCTCTATTCTAGTGGGTCGTTTCTGTCGGTCATCTTGGTAGCCTGCTCGTTTATTTTGCAGCCTCTCCTTCCCTAGAACGAGCGTGAAATCTCGCGCCGTTGCCCCAGCAGTAATCCCACCGCTGCCACCACTTGAGTTGTCCCCCGCTACGCCACCGACAACCAAAGAGAGGGAAGACCATTCAACCCCTTGTCTATCCGGTTCCCTCTTGGCTATGTGTCTCAATCACTTCCCACATACAGGGATTCGTGCTGGGGCCGGGAAGTAAGAGACGCTACGACCTGTTCCTGTTTGCTGATTCATTGAATTTATTACTAACTGCAAACATCGTGTACCCGCGTTCATCAACAACCACACAAAGTTATAACACATGATTTAGGCACTCGCGACGTTCCACACAGGGCAGGCACATAAAGAAAGTAACTGTAACAATACAAGGGTATGCATATAAAAAAACACACGATGATACAAATTATGAAGTTATCAATGAATAAAACCACGCAATGTCTCATCACGCCACTTCCCTTCCGGCAAAGCTAATCTAAATAGGGTGCGTAAAGTTCGTCTCACGAATGGTCCGTGTTGTCAGTCTTCATCGTCTTTGTCGTCTTCGTTGTCTCTCTCAGCGATTTCCATCTTAGTCCTCTTTCGTAACGCTCCCTTCACTCGCCTCCTATCCCAAACTTTCATTCCTCATCGTACCGTCCTTGCCCCAGTCATCATCTCATCGCCTCTCATCGCTATCTCTTCGCACCGTTATCTTCCTTTTCCATTCCGTCTCTCTACCATCTCGGGCTCATCGCATCATATTGCCGCGAACCATGCTGCGTGACAATATCTCTGACCCTCTCGTATCGTCTCGTAGTCCCTTTTTGTAGGACCCGACTCCACCATCCCGGGCACCTAACCAATCGCCACTATCGACGCGGCATATTTCTCTGTTAGTCGGAGTGTATCATCTTCGACGGCCGCCCCCGCGGCCCACACCAGAAGAAAACTCTCTCTCAAACAAAGCCGAGCAAGTAACAATGTTCAAACGCAAGCCTCAGGTAGAGAGATGGGTGAGCCGTCCGAAGACACTTTAATTACGGGCGAACAATGGTCCCGATGCTTCCGACAAAGTGCGCCGTCTGTAATGGCCAACGTCCGGAGTTTGCAGTGTTGTGCCAAAATGTTTTCGGCCGAATCACTTGCCCCAGTTTCTGGTACTTGATGAGCCGATGTCCAGATCGAGTCTCGACGCCTCCATGCAGCTCGGTGTCTCCCGTAAAATTCTCCACAGCCGCCGCTTCTTCGTCATTCAACGCCGCGGGTGGTCATCCGCGCAGAACGCAGTAATGAGCCCAGAGCCACGGAGGCTGACGGAAAGTCAGGCCGGACCCGGCACAGGCGCTGCTGCCGGGTCGCATTCCCCGAACCAACAAAAGGTGCTCTGCTGCTCCCGCATGCTTCAAATCTGATGGGTGCGCGCGGAGTATTGCCACCGTACACTGTCACACTGTCTGTAGACAACAAGGCGCCGCCCTGTCCTCGTGTTTGCGCGGTGAGGCCCGCGAGAACAGTAGAAATAATCCTTCCAGGTACTACACTCCGGAGTGCCTATTCGTTACCCCGAAGGTATTCTTTTTGTTTTTCTTTATTGCATGGGTTTAAGAAACGAGCGTAAACATCTTGGAAAAACCGGGGTTCAGTCCGTGTTTGCGGGGACATCACAGGTGTGTTCCTTTACATGAAAATACACAAATACATAACCACTTAGAACCAAGTGTTTTGTAGGCTGCAATGAAAATACTTCGCTGTGCACGAAAAACTCCCCGACAACAACATTTTTATTCCAAGAAATTTGCAGCGAAGCACGCACAACCACGGCCAATTTTGCTTCCTTATGTGAATCGATAAACCTGAGAGCTAGTGGAAGTATTTCATTTCCGGAAGCATGATGCCACGTGTGTAAGCCAACCTTCGGTGCACTTGCTTGACAATGAAAGAATATCCGTTAACCAAAATTGATACTACGCAGTTTTTCTTACTAATACCAATCGCGTTGTTATGCTCACCGCTGTTTGTTCACTCTACATTCACCGAGTGTATATGTGCGAATGCGCGTTTAGGCGTATGCCAGAAATGATAGTTTTCAGTATACTGATGTTTGAGTGCCTGGTGATTGGCAGTGACGACGAGCTTCGCAACCATGTCCCATTAGTGTTATCTTCGATTGTATGTGGATAAAAAAAATTGAGACAAATCCGCGTTCCACCCTCCTGCAAAGGAGTAAGGCTGCTGACATTTCTTTTGTCAGGCTGATGCATTTCTATGTTTCCCAGCTTTTTTTTCAGATATTACGTCACTGATCTTTATTTAAACGTTGTTTGTTAAGCCTTCAGACGTTCTTATCAAACTTTACCTCACCAATATTATACACAAGTTTACAAATAAGCACTCGAAAAACTCTGGTATGTAATATCACTGCTCTATGTTAAGCACTCCTTTTTAAGTGCAGATATCCACCGCATATATGGCTTCAAAGTATCACGTGACAGTCGTGCGTTACTATAGTAACGCACACTAAATTTTTGGGGCAAACTGCTGCCTTCTTCCTTTTTAGTAGAAGTTGCGTGCTGTGGGATTTGCTTAATTTCTGTACAACATACTCGTTCATAACAATGATGGTTTTGTGATAGGCCACACATCTTTCTCTGACACATACCCGCTTTTGGATGAACGCTTGCCTTATTCTGTAGTAGAGGAGTAGTTATATGGTCGAAATACACCCATCGTCTCTTACACGTACCCGTTCCTAACACACACGGGCTTTATGATAAATCATACGCAACAAAGGTTCGACCAAAAACTGCTTCGCGATTAATAATGACTGTCGTAATGCCGGGTATTCTCACTTGAAAGAGCGTCTTCGTGTACCGTTGGTTTCCGAACGCCCATATAAACCTACAGTTCTTGTTTCACAAAGGCCCGAGTAGTGTCCAAAATCCCAATCGGGAGCGCTAAGGGCGTTTTTAAAGCGTCCACGTTCTCAGTCAGTCAAACTCTGAAGGAACTGCAGCATCGAAATGAAATAATTCATTAAATATACGAAAAATAAAAAATACATAAACTGCTTGCTGTAGTTTTGTATAATGCGCCGCTGTTTTGCGTTAGAAAACTCGCTCCATCAACGTAATGTCACCGAACCTGCGAGACACTACAGAGCGGAGAAGTGGACGGAATTAGCACGGTAAACTAGAAAATGAATGTTTGTATCAATACAAAAAAAGACATCAAGAAAAAAATTAGGAAAAGTTCTCACTGCTCGGCGTGTCCTCATTTTCTCATCTGTCGATTTCCCATTAAGCCCATGTGCCGCGAAAGTTTCTGTAGAAGCAAAAATATTATCAGGAATAGAACTGCAGGAGAGGCGATCATACTCTAACTGTGTGTACCTTTCGTGTTGGCTTTATTTATTTACTTCCTCGTCTCTTCTCGACATGTTGAGGAAACTCACTGGCATGGCCATTCTGTTGGGAAGACTTCGAGTTGTGGTGACCTCCTATGAGAGAGAGAGTTACAACGCCGTATTCTTCTTTTCTCTTTTTTTTCAAAGCCACTCAGACTGCCAGGAAACTTGTATCTAGAATTGGCGCCTGTGAGGGATATCTGACTTGAAAGAAGGCGTTGCGTAAAGAGCGACAAAACGTTTTTGTTTCTTTCTGTGAAGGCACATGAGTCAAAATAAAAAGGGGGATGGAAGACGGGACATAAAAAAAAAATAAGTTCAAGTGCATGCATTTGCCTATCCAGAAAGTTGCCTGATGCGGCAAGCCAGATTGAACTTGGTTTTTTAGGCGACAGAAACCTAACCACGTGCTGAATGCAGAAATGACAATAACGTCATTATTTCAACAAATAGGCGTCCGTTTCTTCCGCACTTCGTGTCTGTCGTCCACCAACATGCGCCACTCTATAAGCTTCTAGCATTAGTAGTCAATGAAGCTCGACAGAATCGCATCACCGTAACAAATTTCTGTGCAAAGACTTCGACAGGACAGCCTCCACAAACATGGTTCCTCTCTTACAACGTGAGTACCAAAATTTAAGTACACGAGAGCCCCCAATCTTGCTTTCCCACTGTGCCCTTACTCTGTAAGTTTCGGCGTGCGTTTCAGCTGGTGTTTCAGTTCACGAGTATATACCCTTTTATGGCACCTTGCACAACACGATGCCCCAAGAAACAGCTCGTTTGCATTTGTCATGCGCCGCCCATTCTCCTCAGCCATGGATGTAAAGGTGGGCGCGCTATAAAAAAACACGGCGCACACATTTCTGTACCAGTGTTTGTGCGTCTAGTATTGGCTGACCGAATACGGCGTCCCTCTTTGTCAACTATAGCATGTAGTGTGCATTGAACCTGATTTACAATTCGTGCGATGTGAAGAGGCTCCACCTGTGCGCACAGCTCGCTGTGGCTCACTGAACCCCTTTTTACTACCAGCAATCTGCTTTGAAAGTAAGCGCCAAAAATTGAATGGAAAGGGACATCATATATTTATGTTGTTTTATTGAAGTTCGGTGGTAATGGAAGTCGACTAACGCCCCATGAAGTGAGGGGATACAAGTTATGGCTGACAGATAAGAGAAGAGATGCATTGGATAGTTCGGTACCTTTTTCTGAGCTCTCGGTCATTTCAAAATCTGCAGACTCGGGAAGTTACTACGCGAGCTCCCAGCCGTAACTCTGTTAGAGGACTAAACTAGGGAGAAGAACGAAGTAGAATGTTGACTTTCTCATACAAGACATGCAGAGGAGCTGAAATGTTAGCGTTGCTGAAGCACTTGTGTAGGATATTTAGTTCTATTTTAATCTTAATGAGATAATGTATACGTGCTTATATCTATTAAGCACCCACATTGCTTCACTGACCAACTCATACGAACTCGGTAGTTGTCGGTTGTTGTACGACTGACTCGCCGGGCGTTTCTGAGGTTTGCAAGCTTCCACGTTGCGTAGTTTTCGGCAAAGTCAGTGGCAGAGAGGCAATAATAATGTGCGAGACAGAGTTGCTTTCTTCGAAGTTTTGATCAGAACTAAATTCACTGTTGAGAACCCAATACGAGCTCCAGAAAACAATTGGCCCCGTATCTGCAAATTTCACTCGAAATGTCGTCGAAAGACGATAATCTTGAGTCTGAAGAGAGTGAACAAAACGTTTATCTGATACTCAGCGCGTGAAAATCGGTGAATGGTATTCTGTGGGCGCAGCGTTAGAGTGTTTCGATGCGTGCAGCCGAGGCGAATGAGCTCATCGAGGCATGGGAGACAAGAGCGTTATCTGGTACTTATGTTCGAAAACGAAGGATGGCGTGCGTGCCTGTCTCGTAGGCGATAAGGCGTAGAACGCAAAGCGACGGGTAGGTGCCACCAACTTGTCGTCCTAGCAAAGAGTTGGTAACAGTTGTCGTTTTGTGCGTAGCGTTGCATTCTAAGCGCAGCGTAATAAACGCTAAGATTCTTAGAATTACTTCTGTATGCTTTCTCTAGTGTAAGAAGACATCAGAGAATATTGACGTGTTTTCATTGTGCCTCAGATATGTGCTATTATTGCTTTTTAGTTAACAATCGCACAAGTATGAACGCTGAAACTTGAGCAATATTGGTGGGCGCGGCGAATGGGGTTAGATTTTGGGCGTTTCGGTTAAGGTTTCAGTGGACAAGCAGACAAATGGACAGACAAATAGACCGAAAGACAGACACACCAAACTTTTTGCGTCAGAGTACCTTAAGAAAGACTATCGTCTTAAAGATGACAAAACACAGGCTACTAAATAACTATACGCACTCGGAAATGCCACCCACGTGGCGAGTAAAAATGATTACAAGCTGCATGACAAAGTTGGCGGCAAAGACCCCTCGCCACGGCTGATCAGAAACATTGTACCGGCAGGAAATGAAAGCGTAGCTCAGCACCCCAGTCGAGCTCACGCGTGTCCCTCAACTACCTGGGCGGCTCCTTATTTTCCAAGAGATTTTCTTCTTTTCTCTTTTTTACACCTGCCCCTGTTTTCGCAGCAGGGCCTTGAAATAGGCGAGAAAAAAAAAGAAACGTACTTGTCGAGGAGTGCGAAATATGTGTCCTCGTTTTGGTGGCCACCCTTGAAAGACATTCCTTTTGCACAACTATAATGTGGGCCGTGATGCAGCTGCCACAATGTTGCTTGCGTAAAGAACGTGAAGATGATGAAAGAAAGAAAAAACGCAGCTGGCTAATTTACTTTACTTTGTTGTTGTTTTGATACATGTGCATCCAGTTAAGAACGTATCAAGGACGCTCCTGCTTTTCACTTTTTGTCTTTTATTACACCTGGTGCCTGCAGTGGTTGCATGCGTAAATCAGCTTGACCGACAAGCTGCTTAAGGTGGCGGTTCCACTCCCTTTTTCTCAAAATAGTTTAAAAGAAGACACCAGACGACGCCACTTATACACGCTTGCACAAAGCAAGAAAGTTGCGCAAGCACGGTAAGCGTCGCCTGTCTCGCGAGGCGGCGGAAATCGGCCGATGAAAGCCAAGGAACACAAACTCAGACGGTGTCTTTCACGTACGATTCACCAACCGTGGCTGTCGTTCCAACGGCACGAATAAAGGTGCCCGTGACAGCTGGCAGACTGAAACCAGAGTCGTTTCACTACAGTGTATACACACGCGCGTACGCACGCACGTACACAAACACAAACTCTCTTTGTCTTTCTGACTCACACACATCCATGGAATAACAATTGAACAGGACATCAACCAAACGCTTCGAAGCGTTTGAGTGCACTGGCATCGTCGCTAACCTTCTTTTTGATGTAGTGACCTCGGCGTTGGCTGGATGTAGCGTCGCGCAAGCGCACCCTTTTTTCTTGTTTATTTCTTGTCACGCGAAACTGCTCAATCTAAGCCAATCTAGCTTACGCTACGAAAACAGCCAGACCCATTTCGGCACAAAATAACTTGAGTATTGTGAGAATATTTGCTAAATTTCACCCTTTCCAACTACAATAACAGGGTTACCTAAATGAAGTGCATCTGGTTGACGATTAGTTGAACCGATTACTTACACTGCAGTTCGGCAGCGGTGCACATTGCACACGTAACTAAAAGATATCTGTCTTTCCAGACTTTGAAAGTTTCAAGCTGCGAGACGTGGACCAAGGGATAATTTTTCCAAGATACTTCCAGCCGGCGGACCCTCTATCTTCGGGCGGGTTTGATCGGCTACACCCCCGGTGATAACAAGGCGATCGGCATCGTCCGCTTGGTGGCGGTGGACACTACGGCTGGCTTCAAAAAGCGCCCCCGGACCTACCGGCGTTTGCAGTTCGGCAGCGGTGCACATTGCACACGTAACTAAAAGATATCTGTCTTTCCAGACTTTGAAAGTTTCAAGCTGCGAGACGTGGACCAAGGGATAATTTTTCCAAGATACTTCCAGCCGGCGGACCCTCTATCTTCGGGCGGGTTTGATCGGCTACACCCCCGGTGATAACAAGGCGATCGGCATCGTCCGCTTGGTGGCGGTGGACACTACGGCTGGCTTCAAAAAGCGCCCCCGGACCTACCGGCGTTTGCAGTTCGGCAGCGGTGCACATTGCACACGTAACTAAAAGATATCTGTCTTTCCAGACTTTGAAAGTTTCAAGCTGCGAGACGTGGACCAAGGGATAATTTTTCCAAGATACTTCCAGCCGGCGGACCCTCTATCTTCGGGCGGGTTTGATCGGCTACACCCCCGGTGATAACAAGGCGATCGGCATCGTCCGCTTGGTGGCGGTGGACACTACGGCTGGCTTCAAAAAGCGCCCCCGGACCTACCGGCGTTTGCAGTTCGGCAGCGGTGCACATTGCACACGTAACTAAAAGATATCTGTCTTTCCAGGTGAGGCTTGCTGTTTTTCTGTTTGTGTTGCCAAACGTGAAACGTGTGCACTGCTGCCGAGCGAAAACTGCCCTGCCCAGACTTTGGATCTGTTTGTTTATTGTGAATAGTGTACGTTTTTAGATATTATGACTAAAAAGCAGGATGACGATCTGCGGAGTGAATTAGCCGCTGAGTTACATGAAATTAAGGATACATTGAATGAACTTAAAGGACTGAGGCCTGATATTCAGGAACTCAAGCTTATAAGAGAGGATTTGCAAAAAATTCTGCTTGAAAACAAGGAACTGAAGTCACAAAATGCAAAGCTGACGCGCAGGCTGGAGGAGCTAGAGCAATACCAGCGATCAAACAATCTAGAAATCAAGGGCATACCTCTTGACAGTGAACCAATATCAGTGGTAACAAAAATTGGCGAACTGATAAAAGAGGACATTGAAAAGCATGACATAGACGTCTGCCACAGAGTTCCTACTGCTAGGCATGACCAGTCCAACATTATTGTTCGTTTTGTCCGCCGAGACAAAAGGAATGCAATTCTTGCTAAATCAAAGAAGACGAGACTAGACACAAAAATGCTTGGATTCGACAAGCAGAATCCAGTGTTCATCAATGAGCATTTGACGAAAGAAGCTAAGCAGCTGCTCGGAGCTGCCATCAGAAAGAAAAGAGCTGTTAACTGGAAATTTGTGTGGACAGCTGGCGGAAAGATTTTCGCACGGCGAAATGAAACCGCACCTGTGCTTCGCCTAATCTGTTTGGATGATGTTGATAAAATGGTCGAGTGAATGCCACAGTCTAGCTGAACACAATTTTGTGCACTAATTACTGACATACATGGCTAATTCCGGTCTCAACTGCTGTACTTATCACGATTATGACTCGTTTAATATTTCTGTTTCTAAGTTAAATCCAAATAAGTTCATGGCAGCCTTGCATTTAAACCTACGAAGTATTAGAGACAAAGGAGATGACCTGCGAGAATTTCTTGAAAATATGGACATTAGCTTCAATGTGTTGATGTTTACTGAGACATGGCTAACGCAAAGTGAAAAGCCGCCTCAATTAGAAGGGTACACATACCAAGGCATCACACGTACCAATGGGCGTGGTGGCGGCGTGGCTATGTATCTTAGAGAACATCTGCAATACGAAGTGATTTCAAGTTTCACCACTACTAACGAACATATAGAATGTCTTACGGTATGTTTGAAATCTTTTTATGTATGTGTCATATATCGGCCCCCAAACGGAAATAAGACGCCATTCTTTGAATTCACTGATGAACTATTAAACTATCTAACTAACACTGGTTCAAAGTTTCTGATAATGGGTGACTTGAATATCAACATGCTGGGAAATGACACTAGTGCGCGTGAACTTAAGCGAACTCTATATGCTTATGGCTGTGAAAATTTTATCAATCTAGCCACTCGTATTACAGCGGATAGCGCGACGTTGCTAGATGTCGCCATTACAAATGCACCTGGCACAAGTAGCTATGCTGGCCTCTTATCAGTGGACATAAGTGATCATTTGCCGATATTTTGTTTCTTGCCAATGACAAATGATAAAAGCATAAAAATGGGCGTGTGCACATATCGGAATATAAACCCAAATTCTTTAGCTCATTTCCGCTCTCTGATCCAAAAGACAAACTGGGAACCGATTTTCCAGCAAAGTGATGTAAATAAAGCATATAACAATTTCTATGCCAGTTTCATGTCATGCTACGAGCTAGCCTTTCCTATTAAGACAACTAAGCGTACCCGGAAGAAAAAGATTAGAAAGCCATGGATTACGCGGGCACTTTTAAATAAGATTGCCGCTAAAAATAACATGTATCATTCTTTCGTTAAGACGCGTGACCCACAAAAGTTTGCTGAGTTCAAAAAATATCGAAATAAGCTCAATGCAGAACTTAGATATGCTAAAATCTGTTATTATGAGAATTTGTTCTCCCAAGTAGCAAATGACAAAAAGAAGTTCTGGCAGGCGGTTAACAATCTTGCTCAAAGAAAGAATGACGCAGCGCCAATAGTTGTAACTACAAATCAAGGCATCCTAAATGATGACGAAGCCGCTAATATGTTAAACCACCAATTCATTCGTAGTGGAGAGTACAGTTCGACTGTGCGCTATGAACATCCAAGTGTAGATGCGTATAAAAAAAAAACCAGTTCAAGTAATTCTATTGTACTGGCACCAGCTACGGAGCACGAACTGTCAAACATCATGCGTAACCTAAAAAACAATGCAGCTGCAGGCTACGACGATATCAAACCAGCTGCCGTGAAATATGTAATGGATATAATTTGCAGTCCTTTAACCCACGTCATTAACTGCATGCTCGAACAGGGTGTGTTTCCAGAAGCACTCAAGCTGGCTAGAGTGTGCCCGGTGCACAAAGGTGGCACAGACTACACTTTTAATAATTACCGCCCTATATCGGTATTACCAGTCATGTCAAAGATTTTTGAGACAGTCATAAACGTTCGCGTTGATGGTTTTGTTCAAAAGTACTCTATTATGTCTGACGTGCAATATGGGTTTCGAAAAAAAAGATCCTGTGAAGAAGCATTACTTTCTATAAAACATGAAATAATAAATAACATTGAACAAAGATTATACACCATTGGTCTTTTTCTAGATTTAAGAAAAGCTTTTGATTCTGTGAGCCACGCCATTTTGTTGACTAAGATATATGATTGTGGGATAAGAGGGATAGCACATGACTTGATTCGAAGTTATCTACAAAACAGGTATCAGTATGTATCTATTAACAATTCCAAATCTACGAAATTAAAGATACTACAAGGCGTCCCGCAGGGATCTATACTTGGACCCTTGTTGTTTAACTTGTACATAAACGATCTTGCTTATATACCATATTCCCAAAGTGTAATTATGTATGCTGATGATACAAATGTATTTTTTGCTGGAAAGTCGCTGCAAATGCTACAAATTTCAATAAATAATTACTTAAAACTACTTATGTCGTGGTTGCACAGCAACCAATTGCAACTCAATGTCAATAAAACAAAATACATTATTTTTGCCCCTATTAACAAGCCGATCAATTTTAAGCTAGCAATACTGTTTCAAAATGTGCAAATAGAACAGGTAGAGGCTCATAAATTCCTGGGCATATGGTTTAGAGGCGATATGTCCTGGACGACACATGTGGAAAAATTGTCCGCTGAACTGAGTAAAATCACGGGATGCTTTAATAAAATCCGGGATCTGATACCGCTCTGGCTTAAAAAAGTATTATATTACTCCATGTTCTACTCTCGCCTTACATATTGCATGCTAGTCTGGGGTACAACATACTCAAAGAATTATCAGAAATTGATAATATTGCAAAAGAGAGTCCTTAGATGCTTTGAAAACTACACAGGTAGGCTTCGAGATTTGCGAACGCATGATTTGTTTATTAAACACAATTTGCTAAAAGCTAACCAAATGTACTATTATAGAATATTTCAGCATATAAAAAAAGAACAAGCTCTACACAGCTAAATCACCCCAATCAAAATGTCGTTATTCTCTACGCAATGAAACTAGGGTAATACCGAAGTTCCGAACAGCTTATGGCCGGCAGCATATAGGCTACCAGGTTCCGCATTTAATAAATCACCTAAGCCCCCTTGATTTTAATACTATGTCGAAAAAATCTATGAAACTGTATATTATAAATCATCAATTGGAATATGTATGATGCGTATCTTTTTTCGTGTCATACTGTTATGTTTTTTGTTTTTTTTCACAAATGAATAATGCCATTCACACTCGTTGCCTATGTTATATTTTACTGAAGTCAGTATATTTTATTCTGTATAATAATAATCTTATGTATTTTGCGACTGTTTATTGTGCATATTTCTTTGGTATTCCGGGCTGCTTATCCGGATTGATTTGATTTAACCTACATGTTATCTTTTTATCATGTATTATTCATCAGATGGTCTGTATACTGCTTATATGATCTTTAATTTCATATGAATTTCTGTGATGAATTTTGTATTGCCATATGTACCGCTGATGCTGAGTGCCAACAGGAGTGGGAGCCCTTTGTCAGGCCTTTGTAGCCTTTTGCTCCTGCTCCTTGTTTCTGTAATGGAAGCAAAATAAACTTCAAACTTCAAACTTCACTGTTATAGAGGAATAACAAGCTCCTAGAGCCCGTGGGTTTTCTAAAAGTTTTCATGAGAATTTCATGGACCAGCTAGTACTTGGGATGACGTGGGATTATCCATTCATAGATTGGTTCACGCTGTTTCCCGTCTTGCTTTCACCATCTTTGTGCTACTACCTAACTCGTGGTAAACTAAACTCCGACGAAGCGCTTGCTTGAGAAAATTCTTCATTTTCGGCAAGAGCAAATTTCCAAACGCGACGTAATCGCACGAACACACCGATTATCGAGTAGCAGCGCAATCGAGCTCAGCGTCGCACTTAGTGGGAGGGCGGGAGAAAAGGAATTATAAGGAATTATGACAGCACCCACATAAGAGCAACACATCTGAGCCCATTTTCATGTGTTCTATGAATGCCTTTTCCTATACTCCGTTTCCTACATGAAGTGCAACGCTGTGAAGGCTAGCGAGAATTGTTACAATGAATGCGTTCGCACTAAAAAATAGAACGATTATTTTTGCATGTGAGACATCATTTGTTTACTTCGTTCTGCTTTGTGCGCCGGAGACAAAAACGCCCCGTTATACGGCTTGTCTTGGTTCTTATTTTTTGGTGTTTTACTTGTAGTCTTTGGCGACGCTCTGCAGGTGCGTTTGTACTCGTCTCGCACAAGCGTTTACAATGATGAAAGCTAAGCGCAAGACGCGCAAAGTCACACATGTTTCTGGCCGAACTTCTTGCTTAGCTTTCACAGCGTTGCACTTGATGTATGAATTGGAGTATAGGTGTCAGCATAGGCGTTCGCGCGAGGTGGGCAGCGTGGGGGCCCCCACCCCTTGTTCTGTAATAGTCGGTGCGTTAAGTCTGTCTCGTACTATGGTGCCTAGAATGTGCACCCATACAATGCATTGATAGAGAGGGGGATGCTGCTATCAACTATTGACTCTCCTTCGAGGGGGAACGCTCCGCACGTGTATGTCCGCCAGACGACGCCACCCATGCTTATCACCGATGCGCACCAAAAATTATCAATGAGAGTTACGTAGCACCTTGGAGTCATTCAAGGGTGCTTATAAAGTAAAATAAATGGTCTAAATAAGCAGTGGCTGCATAGGGTTATTTGCCATATTTCCTCATTGTAGAGATTATCGAGTTCATGTAGCATAAATTGGGCTTGTATTGAAACACTTACATGCTATTCAAGATTTATTTCATTTCTGCTAGATCTCTTCTCATTCACTGGAAAAGGCAAAATGCACTTCAATTGGTGATATTCCAATGTACGATGAACCCGTGAAAAAAAAGCTGAGGTACTAAAATTATACAAGTGTAATTATCACGCGCGCAGATACATGTGTCAACGAGAATACAGTGTTCTAAAAATCACATGTTGCAATATTTCTGTCTTTCTTCTTCTTTCAGTGGCATATGGTTTTGTTGTAAAAGAGTCATTGCAGACTAGTGAGCCTGCGAAAATGACCAAACGTCTGAGAATGGGGCTGATCGATAAATTTATGGAGTACATTTGAGAAAAGCTTCCATAAGAAATGGCTGTTTCATTTTTAATTTTCATTTTTTTCTAGCAAGGACGAGCATGCCAGCATTTCTAAAGAAATCGCAATGCAGAACGTTTGTGGGATCGAAACAGTCACAGAATCATGTTTGTTTAATGCTTCTGCTATACCAGCAGAAATACACCTATTGGTTCTGGAAAGTTATGGGTGTTCTTTACATTGACTTCCAGGCACCGTCGACAAGTTTGCCATTTACGTTGTTGCAACAGTTTTTTTTTTCAAAAATTAAATCGGCACATCCTACGTAGCCTAATAACCAACCTAATACGAAGCATGCGTAGGGAAAGTGACTATGTCGCCCCGCCGCGGTGGTCTAGTGGCTAAGGTACTCTGCTGCTGACCCGCAGGTCGCGGGTTCAAATCCCGGCTTTGGCGGCTGCATTTCCGATGGAGGCGGAAATGTCGTAGGCCCGTGTGCTGAGATTTCGGTGCACGTTAAAGAACCCCAGGTGGTCAAAATTTCCGGAGTCCTCCACTACGGTGTCTCTCATAATCATATGGTGGTTTTGGGACGTTAAACCCAACAAATCAAAATCAAAGTGACTATGTCGCACTTTTATATCGCGACACGCATGAAATGACGATAAATATATGTACAAATCTTGCACACACAGACACACGTTGCAGATGTTTGTATAATCAGGATTTTGCACTTGCGCGGTGATGTAAACGGGGAACAAGAGTATTAGTAACACCAGAAGCGATAGGCTGATATGAAGCGCTGGTGCTCGCGAGGATGGCACCCCTGAACGCTCTTACATAAATTGACTTCAGCGCATGGCATCTGACTGCAATCGACGTTAACCCGACGTGATGACTGTATCGTCGGACCACGATATAACTCATGATAACTCATGGTAATCATGATATAACTGGATAGCCAGCATGACAACCACAATTAACGTTACACGAAAACTAGGGTCTATACTATATAGTGGCTAAAGTACTCGACTGCTGACCCGCAGGTCATGGGTTCGTATCCCGGCTCCGGTGGCTGCATTTCTGAAGGAGGCGGAAATGTTGTCGGCCCGTGTGCTCAGATTTGGGTGCATGTTAAAGAACGCCAGGTGATCGAAATTTCCGGAGCCCTCCACTACGGCGTCTCTCATAATCATATGGTGGTTTTGGGACGTTAAACCTACATATCAATCAGGGTCTATACTATATGAAAAGTAGTTCTGAAGCCTGGCGTGGCTTTGTGGTGAAATGCTTGATTGCCATGTATACTATGCTTGGGTTTTTTCCTGCTGAGACCATGACATTTATTATTTGTATTCGTCGGATAAGCGTTGCGGATTTTCTTAACGCTCACGTGTTAAAACTGCTCATATGTGTTCTCGTCGTTGCTGGGTAGATTCCAAGTGTCGATCGCCTGCGGCGCATACCCGCCCGCAGGTTTGTGCCGCTCTCTATTGGGAGGTGTTTGACAGCGTACGCGACGTGATTATGAAAGCATTGATGTCTTGTCTATCCCGTCCTATTCATGACGTTATCTTATCCTCCTACACTAATTTTGGTTCATGCGATCACGCGAGCACCCAGACGTAAGCGGCTAAACAGATAGATAGATAGATAGATAGATAGATAGATAGATAGATAGATAGATAGAATGATAGATAGATAGATAGATAGATAGATAGATAGATAGATAGATAGATAGATACGCTCAAAGTTGCCGAAGTGCGCTAAGAAAGTCCAAAGGAAATTTGGACGTAGAAGTGCGATCTGTATTTCTGCAAATCAGTGTGCCAGTTTCTTGAAGTGGTGAAGGTACAAGAGGATGTATCAGAGTGGACTGTGAACATCGACCCATTGGTACGAATGCCAAAGTGTACCAATAGTCGGCTCAGATTGAACGGTTATTCATCGTATTTTGGTGTACTTTTGTATTTTGTTGAGTATTTGAAATCTTGACAGTCTTCATAAGCAAGGCAAGAAAAAAAAAACATCGTGTCCCCTTTGAAGCGGCTCTTCATACATATCATTCGCGCGGCTTGTCAGCGTCTGAAAAATTCAAGGGAATGGAATGCAAAACTTTATTACAAATAGTTTTTTTTCCGGTGAAGGTGAAGCCCTCAGTCCAGGGCCCCTGTGGCCTTTGCCACCTTGCAAGCTCTGTCGATCAGCTTGAGATGTTGTTCAGGCTTAGAGCAGGACAGCGCAGCTTCCCACTGCTCCAGTGTTGGTGTGCAGTTTCTTGGCACTACCTGTGTGTGTTGACAGGCCCATGTCACGTGGTAAAGTGTGGGGTGTTCTCTGCATAGCGGGCATTTGTTGGTGTATATTCCCAGATAGATTTTACTCAGAAGACTGAGATTGGGGTACGTATTAGTC
This sequence comes from Rhipicephalus microplus, assembly GCF_043290135.1. Taxonomy (NCBI): domain Eukaryota; kingdom Metazoa; phylum Arthropoda; class Arachnida; order Ixodida; family Ixodidae; genus Rhipicephalus; species Rhipicephalus microplus. The sequence goes on from NW_027464590.1 coordinate 69,480, forward strand.
TGCAGCTGTCTCCAGACAACTGACTGCTCTGTGTGGAGGTCTTTGTGGGGAGGGGGTATATCCTCCTCAGGGCTCTCTGGTGTTCTAAAATTGCTCCATAGCGTCTAGTAACTGTGGCTGGTTCCTCATCGTTGTGCGCCCCCTGGTCGGCGTATTCTCGGGGAATGGCGTCGGCACGCTGGTTCCCTGTCACAGTTTCATGGCCTGGTGTCCACGTAATGGAGCAGCTCGAGAAGTTGATTTTTCTTGCCTTGAGTATGCGGATGGCAGCACTGGATATACGACCACTGCTGTACCGTCGAGACGCTTCTTGCGAGTCAGTAACTATTTCCGTAGTAGACTCTTCGCTCTGGTGTGTGATGGCGAGCGCGATCGCTACTTCCTCAGCCTTGAGGACGTTGTTGCTTTTGATCGAAGCGCTGTTGATTTCCCTAAGTTGGTAATCAACAACGCTTACAACTGTCCCGGAGTGCTCTCTGTATGTAGCCGCGTTAACGTACAATACATCGGTTCTCGGCTTGAAATTTTTTCTTGTGCTTCTGATCTGGCTTTTCTTCGAGCCTTATGGATTTCTGGATGCATGTTTCGAGGTATTGGGCTGACTTCAATGATCTGGCGAATGTCTTTTGGTATGCTCGCCATATTATTGATTTCTCCGCAAGCATTCCTCATGCCCAATGTCTGCAACGTATGCCTGCCCGTAGCAGTCAACGGTATTCTCATTTTCTGCGCAACAAGATGCGCCTCGATGTGTTCTTGCACTGTGTTGTTTATCCCGAGTTTAAGGAATTTCTCTGTCGAGGTGCTGACAGGTAGACCAAGGGCGCACTTGTAGGCTTTTCTCAGGATTGCCTCTGATAGTTTTTTTTTCCTGTGTGAGTGGTGTTTGGTAGGGGACACTGTATACAATTCTACTGACCACGAGGGCCTGTACAAGCCTACAAGTGTCCTCCTCCTTCATACCCCGTTTTTTGTTAGAGATTCTGGTGATCATCCTCGTGATTTGCGCTGTAGTGTTTGACAGCTGTCTCATGGTGTGGTCTATACGACATTTGCTTTGTATCCACATGCCGAGAATCCTAATTCGGGACACTTCCGGAATCTTCTTCCCCCTATATAGACGTCTATGGAGTTTTGCAGATCGTATCCTCGTCTTTAGACTCTCAGGACTTCTGATTTCACTGGAGAGCAGACGAGGCCACATTGACGCACGTAGTCGTGAACTGTATCAGCTGCGCGTTGCAGAATATCTTGTTTTTGGCCTAGAGATCCTCTTGTCACCCATATTGTAACATCATCTGCGTAGATGGCATGTCTGAGTCCTTCAATGGTTTCGAGGTTCCGAGCTAAGCCGATCATAACGATGTTGAACAGTATCGGGAATATCACAGAACCTTGGGGTGTTCCTTTTGTGGGCGTATCAAACATATCAGTGCGGATGCCTCCTATACCAATTGTGGCGGTTCTGTTACTGAGAAAACCTTTGATGTTGTGTATTCGCTTTTCACAACCTAATTTGTTAAGCCCCTCTAGCACAGCCTTATGACTGACATTGTCGAAAGCAGCCGTAAGATCCAGTGCAAGTAGTACGTTTTCGCCATATTTTGGGACATCAGTAAACACTTCCTCCTTGATTTGTAGGAGGACGTCCCGTGTTGAGAGGCATTTTCGAAAGCCAAACATGGTGTGCGGCATGAGTTCGTTGTCTTCCAGGAAGGTCTCCAGCCTCTGAAGCACGCTTCTCTCGTATACTTTTCCCAAACATGAAGTTTACGAAATGGGTCTTAAATTTTCCAAGCTTGGAGCCTTTCCAGAGTTTGGAATCATTATTATTTCCGCATGTTTCCAGTCGTTTGGAACGGTACCCTTTTCCCAATGTTTGTTGATGAATTCTGTAAACCTTAAGATAGATTTGTCATCGAGGTTCCGTATCATAGCGTTGCTGATGCCAATTTTTCCTGGCGTAGTGTTCTTTGTTGCCGACAGCATAGCATGTCGAACTTCTTCTGTGGTAATGGTTTTGTCCAGAGCGGGATCAGCTACACCAGTGTATGCCAGGTCGCAGTCAGTATTCGTTGTATCGCCAATGTATCGCAGCTTTATGTGTTCTAGCAGTTCTCGGTCTGTGCCTTTGAGTTGGTGTGCAATCTTTTGAGTCGTCTTACAGGTTTTAGTCTTGGTCGTGGTTGGGTCTATGAGGGCCCTTAGCAAGGCCCATGTCCTTTTCCAACCTAGTGTACCTTGTAGCTTGTTGCATTTTTGGTCCCAGTTGCGCCTTGACAGCTCCGTCGCATACTTTTCGGCTTCCCTGGTGACTCTGGCGATCCTGAGTCTCATTTTGTGGTTGTGTTTCTGCCACTTCCATCTTCTTAATAGGCCCCGGCGGGCATCCTGGAGGTGTAGGAGATGCTTGTCCGCCTCGGGCGTATTTGTAGATAGGGTAACTTCTCGGGTTAATCGTTTCCAGTCTGCCTTGATTTCCGAGACCAAACTCTCAATGTCCGCAATTTCTTTATCCATGAATTCTGCCCTAGTTTCTCTAAAAGCTTCCCAGTCTGTAAGTCGAGCTTGGCCATGTCGTTTCTTAACCGGGAGGGTTTCTATATGGATACGCAAAATGCAGTGGTCACTGCCAAGCGTTTCCCCGCCGTTTCCTCATCGGGCCTCCCTGACACCTTTAACGAACACCAAGTCCGGGCACGTATCTCGGTTGATACTATTCGCCACTCGCGTTGGTTGAGTGTGGTCTGTAAAGAGGCTTAGCCTTCTGCGATCAGCTTCTCTGGCCAAATCCCGGCCTTTCCGAGTTCCCTTGACATATCACCAGCTCTTGTGCCGGGCATTAAAGTCTCCAAGGATGACAAGACCCTTTTTGCCTGCTGCTTGTTCTGCCTTGCGCCGAAGGGAGCTGAAGTTGGTTTTCCGCTGGCTTAGTGAGCGGTAGATATTGAGGAGAAATATGCTTTCGTCGGTTCTTTGTTTCGTTATGATTTCAATGAGAACGTGGTCAATGTCTGTTGCATCGATGTCATTTCTAATTGCGGTGACTGCTTTGGCAACCAAAGTAGCGACCTTACTTTGGCCAAGACCCTCATAAACCGAAAAACTACTGAGTTTCGGTGAGCAGCTTGTTTCCTGGAGGGCGATGATGTCTGGTGGAGTTGTGTATTTATTGATGTATTGACTCAGAAGACCTTGCTTTCGACGGATTCCACGACAGTTCCACTGCCGTATTTCAAGGGTTTCCAACTTGACCGAGCATTTACGGCTGCTCGTCATACTCAGGTGATGGCCGAGCTTAGGGTTTGCCTCTGGGTTTAATGGCCGTGAGTTGCACCAGACGTTTTCTATCCTTGCGCGCCTCATCTTGGATGTTAGAGATGAGGTTGCCAAGACTTGCTAGGGCATTTTTTATGGCAGCCATGGTAGTGGTGAATTCCTGGCGCCCTATGGTGGCTGTCAGCGTTAAGTCTGATTGGGGGTTAGCATTGGCCTGTCCTGTTCTCAGGGCTTTCAGTTCATCCATGAGATCGTTTAGTTTCTTCCGGAGTTCGGCGTTTTCTGCCCTGAGTGTCTGAATAGTCTGCCTTAAATCTTTCACTTCGTCGTTAGGTGGCGCACTGCCATTCTTACCGACCATTACTGTTTGTGTATTCGTGTTGTTTGGAGCAGTGGGAGAGGCAGAGAAAAAAGGTGCTTTTAGGCTCACCATAGCGTCGTCTTTCTTCCTGGTGACGGGTTTCTTCTGCTGCTTTTCTTGTTTTCTGGAGCCCGGCGAGTCCTGGACGCCGATCTCGACCATGACCGTGGTATGGATGCTGATCGGGACCTGGATGGTGAGCTTCTATTCCTGCTGAACCAGCGTTTCCAGGCCCGGCCGCGTCCATCGGCGCCTTGTGCTCTGGCGGCCGTCCGCTCTTTTGTTCTTGGTCGTGGGCTTCTCGGTCTCCTGAGGCGTTCCTTGCACTCCTTTGCCCGCGTAGGGTACGCTTCCTTGCATAGTGCGCACCGGGGCTCACAGGTGTGTCCATACTCTATGACTGGCTCGGTGCAATTTGGGCAGACAACAGCGTCTGGTGTTGGGCATACGTATGCCCTATGCCCATGCCTGAAGCATATATAGCAAACTTGCCGCGATGATTGTTAGAGGTAGCATCGTGTTTCACCGCCGTAGTAGTAAACATAGCGCGGGACGATATTGCGCTCGAAGGTAATGACGGCACTTTGGGATTTTCCAAGCATTGTTGCATAAAGTATTTTCACTCCTTGGGTACGCACCCGAAGATGGGCTAATAATTCGGTTGGCGTGGTCCCGGCGTCCAATCCGTGAATCACACCTTTAAACGAGTTGTCCGGCGCGGCTACGTAAGCCATCACTGCATAGTCTTTTGCACCAAAACGTAGACTTCGAAGGATCTGCACAATGTTGGCGATTTCCATGCTTGGCGTGCTGATTATGGCGATGTTGGATCCATTGCGCAGCCGTATAAGCAGGTTGCCTTCGTTGCAGATGTCTGGGTTACCACATACCATAGTTATAGCACGCGCCTTCTGCTGCGTGCTTAATTGACCAATGTTGAGCCCATCTCTCGGTCTAATGATAACCTTGAAGTCAGTTTTCGGCAGTGGAGGCAGTATCTCTTTTCAGAGAGGATTCCCTTTCTGTTTAGGTTGGCTCGAAGCTTATTTTTCTACCGCTTCGGTCCTGGTCTTCGGAACGGCGATCAGCCTTGAGTTGTGGTACGTTGCAGGGAACCATCCCCCGTTGTGAAAAGGCTTCTTTTGCGAGACGCTGGTAGCATTTTCTCCGCCTTGAGTTTTTTCTTCGATCGATGTCGTGGCTCCGGTTGACGCAGCCGCGTCGTCGTCAGGCATTCTCGCGCGTCGCCTCAAAGGAACGAGCAAAACACGAGCAGCTGTAGCAGAGATGCACATTACTAAAGACGCGGCGGGGAACACTTGTTCTGCGAACGTACGATGAACGCGCAATTTTACGGCGTACCGAAACCATTTGCCACTTGATGACACCACCCCGCCTGCTGACGTGGTGCGAGTGGAAAGGATTCATTACTCAGCCCTCCTCCTTTTACGGTTGGTATTTGTTACGAGCGCCGACTAACCATGTGAGAAAAACTATGAGGCCTGGTGATATAATTCATACCTGTTTTACCTGTTTCATCATGTTTAATTGTGATACATTTAGGAAACGTTTCAACTGACATAAAGCAACTTGATTTTTCATTCATTAGATAGAGCTACCACCAAAAAACGCCTGTGAAATTGAAAATACCTAAAGTAAAAATACATTGAAAATACTTAGTTTGAAGCACTGAGTGGTCAAGTTAGTGAGCACAAATACATACAAGACACAATAAGCATCTACTAATGTGCAATACTCGTTGGTAGCTACCGCCTTAAAGAAAAAAAAGCGAGTTTCTACAGAACTAGCCAGCAGAAAAATTCGCTGCAATCAATGCTGCCTTGTAGGTTTTTCAATAAAAATAAAAAAAAAATTCTCTTCATGGAATCACAAAAAGGATCCTGCTGCTTCGTTATACAGAAGCTCAGAGTATCAGCTAATATAGTTTTCTCGCTTCGTCGGTAATGCGTGACCAAGTACAGCCATAAACTGTCCCATTGACACAATAGTACTTCATCACGTTTTCTTCAGAGCACTAAGAGAATTGGCATGGAAAATAAGTCTAATGTATTCTACATAGCCACTCAATATTATGATCGTGCTATGTAATGAAAAAAAAGATATTCCTACACAAACCTTTATTATTTTGCACAGATTCAGTAGAACGCAAATAAATTACTAATTTTTTATGTCCAATATCTCTCCATAGGAAGTTTGAATTTCACTTCTTCTAAAGGCATAGTAAATTCTGTTTCGTTACATTGAATAGTTTCGCCGTACTCGCAGTACAACGAAGGCTTGTACAGCAAAAATGCTTTTGTTGCTCACGCTATTTTCATTGCTACCAGGTAACGCTTCCAACCAGGCATTAAAATAAGATGTCTTTGGAAAGAGGGGATAATAAGCTTTCTGAAGTAGCCAAATTCAGTTTTCGTTTTGAAGCGCAGCATACCCAGTGCATTCGCAAACAATGCGTAAAAGGCGGAGTGGTTGCGTCCAGAGTGGGACCACCACCTTAGTGATTTGTGAGGCCTATGCTGTGTGGCCTGATTTGCACCGCCTATCACCTATGGGCGAAATAAATTGGGTAAATCCAGTTGCTAGCTAACTAACTACTGGTCCCGAAAAATGAATACGCCAACAATTAACACAATAAAGAGGTATTTGTCGCAGAAATTCTTGCGGTGTATGAGAAAACTTATCATCGTAAGCTGCTAGTATGCCACCTATGTTGGCAAAGTTTCGTTGCTCCCTACTGATCTGTAAAAAAAAAAGAAAGAGGCAAAAGCCAGAACTAATACAGTAAACAGCAAAGACAACGGTGGCTGCGAAAAGACGCCCGAAGTGACGCAAGGCCGATAAATCCGTGAGAAGTGCGAACTCTTGGTTTCAGCATGAGTTTATGTGTCTGGAGTTCGAACATCCGTGTTGTGACTGTCTGTGCTTTAACACAAAACTATTTGATTTTCAGTTACACAGTCTTTCATATTTCAGTGCCCCAGATATCAATTTCAGTGTATATCAGTTCGTTTTGTTTTGTTTGTCGTGGTATAACAATACGCCCACCTAGAATGGTCTCGACATGAGACTGACAGTATCAATAACCAATAAATAATAATTCTGCACTGAGAATCAACTAAAAATAGTGAATCATGATCTAGCTAAAGCATAGCAAAGATATAGAACCAACCTAATTACAACCCTCATCACACAGCCAGGGCCTGAAAACGATAAAGACGCCGCCAAACTCCTCTTCATAGCCGTCTAGTTTCGTTGTGTCAAGCCCTGTGTGAGTTAGTGAGAGCATCACTAATTAAAAAAAAGCCACCCACATCTTTCCACGGAGGGACCCGAGTAAATTCGTCGCAGGGGGGGGGGGGGGCTATCGCGTGAACGTTGCGTATTTGGGTATGGTTTGGTAAGGTTTATTTCTTAGTTCGTGTTTATTATTCTTATTTATTCAATAATGCAGATGCCTCGCTTTCAAAGAGTAGAGGGACGCTGATGTTGGTTTGTGCCCCACCACTGGTGGTAGGTACTGTTGCTTCTTCGCGTCTACTGCAGTCCAGTAAATAGTCAAGGGAAACACAAGTAAAGATGCTCCAAACTGAATTCCCAATGCGCGATTCAGTGGCCAGTGAACGGTTGTGCAGTGCGAACAGTCGGTTTTTTACTAGCAGATGCTGCCTGCGTCAGCCTTGCGAAGCAAGAGAAGGGGAGGGAAGCGACAGTTGTCGTGATACGTGAGCGGGTAACACGAGACGCGAGCATGCGCAGTGGGGGTGGGGATGGCGCCGCCGCCGACACCGAAGCGCGACATCGTTTGACTAAGAAATGCCCCCCATTTAAAAAGTGTTCTGCGTATATTAGAGACGGCAAAATATTTATTACATGGAACATTGTATATTTAGTTATTTGCGGAGAAATATTCTTACAAAATGTGAGCCATGTTTTATTATTGCGATGATTTCTATTCAGGAAATCGGCGGTATCAAATATAGGTCTGGATCGCTGTGGCATCGATGATTCTACAGCGATCAGGAAGCTGTAGGTCGAAATAACTTAGCAACGGTTTAGAAAGATCAAGAAAAAAGAAAAGCCTCGGAGCTTGCTCAGAGCTGCAGGTTTCATCCGAAGGCGTGATACGTGTGCGAAACAAGTCGGGATAACTTGCAGATAATTCTTTCGGCTTGTGGCCCACGGGACAGCTTTCCGCTCTCCCATAGCAGAGTACGAAGTACTCTAAATTGTTTATAACCTTTTCTAACACAAACTTTCCATCTTGTCTCGGATAAATCTCAAAGGTGATCAGGGCTTGTTTCTTGTTTATTGTCATTATGGACGATCCTCTTTCCCGTCCTTATGTTTTACTTAATTGTGCAATGCAAGGAAACCTTATACCAACCTCTAGCTTTGAACAGCGCCACGTTTACGTACAGCCAGTCGTGGAGCATCAAAATTACTGAATTGTGAATCACAACCAGTTTCTCATGTGAACGTTATACCGCCTACCGTGTTCACAGGTAAGGCGTCGTGCGTGCAAATCACATTCAGCTAAATGTTCAGATTTGGCGTCCAATATCACCACAAGTAATGTCTATTTCCTTTTTTTTTAGTAGACCCGGACTGGGGTTCTTTTACTTTTAAATAAAGTTGTTCTCTCTCTCTCTTTCCTACTTTGTTACACTTGTAGCTAGCATACCACACATAGTATGCTTGGCTTGCCCGTTTCCGCTGCATTTCCTCTTTCTATCTTTTAACAGAGTCTAAAGATTTGAAGGCTGAATGCAAACGCGTTCTGGCTATGGCACCTGTAGAAGTTCGACAATTTGGAAAAAAAAATTCACCGCAATTTGCCACCTTCGTATCAAATAAGTACCAGTACCAAACACTTGGTATGGAGATGTATTTTATAGGTATTGTTTATCACAATTACTTGAAAAATTATCATTGGGTTGTACGATCCGAAACTGCAATGTGATTATTAGGGACGTTGGGTTGCAGGGCTCCGGATATCCAGCTGGCCTTCTTTAAGGGCACTGCCATCGCAAAGTACAGGGGCCTCTACCAATTTGCCTCTACAGAAATGCGACGTTCGTGGCTGGGATCGACCCTGCGACCTTCGGGACAGTAGTCGAGTACCGTAACCGCTACACCACCGCGGCAAACTTTTTGACAATGTTCACAGCATATTCATGGCTTGATTGATTGATATGTGGGGTTTAACGTCTTAAAACCATCATATGAATATGAGAGACGCCGTAGTAGAGAGCTCCAGAAATGTAGACCACATGGGGTTCTTTAACGCACACCCGAATCTGAGCACACGTGCCTAGAGCATTTCCTTCATGGAAAATGCAGCTGTTAAAGTCGAAACATGATCCCGCGACCTCCTGGGTTTTTTTTTTAACGCGAATCTAAGCACGCGGGCCTACAGCATCATCGCCTCTATTGAAAATGCAGCCGCTAAAGCAGGGATTCCATCCCACGACCAATGGGTCAGCAGCCGAGTGTCTTAGCCACTGGCCACCACAGTGGGGCATCTGTGTGTCGGTCTGTGGACTTTCTACGCTGGCTATACCGAACGGAGGCGGGGCTGCCCTTAACTGTAAGGAGCTCCGCTCTTAAAATACATACTGCCGCATAGCTCTTACAGCAGCATAGCTCGTGAAATAAAGTGAAAGCAAGTCTCTTATATGTTACGTAAGATTTCGTCACAAGTTATATATTATTATATTTACCGCTTGTTTCACTCTATATTTCAAGTTGTGCCACCATCAAGCCCGCGCCTGCGAAACGGAAAGATAGATTTTTTTTAAATGCGAAGCATTTCTTAGTGAACTTCGGCGACCTTGAGCGTATCTATCTATCTATCTATCTATCTATCTATCTATCTATCTATCTATCTATCTATCTATCTATCTATCTATCTATCTATCTATCTATCTATCTATCTATCTATCTATCTATCTATCTATCTATCTATCTATCTATCTATCTATCTATCTATCTATCTATCTATCTATCTATCTATCTATCTATCTATCTACGACTTTAAGCTCTCCTGGCCGTTTCGATAATGGTATCTAAACCAAGCTAGCTATAGCATAACATGACTGTATGGAGAACATACCTGACTAGTCATGACAAGAAAATCGTGACATGTATGCCATGAATGTCATGATTTACATTTCATGGTACTGCAGCTCTTGCGGTGGTGTCGTTCGCATAACACGTTAAAAAACTGGTACGGTATGGCAAGATTGCATGGTTAACACAAGCGGCAGACCTTAACATGAAAATCATGACATGTGTGTCATGTAGCATCATGATTATATGCCACGATCATGATGTGCTCGTGGCCGTTTCGCTAGCTTCACATGTACCAAATTTGATATTAAGGTACCTGAATGGAGCACGAAGATATGTGACTGAAGCAAACATAATAATCATTACATGCGTTTCCTGTAACGACATGACCACATGCCACGCACATGATGTGCTGGCAGCCATTTTGCTAGCTTCATTTATGCTTAATTTGGTATTACGGGACGTGAATGGATGATGGAGGTATGATACTGATGCAAACATGATAAACTTGAGATGCGTGTCATGCAACAACATGACTGCATGCTACGCTCATGATGGGCTCACGGTCGTTTCGCTAGCTTCACATTTACCAAACTCGGTTATGTGACGCGAACGGACGAAATAGGTAAATGACACATCCAAACATGATAATCACGACAGGCGTGTCGTATAACAACATGACTACATGCCAAACTTATGATGCGCTCACGGCCGTTTCGCTAGCTTCACCTATGCCGAATTTGGTATATTATTCGACAGCAATGCATGATGAAAATGTGTGAATGGTTCAACCTTAGTAATCATGAGATGCATGTCATGTGAGATTATGACTATATGCCACAGTAATGGCTCCAACATATTTCGACGTGAATGGTGGGCGAGGTCACCGGCGTTCATTTCGGCGCGTCACACCGGCGTTGCCACACCAGGCCCCAGTCCTGCCATATACTAGCAGGCGCATGCCGCTCTGCGTGGCTTTGAAGCATGCGCATTTCATTGCGCTCAGCGTCCCTTTGTCACGAAAAGAGGGAGACGCAATGCTGTCTGGGTAACCCATTCGCGTGAAATGCAGCATATTGCATTTCGCGCTGGTTGCCGTCGGGCCACGCCGACGGACGCTGGTCGCGCCTGGCGTCAGACTAGAGTGCTCGTGTTTTGCCAACGTAGCGTTGCTGGGCCCAGCATGCGCGTGTGTCTATGCTATTGGAGTATATTGGGCCATTTATGATGCGCTCGTGGCTGTTTTGCCAGCTCCACATATACCAAGTTTGGTTTTACGTGACATCAATGGATGGCGAAATATATGCCTGCTGCAAACATGACAATCCTGACATGCTTGTCAAGTAAGAACATGACAACATACACGCTCATAGCGCGCTCGCGGTCGTTTCGCTGGCTCCACATATACTAAATTGAGTATCATGCGGCGTGAATAGATGACGAAGATAAACGACACATTCAAACGTGATAATCATGACACGGAAGTCATGTATGACATCATTTACCTACACGTCGTAACGTGTGGATTTCAAAGTGACATCAACATTTCTCAGTCGTTCGCATACCATCGATTCCTACTGAACGTGGGATCTGCCAATTTTTTATATTCTTTTTTTAATCGTGATATTTAGAGGCTCTCGGTTCCGCGGTACTTTGACCGACAATAGAAAGAAATCTTAAATCGGGCTGTTTACCTGGAAAATATTGTCATTATTCGAATAGCTGTATAGGCTGCGTACTTTCCGTTTATAGCGAAGGCATCGATGTCGAAGTTGTCGAGGTTCGTTCGCCTGACAGCAAGTGCTCTGAACATACCCGAGTACCCGCGAAATACCAATTTTTTCCTGTTTAAATTTGCAAGCCATAGAACCCACTGCTCCTCGTCAACAGAAAAAAATTGGCAGCATATCCACGGAGTGAATGATGGAGAGTGGGGCGAAGCATCCGTTCGTCTATGTGTTCTTGCTTCCATCCGTCCATGCGTACGTCTGTCTGACTGTCCGTGCGTCCATCTGCCCGTCCGTGCGTGAATCTGTTCATGCATCCGCACGTCCATCTGTGCGTCCGTCCTTGCGTTCGTCCATGCATCCGCCGCTACGTGCGTCCATGCGTCCATCCGTCCATGCAGCCACCCGTGCGTCCGTCCATGCATCTGTCTGTGTGTCCGTTCACCATCTATTCAACACTCCAAGTACTACCATCTCGCATCTTTTCATCATATATTCCTCATATAGAAGCACCGCCATTCAGCGGACATTCCAAGGATTAAACGAGAGGAGGCACACGCACACTTTCTTACGGCTTGCGCTTCGTGTCTACTTCTCACCTTTAACCACCTTGAGTTCATGGTATATACTACTTCACTGTATTCATGGCACTGTGGCCCAACGTCCGCTAAACCTTTCTAAAATCAAGGAGATTACGCCTAACGAGTATACCGTAGCAATCGTATCTTGTCAAATAGTGGTTAATGTACACGCCAATGGCTGCTAATGGGGAATGAGAGACAGGAGAATTCGGCTTTTAGTTAACGCGCACGCTGCGAGGTTTTTATTGTCAACAATGCACAGGAGAAATCTGCCACCGGCACCACCTTGCAGTTCAAAGCGTAAGACATGAAACGTACAATGACGAGGGACGAACGAATACCGCCTTAAGAAGTTTCGCCCCTAAAATGTCACATGCGCTCCTTCGTGGTGCAACTGTTGCGGTCTTTGCTTTGAGCAGCAACTTAGTTAAAGAGAAAAAAATTGAGTCTGGTTTTCTGGCTATCTTCACAACAGAGTGAGAGAACGGGCTTCGGTCGTTAGCTTGTCTTTCATGTCACGTACGTCTATGACGCATACGGTGGCATGAACAAGCCAGTTAGCGCCGAAAGCGTGAACTGCCACTCTCAAAACTGAGGAGCAGTGCGCTGCAGGTGATAATAAAGTAGCTACGTGCAGCGTGCTGGAGGCTTCGTTGCCGATGTTCCGCGTTTGAGGCTTGCTCTGCTGTTCTCTTTCTGGTTTATTTCCAGCTGCCTCATACGTAAACAGAGCACGCAGGGTGTGGCCAAACTGGGCTAAACTCTTTCAGGTGATGCGCAGCAGTATGGTATTGAAGCAGATAGGGAGAGTTCTTAGCTCCGCATTTCCGGCTGAGCAATTTTGATATTTGATGCTCGCCCTAATTCCGGCTTGAGCAAATCCGTGCTCCTACCATCATCGCTCGTCAAGGGGAACGTGATGGTATTTTTGGCAAATCAAAAACCACATGGCTCCGAATATTTCTGTAATACGCGGGCATACAAATGCATAAAGCCTTCAGAGAGAGTGACCTGCAAGAGAGTAAACGCGGTAAATTAAGGTTGCGTAGGACGTTCCGGGACGTGATCGTGCGTAGCGACATTCCTCAGTTCAGCGTCACGAATGCCTTTACGTGTTTCGTCAAGCCTGCTTCACTAGCGCAACCTAACGAGTGAGCAGCGTCTCCGAAGATACCGTTCTTGAACATTTACTGTTCTGATGCGCATGCCTCTCATTTTTTCATATCCGTATATATTTTTGCTAATAACCATCACCTTACTCTTTGCAAAACTTTTCCTTTCGTACTGTGGAATCAAGTGGTGTGTGTCTTTTTTTATTTATTCGCAATAAAGTGGTGCTTCTTACCAGGCCTCGGACAGAGGTCAATTGAGCTTGTTGCAATGAAGCTACACGTCTGTTCCCGCGGATCGATTGAAGCACGCACAGTGCTGGCTTAACTTGCTACGTATACTGTGTGTTTGAAGAAATTCGGAAAGCATCAGGAAAATGTGATATTTGCTTTTTGCCGTCACAACTCAATTTTCTGTAGCACTAGGCATATTAGGACGTTTAATTACATCTTTTGGGGCAGCAATAAAGATGTTAAATTTATTAGATTTTTGAATATTGGAGTTGGATATTTGTGTGAAATAGAGAGGTTGAAGTTTTTTTGCGCAGAACAAATTGCAACCCAGAGATATACGCCAGAACACAGCGAGTTCAGTGCGTGCTACCATGTTGAAAAGCGCGTAGCGCCATCTGTTGTAAGCGTGGCAAAGCAGCACCCATGCGCTGCCACGCAAGCAGACGCTCCGCAAACCAAACGCGAAACTGCACAACCCGAGTCCGGCTGTAAGAATGTTTCGGGCTCTTTTTGTCATGGAATTTCGTGATTATTTTGTGTGAAACGTCGAGGAGACCTTCCTCGGAAGTCTGAAATGTCTACAGCACGTGCATTGCAGACTTCGCAAGGAACTTCATCAGGTGCGTACTATTGCGATTGAAAAAACACGAACAGCAGAAAGCGTTGCTCTCGACTAAGTCGCACTGTGGCGTGCTTTGGCTGTGGCAAGCCAGAATTTGTGTTGTAAGTCAGCGTCAACGTAGCGCTAGAATCTCGCTCCAACTTTCACTCATCCACTACAAGCGTTTATCATTTGCCACTCATGCCGGCATTCGGAACACACACGCGTTGCAAAAGTGCCAACCAGAAAAAGATTTTAAAATGATACGGTGACGCCGACCGAAAGCACAGATTCACCTAGGTAGTCAAGGCATGCCGCAGTTCGACTGCATTGAAAGCTATGCTTTTTCGCGCCATTCACGTCTCTTTGCATCGCAATAGTACGCCGATATAGGTGTATAAGTGCACGGTGCTTGCATCCACGCGTAAGTCGTAATACATCCTATTACTGGCATGCAGCCTGCAATAAAGCACGTTAATGATTTGGTGCCGCATACTATACAGGCATACTGCGCGCAAAATGCTGTAAAGCGGAACAGCTGGCGTTGCGCTTGAGTAAACTGCGTGTTAACTTCACAGGCAGTGCTCATCAATCTCTTCCTCTTGCGCTGGTTGTTGTCGCATCAGGTGACAGCGCAGTGGTAGCCAAATGGCATTTTCTGAGCGGGCGCAGCGTGAACAGGTGCTTTTTCGCATTTTAAACTCCCAGAGCCACTGCATTCCACGCTAGCGAGGCGCGCCTTGGCAGTTGCAAACAAATTATGGCGTCTCTGGAAGTGAGGGTATACAGCCGAAGGCACCTGGGTGCGAGATAGGCGTGCTCTCGTCTATGTAGACAAAGCGTCCTGTTGTATTTATGGTGCCCATTAGAATTCACCAAACTACAGTGGCACAACCGAAATTGATATCCATAGTTTTTGGCACAACCGACAACATGGATATGACTAGATTGACTTCACAGTTGACGAAAACGATTAAAATATGCATTTATTCTTCGTTCGTTAACATATGTGCGTCACGCATCCTATAATTGCTAGCGCAGTGCGCACACTCAAACAAAAAGTCGATGGATAATTGATATAACGAAGATAACTCTTTTCGAGATTCTCAGCAGAACATGTCACTTGCGTTCTAACATGCTTTGGTTAGTTTTGCCACTGAACTTGGCCGAATTTAATTGCTTCGTAAATATCCCTTCAGGCTGATTTTTTGAAATCTGAAAGCAGGAAAGGGTTCTTCGAGTGAATTAATTTATTTCTCCAACTTGATATTACCACCATTGATGAACGAACCACTGTGGCTCATACTCCTTTTTTTGCTGCGAAGAAGAAGAAAACATCTTCGTTTCAACTTTTGTTCAGAATTGGAAACAATAGAACACTATTTTTGGTCATGTCGCCGATACAAATTGCTCAGGAAAAAACTTTTAGTCCTCCCATTCGCTAGCCTAGGGCTGAATTTCACTATAGAAAACATACTTTCCTTCGGTGCTTACGATCTGCGCTTCAGCCACGAGAACGTTTCCTATGCAGTTTGCAAGTACCTAAACGAAAGTAAAAGAATTAGGCTTTTAATTGCGTGATTATTATTTGTGCAAAAAAACATTCCAACATACACAAGAGCATTGTTTAACCATGCTGATTCCTATTCAATGTAATGAATAATTGTGTCTCTGAACGAGTGACAAACAACTATTGCACTCCTTTCATTCTGCCTAGGGTGTCTTTTCTTTTTTCTTTCTTTTTTCTGGTGGGTGGTTTCGATATTGAAAAAAAAAATCTTACTGAATTAGTCATCGAATCTTGGCCGATCCCCCTGAGTGGGTACGAGCCACGGCTGTGGAATCATCATCATCATCATCGTTTCTCTAGTTCAAGTGAACTCCTGGCTTCACGTCTAGTTTCGCTCGTGACATTACTGGTGGAGACGCTGGGTACGTACACTTTGGCTGTGTCAGCCATCGTGGAAACAGCTACATCTCCCAGAGGAAGAATCAGCCGCCGCCTGCGTGGGTTACCCCCCGAATTCGGTCCCTTATCATCGACACCCAGAAAGATGGTAACTTCGATGACAAGCCAGGTGGTCCAAACCAGCGATGCCCATGGTTCTCCTCTCGCGCATGTTTTTCATGCGCCAGTGACACCAAAGCCGTTCCATGGAGACATCTTCGAGGATGTTAATGACTGCCTCAACCACTTTGATCGGGTTGCCAGTATCAACGAATGGGACGATGTTCGCAAGCTGTGCCGAGTTTACTTCTACTTGGAGGATTTTGCGAAGACGTGGTACGAGAACTACGAGGGCTACTTTGCAGCATGGCAAGATTTTAGCCGACAGCTCCATGACGCCTATCGCAACACCGAGAGGAAGGAGAGGGCTGAACAAGCCATATCCTGCAGAAACCAACGGCCGAACGAACATGTATCCATGTTTGTCGAGGACATGCTTCGGCTCTTCAAGCGCGCGGACCCTGCCATGCCGGAGGAAAAGGAGGTGTGGCATTTGATGCGCGGCGTGAAAGAACAGCTTTTCGCTGGGCTTGTGCGCAATCCACCGACGACAGTCGCTTAGTTCATCAGTGAGGCAGCCACGATGTAACGTACGCTGCAGTAGCGGTCGTCACAATACGAACGCCAGATCCCGGCCACCACATGCTCTATCGGCTCTGACAGCGAGAGACAGGCCCTCGCAGGCTTCATTCGAAGTATCGTTCGGGACGAATTGCGACAGCTTCAGGCAGTGGGATCCCATCCACCTGTGTCAGCCCTCGCGGATGTAATCAGACAAGAAGTCCGGCAGGCCGTCACACCCCTGGCCCCGATCGCACCACCGATTCCCGAGGCCCCAATCCTGACATACGCAGCGGCATTGCGATCCCCTGCACCACCGGCGACAGATACTGCTATGCGGCCAAGGTACCAGGCTATGCAGCCATTCCACGACACTACTTCGAGCCCGCCTCTCGGCTCAAGGTTTTCGAGCACACCCACCTATCTGCCGTCTACCTCAAGACAAAGTGGTAGCAAGGCAAGCACGTGGCGCACCTCGGATAACCGTCCGCTCTGCTATCACTGCGGCGAAGCAGGTCACGTATACCGGAATTGTCAATACCGGCAACTAGGTCTCCGCGGCTTCCACCCTGATGCTCGATGCCCGCGCTACGGTGAGCGCCCCCGCGAAATCGAAGCCTATCTCATGGGCCAACGTACTTCTTCGACTATTCAGCACCACCAGTCGAGATCACCATCACCTCGCTGGTCTACGCCCCCAGTTTGTCCTCATCGTCTTCCGCTCTTTTCAGGAGCCGGTCACCAAGTCCCCGCAGGGGAAACTAGGAACAGCGACTTCTGGGGGTAAAATCCCGGCCCGGCGAACTGTAAAAGACCCTCCTTCGACGCAACGACCGGACGAGGATGATTCCGGTTTTGCAGTGCGTCATGCTCATGATTGCAGTGCAGGGAGGTTGCATGATTGCAGTGAGGTTTTGCAGTGCGTCATGATTCCGGTTTTGCAGTGTTCTCCGACAGCAAAAAGATTGTTTCTGCAGAAATCGCCGTCTTCGTCGACAATCATGCTGTTAACGCCCTCGTCGACACTGGCACCGACTATTCCGTAATGAGCGCCACACTGGCATATGAACTGCGGAAGGTTACCACGCCATGACAAAGACCCCCGTTGCGCACGGTAGGTGGCCATCTGGTTACGCCTACTGGTATGTGCACGGCACGCATTCGAATACGTACGTCGACTATTGCAGGCTCTTTCCTCGCATTCCGCGTGTGCTCTCGGCCAGTGATTCTAGGAATGGACTTTCTTCGTGAATATGGCGCCATCATCGACCTCCGTGAATTACTTGTGTCGTTCGAGGATCCTTTTTGCATTGCAACTGACAGTACGCAATTCCGGAAAAGAGTGCTCCGTGTTACCGACGATTCTCTGACTCTCCCACCTCGAAGCAGCCTCTTTGTCAAAGTAGAATTGGGACAGGACGTGTCTGACGCGGTATTTGCAGAGGCCAATTTGTCTCTCCTTATTTCACGACAAATCTTTGTTGCCCGAGGAATCATTCAGCCTCGCAATAGGCATGCTCACCTACTGGTCACGAACTTCAGCGACGAATATCGCCACCTAATGAGACACACTGTCATTGAATATTGTGAAGAACTTGCCGATGCCGATGGTCCGTCCACGTTAGCTTCATTTTCATCGAATGTCCACCCTGACGAGGCCTTCGCGAGCACTCTCGACGTAAACGAGAGACTACCTTCGGCTCAACGAGAAAGCCTTTTGCGTATACTCGGCTCATTTCAAGACTGCCTTGCCCCTACGTCAAAGGTTACACAGACACCACTTGCTCGACATCGTATCATCACGGAACCCACCGAGAGACCCTTCTGACAACATGCCTATAGGGTGTCGCAAAAGGAGCAAGACGCTATACGTGACCAAGTCCAGCAGATGCTTCAGGACGGCGTCATTCAGCCATCGACCAGTCCCTGGGCTTCGCCAGTTGTGCTAGTAAAGAAGAAGTACGGTACGTTGCGTTTTTGCGTTGATTACCGTAAACTGAACAAGGTCATCAAAAAGAACGTTTATCCTCTACCCCGCATAGAAGACTCGTTGGACCGTATGCGCAACGCTAAATATTTTCCTCCATGGATTTGCGTAGCGGCTACTGGCAAATTGCAGTGGACGAGCGCGACTGCGAAAAGACGGCATTTATTACTCCCAACGGCCTGTACGAGTTTAAAGTGCTGCCTTTCGGTCTATGTTCAGCGCCAGCTACTTTCTAAGGAATGATGGGTACAGTTCTCACGGGGCTCAAATGGCAATCGTGTCTTGTTTACCTTGATGACGTCGTGGTGTTTGCAGACACGTTTGAACAACACGTCCAACGCCTTCATGCAGTTCTTCAAGCAATCAGAACAGCGGGGTTGTCTCTCAAACCCGACAAATGTCATTTTGAATATGAAGAACTGAAGTTCCTTGGTCACGTTGTGAGCCATGCCGGCATCCGCCCAGATCCGGAGAAAACCTGCACCGTTGCCGCCTTTCCCGTGCCCACAAATAAGCGCGACCTACGCCGATTTCTGGGGCTCTGTGCGTATTACAGGCGCTTTGTCAAAAGCTTCTCGAATATTGCTGAACCCCTCAAAAAGCTTACAAAATACGGTGTCTCGTTTGTTTGGGGTCCCGATCAGTGCCATGCGTTTGACACCCTCCAAAACCTCCTGCAGGCTCCGCCTGTACTGGGTCATTTTGACGAAAGCGCTGACACGGAATTACACACTGACGCCAGAAACGTTGGGCTATGAGCAGTATTAGTTCTGTGGCATAATGGCATAGAGCGCGTGATCGCTTATGCGAGAAGAACGTTATCCCCAGCGGAGAAAAACTATTCTGCAACCGAAAAAGAATGCCTCGCTGTTGTCTGGGCCATAACAAAGTTACTTGTATGGCCGCTCATTCAGGGTAGTTAGCGACCACCATTCTCTTTGTTGGCTCGCAAATCTCAAAGATCCCTCAGGTCGTCTAGCACAATGGAGCCTTCGGCTACAAGATTTCGATGTCACCATCGTCCACAAATTTGGGCAAAAACACACCGACACCGACTGTCTCTCACGCGCACCGGTCGAAAATGCCAACACTGACCTTGAAGACGACGACACTTTTCTTTCTGCCGTATCAGCAACCCGCTTAGCTGAACAACAGCGTCACGACTCGGAGCTTATCCCGCTCATTCACTACCTGGAATGACGCAATGCTTACCCTCCTCGAAGCATTGCACGCTCACTATCCTCCTTTTGTTTCCGTGATAGAGTGCTTTATAAAAAGAACTTTCATCCTACACAAGCTATGTATCGGCTTGTTGTGCCAACTACGCTTCGTGGTGACATTTTACGTGCGTGTCCGGACACCTTGGCTATACGCGCACGCTGCAACAGATTCAACGCTCCTACTACTGGCCACGTCTCGCAAAGACTGTGAAGCACTACGTTCGCACATGTCGGGACTGTCAGCGACGTAAGATTCCAACTTTACGACCAGCGGGACTACTGCAACCAATAGGCCCACCAAAGGCGCCCTTTCATCAGAGTGGCAAGGACTTGCTGGGGTCATTCCCCACGTCTTAGTCTGGAAACCTGTGGATTGTAGTCGCTGCAGACTACTTAGCACGCTACTGTGAAACCAAGGCACTTCCAAAAGCCACCGCAGCAGATGGTGCCCAATTTTTCGTTAACAGCATCATCTTACGTCACGGTGCTCCAGCTGTCGTCATACCTGATCGTGGGACAGCTTTCACCGCAGAGATGCTGCAGGAAGTCTTGGGATTAAGTGGCACGGAACACCGTAAAACAACGGCTTACCACCCGCAAGCAAATGGGCTGACTTAACAACTCAATAAGACAATTGCAGTCATGCTGTCAATGTATGTGGACATCGATCACAAGAACTGGGACGCCATACTTCCCTACGTACCTTTTGCGTATAACACTGCTGTTCAAGAAAGTACCTGTTTCACACCTTTTCCTTTAGTCCACGGTAGCGACGTCACGACGGTGCTCGATGCCATGCTCCTGCCCGACAACTTAGGAATATACAACACGGATGCCGCCGAATTCGCGCAGTGCGCAGAAGAGGCCCGTCAACTTGCTCGACACCGTATTCAACATAACCAAACCCAGACGCGCGCCGCTACTATCTTCGCCACCGTGAAGTTATTTTTAAGCGAGGTGATGAAGTCTTGGTGTGGACCACTATCCGACAGCGTGGACGTTCAGAAAAGCTTCTTCGCCGTTACTTCGGCCCTTACGAGGTCGTACGACGTCTCAGCGACGTCACTTACGAGGTTCTCCCACAAGGCAATTCGAGACGTTCCTGTTTCACCCCGCAAACTAAAGTCATTCCCGTTTCACGTCTCAAGCCATACTTTTCGCGCTGTGAATCGCCAGTGAGTGACTTACTTTATTGGTAACTTCGCGTCTTTCTTTTTGTTTCGTCTTTTCCTTACATTTTTCCTATTTTTCTTTTTTCTCATTTCACTTTTGTCCTCACAACAAACTACGTTATTCCGTCTTACGCCATTCATTTTGCTCGCATGCTAATTTTCATCTCATTTTCATTTCTTTTTTTTTGCCTTCATGTACAACATCGAGACGGTGCTTCTTGGGAGATGGGGTAATGCCACCATTGGCGAACGAGGCACTGTGGCTCATACTCGTTTTTGTGTTGCGAAGAAGAAGAGAACATCTTCGTTGCTCTGGTTCAAGTAAACTCCTGGCTGCAGGTCTAGTTTTGCTCGTGACAATATAATTGTTTGACTCCACTATTTTACAACATAACTTCACCTCGTACCTACAGTTCGAAATGATATTTTCAGCAATATTAGGATGCCTGGAGGCACCGAAGAAGTAATTTTATAGGAATAGAAGAAACATCGCATTTGCCTGATTATTGAGAACTTTTGTATCTCTCTTGACACATCCTATATATACTTAATAATATGTATTTTTCAAGTCCTATTTTGCCGCATGTACCTTCTTTTGAGAAAGATTTTTTTCATTGCAGCCGTGCTCTTTATTCTTCGCACAGCAGGTATTTATCTACAATTACTGACGCAAAACAAGGTTTTTAATGGGGCCCACCGTACACCATAACTGCATTTACCGTAACAGACAAACGAGAAATCGGCTATACAGCAATAGCCGTGCACTTTGTAGACTCGTCAGTAGAAAACCATAAGCTGAATTGTTATCGACCGTTTCCTCCGCCTCATACCGGCTTGCTTTGTGGGTGCCCCTGCGGTCCCCGTCTCCTACGAGAGCTTTTTTTTTCTTCGTTTATCCATCACATAAGAAATAATGAACAGAATCACAGCGAACAGGTCACTAGCGTGTCGTTATGAGATAAGGAAGAAAAAAAATGTAAACGAAGGAAGCGATGAGGCCAATCTGATTTCGTACCGCAGCTCTAGGGGGAAGTCGACAGGGGATGGAGAGGACGCCCTAAGAAATGCCCGGGGTTAAGCCTTCGATATGAACCCTGTCGTCGTTTATAACAAGTGCCCGGGGATTAATCGATGCCCTCGGTGCTCACATCTACACCATCCCAGGAGGGCGCACTTCTCTCCCGCTGCTCAGTGAAGGGCGATATGGGCTTTTAAGCGCCAGGGGTCCGGGCTCTCACGAAAGGTTATGTATGTCAGCACGACACGAAAAGGCTGCTTTAGGTTTGATATTTCAGATAATTGCAGATGTCAAAATCAGTAACAGTGATAAATTATACAGAAAGTCAAGTTAGTTGGTACTGCATTGTAAAATAGCGCGAGAAGCACGAGGACACAGGAAGAAGACACTTGCGTTGCCTTCTTCTTGTGTGCTCGTGTTTTTTGCGCTGTGTTTTGCTATGATGAATTACGTTGAAGCAAAAAAAAAGAGGGGGGGAGGAAGCATCGAACGTCCTAAGCATGCCGTAGTCTTCTGACCAAGTCATGAGGTTATCAGATAGGCAGGAACTGCTGAATTTTCGCACGTAGCTTTGGTGTAAAAAGCAAGGTGTCTATATTCACTGAGTGACGCTAACATTTTGCACAAGGAAGAAATCAAGGCTTACGTCAGTGATGAAAATGAAACAGCCATTTCATATAACAGGTAGGAGTGACCTTACACAGTTCTTTCTTTCTTAATATTAGACAATATTTATTCAATAGGTTAAGAAGACATCGAGATAAACTAACTTTTGTTTCAAAATAGTACTTTGTTCGTAACACTGTCGTAGCCCCCCGTGATATGAATATTCCGAGATGTGTGGCGGAAAACATGATAGATATGTGGGGTTTAACGTCCCAAAACCGCCATATGATTATGAGAGACGCCGTAGTGAAGGGCTCCGGAAATTTTGACCACCTGGGTTTCTTTAACGTGCACCCAAATCTGAGCACACGGGCCTACAGCCTTTCCGCCTCCATCGGAAATGCAGCCGCCGCAGCCGGAATTCGAACCCGCGACCTGCGGGTCAGCAGCCGAGTACCTTAACCACTAGACGACCGCGGCGGGGCGTGTGGCGGAAAACAACTCGTGTGCGTTTTACAGATAATCTTTTAGCATTGATGTTACTGGAATATAGGTAATGTGGCCTAATTAAAAAAATGCACAAAACATTGTCACACAACTGCTCATGCCAGCACACTAGCATTTGCAACCAGTTCTGCAGGGATTTGCTGAGTTCGTTTAGATGAAAAAAAGGGAGTAATTTCGTGCCGGGGCACTGTTTAGGAATGGCTAAATAATATTTATACGTGCAGCTACGAACGATTCGTGGCTGTTTTCAGAGAGTGGAAAGCTGTGTCTGTCCACCGCCGACCGTATTGCATTCTCTGCGCTGGCAATCTAAATGTGCATGCATGGCTTAAAACCTTGTTTAATAAGGAGAGAAGTATGTATTTGAAACGAAGTGTGCACACCTCTTTTTCTTTTAATGCTAAGCAGCTAAAATACGCTCACTCATTCAGCATCACTGAGAAAAGTAGGTGTTACAAGAAAAAAATATATCTTCCTTTTCAAAGACGTCGCGAGTGTTATTTTCAATATATCGAGTATTAAATTATGTCTTTATACGCATCTACACATGCCTCTTTTAACGCGTCGTGCTGCTCATGCCAACACACAAGAAAAGAAAACCGAAAAAGGAAAAAAAAACAGTAACACTGACCAACGTTATCATCAAAAACCATCTTACTTTTTTGCTTAATGACGCTCTTGGTGAGTCATCGCTTCTACTTGCGACGTGAGTCACCGCTTCTACTTGCGACGTCCGTTCTTTTGAGCAGAGAAGGTTTAGCACATGCCGATTCTCTGCTGCTTCAATCTTTTCGATGGTGGGCGTGCACTCGGCAAAAAGAATTGCGAAATGCAGCTGTAATGTGCGGAGTCTGTCCTCTGCTGATAGCGAAAGAATCATGCTATTCAAAAAGAACTAGCACGCTCAAGAAATACGAAAGGCGTCGTCTGCAGGGATCATAATTCTAAAGAAAGCATAGAAGGTGCCGCTCTTGATGAAGCTTGCTCTTTAAGTACGTGCGTTAGATAACGAGAAGTGTTACTAAAGAATATATATATATATATATATATATATATATATATATATATATATATATATATATATATATATATATATATATATATATATATATATATATATATATATGTAACGCTATGATGAATGACAGACGTGGCCTGGCTCATACGCCATGTTTATTCCAATCTCACTTCTTCCTTCTCGGCTTCTACCAACCATCGCTACCTTCATACGTCACATGATTCCCCCTCCCCCCGAAATAATGCGCGAGCTACAAACTATGAAGCATGAACAAGTGGTGTCTCATCATAGGAAAAAATATCACAAAATAGAGTAGTTCCATGTAACACGGCAGTTTCATGCACTTGCACAAAAATCTTCACAGGGAAGGCAGTCCAGTGACATCTAGGAGACCTCAGGTGGGCGGGGTTGGCTGTTGCGTTCTGAAGAGCATAACCCTGCATTCGACGTGGTAAATTGTGATGACACAGCCTGGATGAGTAGCGAAAAACTAACAAGGTTGGGAGTCCTTGTAGCGTTGGAAGGTTAGATGTCTAATGCGTCGGACTTCGAGTCGTGGCTGCGACAGACGCATTGTATCTAGAATGCGTGCTTCTTGAGAGATCGTGACGGCTAGATGCCTGTGTGCTGGCGGCATGCAAGAAGTGCTTCCGCGTCTTTCTGGGCGTTTTCCGTGGTGTTTTCTGTGTAACCGCAGACGCAGAGAGCGTCTGTGGCGATGTTCCTTCATCCGGAAACGTCTTACGTCTTGAAATGACCCTTGGATCAAAGTCCTTAATTTTTTAAGTTGTTCAAGTCATCAGTGTGCTTCCGTTGAAGTTTTCGTTCGTCGTCGTATTTTCTTGGTTTGGTGATGGCTCTGAGAAAATTGTGGTTGGTCATCGTCGTTGAATAAGGAGACGCTGTCGGTATTGCCAGCATTCTTTACGAGTGGGATGCAAACATGATTTCTGTCAAGAAAAGCAGTAGATACATTTTCGTTTTTATCGGCGAGACTCGCATTGAATGGTGACTCCGTAATGTTTCCACTTTCAGTTGGTCCGGTTCCTGTGAATGACATCGCCGCAAAGATCGCTTGACGTGTTTCCGATTCCGTAGGTTCATTTCTTTACGGGAGAATTGAGCCAAGAGTTCCTGAAGTACAATCGCTTTCGGAATGGCAGTGGCTTGAAAAGGTATTTGGCCGATATTTCAGGTGGTGAGTTGCGTATGTGGCGATTTCTTGAGGGGTGCGATGAGAGTGACAAGCACCAGACGAGCTACTTGGCACAAAACCAGGTGGTGGCTTACGTAAGGAAGATGAAGAGTCAAGTACATTGGGTGCTTGAATGTTGTCTTGATTTGTGTATTGTATGGAAGAGTTTAGCGTTGGTGATATTTGTGTACATGGGAAACAAGGTCGAAGGTTCGGCCTTGTAGAAAGACGGCTAGGATGTCTTTCTATGAGCAGATGACTGACTTCGCCTGACGGGAATCGTAAACTTCTGCTCTGTGCTCGAACGCGTGAAGGCTGCTTATGACTGCGATGACTGAGATCGAATGCACCGAGAGCGTATGTTCTAATCGAATCTTCATTGGAGTCTTGAAACCAGACGATCATTTCTTCTTTTATTTTTTGCCAAGACTCGTCGTTGTCGAATATGTGGGTGAGGTAAAATTTAAATGCCTCACCGGTGACGTAGTCGCTGAAGTTCGTAACCATCTCCCGTTCCGACCAAGATGCAGCGGTAGCGTGGAACACTAACAGGTCGAACCAGTCCTGTACAGGTCCATCGTCCGCTGCTCCGGTGTACTTGGGGATGGGAAGGTCGTCTGATGCTGCTGCCATGATGCTTGGTGGTCTTGGTGGTCCGGGTTCGGTCACTGCGTCTTGCTGAGGTCTTCGATGATGATGGTCGGGCGATGAAGTGGTTGCGAGGTCTTCATCCTGTCGACTTGTGTAACGCTATGATGAATGGCAGACGTGGCCTGGCTCATACGCCACGTTTATTACAATCTCACTTCTTCCTTCTCGGCTTCTACCAACCATCGCTACCTTCATACGTCACCTATATATATATATATATATATATATATATATATATATATATATATATATATATATATATGAATAAAAAAAGGGTGACTAAACACTGATGTAGGATTATTGGGGTGGTGTTTTTAGCAGCTGACTTACTGATTGGCGGTGCACTGAACTCTCATTTTCTCATTTCCAGTTTTATTTAGCTGTATCTATCCAGCGCGTAAAGAAACAGGACTACATCTCTTAAGAATATTTATTATTTAAGGCTCTATCTGCTGAAAGCATGGCGTAATCTATTAGGCAAGCGGGGTGGAAGGTTCCACAGATTTTACAATGTGCTGATATTTAACGTGCGTTGGTACCGCCGAGTAAACAACCACCTGGGAGATAGCCTCCATCGAAGAGTGACGGCAGCTTTCGGGACGTGGCTCGGGACCTCGGATCGGCAGCCGAACACTGTCACTACTGTACCGCTGGAGGAGGCAGGAATGGCTTACAGTTAGCCTCAAAATTTACTACGTAATCTAATCAAACAACCTTTCTTACGTGACAAGCTATGACGTGGGTATACTGCATAAAAATTCGTAGTTTTTACTAGTGGCTAAAAAGTTAGGACAGAGAAGCATCGCGGGTTCTGGCCTGACCCGCTTTTCTTTATTTTGAGACGTAGAAAGTAGCGCTTGAATAAAATACTATGTCCGCCAGTTACCCCAGTGATCGCTGCTCTAAAGGAAACAGCTTGCCTTTCAAGACATTATTTGAGTTAATAAGTATTATTTATCCTTAAACTCAAAGCGTTTTTAACTTAAATATACCTATGCTCTGAAATTATATGTACTCGAAAAAACCTTTATTATTGGCCAGATCTGTTAATTCCATACTAGATATTTAGAAAGGTTTCTTTTTGATATTCTGAAAATCGTAAATATTGTGACGGAAATGGTTACAAGAGCAACGAGAACGTCACTTTGTGCTCGTGCCGCTAATAAAACTAATGAACAGCTAATGTTATCTTTCAGGGAGTAGCGTTATATTCTCTACGACATGCATTTGCATCGACGCCATAAAACCACCTAAAGGATATTCACGCCTCACTTGATTAGACTTTACGAAATACTTCCGCTTTGACAGAATAGAGAGCTTCATTGCAGGGGCAGTTGCAGCATCACATTGATTTATTTGGTCTATGCCAGGCAGTTGGCCAAACACTTTCACAGTTGTGGGTTACGTTGGAAACTCTTCATGTGCACGTCTTCTTGTATTCTCTCACAGAGCCAACTACTACGTCAATGGGCGCCAGGTGCGTGGCTACCACGTGGTCAATGTCACCCTGCACTGCGCATGCTCAGTGTTGGTGGCTGTCGTCGCACGCCGTGTGATGAGAATAGCTGCGCTCCATGCGTGCCTGGCCGCTATGCTGTTCGCTGCTCATCCAGTGCACACCGAGGCCGTGAGTACTCGTTTGTTTCTCAAGACTAGAACGCCTGCTCTGATTGGTTCTATATATCGATTACTCCAACTGCTTATTTCTATATATAAACCATTGGTGTTGTGTTCTGGACAAGTTTTTTTTTTTGCTTTGTCTCATATTCTACTTGTCTTATTGTGGTGTGTAGGAGAAGCAAAAGTGCTGTTTTGCCGGTGATCTCTCCTTGTGTTATTGTTGCAGCTCCACGGGTTTGCATTTATTGCCTTGTTTTGTTTTGCATTTCTGCATTGTATAACTTCGATATATATGCCGCACTGAGAACTTTAAGGTTATTTTGTTCGCGAAGTGTGCTCCATAGAACTTGCTTGTTTATTCATATCTGTCACCCCGGCGCAGGTGTCGAGTATAGTGGGCCGTGCCGAGGTGCTGTGCTGCCTCTTCTTTTTGCTGTCTCTCCTCTGCTACCACCGGTAAGAATACGTATGAGTGGTCATTGGTCGTGCACTTACACGAAGATTAATAATGCGCGGGATTATTTTGCTACATTTACCTCAGACAGTGTCATGATATTATGTGTGTTTCACTCAAGCACAGAGACCTATCCAAAAGCTGTCTGTTTTCCTAGGCCTGGTATCGAAAATGATTTTATTTTAGAAAGTAAAAGCTCCATTTATATATACAAGATTTTCTTCGGGCACACTTCATTTTACTTAGTTACACATTTTTGGCAACAAACGCATTTCCGCTGATCGCACATTTTCGTGAAGTCTACTCATAATCTGGCACACAGGAGCTTTAAAACGTCCTTGCTTATTTTGCATTGTCAAATTACGTAATCTGTATCTAAAATCCCTGGATTTGAACCGACAGGTGATACAAAGCACTTCAAAACTTCCTGTGCAGTAAT
Source organism: Rhipicephalus microplus (assembly GCF_043290135.1). Classification (NCBI taxonomy): domain Eukaryota; kingdom Metazoa; phylum Arthropoda; class Arachnida; order Ixodida; family Ixodidae; genus Rhipicephalus; species Rhipicephalus microplus. The sequence continues at coordinate 97,918 of NW_027464590.1, forward strand.
GCACCAAAATAAAATACAATAAAAAGTCATGAGAAAAAATGCAGTTGATATTGAAAGTGGGTTCGTTGATTGTGCCTTCGGGAACATCCGTACTTCTCCCGAATGACACAACAGAGTAATCCAAAAAGTTTTTCTTGGAATTAAATAATGTGATCAACCTAGTCATCTTCGTAACGTTTTGTGGTCTCAGTTATTCTTCTTTACATTCTTAGTTGCAGAGATATTAGACATATTTTGAAACCCTGGTCGTTACTTATAAGATTTGCCTTGCAACGGTAATAAATGAAATGCTGTTTTGTAATGTTATCACAATTAAAACGCGTATTTGAGATGGCTTTCTCCAGAATTCTCCAAGTCGTGCTTTTAAATATGAGTTTCTAGCCTTTCTTCTGCTTCAGCAAAGAATCTGAACCCTTTCGCTTCCAACTTCTCGGCATGGGATTTCGAATTCACCTTTAAATTGGCTTTTGTAATAGCCTCAGGCAAGACATGAGTTGCTCAATACCTATCAGGTGTATTGCCGCAATAAAAATGTCATTTTTATGAATGAGGCGCTTTTACTGACAGTGAACGATTGGCTAATTTTTGGCGAACTTTGCGGGCGTCTATCTTGTAGCTGCACCAGGAATAAAGGAAAGATGACGGATCTTTGGACAGGGACACTATTTACTTACTCGGCCGTAGAGAAAAATCGCTGCTTATTTATTTTTCAATATATTTTGCTCGGGAAGGTGCGCGATCTTTTACTTTCCGTTCGTACCTCACTGACAGGCTGATGTGCAGCTTTGTAGTTTTATTTTGACAAACATGGAATCCTAATTTGTCGATTTACCGTAGGCTTTCATGATAAAGTTTCTCCGTGTAGGCAATCGGCTGTTTTATGTTACCTTGCTGAAATTTTTTTACAGAATGATTTTAGTTAAGTAAGAAAAAGTGTGTTGTGAGCACACTGACTTGTTTTTTAATAAAACGTTTTTTAATGCAAATGTGGGACATCTTGTGACATTAGGCATTTTTGTTTATGCCCGGAAATGAGAGACCAAAGAATGACATGCTTAGGCGAACAGCATGAATGTTTCGACATTACATATCTCCACAGTGGTCGCTCAGTCTTATGTTGCTGCGTCATAAAATAATACGCATATTATATTTGAAGATGATGATAAATTCGGAATATATTATTCTCGTTTTGAAAATGCAATCAATCTACTTCTGTAAAAGATGCAACTACTACATCAGTGCGTGTATGATTCCAAATTTTTTTTCATATCCTGGTGAACAAGCTTTCATAGTCATTGCTTTACATATTTTTTTCATTGATAGTCATTCCGCTTCACTAGTCTTGATGAGTTTTGTTGAATCATAGCGTTAAGGTTCAGCAGGCTTTCTTCACGGTATAACGAGAAAACAAAGCACACTCTCAAGTTGTTGAAATCACTAGGCTCATTTGTACGTGAGTAGCCGGGACTAAGGCGCCTGATGAAAATGCGGGACTTTATTGCAGCAAACTATGGTCAATTCACGTGTCACTGTGAGTAATAAACTTGAATTTTCTAATTGAACCAAAGTGTGTTTAAATAAACCCAATGATGTTTAATTTGAAAACTCGCATCACCGACACCAATACTGCCAGCCGCAGCTTGACTATTTCCGCGTTATGCAATAACAAGACTTCTCGCGTTCTAACGTCCTGGAAGAATGAGGTGATAACGAAGGACTAATGGCCAGACTTAGCACGAGAAAAATTGGACGAAGAGAAGAACACGCGGGACAGCGCTTGTCCTGTGTGTTCTTCTCTGCGTCGTGTTTTCCTCGCGCTACTTCTCGCCATAATTTTACACACACTCGACCAGTACACCACTTTACTACATGATATGAGGAAGGCCGTACAGAGATCTTGAATAACCGACCAACTGGAGTGATCTAGCAGCCACCTATATCTTAGCGCAACACATCGAATGTTTTTCATCGCCATTGAAATTGGAGCGCCATGGCAGGAGTTCCAAAGCACTAGAGCACCGTGGTGAGATGGGATGCAAATATGCGATCTGCCACTAATGTCCCTGTGGGACGTATATGTGCGTGTGGGAGACAATACCATATTTCGTTTCTTTATATTTTTCTATATTCTTTCTTTCTTTTTTCCACAGTATGATATTGGCTCACTTTTATATTATTCTACTATTTCTACCAAGTAGACCCTAATCTCAAACGTCCGTGTGGAAAGTTGCCCACAGAGTCACTTAGCTTGCGTAATGAGATGCATAACACCAATATCTCATGAAAGAGATGAAATATCAAGCTGCGACCTTGTATGAAAAAGCAATCTCGTGATTTAACTGAAGCAATGACCATGAGTCAAGGCCTTGCATTCGCGAACTAAGTAAACGTGGAGAGTAAGCATGTTTATTAGCGTTTAGTTGGAGAACTATGAAATGCGATATTCTAAAGAAGTCTCTTGGCGTTACTATATTTATTTGTGTTTTTTTTTGCTATCAGTCAACAAAAAAGTGCGGGAAAGGAGAATACTGATAGTGCTCCCATTGAATCTTACGTAAAAACGCTTTGAAATGTTCACCATCAGCTGCTGCCTGATTGATGCGTTTTAGATAGCAGCGTGCTTTTCACCAGGCATTGAATCAAAGGTGCGCCGATCGGGGGACAATTACCCTGCTGCAATTTTGCCGATTCGCACGTAGTTTTCTTACTGAAAAGGTCATCCCCGCTCATATAAAAGCAGCCTAGGCGCAGGCTGTCTCAGCAGTTTTGTTAGGCATAATTAGCTGTACGAACTGACGCTGCAGTTTCGCGCATTAGCACGGACTGTTAATGTCAAGTACAAATGACCAATAAGAAGGTTCGGTGGGTAAAGCACGGGATTTGTTAACAACTGTACATAGCGTGAGTAGTGGACCCTAATCGCCGCCTTTATTTAGGGGAGGTGCTTTCAATTTTGAACGAAAACACTGCCCAATCAGTAAATTGTTAGTTATGAGTGTTTCGTAATGATGCTGTTACTGAATCATTTGCTTTTTTTTCCCTCAAGAGATAGTAAAAAAGAGACGGAGATGCGTTGGCTAAGTATTAACGCGCTGTTCTGTGCTGCTGAAAAGATCTTCGCTATATACTTCTGCACCGAAATTGTGATTGCGCTCAGAATATGCCAAAATCAAAATAATGTGAAGGGTCTCGGGTTCCATTGAAACGATGGCCATGAGCATGATCGGCACGTTAGTACAGATTTAGATTCCGTGCAATATAAAGAGTAACTGAGAGCAATCAACATTGGGATTACCTGTCAACATATTTCAAATAAGCATCTATTATTGCGTAATTTATTGTTACTAAGCTTAGAGAACTTACGTCTAAATGTGCTCTAGAATTTCAACGACGTGTTCTTCACTGGCACAATACAAGGCCACGTAAAATTTGTTAATACAGCTACTATAGTTCTGCCTATCAACTGCACCAAGAAATTTAAACAGACTACGTCAACGTGCGATTCTTTACAATTCATTTTTGGATATAGTGCCTCTGTTGGTTTTGCTATCTGATGTAAATAGGATAGGTTCAGTTTTTGGCTATTTTTATGAACTTTGCTATGTGACATTAGGTTTCATATTACTGAAACCGTCTCTGTACAGCATGTTGGGTCAGTTAAACTACAGATACTGCACCTTACCCTGCTATCCTTTCCACAAACAGTACGCTCCTGCTTTGTCACAAATGTACAGATATGGCGAAAGAAAAACGAATCGCATATCTCATAAGCAAAGTAATTTCGTTGTGGCATGAGCATCTCGTTACAATTTGCACGCAGACTGCGTGCTCTTAAAAAAAAACATTCTGAAATACTCGCATTCTTATTTTCATCAGATACGATAGGCCAGAGATTAAGACAACCCTGAGATATGCGTTTCAATTGACTTTTATCTCGGAACAGCTACCAACGTTCTCGAGATGTACAAGGAGGTCATGAAAGGTTAAAGTGGCTCGCAGCTTGGGGTCTGCTTTCCGTGTGTGCGCTCCTCTCCAAAGAGCAAGGCATCACAGTACTGCCGCTGTGCATGGCTCTCAGGATGCACACATTAGTGTGTGATTATATGCACGCGGAACAAGAGACTTGGTGCCATAAAGCTCAGTGCCGGATGTGGTAAGTTCTATATCTTTTTACCGTTACTTGAAATAAAGGGTCCCTATAAAACAGTTTTTTCACATTCCTTTTTTATCAGACCACTACTGAAGCATCATTGGCACCAGAGTTCAATCGAAACACTCATTATTAACGGAACTACGAGTATTAAAAAAGTACCCTCCTCCTCCGCTCCGCCTTTCAGCCTCAACTGCCCTCAACTCTTTGAGCGCTCGGGTCTAAGCTCCACCTTTATGGCACCTGCGTCACGATGTGGCGTGAGACCGCATACGCGCAAATCCAGCAGCCGATCCGATACTGGCAGTCTGTGCTGCACGTTCCACCGCCAATCAGACCAGCTGGAAACGATGACGTCACTGAGGCAGAGCGTGTCGCTTGGTGTATGGGTGGTTGAAAACCCGTTTGGCCGAGCCGCAGCGATCTGGAGCAATTCGCAGTTTTAAAGCGTTGTATTAAATCACACAGTTTACGCAGAGAGCTCAAATTGGTCTCTAAACTACCCTTGGAACTTGGTCTACCGGCCCAATGTGTTTGTGAAAAATCGTAAAAACTGTTACAGGGTCCCTTTAAATATCTTTATTGCGTCATTTCAACATGTGGAGATGTACCAGATGGTGATAACCTGTTTGCGCATTTTGAACGCACGAACATGTGTGCCTGATTACTGTTTACAAGCCTTCTCGACAATTACCGCGCATAGTTCGCAGCTACTTCACAAACTCGTGCATTCAATAAGCTTTGTGAGCTCGCTTCTACATTTCGTAAAGAAAAACAACAAATGTTTACGAATAAAAGAGTTTAGCATCAACCTCCATACGAATGCATTGGCATGCTACAGTGAACTTGCTGTTCGGCATTAAATCAAACAGTGCATCAGACAGCGTTCTGAACGTGAAAACAAGGTGAAACAAGGTGAGGAGGTCATTCCCAACTTGTCCTGACAGATGCGCAGTTTGATTCTGATTTATCAGTAAGTTTAAATAAAGCTTTTAGCACCACTTTTGAGCCGTGGTAGCCGTATCCTCGGGCAGCAAATGTTAACTCTTTGTGTTGTTGCAGCCCTTTTTGTGGGCCGCAACAACATGTGGGTTACGTCTGGGCTTCTAATAGACAAAGTTTAGCCTAATGTTTCATGCTGACCAGACGGGCTTCAATCAAACCCTCAACTTCAAGGCCAGCCATGGTTCTCTCTCGGAAGTAGATCTTGTGATCTCAAACATTGTTGCTCGATTGCAATATACGAGCGTTATTGAGTATATCTTTGAAAAAGTGCAAGAGATCTGTGCACGAAATTTTCAATGGCAGCTTTAAACACAAGAAAAAGTTAGCGCCTGTAACTTTCAGGCCAGTCTGCAGGTACTGCATACGAGACATTGCCTACCGATGCATCACGGATTGTGAGCTTGTGAAGCTCACGGCACTGGTAAGTGATTCCTTGCTTCACATTTGCCTGCGTTAAAAGGAACGCTGTATAAGACTTTTAAACATTGTTATCTGGACATCTGTATTCATTTAGTAATGCTCAAACTTGCTAAAAAAATTGAAGTGTTCACTCAAGGAGCATTGCGCCTTTTCCCTTACACTTGAAAACGCGAAATGTGTTATGTATATTTTCCACTGACACATCCAACGAAGTGCTGGGGTTTATATGGCAAGAGAAGCATATATATCCGTATACCTCTTTGTATGTCTAGTTCGTGCGTGGACTGGTGTTCTTGGAGCCGTAATATAAGTGATAAGCAAATGACTATCACTGTACCACTCACTATACAGTATATATTTGAAGAATAGAAAATGGATGACGAGCATGAAGAGGCAATGTTGCTTTACAAGTTCATATTGCGGGCGCCGAGGCTGTAATTATTTAAGCCCGGCCGCGGTGGTCTAGTGGCTAAGGTACTCGGCTGCTGACCCGCAGGGCGCGGGTTCGAATCCCGGCCTCGGCGGCTGCATTTCCGATGGAGGCGGAAATGTTGTAGGCCCGTGTGCTCAGATTTGGGTGCACGTTAAAGAACCCCAGGTGGTCTAAATTTCCGGAGCCCTCCACTATGGCGTCTCTCATAATCATATAGTGGTTTTGGGACGTTAAACCCCACATATCAATCAATGATGTAATTATTTAAAAGGCCTTGCCGAACTTTCAAGCCGGAACGCACTTATGTGCAGTTAAATTGCTGAATCGACAGGAACCTCACCAAGAGGTACGTCTATTTGCGGCAACTCAGTCCTATAGAAATTTGGCCCTATCTAACTCTCATTGTTTCGAAATGAAAAAAAAAATTGGCAGATCCCACGCACAGCTGGAATCGATTATATGCGAAGCACGAATGAAATTGGTTATGTGTCACTTTCAAATCAGCACAACGTTACGAGGCGGAGGTATATTATGACGTACATGACTTCCGTGTCATAATTATCATGTTTGGATGTGTTGTTTGCTTTCGTCATCTATTCACATCACGTGATACTAAATTTAGTGTATGTGGAGCTAGCGAAACGGACGCGAGCACGCTATGATCATGGTATGTTGTCATGTTCTTAGACGACACTCGTTTCAGGATTATCATGTTTGCACCAGTCGTATACCTTCGTCATACATGGACGTCACGTAACACCAAACTTGGTATATGTGGAGCGAGCGAAACGGCCACGAGCACATCGTGAAGGACCCAATATACTCCAACGTAGCGTTGACGCTCGCGCACGCTGGGCACAATGACGCTTCGTTAGCAAAACGCGAGCATTCATAGTCTGACGCCAGGCGCGACCGGCGTGACCAGCGTACGTCAGCGCGGCCCGACGGCAACCAGTGCGAACTGCGTCATGCTGAATTTCGCGCCGATGCTTACCTAGACTGCACTGCGTCTACCTCTTTCTGCGACAGAGGCACGCCGGACGCACTGAAATGAGCATGCGTCAAAGCAACGCAGCGCGGCGGCACCTGCGAGTATATGGCAGGTCCAGCGCCTGGCGCTGCAACGCTGGCGTGACGCGACGAAATGAACGCCGGCGAGCACGCGCATGGCGTCACGTCAAAATGTATTGGCATAGTCATGTTGTCACGTGACAAGTAGTAATGTTCTCACATGACACGCATCTGACGATTATCATGTTTGCACCAGTCACTTACTTTCGTCATCCACTGGCGTCGCGTAATACCGAGTTTGGTACATGAAAAGCTAGCGAAACGGCCGCGAATGCATCATGAGCGTGCCATGTAGTCATGTTGTTACGTGACACGCATCTCATGTTTATTGTGTTTGCACCAGTCGCATACCTTCGTCATCTATTCACGTACCGTAATACGAAGTTTGGTATATGTGACGCTAGCGAAATAGCCATGAGCGCATCATGAGCGTGGAACGTAGTCATGTTGTTACATGACATGCATGTCATGATTTTCATGTTAGGGTCTGTCGCTTGTGTTCGTCATGATTGATTGATTGATTGATATGTGGGGTTTAACGTCCCAAAACCACTATATGATTATGAGAGACGCCGTAGTGGAGGGCTCCGGAAATTTAGACCACCTGGGGTTCTTTAACGTGCACCCAAATCTGAGTACACGGGCCTACAACATTTCCGCCTCCATCGGAAATGCAGCCGCCGCAGCCGGGATTCGAACCCGCGCCCTGCGGGTCAGCAGCCGAGTACCTTAGCCACTAGACCACCGCGGCGGGGCTGTGTTCGTCATGTAATCATGTCATACCATACCAGTTTTGCAGCATGCAATGTGAAGGAAACCACTGCAAGAGCTGCAACACCATGAAATAGAAATCATGACATTCATGACATACATGTCATGTTGTTCTTGTTATGACTAGTCTAATACGTTCTTCATACAGTCATGTTATGTGATACCAAGTTTGGTATCGATCCCATTATCGAAACGGCCAGGAGAGCTACAAGTCGTATGCGGCGAGATAGATAGATAGATAGATAGATAGATAGATAGATAGATAGATAGATAGATAGATAGATAGATAGATAGATACGCTGAAAGTCGCCGAAGTTCACTAAGAAATGCTTCGCATTTAAAATCACTGATTGTGTCGTGTTGTATAGGCAGGAAACTTATTACAATACACGTCTTATTCCAGTGGTAATGTTGGTATTATGAAAGTAAGAAATTCATTATTTGAAGCAACCTTTGTGGCTATGGTTAGTATTTACCAGGACATCTTTTCGGCGTGTTGAGAAGTTGTAAACTCTCCCACAAGCATATACATAATGATGAAACCAACAATTAATTCTGGCACATCTAGACTTCTCATTATCATAGCTCTCTGGCTTGTAAGAGTATAGTATGTGGACGTTTACGAGCTGAAACCGCGCCATGAATATGAGACACGTTGAGCTCTTAAAGTTTTGATGATGTGGTGTTCGTTTCCTTGGAACTGACATCACACCCTTACCTAAACAGGCACCTGGCATTTCGCCTGCATTGAAAAGTGACCGCTTCGGCCGAGACGGACCTTTCGTGTGAGGAGCGAAACACTGTAGCCACTGTACTACACAGGTCGACGCTTCACTGGTCGCCCATTTTCCCCAACAAATGCCACTCAGCGGTGTAGTATAAAATGAATAGGGCCCGTCACAGTGTGCATGCGGATTTTTTATCGCGTAGGTGGGCTACACGCTTTTATAAACCAAAAAAAAACAGCGATTGATAAACAGCGCAGTTTGGTGCCAATAAGTCTGCCTTGGATCAGAACAATAGCGTTGCCACGCTGCGCAGGAGTGATAGAACAAACTTTAACAGTCTTTATACTGTTTTCGTCAGGATTCTCTCAATGAGTACGCATCCGCGCTTACTTATATCGAGTAATTGCATGCCAACTATCCCAACCGTGCGCTCACCAACAATAAATTATGTCAAATGGTTTGAGAAAATAACACACATATGCATTAACCCTAAACATTTTTTCCAAGATATTGGCAGCGTCAAAACAGTTTTGCGTACCGCGGCCGCCATTTGAAATTCAAGAAATGGCGGAAATAGGAATAAAAAAATTTCCATAAATTCACTGTTTCGCACATTATTTCAATACTTGCTTATGGGCGTTTTTAGAGCAACGTGCTCGTACTACATAAGACAGTTCCTCATCATAGCTTCGAAATCTTCAAAGCGCACGCAAAAACTAAGCAAATCATTGTGTTTTCCAGAATTTCGCTACAATGAAAGACCTTCAATAGAATGAATAAATCTTTTTCATGAAGCTCTTTGTAAAATTTACTATTGTAAAGAAGAGGAAGTACTGCGGCGCAGAGGCAGCAGCATCGAGTGTGCAGCAGCGGCTCGAGCTCGGAAATTGCGGCTGGTGCATCGCCTTCCAAGCCTTCCAAGCACCAACCTTTCTGCTTAATAAATCTCCTTTATAATTGGTGGAGACGTGCCGGGTACCGTCCCTTACACCTTCCCGCTACCATCCTGGAACTCCGTTCTCGACGGCTACCTTCTGCTATGCCGGACGCCAATCAGCAAACGCTTCCATCTCTTCCGGCCACCTGTCCAGGCAGTGTTCCTCAGCGGGAGCCTCCAATCTTCAGTGGAACAGATGACAACGACGTTGAAGAGTGGCTCTCGACTTTCGAACGGGTGAGCGCTTTAAACAGATGGACGGACGCGGACAAGTTGACACGCGTTTCGTTCTATCTCACGGGTGTAGCCAGCCTTTGGCTTAGAAACCACCAGGCAGACGTCCGAACGTGGCCGCAATTTAAAACGTCGATTGTAGCAGTCTTCGATCGACCTGCCGTCCGAAAACTTCGTGCCGAGCAACGTTTACGCACACGCGCACAAGAAACGGGCGAAACCTTTACAAGTTACATAGAGGACGTCGTCGATTTGTGCAGACGCGTGAACGCCGAAATGACGGAAGCTGAAAAATGTAAGCACATCCTCAAAGGGATTGACGACGACGCTTTTCAAATGCTCTTGGCGAAAAGCCCGACCACTGTTAACGACGTAATTAGCCTCTTCCAAAGCTACGATGAACTGCGGAAGCAGCGAGCGCTGACAAGACGTCCTCCAGCGCACGATTTGGCATCGCTGTCTAGTGCGATCAGTGGTCATGACCACGCGTCACTAATGGCCGAAATAAAAGCATTTGTCCACGAAGAAGTTGCACGACAGCTTTCCTTGGTGCCTTTCACACCAGAAGCTACCACAACTTTACCATCATCTCTACGTGACGTCATTCAAGGAGAGGTCGCCGAGGCCTTACCAGCTGCTCGCGAGCCTAATCTTGTGGCTGCTCCTCTCACCTACGCCGCGGCTGCAGCCATGCCAACTCGCAAGGCGCCTGCGCCTCCGTTCCAGCCTCGCGCGAGCTATCCCCCAGCTCCAGTTCACTGGACCAGCACTAACACCGCCAACCCGTGGCGCACCCTCGATAATCGCCCGATATGTTACACTTGTCGATACCCCGGACACGTCGCAAGGTATTGCCGCCGCCGGACGCATATCACCAATGAAAACCGCCGTGAGCCTTTCTTCCCGCTTGATTCCAACGCGCGATACGGTCCCTCCACTCCAATGCCAGCCCGCTACCAGGACGACCACCGCCCTCGGCCGGGACGTCTTCGCTCACCCTCTCCACGCCGCCGCTCGCCTTCTCCTATGCGTCGACGGCCCGCACCTAACGAGGAGGAAAACTAGACGACGCAGTTCCTGAGGCAAGAACTGCGCAAGTTTCGGTTTGCCCAAGTCCTCATTTGTCACCTACCAATGTTATTGATGTGTTCGTCGAAAATATCCCTACTGTCGCTCTTGTAGATACCGGTGCAGCTGTTTCGGTAATAGATGCTGGATTTTGCCGCTCAATTCGTAAGGTTACGACGCCTTTCTCCGGATTATCGCTTCGCACAGCCAGTGCTCAACCTGTTCAACCGACCGCAGTATGTACAGCCCGCGTGACAATTCAGGACGTTCTGTATACGATAGAGTTCGTTGTTCTTTCATCATGCTCCCATAATATTATTTTGGGATGGGACTTTTTGTCGTGTCATAACGCCGTAATCGACTGTGCTAGGGCTGAGGTCGAATTTTGCTCACTGGATGACCAAGCGTCCGTCGACACCCAGTTTGCCGCTAAACTTGTCGTTAGCGATGACACCTACATCCCTCCATGCTCTTTTGCGTTCGTGCCAGTTTCATGCAGCGCCATATCCGACGGCACGGTCTTCTTCACACCATCTCCAATATTCGTCGCCCGAAGAGCTCTCCCCCTGCCTTTTGCTGCTCTCGATCTGGTAGAAGGGTCAACCACACTGCCAATTTATAATCATGAGTCGTCGTCTTTATCTCTACTTTGTCGCGAGTGCCTTGGCCACGTCGAGACAATCAGTTCTTCCAGAATTATATCCGTCCCCGATGAGGTGCCTTCTACCTCCGTCTGTGAACTGGCTGTCGTCTCAGCGCCTGACTCAACGTCGGCAAACATATTTCAACCATTCATCTCTGCAGATTTGACATCTTCGCAGCGTTCACAACTCCTCACCATTCTTGAGAGCTACCGCCACTCTTTCGACGTTGAACAAACATCTCTCGGCCGTGCCTTAGCAGTAGAACACCACATCAACACTGGGTCCCACTCACCGCTGCGACAACGACCATATCGCGTGTCCGCTACAGAACGCCGCGTCATTGCTGACCAAGTAGACGACATGCTTCGCAGAGGCGTCATTCGACCTTCACAGAGCCCATGGGCGTCTCCGGTGGTTCTCGTCAAAAAGAAAGACGGTTCTATTCGTTTCTGTGTCGATTTCCGGCGATTTATCAAGATCACGCTGAAGGATGTCTATCCACTACCGCGCATTGACGATGCTTTGGACAGTTTGCAGGGTGCCGAGTTCTTTTCCTCGTTAGACTTGCGGTCAGGCTACTGGCAGGTGCCTATGGCGGAGGCCGATCGCCCCAAAACCGCTTTTGTCACGCCAGACGGCTTATATGAATTCATCGTCATGCCCTTCGGACTTTGCAATGCACCTGCAACGTTCGAACGAATGATGGACAACATCCTGCGTGGACTAAAATGGAAGATATGCTTGTGTTACCTCGATGATATCGTGGTCTTCACCCCTAACTTTGACACACACTTACGTCGCCTTCAGCACGTCCTTACTTGCTTAACTAACGCCGGTTTGCAATTAAATCTAAAAAAATGTCGATTTGCCATGCGTCAACTGAACATTTTGGGCCATGTTGTTTCCAAGGAAGGCATCCTCCCGGATCCCGAGAAATTGCGAGCTGTTACGGCGTTTCCTAAACCTGCCACCATCAAAGAACTTCGAAGTTTCATCGGCTTGTGTTCGTATTTCCGGCGATTCGTCCAAAACTTCGCGTCTATTATATCACCTCTCACGCAACTTCTCAGCAGCTGTAAAGATCTCTTATCGTGGTCCCCTGCCTGCGACGAGGCTTTCAACACCCTGCGACGGCTTCTTACGACGCCACCAATTCTACGCCATTTCGATCCTGAAGCGCCAACTGAAATCCACACCGACGCCAGTGGTGTAGGCCTGGGTGCTGTGCTCGCACAGCGTAAACCGGAACATCAGGAATACGTCGTGGCATACGCTAGTCGCACACTTACCAAGGCTGAAAGCAACTACAGCGTCACAGAAAAGGAGTGCTTGGCCATTGTGTGGGCCCTTGGAAAGTTTCGCCCATATCTATATGGTCGTTCTTTTGACGTCGTGACCGACCACCACGCGCTGTGCTGGCTTTCGACGTTAAAAGACCCATCTGGCCACCTCGCTCGCTGGTCGTTGAAAATTCAAGATTACGACATACGCGTGGTTTATCGGTCAGGACGGAAGCATGCTGACGCCGACGCCCTTTCCCGTTCCCCCCTGTCCCAGAATGCCACAGCTGAATCCGCTTGCGATTCAACATTGTCATCGCTTGACTTTGACACCATTGCTATCGAACAACGCAATGACCCGTGGACTGCGTCTCTCCTCAATCATCTCTCCGACACTTCTGAACTCCCGAAGACGCGAACGCTTCGGCGCCAAGTTCCACACTTCTCGATACGTGACACGCTTCTCTATCGACGTAACTACGCACCAGAGGGACGCAAGTGGCTGCTCGTCGTTCCACGAACCCTGAGGTCGCAGATTTGTTCCTCTTTTCACGCTGACCCACAATGTGGCCATGCAGGAGTCTTCAAGACCTACGAAAGGCTTCGACATCGCTACTACTGGCGTGGCATGTATACCTTCGTCCGCAACTTCGTCCGCTCTTGTGCCGAATGCCAGCGCCGAAAATCTCCACCACACGCCTCCGCCGGTGAACTGCAGCCTTTACCATGCCCTTCGCGACCCTTCGAACGGGTCGGAATAGATATTTATGGGCCACTTCCATTGACTCCGACTGGCAACAGGTGGATAATAGTTGCTATCGACCACCTAACGCGCTATGCTGAGACCGCTGCTCTTAAAACGGCTACAGCACAAGAGGTTGCCACTTTCCTACTACGTCATTTTGTGTTGCGTCATGGAGGCCTTAAGAACTCCTCAGTGACCGTGGCCGCGCCTTCTTGTCCGAGGTCATTGAAAAATTGCTCGCTGAGTGTGCTATTGTACATCGCACATGTACCGCTTACCACCCACAAACCAATGGGGCTACCGAGCGCTTTAATCGTACTCTCGGTGACATGCTATCTATGTATGTGACGCCTGACCACTCTAACTGGGACTTAGTTCTCCCATTCATTACATACGCCTACAATACGGCAACGCAAGCGACAACAGGCTTCTCCCCTTTTTACCTCCTCTACGGCCGTCACCCCTCCCACACCATTGACACCATTTTGCCCTATCGACCAGACGCGTCCGAGTGTCTACCGATCTTGGACGCCGCCAGACACGCAGAAGAATGCCGCCAGTTAGCTCGTCGCTTTACCTGCGATGACCAAAACAGGCAAAAGGCAATTCGTGATGCCCAGACCTCAACTCCCGTTTTTCTTCCGGGTTCTCTTGTATGGCTGTCAGCGCCGCCTCACACACCTGGGCTCTCTTCCAAACTTCTGCCAAAGTACGATGGGCCATATCGTATTGTCGAACAAACTTCGCCTGTAAACTACCTCATTGAGCCTCTTACGCCACCATCAGACTTGCGACGTCGCAACCGCGACGTTGTACACGTACAGAGGCTCAAGCAATACCACGGTTCAACGCCGCCTGCACAGGACTAAGTCGCCAGGATGGCTCCTTTTTTTCTCCGTGGGGCCATTGTAAAGAAGAGGAAGTACTGCGGCGCAGAGGCAGCAGCATCGAGTGTGCAGCAGCGGCTCGAGCTCGGAAATTGCGGCTGGTGCATCGCCTTCCAAGCCTTCCAAGCACCAACCTTTCTGCTTAATAAATCTCCTTTATACTATGTACAAACATTTTTGTTTTGCCGGTGTGTGGCACATAGCGCTTAAAATAAAACTTTGAACTTGGCGAAAACGCCACTTTGGTCTAAGTTGAGACGTCTGTAGCAGTCTTAGGTGCTCCAAAAAAAAATCTGGTCAAAAATGAATAAGATTGACAATCATTGCAAGTTTGTTCACAGAAAGTTTATTCGAAGTCATTTTTTGTATTATTGGAGAAAGACTTTTTTGAAGATTATACGCGTTATTTCATTGTATTCTTTTGGGGGCAATACAAACCAACTGAATTCGCTGCATAATTAAGTGGTAGTGCACTTGCAAGGTATGGTTTAATGTTCAGCTTATTAGTACTCTATCTTGTATACCACATATTGAGGTAAAGATATAACATTGCAAATGATTTACGTCACTACGCTCCAAATAATGAATCGCGTTACATTTATTGCATGTGGCTAAGAGACTCCATTGACGTAAAAAAAAAAGATGTCGCAACGTCCATATGGATTGTGCGAAGGGGGCGTGATCGTAGTCAATAACCGCGCTCATGACCCTTTCGCACAATCGCACAAGCTGGTTCACATAAAATTCACCTGTGTATTCCTCAAACGGCGCACGATGAAACGATGTCCTGCGCATTCGCGCCTACCGCACGGCGTCCATATGTCACGACAGTGTATGCTAAGCTGCTTTTTCTCAGCTTGTTTGGGTGGCTGCTGGCAACAGATATTGATTAAAATAGGAATCGTCAGTCTGGTAACATGCACTGACTCACAGCTATCACGAGATAACATCAGATTCTTATATGGCGTAGTCGTCAGCCGCCGCCTGTGCTGTGTGCTAATGGAATAAGTAACACGATTCATCATTGGGAGCGTACTGACGTACAGTTACTTCGCATTGCTATTTCCTTACCTGTGTTTATTATAACCTCACTGGTAATGATGATTGAATAAACTTCAAGAATGTTTCTTTCACTAAACAAAAATGGCTTAGATTATACTTTTTGTGAACAAAATGGCTACGATTACCACCTTAGGGTGCTACAGACGTCACAAATTAGACTGAAGTGGCGTTTTCGCCAAGTTTAGAGATTTATTTTAGAGTCTACGTGTCACACCCCGACAAAACAAACGTATCTGTAAATAATAAAGTTTACCTGGAGCTAAAAAAAGTAATTTACGCATTCCAATAAGGGTCGTGTTTCGCAGCGAAATTCTCGAAACACTACAATTTGCTTTTTTTTTGGTACACTCTGAAGAGTGCAAATTTTTAAGCAATGATAAGGAACTGTTTTATAGTACCAGCATGTTGCTTTAAAAAACGTAAAAAAGCAAGTATTGAAATAATGCGCGAAACAGTCAAATAAAGGAAATTCCATTCGTACCTGTTTTCCATCATTTCGTGAATTGTAAAGGGTGGTCACGGGCGGGAAAAGCTTTTGCCGCTCAAAATATCTCGAGAAAGTACTTTGAAACTATTGTCCATATGTGTGTCATTTTCTCAAAATAGTTCATAGAAATAAATTTTTATCAAGTGCTCTGGTGGGGACAGTTGGCGCCGAATGACACTACGTGTTCTGTATCTTGTATTATTGTATGTCCAGTACGTGCGAGTGATGCATAGTCACTTCCGTAAAAGTGTAAGAATTGCACGGCGATATCACAATCCTAGCATGGAGCAACGGTCTCGCCCCCAATACTCTCTCGCCATATTTTTCTGTGCTTTCTCGCGTTCTATTAAGGGCACAGTGTGAACGAAATCGTTTCGCGTTTACTCCGGTGTCGGTGTCGGTGTCGTCCGTTGTTTCCGAAAAACGAAAATGAGAATTTGCTGATGCTGAAAAATTGACAAAGATGTAAATAAACGAAGCGATGAAAATAATGACAATCACAGCGATTCCTATACATGTGCTGCGTCGTAAAGTGCAATGCTGTCACAACAAAAATACGAGTAAAGTGCCAGCAAACAAAAATAAAGGAATGTTGTTTTGTCTTTCAAAAGAAATCATGAGGGCCTCTCGAAATGAACATAGGTCTGCCAGTAAAAGGACAGTTTCTTTAGTTTCTGCCCTATAATTCAGGTTTTCAGAGCGAATAGTTTTCAACTAACTAACGTGCTGCCCCTCCAATTAAACTTTCAAATGCCATATTCTTCAACTGCCTAACCTTTCAGTGTGAGAAGCATCTATTTGTTTATTTCTTTGCTTCATGCAAAGGAATAAACAGTCGGTGCATGGCAATCGTTTTCTTGCATGAAACGACGAAATTATTGACGTCCTCGATATAATCACTGGTAGAAATTAAAGTAAAAAAAAACCTCAATATAACCTATAATTGGCTAATATCTTGTGTTTTGCTTCCCTGTACAGACGATATTGCTGCTGTGCTTCAGGCTATGTATTCTGCAAGGAAGTTTACCCGAATTCACCGAGATGGACAACCCTGCGTCCTTCTCGTTGACGAGTGCAACCAGGTGACCATATCCTTCAAATAGCACTAGTGGTATTTATACACTATGCTTTATCATTATTGTAATTGAAAATGCAGTAATGGCTTCTAGCTATTATACCACCTTTATTATTCAGTAAGTGCACTTCTCCGCACTTACATTCCATGAACTAATGGCAGCACCTGCTAAGTTTCAAGTCGAGACAAGCTCCTAGTTGCACGCACTGCGGCTTGTCTGTTATGCCTGTTTATGTCAAGGGAGCGAGCCTACATTTCTATGTCATAGTGCAAATAAACTGCGCAAGAACAACCTTTTTGTAGTAACTGCCTAATCAGCATTAACTGGGCAGGCTACATAGCAGAAAGGCTTGCTGTACAATTATGAAAAAAGGTCTATTGAATCACCGTATCGAAGACCCTTCGCTAAGCAGAATATTTGAGATAGGTGGTCTTTGTAGCGGCAAGCGGTTGCTTGTACAATCTAGAATAGAACAAGATTACATTATTGTAGATAGTTGAAAACTAAATTATTATGATGTTTCTTTTGTATTTACTTTGAAGTCCCGTATAAATATCTCAAACACTGAGAACATCTTGACAACTGGCGTAGTCACGCAGAGAAAGCTATTGAAATGCAGATATTGCAGATAAAAGAAAATGCAGATATTGAAATGCAGATAAAACTATTGAAATGCAAACATATTGAAATGCAGGTGTTGAACTACTTGATATAAGTGGCTATTTCGAAATTACATAGAAGAGCAACATAAGCATAAGATCAGCCTTTTAAAGTACTGCACAGGTTGAATAATTTTTTGTCTGTTCATTGTTCGTTCTGCTATGGCGAACATGAAGTTGCTCAAGAAGGGCAAATAAATGAAACCAGGCATTGAGAAACTCGAAGAAAATGCTGTAGATAATGTTTACGCATGTTTATGTAATAACTACACACTTCCGAATAAATCCTAACTCCTGAGTAAACAATGCTGCAGCTTTTATCATCTATCTAACGTATATGTCTGTGTACAGCGTTTTGAGTTATAAAAATACTAGAGTGTTTCGTCACTACTAACTGCGAGAACCGATATTGCATCACAAATGGTTGCTCAATCATTGGCACATAAATAAAGAATTGAGCACATGCTAACAACTTCACTTCACTTCAGAACGAGGACAGAGCAGGTGCGCAGCACTGCGTAAACAATTGTGGACGACGACGTTGATTTTAAAATAAGCTTTGCAAATGCGCATTGTACGTCGCCCATTCTGATTCCTATCTTTCCTTTATGACAGGCTGCTGACTTACAGCTACCTGTGTGCCTTCAACGCCTGGCTAGTGCTGTGTCCACACACCCTGTCATACGATTGGCAGATGGGCAGTATACCTCTGGTGACGTCACCGAGTGACTGCCGGAATCTGGCTACACTGGCGTTACTCGCTTCGCTATTGACTGTCGGCTGGCGGGCTTTGACGACAATAAAAATAAAAAGCAGCGTGAGTTCACATAACGTTTCGTAATTCTCATCCTGCGCGCATTGACCGAACCCGGCACAACGATCATTTATTTTAATTTCATTTATGCCATTTTTTTAGAGAGGAGAGGTACTGAAATGCAATTATTTGTGTTAATCATGCATGGACATAAAGTGATACATTTCTGCCACAAAAAAGTAAAATATTCTGTTTGTTCTGAAGACCATCAAATTTCGAGTCTGGAAAGCACTATAAGGCGTTGATTTCAGAGAAATTCGGAATTATTTATCATCACGAGTTCAACATGCGTTTGGTGTTGTAGCCAACTTGTAATTAGTTGAGGTGACCAGTATTTTTATTCTCCTCACATTTCAGGGCAATGGCGCTTAAACCTACTTGCGCAATTTTTTCGTATGGTGCCTTCTAAGAAAGCTCGACATTGCTACATTTATTTGCAGATGGCTATACTATACTTGTCCTTTCCCAAGGGCACGAGTTATATCATCTATCAGCTGGATTGTCTATCAAAACCAGAGAACGAGTTCCTCTATGACGGGACGAATAGTCTAACTAGCCCGTTCAGACGCGGGTTCACTGTTCTGTTTTAAAAAACATACAGTAATAAACATGAATGACTATAGACAGGCATCTGTATTGGTGCGAAAATTTGTGTCCTTGTGTTCTCCACTATTTTATGCCCTCTGCCCTAAACAACATTCAACTAGCCAAACTTCATACGTCTCTTCAAAAATTATATATTGGCCTTTCTTGTAGTGACAGTCAGAACTCTCGATATGACCTAATAAAGCTTCATCATTGAGGACTTATATCATTCTTACACATCATCAAATAGACGAAAGCACCGCACAATTACTACCTGAGACGGTAGGATAAAGGTGAAAGTAATCATGACGGCAGGGTGTGCAAACACTAATACAAATAAAGGAATCAATACAACACAAACCCCGTCTGGGTTCCTTCTGTGGCGTTCTATTCTGCAAACGTTACCTCCTTCATTATGAGTCCTTACAGAGTAGCTCAATTTTCAGCCACTTTAAGTATTACCTTTAACATTTGTGCACGTGTGCATGAGTGTATTTCCGTGCTTGCATGTGTGTCTTCAAGAGAACTTTCTGTATTCACATGCGCTGCACAAAATTGTTATTGATAGCTGTATACAAAGATAGGTGAAGAGTTTGAAGTGATTGTTATTCCATGTGACGCTTGTAGCCTGCCGGTGGATCAAGAGAACAACTGTGTTGCTACAACAACGTTGAGCGGCTCTGTGGCCAATCATTAAGACTACTGGTGCCCCTGCTCCTGACAGTGCTGCCATTCCTTCCGGCATCCAACCTATTCGTCACCGTTGGCTTCGTTGTAGCTGAGAGAGTCCTCTACATTCCCAGGTAAGTAATACCATTAACAGTGCAAATTACAGTGGTCGCATGTGTACCTATGTTAGCAGATAACCAGTGATGTTGCTAAGACGGAGTTATTTGATCAAACATGATATGTGAAAAGCAACTTTGTAGTCTGAATTGAACTGTGCAAACAACGTCTTTCTCAAAGACTTTCTAACCTTTAACTAGTAGTGAAAGGCTGAAACTATCAG
The DNA here is from genome assembly GCF_043290135.1 of Rhipicephalus microplus. NCBI lineage: Eukaryota > Metazoa > Arthropoda > Arachnida > Ixodida > Ixodidae > Rhipicephalus > Rhipicephalus microplus. The sequence goes on from NW_027464590.1 coordinate 117,983, forward strand.
TGGAGCTACTTTTTGAACTAGCAGAGTTATGCTCGTATTGCCAAATTTTGCCAGAGATCCTGTATTTTCACTGGTATTACTAAGTATGCCTAGACATGCCAGACATGTCACATTCTTATCTGTTACTTTATGTTCTGATTTTAGTCAGGTTACTCAGTACCGTTACATGAGGTCACAGGATGTAATTCCGGATGAGGTGGCTGCATTTTTGATGGAGGCGAAAGTACAGAGGGGCTGGGGGCTCAAATGTGGGTGCACATTAAAAACACTAGGTGGTGGAAACTTTTGGAGTCCTTCACTACGGCGTCTTCACTAACATATGGTGGCTTTCAAACGCTAAATCCTACAAATGCATTATTACATTACTGTTACCTGGTTCATGGAGGTAACATGCCACGTGGGCGTCTCTCATAATCATATAGTGGTTTTGGGTCGTTAAACCCCACATATCAATCAACATGCCACGTGACCAGCGTGTGCGGTATTTATTTCGGCGGGAACATGTCATGAAAATCACTGTGATGCGATGTTGCCGATTTCAGCCACATGATTGTTAGGTACGACATTTTAGTCATGCGATTTGTCGCAAGCGTGATTATTAGAACCTGAGCATGTTTTAATAAATGTAGATAAAAAGAGGTGGTGGGGGTGTTGTGTCATGCTTATTCATAAGACGTCTGTTACGTGGATTTAGATAGGTGAGCAAATGTTACATGATGCTACATAATTCATAGTCACATCATTGATTATCTCGCAATGGTACAGAATAATAAATCACCTAACAGACTTGCCCGTCCTAGGTTTTGCATTCCATGCCATAATGAATCCGTACTCGTGTCATGGGAGCGAAGCAGGAATCATACAGTATAAAGCAAGCGTGCACCTGTTCAATATGATCATTCCGATTCGCACTATCTCGCAAACGTAAAGCTACACTGACATACACCAAAACTTGTATTGCGAAACGTGACGGGAAAACGAACAGAAATGGCAGGTGGTCACAAGAAAATAATGGTATTCATGTCATGTACGGCATCATTAAGATGCCATGCTCACAGTGCACTCACGACCGGTTCACTCGGTTTATATGCACAAACATTGGTAATGATAGACGTGACTGATGAGCATAAATGACGAGAGCAAACATATGTAAGTTATGATACGCATGTCATATATGAAATTATATACATGACTCTGCTTTGGTGCGCTTTCTACCTTACTATATACCAAAATTGGTACAGCATGACTGGAGTGGGTGATGCACGTAAATGGCAGATCATGCATTGTGTATACCATGCTAGTTTCATCAGTATAGTATATACCATATTGTACATACATCCATGTATGACAAGCACGCGATACATATAGCGAACTAAATGTTCAGACATGATTCTCTTCATTTGCCTCATATACAAACTAGGTGATGTACGCGCATCTCTGCTGACTGCTTCGCATCGCAGTGATTCCTTCAGTTCGTGGCTTCCACCACACTTCTTTGTTCGCGAGAAACGCTCCTTTAACTTTTTGCGTTGCGCTTGGCTCGCCAATAAATCAGCAGTCTTTTAGAGACACGCGTTTCTCATCTTGTGAAATGCACATGACTGACAAAAATTTCGGCCTTTATTTCTTCGCCGTAGCAAATTCAAGGTTTTTTGTTTGATCTTCCAGTTACCTATAGGATGCTGCGAAATTTGCTGCAGTAGAATTACTTTTATTGCAGCATAGGCGTCACTCTGCTGGTGGCTGAAGGGATGTCCCGCCTTCACACGTGGTGCTCTAGAGCACTCCGCTGGTGACCCACGAGCCTCTGCTTCATTCTAGTGGTGCTCTTCACAGCACGCGCCTGGAACCGGAACGGCGTGTGGGCATCCAGGGAAGCCCTGTTCGAGTGGGTGAAATTCATATCGTTTTTGCGTGAAGTTCAAGCTACTTTTACATTCCCTGTTAGTCAAATGCTGAATGTGAGTCATTTTACTGTCTTTTTTGTGTTTGTGTTCAATATATGTAAATGATATGAACAACGCATTTTGTTTATTCCAGATCTGGTATAAGAGACCTTCCGGGAAACGCAAAGATGCATTACAATTACGCCAATTTGGAGAAGGACACAGGAAACTCGGACTTGGCCATCAAACACTACAGGCTAGCAATCGAGTGAGTTCTTTGTTGTTGTAGTTCTAAAGACGATAGTTTTTCTTGGGGACCTTGGACACAAAAATTTTGGTGTGTCTGTCTTTCTGTCCTTTTGTCTGTTCCTCCATTCCTAACGGTACCACACATGGCACCAGCGGATACCCTTAATGGCCGACAGCATCCACAGCGCCCGTCAATGTTGCTCGAGGTTCAGCGTTCATACTTATGCGATTGTCAATTAAAAAGCAATTATCGCGCATAACTGTGGCACCATAACAGCACGTATATATTCTGTATGTCCGTCTTTTATTGGAAAATGCATACATGAGTAATTCCAAGGACCGTAGCGTTTATCACGCAGCGCTGACCGTGCAATGCTAGAACGAAAAGGGGTATGCTTTCAACGCTTTGCTAGGACGAAACGGTGGTGCCACTTACCCGCCGCCTTGTGTTCGACACCTTACCACCTCTGAGACGGGTGCGTGCGCCCGTCTCAGAGCCATGCATTTCGTTTTCCAAGATAACTGGCAGATAGCGCTCATCTCTCAGATGTGACGTGACTTGTGCTCGTTTGCCTCCACTGCATGCTCGAGGCTCTCCAACGCAGTGCTTCCAGAATACCATTCAGCAATTTTCTTGCGCAGAAGGTCAAATAAACCTTTCGTTCACTCTCTCCAGACGGAAGACTATCGTCTTTCGACGACATTTGCAGGTGAACATTCAGATTTGGGGCCAATTTTTATTCGACGCTCGTTATACCGGGTGTTCTTGTCTTGACGCGTTGTTTATTATTTATTTGTTCTTCAAGTTACAAGTGTTTTGAAGCTCCGCTGGTCAGCAGAATAAAGTGACATTCAGCGAAAATCTAGCACCGTTACATAGGCACTCAAATAAGACCATTCCAGCCCTTAAACGAGGCATCGAGATTTTCAAACGGTACACCGCGGAATTTCTAAGGTAATACGCGGGCCAAACAGCCGCTAAAGCTTGTCTTTTAAACTTTACTTTTAACAAAATGGTGTCTGGCCACTATTCTTTGACAGGACCGCATTACGCACACAGGTTGGGGTGCAAAAAAATTAAGAAAAAAACTATTTTTATAATAATTACTTAGGCCATCGCTTGCGCTGGTGATGGCGTTAAGTGTTTATTGCAGCAGAAAACTGGGCGTAGTAAAACAGGGTGATAATTGATTTATTCCTTCTGCTTTTCGCACCCCAGGTTGTGGCCAGATCACGCCAGCGCTCACAATAACTTGGGCACTGTGCTGACATCGGCGGAAGAATCTGAACATCACTTTCGATACGCCTTGCACGTCAACCCAAACCACCCAGGAGCTCATTTCAACCTGGCCAATATCTACAGGTACATAGGGTTTCCCTACTTTTGAGGCAGTTAAGCAGTACAGTTAGCGCAGCCAAGCTGCGTAGAACCACATTCACGAGAAATAAAACCGAAAAAAAGAGAAAAGGCCCTTCCAACGCATATTGGTAATGCATTGGTAGGGTCATAATAAAAGCATAGTAACTCAACTGTGCCTATCACTTTTTATTTTGTCTGTTGTGACCATGCCTCGCACTTCAACTTATGCTCCACCTCTCATCTTCTGTACATGCTTCCAGAGTAATCTATCGCTCATTGTTTGCCAAAAATCAATCTATCCTACAGTAAACAGTTTTACCATGAATAACTGAAAGAAATATCCGTTGTTTTTTTATGTACAGTAAGCAAGGCCAAAAAGATGTCGCAAGAGCCCTGCTAAAGCGTGCTGTGGAGCTTGACCCCGATTTTAGCGAGGCCTATTCGTCGCTTGCTGTCCTCGCGGCTAATAGAGGTGATTTATCTGAAGGCGAGAGGCTGCACAAGATGGCATTAAAGAGCGACGACAGAAATGCCGATGCCCGGATGGACTACGGCACATTCCTTCAGTCACAGGGTGAGGCCGTCTTTAGAGTGTCTTCTACTACTCTAAGTCGTGCCACTTAGTGACATGATATGTACTTTCCGGCAGCTAAGTAACTAGTCACCTGTTTAATCATCATCATCATCATCAGCCTGACTACGTCCACTGCAGGACAAAGGCCTCTCCCATGTTCCGCCAGTTAACCCGGTCCTGTGCTTGCTGCTGCCAATTTATACCCGCAAACTTCTTAATCTCATCTGCCCACCTAACCTTCTGTCTCTCCCTAACCCGCTTCCCTTCTCTGGGAATCCAGTCAGTTACTCCTAATGACCAGCGGTTATCCTGTCTACGCGCTACATGCCCTGCCCATGTCCATTTCTTCTTCTTGATTTCAGCTATGATATCCTTAACCCCCGTTTGTTCCCTAATCCACTCTGCTCTCTTCTTGTCTCTTAAGGTTACAGTTACCATTTTTCTTTCCATTGCTCGCTGCGTCGTCCTCAATTTAAGCTGAACCCTCTTTGTAAGTCTCCAGGTTTCTGCTCCGTAGCTAAGTACCGGCAAGATACAGCTGTTATATACCTTCCTCTTGAGGGATAGTGGCAATCTACCTGTCATAATTTGAGAGTGCTTGCCGAATGTGCTCCACCCCATTCTTATTCTTCTAGTTACTTCAATCTCGTGGTTCGGCTCTGCGGTTATTACTTGCCCTAAGTAGACATAGTCTTTTACAACTTCAAGTGCACCATTACCTATCTCGAAGCGCTGCTCCTTGCCGAGGTTGTTGTACATTACTTTCGTTTTCTGCAGATTAATTTCAAGACCCACCTTTCTGCTCTCCTTGTCTAACTCCGTAATCATGAGTTGCAATTCGTCCCCCGAGTTACTCAGCAATGCAATGTCATCGGCGAAGCGCAGGTTACTAAGGTATTCTCCATTGACTCTTATCCCTAACTGTTCCCATTCTAGGCTTCTGAAAACCTCCTGTAAGCACGCAGTAAATAGCATTGGGGAAATTGTGTTTGAAGTTTAATATACTATACGTAATTCATATCAGCTATAGCCCTAAAAACCGCACCTGCAACCTATACGTTTCCCAACCTCTGGTCTCAAACTATACTCATCATCTCGAGCGTAATGAAAAGGTTGGATATGTTTCGCTATACAATGTTAAAAGAATTACATCGTTATCTAGCAGGACCTCTGAAGTTATCAACAATATAAACAAGATATGTTGCAAGGAAGGTTAAATATTTAAGCGTTATCAGGTGCGGCTGCCTAGCATAATTGTCTACACCAAAAAGAACAGGAGTTCAAAATTTCAATACTGCAGAAATTCTGCAGAAGACGAAGCGTGAAACGGTTAAACTAGCAATGTCACTAGTACGGCAATGGGTGTTGTTCAACTCCAATAACAACCCTCTTCTATCATTTCTCATCTCTAATTCAACCTGGATTACTTTTAGGCATTTTCTGCCTTTCTATGATCTTATTCGGGTAACCATATGCTCTTCTCTTTGCAGGCCGTGCTAAAGAGGCCATGGCACAGTATCATCAAGCTCTCGACATCCAAGAAAACCACACCGTGGCACTTCTGAACGCAGCTAAAAGCCTTCGGAGCATGAATCTAAACATAGAGGCCGAAAGCCTCTACAAGAGGTTAGCTACGAGGTTATACCTACTGCCAACCATGCTCCTTAGAACAAAACAAACGAACCTCCGTGGTGTTGTGGCAATGCTCCGCCGTGATGACATAAGAGGTGACCTAAAGAAAGAATATGTTATTTTATTCCATTTACCGACCATTTCTTTCACAGCATGTCCACATTAACTAATCCTAAACCCACGAAGACCATGGCCGATGCCTCAAATAATTAGTTTCTCACCTGTTCAATTCGACAGAAGTCACAATAGGGAGGACTTTAAAAGAAGTGAGCATAAACCTAAAATGCGTTTCAGCCTCCCTAATTCGTGTAATTGATTGATTGATATGTGGGGTTTAACGTCCCAAAACCACTCTATGATTATGAGAGACGCCGCAGTGGAGGGCTCCGGAAATTTAGACTACCTGGGGTTCTTTAACGTGCACCCAAATCTGAGCACACGGGCCTACAACATTTCCGCCTCCATCGGAAATGCAGCCGTCGCAGCCGGGATTCGAACCCGCGCCCTGCGGGTCAGCAGCCGAGTACCTTAGCCATTAGACCACCGCGGCGGGGCTCCCTAATTCGTGTAAGCCTTTCAGATAGCAGTGGACGCATTAGTGAGGCAGATCTGTGGCGCTATCGTTCGAAAGATCGCCTCAGTTGTTCTTAGTGGAGTAACACCAATGTGCGTTCAAGGTGTGCATTTGAATGTAAGATCTTGCGGAGAGACATCCTCATCTTATGACGTCTCAGGTATGAGAAAGCGAATTTTTCAACCTTTTTAACACACTTTTCTTGTTAGCCTAGACTTCCTACAAAACAATTTTGTGGCACACCTTCTTAGCGTTGTTTGTGCGTGTAACGAACGATTGTGTATGCCAATTCTGCGGCTGATGCTCTTAAAACAAACAACAAGCTGCTGAATACATCAGAAGCAGCCTGACGAAACACACGTTGCTGTTAAACTAACACCGTTTATGCAACACGTGAATTAGAAATACTAGTTGGTTTCTCTCAGCTTCACTGTTCATGATCAAGTTTAGTCTATTGCGGACAGGGCCCTTGCTGCTGAGCCAGATCCGCAGGTGATGGACAACCTCGCTGTGTTCTACGTCAGCGCTGGCCGACTGGATGAAGCAAGAGAGCTGTTCGAGGATATAGATAAGCGTTTCCCGGACCACCGCGACAGCAAGGTTCACTTTTTGAGTAGGAAATGACGAACATAAATTTTCGCTAGAGAGTAATAATTTGTAACAGCTGGTCTGTTGGCACTGTTGGGCAGTGCGGACTGCTTCTTTTCACGTGAAAGAAAATTCGAAATAAGCACGAGAGACGATTTGTACTATACTTTTATTACTTCTTGTCATTGATAAAATCTTTTGTCTATATTTTATGCTATTTACCATTAGGCAAGATGCACGGAATGAAAAAAAAAAATAGGCAGATTTTTTTATATGCGCTGCAGTTTAATTGTCTCTCATTAAAAAGAAGCTATGAAGCACTTGCTGAAAACAGGCACGTAGCCAGAATTTTTTTTCGGGGAGGGGGGGGGGGGGGCACCTCTTTGATTTCGGGGAGGGCACATCCTTGAAATGGTTATTTTTTCGCTCTCTATGTCAGGACGAAAAACAATTTTGGTAGTGGAGGGGACACGGGCCTGGTGTGCCACCGCCTGAGTACGCCCCTCGTTGACAAACTAAAGACTAAAGTATAATAAGGCCTGATATTTTAAGGACACCAGACAAGGACAGTATTTTACAATAATAAATGTATTTCATGTGAAGTGGTTTACCATTCACTTTTTATGACTCTGGCATTATTCGTACAAATAACATCATTAGGTTATTACCGCAAATTTTATGCAAGTACGTCTCAGAAAGCTGCTTACGTAATACCAGCTAAGTAGTTACAAGAGTACAAGACTGATATGCGTGCTTTTCAATCAACTTACATGCTCGCACGAATAATGTTGCTAGAAAAAATTAGCGCATTCATTCTAATATAGAACGAAAGCTCAAGAGAGTGTCAAAGAAGAAGCATAATTTTCAGAGTGTTGGGTTTGACCCTATCTTATTTTTAAAGATATATTCAGAGACGTTAAATGTGAGCAGAAGTATATTGTATAGGCACTGCTGAATCTATACAGGCAAAATTTATTTTTGTCTATGAGAAACCGGGTTGTATTCCTGCTTAATTAGGTGAAAGCATTAAATCAGTACTGTTCTAGATTTAAGGTATTAAAGAAAGCAGCACACGGTGTTTCATTTCAACTTCATTTTCAGGCTCAGCTCCTCATTCAAATTCGAAGTTTTCGAGCTGCTGAGGACCTTCTGCTCGACGTGATCGACCACAACAGCACTGACAGAGGTGCCTTGCACACGGCTGCTCTGTTATACCACCACATCAACCGAACAGTCGAGGTACTTCTTGCGTTTCGTCAAGTCGATCAATCATTTATTCTTTGTTAACATAGTATTTGACTCTGCACAAAAAATGAGTCGCTGGTTGCTCTATACGTTGCCTGCGTCAACTTAATATTGATGGTATTTAATTCTCCCTCAGCTTTGCTGCAGAGAATAATCACTGGTTCTCGGCTGTTTAACTAATTGCATAACGTAATAGTGTTGACAATCTTGCGGTCCTTGTTTAAATCGTACCCGTAATGCCTATGACTCAAGTAACTTGATTTTTTAGAAGAGTTTAACAGTTAACATTTGGACTTTACACGTCTGAAAAGAGAATTCCGCGCACACATAGAACAATTTGTTTTTAATTTCACATCTTCTTCAGAGAGCAAGAAGTATATGCCTAAAAAATCGTAGACTTGAGTATGGACCAGCCACGTTTTAACAGATAAAAGAGGTAATTTTGTGGAAATTCCGGCGTCGGCAGTGGTGTGAGTGTCGGCGTCGTTGGCTTTGAGTGAAATATCGTCATCTTTATGTGACCGAAGAGTGAACAAAGCCGCAAGTGAAATGAATGATTAAAATTCTCGGTCTGAGTGGGGATCAAATCCGTGTTGTTTACGTGGCAAGCGGGTGTTCTACTACACAGCCACGTCTCTGCTTGTGAATACAGCAGAAATAACTTCCTCCTCTTCAAAATACAATGAGAGCAACTTTCACGCTTTACCAAACACACATACATTCTTCATAATAGACCATGAATTATTGCAGTAGTATCGCGTGGTACAAGCGCTATTGGCCGTCAGTACATGATATTATCGTAACGACTTCATAGCTTAAAGTCAGTCACCCACTGCAAAACGCACTCATGTTACTGCTTTCTCAAGGCTAAGTTGCGGTTGCATAGCAACTTATAAAGATTTCCGAAACCTAATGTTTCAAGTACGCACTAATAAAAAATTATCGCTATTGCATTCAGCTGTTAAAGGCGAAGCTGAAAGGTCCCCAACTTTATTTTTTCCAGCTTTTGAATCGGGATATAATTCATTGTGATTATCAGATCCGCTTAATAAACAAGTGTGGATGGCTACAGAGTATTCATTGAATGACATCATATAATCTGTAGTGATGCTGTACCGCTACGATACTGTTGAACAGACCAAATAAAGGGACTCAACTATAAATTACTTTAACTTGTGAATATTACTGTTATAACCGTGTTGCACTACAAGAACTGGGTTGATATCTTCATTTTAAATGAATACAGAATAGGCAATTTGTGAATGGTGCTGAAGTTGATTTCTATAATTAGTGAACGTACTGCGCAATTTCCTCATCTGGGAGTTATTACTGCTACGTGTTCACAGCAAGCTCGCAGAACTTTGCTTTGAATCAATGTGAATTATTCTTTAATGTTCCTGACTACGAAGTTTACATGCCATCATACTGCCTTAGCTCTCAAGGAGGCAAAGCGAATTTATTTATTTATAGGGCACTTGCTGCATCCCCACTGAGAGTTCCCCCAGTAGTCCTGAATATAATTTAAGAATGTATGAACCGCCGTGCGTTCCTGTACTAATGTTTATGATCGATATATTAGTGAGTCTTTCCTAATCTTTCAGGCACTGGACTACATATTAAAGGCTCTAAAGTTGTGCGATGTTGACGACCTCCTATGTGCAAAAATACACAGCGACCACGGTGACATACTGAAGGACTTAGGTCACCTCAGCTCATCGGCACAGGTTCGTACAAGGCACGCGCTTTTATCAGAGTAATGAACAATTTTTATAAAACTCGATGACATAGCCTAAGGAGAATTTATGATGTGCTGAAAGCCTAAATAAAGTACCCACTTTTGTTTTAGCTCTTCACTTTGTGTCTGTGAATTATGCCTACACGCATATTATTGCAATTGTTTTGACATAATTTCCCGTAGATTAGGAATGCCTACATAGTAGTATTTCGAGCCGAAATAAAATAAAAACACGTTATAGTTTCAGGAGCATGTAGAGATAAAATTTGATATTTTGTTAAACTTTACCTCAATTTTACCCTGAGCTACTCAATTTTCTGGTATGATGATGCGGACTAAATTTAATTAAAAAACAAAAAATAGCTGTTGCATAACATTACTTGATATATATATATATACATATATACATTTGTGTATATCACTATTTATATAATTCTTAGTTTTTGTAAATGAAAATTTCTTACCTAATTGAAGACATTTCATGTCTCCGCATCTTAACAGTAGAATTGTTATCCTTCCCCGTTTATTAGGTGCACATATGTTGTGTGGTTAAGGATGTAAATGCTATTGAAAAGTTTTCTCAGGATATTTTTCAAATAAATTTAGAAATATTTCTCAAATAATTGTAAATTCCTTAAACTTCTTTCCTGCGGCTGAGTCACTGCTTATAAGGCATGCTTATAGAAACACCTGCTTGAATTCCCTACACTACTACGCCAAATATTTGCTCCTTTTAAAAAAAGTTAAAAATGTTAAAAAGACATAAAATACTCAATGCGCCTTTTTGTTTTCTGTTTCAGAGCTATCAAGTCGCCATTCGTCTGGATCCTGATCTCGCTCACGCTCATCTGAACCTTGCGGTGATCAGGCACTTGGAGGTTAGCTTTGTTGTTGCGATATAGCAACGCATTGCAATAAGTGGTTTAATCATGCGTCAATAATTATTGCCTTCACCGAAACACGTAATAATTAGTGGCCGCCCTTGGGCTTAAGCGACTGCTTATCCAATGCAGAACTCATTGTGCAGGTTCTTCTAGCAGAAATTGTATGCTACGCGTTGTTTTCCAGAGTGACTACCCAGCTGCATTTCGACACTACCAAGTGGCCCTCTCTCTGGATCCAAAGAACAAGCTCATCGTAGACAACATGGCCAAGTTGAGGCGACGAATTGCTAGGCCACTGGCCTTCCACGACTGCGTTTAGTACTGGTGCTTCGTCGGAGTGCAATCACCGCGCCGCTTATCGGCGTATATACATTCACGCTATGCCTTCACAAGCGGCTTCACATGTTCCGCAAACATTACCAGTGAGCAGGCAGACGTTCCGTTTAATTAGCTCGAAGTGCAGAATGATCGTATCCTGACTCCTACTTAGCAAAGCGTGTTATAGGTGTATGTACTGCGTTATTTATGCTTCAAACACCCCTTCCTGTTCCACAGTGCTGAAAACGACGCACCAAAAGAAATTGTGAAATTTTTAGTTTTTTATTTTAAATTTGAAATCTTGTAAATAGGTATCTTTGACACACCGGGCCACTCTGTTTTTTTTTTCAAATTGGCGAAAACCCGCGCACTTATGTGCCTTTTGAAAATACATGGTGTCGCACAGTAAATTTATGGGATAATTGTGATATTACACTATACACCCGTCTCACCATGTTACCGTTCAATGTTCGCATGTTAATTATTTGCCCCTGTTAAGATATATGACTGCAAAAATACTTCATCTAGTGAATTTTGTTCTTTGATGCAAGAAACAATAATAATTCACTGAAGTTTTTTGCCCAGATTTTCGATACACAAAACCATTTAGATTATTCACGTGGAATTTTAATATGAACACAAAAAGTGAAGGTCTACTACGATCCTCTTTTTATGTAGTTCTCTCTCTACGCCATTAAGAAGAAATGAAAAAAAAAGATACGACAACACTTATTACTGGATGTATCATGTGCGTCAGCCTATTTGTGTTCACCCTCTTTGTCAGCACCTCTGCGGTTCGCTTTTGTGAAAAGTACCACTTCTTCGAGTAGTGGCATAAGTCTATGCAACCACGTGCCTAAATTTCTGATTGTCAGAGTTGTTTGTGGGTTAGTTATCACAATGTAACTCTCTCAAAGTGTGACAGATTTGCTCAGATGTGGTTCCTGTTGCTGCGTCGTTGTGTGCGTCGTGTTATAAATGTTTACGAATCAAGTAAATCGGAATGCTGCACCGGAACAATACAAGGAGATCTCGCGAAAAATGTCTTACGTAATCATCGCATTGCAGTGCGCGTAACATTGAGCTTGTTTGCGTGACCTAGAACGTATCTGGAAAGCCTGTGTATGTTTGGATTTACAGGATGCAATGAATTCAGGTGTCTTGAGCTGCTCAATGTCTGCATTTGATTCTAGGAAAAGAACGAGAAGAGCGGCAGCATCGTGCTCAGAACGGCAGGAAGTTCCACTAGTAAATACAGATTCGTCATAAAAAATGTACGCATGTAGACACGGACACAAAATAAGAGTGAAGACAACACAAACGCCGTGTTCTTGCTGTCTTCTTCTGTTTGCTTGTGTCTGTTTGTGCCCGCGTTCCTTTGTTTACCCTCGTCCTATTGCCCTGTGAAGGATTTTCCTGGCATAATTTTTTCTTATCATTTTTGATGTTTTTGCGAACTCGCAGTTGACTATTTTTTGGTGTTTTTAACGTTTCCAGGTCCATGGCACAGAAGCAGGAAAGCACACCAAGAAGTTGCGAGACCTAATCTTACGGAGTGTCTTAGGTTTTCTCCGCATGCGGTGCCGAAAATGCTAAAAACTGTTCGTAATACTCCACGGTGTCCAGCCGCTATTACAAGCAGTGACAGTAGCACATAACAGTTTAGAAGTCTGCTTGTAATCAGCAGCGTGTGGTGGTAGAGTGCAACAATAGCTGTTGGATGCGATGCCACTCCTTGACTAGCCTGCGTAACGCTGCCCATCTTTCCGCACAACTCCCTCGCCGGAGGTGTTTAGGCGATGCCAAATCGGGCAAGTTGCAGCTGCGCGTTGACATCACTCTCTTCCTCACCTGCAGTAGCTTCCAGCTCCTCCACCGATTTGCAACAAACTTCTCGCTTCACCCTCTTCACCGCCCGCAATGCTCGACCAAACGTCGAGCTGAACCATTAGGCATATTTAGTCACGGGTCTGCAGCAGCCGTAAGGGCTGCTGCAGACCCGTGATTGCTGCCCGCCATTGCAAATGGCCCCGCAGGGGCGCCTGCGCAAGTAGGCGTTTGGTGTGTAGCGACACCACGGACCCGAGCTAACGGGGGAGTTTCTACTCCCTCCCACGCCTAGCCGTGCGTGGCTTTGCCGTGTCCGGGGAAAAGGGCATCCTGGGGGTTGAGCCGACGCTGGGTGATTGGACCTTTAAGGCCCCCCGGCAGAGGCAACACACCCCTTTGGCCCCGGCTTCACGTAGACGGCACCCCTTGGCTGACCCACCCAGGGGAAATCGGCAGTCGCCTTTTCCTATCTCTCTCTCCCTATATCTTCGTCTTTTGTTCTCATTTTACATCTTTCCTGTCTCCTCCTCACTTCATTTTACTTCCAATTTTTCCTGGCGGCAAGGGTTAACCGTGTGTGGCTATCCAAACTAGGGTAAACCATATTGGGTTATAGTAACTGCGTACTGCTGGCGTTGCGCAGACATGCCCACATGCTCTGCCACGTCCCCTTGTTGGACTCCATGGTGGGTGGTAGGCGCCGTTACCGAAAAATCCACATTTTTTCATGGGATCCTCGACCCCCTTGCTAACTGATCGTGCCTCGAAAAGGGTACGCACCGACGCAACTTTACTACTTTGGCCTAAAAACAGAGAAACTTTCCCAAAATACCATGTCCTTCACTGTGAACAATCGTCTACAAAAGCTAGAGCAATCTCACCCTTCCTTGTAGCCAAGTGCTTGAGAGAGACTATTGGAACCGGGTATAAGGCCACGAAGATGGCAAGTGGTGATCTGCTTCTTAAATTAAAAGACAAAGAACAGTACAATAAACTCTCGCACCTTGTAGCCTTTGGCAACATCCCCGTCTCGGTGAGTGCACACCGTACCAAGAATACAGTGAAGGGCGTGGTATCGGACGAAGATTTGATGACGCTGAGTGAAGAAGAGCTTCTTGATGGATGGAAGGACCAAGGTGTGATACATGTCCAGCGCATCAAAATCAGACGTAACAACAATGAAATAGCAACAAAGCACTTGATACTCACCTTCAATTCAACCACTTTACCTGAAACTCTCGAAACTGGCTATGTAAAACTCCATGTCCGACCTTTCATTCCAAGCCCGAGGCGTTGTTTCAAATGCCAGCGATTTGGTCGTGCATCCCAGAGCTGCCGAGGGCAGCTGATCTGTGCTAAGTGTGGCACAACCGGCCACAGTGCTGATGAATGTAGACATGATGAGGTCCTCTGTGCTAACTGCGAAGGTAGTCACCCCGCATACTCCAGAGCGTGCCCAGCCTGGAAAAAAGAAAAAGAAATAATAGCTATAAAAGTAAAGGAAAATATCACATTCAGGGAAGCAAGACAACGGATGTCGTTAACATTGGCACTAAAAACACCTTTCGCCGAAGTGGTGCAACGAGGGGCGGCACCACAAAGGCCCTTGGCAGTTGCCCGGACCGCGCCTAGCGTGCCGAGGCCAACGCCACAAGCCCCTACGGCGGGAGCAGCCAGCGCTGCCCTGCCCACATTCACCCTGTCCACACCAGTGGCCTCTACAAGCTCTGGCAGCAGCCAGGGCAATCACGAGGCCAAGAGGGCTTCATCAACCCCCAGCTCGGTGGGGACAAAGACTTCGTCGATCGAGGCGAAGTCTAAGCGACGCACAGATCGCTCTTTAGAGCGGGTGTCCAGTGCCTCGCAAGAGGCTATGGACACCAGTTCAAGCCAAACGGCGCAGGAAGCGCCGAAGGAGCGGCGAGCTTCGCTCGACCGCCCCAAAAAGGACAGAACGCCGATTACAGGGCCTGACAAAGGCCCTGTAAAATGAGTTAATCCCCGTCTTCTTTGCACACAGCACTTTTTCCTTTTTTATTTCCACAATGGACAAAATCATACAGTGGAACGTAAGGGGAATGCTTAGAAATTTAGATGACATCCAAGAGCTTCTGTGTAAGTTTAACGCGAAAGTGCTATGTGTGCAAGAAACGCACTTAACTCCTAAGCACAAGGACTTTCTACGACAATATATTATTTTCCGGAAAGACCGGGAGGATCCTGTCGTACCATCTGGCGGTGTAGCCATTATAGTCGATCGTAGTATAGCATGCCAGCATTTGAAGCTCCAAACGGCCCTGGAAGCAGTGGCCATTCGAGCTGTACTTTTTAACAAACTCATTACCATATGTTCTGTGTACATACCACCGCATCAACAGCTACACAGACGTGATCTGGAATCTTTAATAGATGAACTCCCAGAGCCATTTCTGGTTCTAGGTGATTTTAATGCACACAATGTCCTGTGGGGCGATGCTCACTGTGATGCGCGAGGACGTCTCATTGAGCAGCTCCTTTTCTCTTCTAGTTTATGTCTTTTAAATATGAAGGAGCCTACATATTTTAGCCTTGCAAACAACACATACTCCTCCATAGATCTTAGCATTTCATCACCGTCCCTTTTACCTGTTTTTAAGTGGAACGTTCTTAAAAACCCTTATGGGAGTGATCACTTCCCAATCATCCTGAGTGCGCCGAACAAAGATCAACTACCTCGCAGGTTCCTCGATGGAAGATTGACTCAGCTGACTGGGAAGGGTATAGAACTCTTACACACATGACATGGACTGAGCTGTCTGCCCTGACCATAGATGACGCTGTCACGTATTTTACAGCTTTTATACTTGATGCCGCATCTAAATGTATTGCCAAAACGAGTGGCATGTGTTCTAAACGGCGAGTCCCATGGTGGAACGACGCATGCAGGAAAGCGCGGACCACTCAGAACAAAGCATGGGCGTTGCTTCGCGATTCCCCTACAGCAGAAAACTTGGAAAATTTCAAGCGGGTCAAATCGCAGGCAAGGAGAACGCGTCGACAAGCTAGACGAGAGAGCTAGACAAAGTTTATATCGAGTATCAACTCGTACACAGACGAGGGAAAAGTGTGGAATAAGATAAAAAAAATTAAGGGCCAACAAACGTATTTTCTTCCACTAGTTAATAGCCTCGGGGAAAGCTTGGAGGATCAAGCCAACTTTCTTGGCACACATTTCGAACACATATCGAGCTCCTCAAACTACTCCGAATACTTTCAGAATTACAAGGCACGAACAGAAAAACAAAAGTTAGAAAGAAAATCCGCAAGAAATGAGGCATATAATGCACCATTCTGCTTAGCAGAACTCCGAACAGCACTCAGCTGCTGTAATACATCTACCCCAGGTTCTGACAACGTAGTGTACGCGATGCTGAAGGAACTACCCTCCGAATCTAAAGAAACCCTCCTCTCTCTTTATAATCGCATATGGTTTTCGGGTGTGATCCCCTCCTCCTGGAAGGATGCTGTTATAATTCCAATTTTGAAGCAGGGAAAAGATCCCTCTACTGTATCAAGTTACAGACCTATAGCGTTAACAAGCTGCCTCTGCAAGCTATTTGAAAAAATGATTAATTGCCGCTTACTCCACTACTTAGAAACAAACAAACTGCTCGACCCATACCATTGTGGGTTTCGAGAGGGTAGATCCACCACCGACCATCTGGTGCGTATCGAGGCCCAGATCCGAGACGCTTTCGCCCACAAACAATACTTCCTCCCTGTGTTTCTCGATATCGAGAAGGCCTACGACACAACATGGCGTTTCGGCATATTAAGAGACTTGTCTCACCTGGGTGTGCGCGGTAGAATGCTTTCCATAATTGAGAGTTACTTGTCCAATCGGAAATTCCGTGTCCGTGTGGGCAGTATTCTCTCCCAAACGTTTGTGCAAGAAACGGGGGTACCACAAGGTGGTGTACTTAGTTGTACACTTTTTATTATCAAAATGAATTCCTTGCACCTGTCCATCCCCCGCAACATGTTCTATTCCACATATGTCGATGACGTCCAGCTTGGCTTTAAGTCATGCAACCTAGCAATGTGTGAGCGGCAGGTTCAGTTAGGTTTAAACAAGGTGTCCAAATGGGCAGAGGAAAACGGATTCCGGCTGAACCCAGAAAAAACTACCTGTGTCTTGTTCTCCCGAAAGAGAGGCGTGTACTCAGAACCTGACATTGAACTGAACGGTCAACGTCTGTCTGTCGATGCGGAGCTTAAATTCTTAGGCTTAATCTTGGACAACAAGTTGACCTTCGTACCGCACATCAAATATTTAAAAACAAAATGTTTAAAAGCCATGAATGTTATAAAAGTGTTGTCACGTACTACGTGGGGTAGTGATAGGCAATGCCTCATGAACCTCTATAAAAGCCTCATTCGCACCCGCTTAGATTATGGGGCCGTTGTCTATGGGTCTGCTACTCAAAGTGTCTTGAAGATGCTGGACCCCGTGCACCATTTGGGCATCCGCCTTTCTACGGGTGCTTTTCGCACCAGCCCCGTAGAAAGCCTTTATGTTGAGTCAAATGAGTGGTCGCTTCATCTGCAAAGAACCTACATGTCCTTTGTATACTTCCTTAAGGTGAAAGCAGACAAGAGGCACCCCTCATACTCTACTATTAATGACTTGCCGAGCTCCATTCTTTTTCAAAACAGGCCTTCAATGAGGCAGCCCTTCTCAGTTCGCCTGATGGGTCTAGCTGAGGACACTGGAGTGTCACTCGAACACAGTTTAATGGCTCCTGTAGCATACCCGCCACCGTGGCAGTGGCAGACTATAGACTGCGATGTGTCTTTTCTAGAGGTTACAAAACATGCGCCCATTGCCCATATCCGAACATATTTCCTGGAACTTCAACAGAAATACACACGTCCTGAGTTTTTTACAGATGCCTCTAAGTCTAACTCCTCTGTGTCCTACGCTGCTGTTGGCCCTTCCTTTTCGGATGCTGGCCCTCTACATCCAGGCACAAGTATCTTCACAGCGGAAGCTTATGCGATACTTGTGGCAGCTAAACACATTAAACAATTACAAATACAAAAAGCAGTAATTTATACAGACTCCCTCAGTGTGGTAACGGCTCTGCACAGTCTTAAAAAACAAAAAAACCGTGTCCTCGTTTCACTTTACTCCATTTTATGCACACTCTACACACTCAACCAACATGTTGTAGTGTGCTGGGTGCCAGGGCACCGTGAGATCCAAGGCAACGAGAGGGCGGATCAGCTCGCTGCATCCGTCCATGAGAGCACCGCCATTACATCCATATCAATCCCGGCCCTTGATCTTAAGCCGTCTCTCAAACGAAACCTCAGGGACTACTGGCAGAGCAAATGGGATACACACACACAAAACAAACTACACGTTATCAAGCCACACCTTGGCCATTGGCCACCAGTATCAAAATCACGTCATACAGAGGTAATACTAACGAGACTCAGGATAGGACACACATACACGACACACTCATATCTTTTGTCCAATGGCGACCCACCATTGTGTGACAGATGTGGTGAAGCACTAACAGCTCTTCACATTTTAATTCAGTGCAAGCAATTGGACAGTATAAGAAAACAACACTTTCCATTACCCTACCGACAACATATACCTTTACACCCTGCAATATTCGTCGGTAGGGAACCGCCTTTTAGTTATAAATCATTGCTAGCGTTTTTAAAAGAAACTCATAGTTTTCATATCATATACCCCGGCATTCCGTAGCACGACCTCTCCTGAGAGGTTTTTGCTGCGGTGGCTACACAAGAAAGCACGTGCCTCACGGCCCTTGGACGCAAGGGTATGAACGAGTGAGGCACTTGTGCTAATGCCATACATATCCACCATCGTCTTTTATTATCACCAACTTTGTTCATCTATTCGCACCACACTCACCTTTCACGGCATGGTCATGATTTTATCACTTGTATGTTTTTACCCGCATTACCGCGAGGAATTCTATGGCCCTTATAAGCCGCTAATCACAATCATTGTCCACATTCCTGTCTCATGAACTGGCGCTCTTTGGCCATCAAATGGCCCTTGCGCCAAAAAAAAACACCATATACCATCATCATGCCATTGCAAATGGCTAGCAGGCTGCGCCCGTATGGTTGCTGTGAACACGTGACTAACCCCTGCATTCAAATGCTCCTCGATTTGAAGTTCACTTCAAACCGCCTAATGTAGCACGTTTGAAAGGCGTCTGTGCGTTTCTGTTGCCTTGGCATCACCTAAGAACAGTGCGTTAGAAACGTGCTCGTGCTGCATTCAAGTCTGTGGCAAGTGAAGTTGAAGTCAAGCAGCGTTTGTGGACACGGGGGTTAGTCTGTCTAATCTTTCGGCTCGTTTATCTACGATGGAACTTGCACAATACCAAACCCGTCTACCGTGTCTTTGCGTTTCTAAGGAGCGTTTACTCGACTAAACGCTAATCTGAGATTCGCTTCAAGCCGTTCTTTCAGCACCTGCGTCAACGCCCGTTTCAACCTGGTCAACGCCGTGCGCACCGCTGCTGCTTCGCATTCCATCTGGTTTCGATTCGCAGATATGGTCCAGAATTTTTTTAACGTGGTGGAACTCAAAGCATCGCAAAAGAATAAGTGCGTTTGGCCACATGACGTATACCATTAGCTTCGCCACATTTAAAAATAAACCATTACTCAAGTTTATACTTGTTATCCGTTGGAGCGAATAGCCCCTCCCAGAGGCATTTCTACTAAATATTGGTCAGCCGGCGCTCAGGTCCATGATAAAGTTTATGGCGTGTGTATGTCACCACCGGAGGCATTGTCATCACATTCCTTGTACGACTGCGTGCTAGTTGTTGCCCATGGTATTTTATTGCCGTAAGACTATGCGTAAGTGCCCTTTGTAGGAAGTAAACAGACTGCCCGAGAATATAGATCTTAAAGAGGCTCTTGTGCACCTTATGCAGCCGTAACAAAAACGTGGTGTTAATTGCGCATGGTAGGTGTTTATCGTGTCAACAATGTTAATGTTGCCTTCCTTCCACTTAGCTGCATAATGGAGTCCCGACTGCTGAATGAGTATGCAGGAGTCGTTATTTGCACTTCACGAGAGCCTTGCAAAGGTAGCATCTTTTTGTAGGAAGTTGTCTCACTGTGTAATCGTCTTGTCATTTTTGTGTGTTCTCGGCTTTCATGGGTACTAACGCTCGCCGACGCTCAATCATCCCAACTGATGTGTTTATATAGTCGATTAGAACTGATGCAATTGAGCTGTGCATGGTTTTCGTGTATCGGTTGAGGCTACCAGGAAAGTCATAATATTTCCTAATGTTGAACGACTGAATCTGTTTCGTACACCTATTTTTTTATATCCTATTGGGATAAAATTTTCGCGTGTCCCTGTCCCGTATGTGCGTTTGTTCATCACCCCATATATTAGTGCGCCATTGTTAGAGCTGTCATATCACGCATTTGCGATTGAGTGTTATTCGTGGATGTACAAGTCTGTAAAAGACTTCACGCTGTCATGTCCCACACTAAAAAAAGCGATGCTTTCATGTAATTCTGTCTCGTTTTCAATGAGTCTTCTACAATACGAATTTGTTGTATAATGCGCGTCTTAATACTTTATACTGATATGATATACAAGTAGATATCGGTGCACAAGTAAGGTGCCGGCTATTCCTTAGCCCTTGAGCAAATGTTGAGTGTCCTTCACCTCTAGACCGGCCCTGAGTCTGTACGGCGCGCCTCGAAATTTACCTCTCTGGGAAGCCCTTAACGCTAAGAATAACGCTCATGCCATTGTTAGGAACTGTGGTTTATAGGCGGGCACAACAAAAAACCTTTCAAGATCGATCCCATTGCTTGTCCGTCGTAATGATTCAGTGGTTATGGTGATCGGGTTCTGACCCGTCGGTCGTGTTTTCGATCCAAGCCACGGCAGTCGCATCTTGCTGGAGACAAAATGGCAGGGGCTTGTGTACTGCGCAGTGTCAGTGCAGGATAAGGAACACCAGATGGTGAAACTACGGTGCCTCCGGTAATATTATCGTGGTTTTAGGACGTGAAACCTCAGATATTGTATTATTGATTATGCTTCTTTTACTCGGTCCCGTACGTAAGATTATTTAAACATAATACGAATTTCATACCGCTTATTGTGCATTCTGTGCGCAAGCTTACGACAGAAACTACAAATGCACATTTTGAGAGGCATTGGCAGGCTCTCAGAATGTGAATATCTGCAGAAAATAGTAGACATTGACTTACAGCCCATTTCTGCGTCTACGACTTCCACCACTACAAACATATGCAACACGCAACAATACATCCAGAACGGCTTAGTTTTAAGGCGAAGATGCGGTTACAAGAGCCACTAGGACAGCAGTCTGAAATATCACTGGAGAACCCTTCCAGTATCACATATAACATATGCGTAAGCTCACACAACTCTCTCACCAAAAAACTTCAAAGACTCTTGAAATTCACGATCAAGAGTTCAACAGGTTAGTGTAAGCGGGTCCCTTGCACCATCTTTTCAATCGCTAGCCTAGCTTAAGAATTCATCACGATTCACGCCAAAAATGAACCAAAAATTCACAGCATACACTTTGAGTGAATGATGATGAGGGGGGCGAAGCGTCAGTCAGTCTATCAGTTGCTTTCGTCCGTTCATGCGTTCTTCCGTTCGTGCGCCCGTCTGTCCGTCCACTCATGCATTCATTCATGCGTCCGTCTATTCATCTGTCCGTGCGTCTGTCTGTACATCTGTCCATCCGTGCGTCTGCTCGTGCGCCCATCCGTTCGTCTGTCAGAAAGACAGACAGACAGACAGACAGACAGACAGACAGACAGACAGACAGACAGACAGACAGACAGACAGATGATGGATGGAAGCGGCCATAGGAGGACTGATGGTTTGCTGATAAAACCCTCCAAAGCTTCGCCCCACTCATCATCATTCACTCCATGGATATGCTTTGAGGTGGTTTCTACATACAGGCATGCATATAGGTGACGACAGACCCAACCTTTAAGGAGCTTCGCCCCTAATATCTTCAAATGAGAATTGCAGTTAACGACGTGTAAGTTTTACACACTAAAACAAAGTGCGGAAAAGAATAAATATTGTTCTTACCTGATACTGTCAATCGATGCAGTTTGAGTTTACACTAATAACCCCGTAATATCTGCGAGCTCACTATACAAACCAGTATTGCGTACACTCATAGCTGTGCATTCGCTTAGAAGTTTAAATAAAAGTGAAATATTTTACATTTTGCAGGGAAGCCAGTATCTAGACGAAAAAGGAAAGAACAGAGTGAAAACGTAATAAAAAAAACACTGAATCCTAACTCCTTATACTTATATTTATCGCATACAATTCAATGTTTAAACCTCAAAGCATTCTTAACATTTTTCAAAATTCTATATCGTTTTTAGGTATTTATCTAATATGTTTTATCAAGATTCGGAATACCTTAATCACCCCGAAAAGCGGAAAGCTCCATATTTTCTAGATTGTAAATGCATCTAATATTCGAATAGTTAATGTGAATGAATTCTAAGGCATAATTTCAATGATTAGGCCACGTAGTAGTATAAGTATGTTCAAGGTAGTCAATTTGTATGAGCCTCCAATAGGAATATTAGATGACCACTTGATCAGCCAGATCACTAAACTATTCAACACTTACTGGGCTGATGGAAACGTTCCGCCTAGCTGGAAACATGCTACCGTCTTTTTTATTCCGAAACAGGGCAAGAAGTTGGAACTGGAAAACCTTCGACCGATTTCTCTCACCTCCTGCTTAGGCAAGGTCATGGTGCATATCATATTAATCCGACTCAAAAATACATTGAAAAAGAGCATCTGCTACCTGACACTCTAATCAGCTTCAAAGAGTGTCTATCAACACAAGATATGCTTGAGTTGCAAGAAGACATCGTTGACCCAAATCAGTGCGAGCCACTCGGACCATACTGGCTCTGCACGTCAGTAAAGCTTTTGACAATGTCGCGCATCAGGCCATCTTAAATGGCTTATCCCAGTTGAACGTAGGCGAAAGAACGTTAGCCAACATTTCCGACTTTCTCAGAGAAAGAACGGCCACCATCCAACTGGGTGAAGTGCGCGGTCAAAAGTTTACGCCAGGCACAAGAGCGACCCCGCAAGGTGCCGCCCTCTCGCCCCTACTCTTCAATATCTACATGATGAACTTACCACAACAGCTAAACAGGATACCACATATCAAACATGCCATATATGCGGACGATGTTACAATCTTGACGAACAGTGGCTCGGACGGTGCGATAAATGACGCGTTACAGGAGGCAGCCAACGTTGTGCAAGAGTATGTTAGACACAACGGGTTAAAATGCTCCCCCTCGAAATCCGAACTCCTAATCATTAGAAGTAAAGCCAAAAAGACGCCAGGCACGGACGCCCAACAACAAGCACCGATAAAAATTACGTTGGAAAGCGGCCCACTTCCTCCGGTTCTGACCATTAGAGTGATGGGTATGCTCGATCAACATAACAGGCAACATACCATGGCCTAATTGGTGGACTGCTCAGAAGAGTGGCCAACAGACATAGCGGCATGAAGGAGATGGACTTGTGTAGGCTCATTCAGGCTTTCCTAATCAGCCGCATAGTCTACCCTTTCTCCTATTATGATCTCAGGAAATCAGACAAAAATAAAATTGAAACTATATTTCGACAGACGTACAAATGGGCCCTAGGTTTCCTGTTTACACCAGCACCGAGAAGCTCCTCCAACTTGGAATGCATAACAACCTAGAGGAGCTGATCGAAGCACACAAAACAGCACAAATAACATGGCTTTCAGACACGTCGACGGGACTACATATCCTGCATAAACTGAAACTTCAGCCCATACACACCACGGGAGGCACAGCAGCACTACCTCCCGCGATCAGACATTACCTACAGATCAAACCAATACCCAAAAACACCCTGGCTGGAAGACACGATGCTAGGAGAAAAACCAGAGCAGATAGGCTAAGTAAAAAGCACAAGCAAGACTAAACCGCGGTCTTCGTCGATGCCGCCAACCAGGAACACAACACATACACCCTGAGGGCCATGGACGGAGAACTTAAAATCGTAAATATGGTTTCCACTGGAGTCGCATCAATCAAAGAGGCCGAAGAAATAGCCATAGCGCTGGCCATTATGCATCCAACCACCCACACTCTCCTTAGCGACTCTAAGAGTGCTATACTCAGCTTTGTAAGGAAAAGTGTGGGAATAAATAAAGCCAAGGTCCTGAGAAACTTTAATCAGATTGATAGGATTAGAATCAATCTGGTCTGGCTCCCCACTCACTCGGGAAACCCCGGTAACGAGGAAGCGCATAAAGCGACCCGAGGGTTAGCAAACCGGGTCGTGCTTTCATTGGATCTGGGCTCCCCGACAGGAGACGCAGTGACCTCCTATAAAGAATTTACATATATGTATAAAGATCACAGGAGATTATATCCCATACCGCACAGCAACCTCACGAGAGTGCAGGCCACTATCCTCCGCCGAATTCAAACGAAAAGCCTACCACTGCTCACCGCTTAGCGTTATTCACAGGTGGAGACGTTCAATCAATCAATCAATCAATCAATCAATCAATCTTTATTTTTGCATAGTATGGTTACATCGTTAAGGATATGCAGAAGAGGGTCCCAAGGTCAGAAAAACCGTACCGGGACCCTCTGTACATGATCATTAGGTAAGGATTACAAAATATGCACGAAAATGGAAAAAATAAAAGAAATATCAAGTCAACCTAAAAACAAGTGTACAATAGTTATACAGAAAGAATAATACGATAAAGATAATTGGAGACATCGACATTTTTACGCGTACAGAACTGTTTTCTAATTGTATGAATACTGATATTAAATATACATACACATACATATAAGTATATACACACATCTATATACACATATATATTCATACCAAAAGTGATAGCATGTAAAGAGATACACCATGAACAATAACAATGTATTTCACGTAATGTTCATATGTAAGTATAGAGGAAAAAAAGCACTAAAAACAGTACATGCTATGATTAAGTTATAATTATTGGTTCAAGAAATGAGTTTTGAGTGTTGTTTTGAAAAGAGGAAGAGATGATGATGTTTTGATGGGGTGAGGAAGGGAATTCCATATTTTGATAGCACAGAATGATGCTGTCATTTTACCATAATTAGTAAAAGCTTTAGGCCGCAAGAAGTTATTTTTTTGAGCAAAGCGAGTAGGGTTATTTTTTTTCTTCAAGGAATCCAAGGGAATGAACTCGTGGGTGAGATCTTTATTAATTAACCTGAAAAGCAAGGTAATTAAGGTAAATGCAAATAAATCATTAGTGGTGAGCACGTTATTCTCCATGCGTACGATATTAATATTATCGCGACTAAAGAATTGCGACAAGAATGCCATAGCAAACGAAAGTCACATCCTCTAGGAATGCAAGGGCCTTCCCGCACCCAGAGAGCTTCTGCCAGTTCCCTCCGAAACAACATGGGAGACCTTAATATGGTCCCCTGACGAAAAACTGCAGAAAGCAGTCATTGCATGGGCACAAGAGGTCACCGCAGACAAGCGGCCATCTCGAAACTCATGAAATCTATTTTAATAAAGTTGTATCCTCCTCCTATAGGAATAATCTAGTGGCCATGAGCGCAGCTCCAGACCTTAAAATATTGGTTTGTTGCAACATTAGACAGATTTATGGTTTCATCACTTGTCAGATTTGGAGTGGCGACAAACTCTGCGCCGGAGCACTCTACTCTGGCAGAGTGCGACAGGAGCGAATCTACCAATGAGACACAAGCGCTTCCTCTGGAGCGAATGGCAGGCGGGTCACAATGGACACACACGTCTCTCTTCTTCCATGACTAAGCCAGTGGAGTGGGCGACCTGCCCACAGCAACGCTACGCTAGAAAAACGTGAGCTGTGACGTGACCAGCGTCCGTTGGCACGCTCAAAGTTGGCGCCGTTTGAAGGCCCGGGGTGCTTGCGACTTCCAGTCCAATCCTCTGATTTTTGTGGAGTAGATAAAAATAGCAGATCCCACGTAGAGTGGGCATTTATGGTATGCGAAGCACGATTGAGGAAGGTTTATTTACACTTTGAAATCAGTGCAACATTACAAGGCGGAGGTAAATTATGCCCTATATGCCTTCCATGCCATGATTATCACGTCTGAACGTTTCATTTACCTTCCTCGTCTATTCACGTCACGTGATGTCAAATTTAGTATATGCGGAACTAGCAAAACCATAGTGAGCACGCTATGAGCGTAGCATGTAGTCATGCTTTCCATGAGAAGGATACCATGATTCTTGTGTTTGGACGTGTCATTTACCCACTTCGTTTATTGAGTCCCGTGATACCAAATTTAGTAGTTGGCGAGATGGCAGTGAGCACATCACGTGCATTTTATGTTGTGTTCTTACATGACACGCGTGTCAAGATTATCATGTTTGCACAGTCATATACCGCCGTAATCCATTGACGTCACCTGACACCAAATTTGGTTTATGTGGAAGTAGCGAAATGGACACGAGTGCCTCATGAAGGGCGCAATATACTCTCACGTAACCTTGACGCGCGTGCACGCTGGGCGCAGCAACGCTACGCTAGCAAAACGAGAGCACTCTATAGTCCGACGCAAGGCGCGACCGGCGCGACCATCGTCCGTCGGCGCTGCCCAGCGGCAACGGGTGTGAAACAACGTTACCCAAACAACATTGCCTCTGCCTCTTTTCGTGACGGAGGGACGCCGAGCGCACTCGAACGCGCATGCATCAGCGCAACGCAGCATAAAAACGGCGCCTGGCATAGAGACCCCGGCGTGCCGCGACAAAACGAACACCAGCGCGCACATGCGCCGGCTTACGTCGAAGCGTATCGGCCCCTTGAGTATGGCATGTAGTCATGTTTTTATATGACGCACACCTCACGATTATCATGTTTGCACCAGTCACATTCTTTGGTCATCCATTCACTTGCCGTAATACCAAATTTTGCATTTATGAAGCTAGCGAAATCGCCGCAAGCGCATTGTTACGACCGACCCCAGCGTTGGGATTCTCCGAAGGTTTGCGAACCCCTCTGGAAGATCGTCGACGCATTCCCGGGATAGCCTGCACCTGAGGCGGCCTTGCAGCCAAGCGAAAACAAAGGTCAACGCCCTGGTTTTGCGCTAGGGAACCAAGCAAGAGGAGTTGCTGCGAGAACCGGTTCTTGACCGACTGTGTCGTCGACCCCCACCTCCCCATTCAGGCTCCTCCTTCTCGCCGGGAGAATTCCGGAATCTGCTGTGGGTTCATGACCATGTTTGGGCATTTTTAGGGCGTCGTGACCATACTTGGGCATCGTGTTAGGTTGTGCCCCTCCATGTGTTGTGAGGTGTATTTCCCCTCCCTCGCGGCCGAGGTGCCGGGGCCACCGTATTGGCTGACGATGCGGACAATGCGCCCAGTGTTGGCAACGCGGCGCTATAAAATGCCGAAGACGTTTTGTATCTCTCTCTCTCTTCTCTCTTTGGATCAGTTGATCACTTCTCAACATGTAAATAAATCTCTGTCGTTCGTTCGGGCGCTTCTTCTCGCTGAATTGTCGGACGATGGATCCTGCGACGGGGCCAGCTACCGAAAACGAGACCGGCAGGACCCGGAGTCCCAACAGCATCATGAGCGTAGCATATAGTCACGTTGTTACATGACACGTATGCCATGATTTTTATGTTAGAGTGTTCTTTGTGTTCGCCATTCGGTCATGTAAAGCCATACCAGTTTTGCAACATGTCATGTGAACGAAACCACTACAAGAGCCGCAAGACCATGAAATGTAAATCATGAAAATAGTGGCATACGTGACATGATTTTCATGTTATAACTAGTCATTTATGCTCGCCTAACAATCATGTTATGCCATACGAAGTTTTGTGTCGATACCATAGGAGAGCTAAAAGTCGTCGTCGGGTAAATAGATAGATAGATAGATATATAGATAAATAGATAGATAGATAGATAGATAGATAGATAGATAGATAGATAGATAGATAGATAGATAGATAGATAGATAGATAGATAGATAGATAGAAACGCTCAAAGTCACCAAGGTGTGCTAAGAAATGCTTCGCATTTAAAAGTTGCCCTGAGTAGTGGTTGTGGTGAGGGAGCTGCTCCAGGTATGCTAATTTAACATACAGGGAGCACTGTCGATCTGCAAAAGGAATGGAGTTGCTCTGCATGAAAAAGAATAAAATATTACCGGAAGTGCTTCGAATCTGCCAATGAATGACACCATTAGTCACGTGTTCTCAGCCGCTGAACGGACGCAGCCTGCTAGCCATTTTCATTGGCAGACTGCGTCCGTACGACTGCTGCAGACGCACAACTGAATCTGTCTATTGACCCCGGGGAACGCATTCTGACGGGGTTTGTACGTATTGTTCGTTTCGAGCACACTACGTTTATACCAAGCCTCAGCTTATGTGGTCTTCCAGAAATACTTCCTGAACTTGCTACGTGAAGTAGCAACGAAGCCGATTATGCTAGAAAACTGAGAGAAATGAACTTTGCATCCAGCGTTCCGACGTTTGTTGCATGTGTAGGAAGAAAGATGGGAAGACTAAGTATGATGATTCTGGTAACTATTTTAGGTTGAAAGCTATACTCCTCCATGACTCTCAACGTAATCAATCGCGTCTTAATTACCATGAGCTGCCGGAGCGTGAGCTGCCGCAATGCAAGTGGGGCAGGTGAAACATAACCGCACGTGATCCGCGACGGAGCTGTGTAACCTTGCCGATGCGGTGCCATTGAACCAAACGTCAGATTAACTTGTGGCGTTGTAGTTGTATGCGAGTTTAGAGCGAACGCTACTGATGTTACACGCTTCCGATAAACGAATCACGGCCCTCGTTAGTTTGGCTCTTCACTGAGCTACGCTCGTTCGCTTATCTGTCCAATACTCTGAGTGACAACCGAAACGTACGCGTGACAGCGTGCGTTCCTTTGTTTGCGATAACTAGGTTTGCGATTTCAGCCACTGCATTTCTTCACCGTGGTTATTCATTACACAAGAATACACATGGGGGACATTGCGACTATCAACACCAACAGTCGTAAAACGAGCAGCCGCAACTTCAACAGCCAAAGACTAACCGGCATCCCGCCCAACCATAACGAGCGCGCCCACCTTGTCCCGAGGCAACTTACCGGTGGCGACTCAGCCACTATGGAGCAGCCGCCACCGTGGTTGGGAGGAGCATCGGCCGAGGCGCGGTGGTGGCCACATGCACCAGGACTGCCGCAATTACCACCCCTACCACCTCCGTTGTTGCGGCAACTGAAGTTGGTGCAGAAGCAGCAAGGCAACAACAGAGCTATGCAGTAGAATTTCCTGCCGCGTACCACGATGTGAATGAGCGTTATAGGAAACACCAGGCGAAATTTCCGCGACCCCACGTGCGCCTGGACCGATTGCAGGTGGTGGACCTGAGAAGGCTGCAGACGGGCACGTTCACCAACCTTACCATCTGCACTACCTATGGCCGACGCTGCACCCGTCACCTGGCTGCCCGTGGCGCGCACACGAATGGGTCGATATGGCACATATACTTTGGCAATGCGCAAGAGATGAAGATAAGTTACGAGAAAGGATTACGTCAACTGAGGGACCCTCCAAAATGGGGCGCCTTGCTGAGCGATTGCAAGCCGCCCTTCTCGGCGATGCCCTCGAAGACCAGGTGTAGGCCATACAGCGGGCCAGGGCCGTCGCCGAGGACCTCGGAA
The DNA here is from genome assembly GCF_043290135.1 of Rhipicephalus microplus. NCBI lineage: Eukaryota > Metazoa > Arthropoda > Arachnida > Ixodida > Ixodidae > Rhipicephalus > Rhipicephalus microplus. The sequence continues at coordinate 147,698 of NW_027464590.1, forward strand.
GATGTTCCTCGAACGATGTGTCTCTGGCAGCCTAGCCCCGGGCACAGGAACTACCGTTGTAGAAATAAAGTTTATTCAACTCAACTCAACTCGGAAACAGTGAGCCCGAAATTTTTCGACCAACTATCTTAGGAATGAATTGGTAGAAAAAATCGCTAATAATCATGATAGATGTAAACCACGTTCATAGTTTGCACAAACCTTCATTTGTACAGTCGTATGTGCATGGTGAAGAAATGCACGTAACTTCGCTCACACGTTTAGAAGGTGGCGGCATTAAAGCTATAGGCTCTGTTAGCACATACAATCTTGGGCAACTATTCTTGTGCTCGACTGGGCAAGAATAAAATTAATGGTATGGTTTTCAGCAACATTCGTTCTGTGGCCAGTAACAAAACTCAGTGCGAGGACATGGCTCCAAAACTGTCTTTGTATACCACTGCCGTTAATAGGAGTGTCCTGACAGATGACCTTATCGGATTCGGAATGGCGTCTGCAAGAGTTGAAACAACGACAGCAAAAATAAATCCGCCACAACATTGTTCGCAGATTTATTGCGATTAATCATCACTTGCTCCAAGGTGACCATTATGAATTTCACATAGGAATGGGTCTTTACCGAAGCAGGCAAAGTCCTGAACCGCAAAGTTGAAAACTTTTGGAATGGCAAAATCGTACTCAAATACCTGTGGACGATGGCGCACATAAAAGAACTCAACATATGCGACACGAGCATACCTTCTAGTTCAACGAGAAGGGCCACAAAAGGCGCAGTAATTAAGCTAGTACCACTCGGACAGCGACGGCCCGACACCCCGCCCCCTCCATAGAAGAGAGGACGAATCCGGCAGATGTGATGCGGATGGTGGCGTTGGCGACTTTGACGAATATATGGTACCAGGGGATAACATTAGTTGGCTGGTCATGTGCCACGACATTCTAGGCACATCATAAGCAACAACGAGAACAATATAAGCCACCACACAAACAGCTAAACAGATCTCAAGAAACAGGTTGGCGAAGATTGAAAACGGTAACATTTACAAATTGAGTACACCTGAATCACGGTATAGCATGATATTAAAAAATTCACAGTATATCCACTGAGTGAATGATGATGAGTGGGGCAAAAATTTGAAGTTTTATCGGCAAACCGTGCATCATCCACTCACTGCGTACGTCAGTCCATCTGTATGTCTCTCTGTCTGTTTGTTGGTCTATTTGTCTATCTGTCTGCCCGCCCGTCCATCCGTCCGTCCGTCCGTCCATCTGTGTGCATGTCCGTATGTCTTCCCTCCGTGAGTCCGTGCCTCTAGTGCACACTTCAGGTTCTCAGCATCTCGCATATTTTCATCATATATTCATCATCACAAGTACCGCCATCCAGCGGACATTCCAAGGACTTAAACGAGAGGTGATTACTACGCACACGAGATGCACGACCCACGCCTGAAGAAGCTTCGTCCCGAAAACAAAATAAAGTGCACGTTACAAGTGCTGTGTCTCTAGTGTCTCTTTTTTTCTTGTGTTTTTGTCTTTTTTGTACACTGACCGCGATTAAAATGTTCCATTTAGCCTAATTTGCTACCATAGATTAAGTATTTTAGTAAGCTGCTGCAGGCGTTGTTAGTGTGAAGAATTAATTTTTTATGTTACCCACATGGTTCTGTGCTGAATGTTAACCGTGAAACCAAAACTACAATTCAGAAGGGGCATCGAGAAAGTAATTTTGGAGATCAGGATCGACATGCCGTTAGAATCGTGGCACAAATCTTTTTCATCATATATGATGTGTATATGAGTTACGGGAAAGACGTTTACACACAATTTGTACATACAACCCCCCCTCACCACCACTTTTACGCACTACATTACAACGCCCCGTGCGGCGGACCAACTGAGTGAGTGCGGCCCTCTGGCTGAAGTGAATTGAGACCTGTGCCCCAAAAGACGTGATTGCTGGCTGCTACGCCTAACTCTTTTAACAAAATGCTTGCGTTGAAACCATTGACCACAAGAAGTTCACGTTTTACGCTGCAGCACACTTGTCTCACGTGTTCGCTAAAAGAAAGACCCGATAGTCTCTCATTGTATGAAATTCCAGCGTGCCCTGCCACGGTGGTCTAGCAGTTATGGCGCTCCATTGCTTACCCGAAGGTTACGAGTTCGAACCCCAACTTTTCCGCCTGCATTTCCGATTGAGGCGAAAAGGTTCGACGGTTTCGCACTTACATCCAGGTGGACATTGAAGAACCCCAAGTGGTCACAATTTCCGGAGACCTTCACTGTGGTATTTCTCATAATGATATCGTAGTGTCGGGACGTTAAATCACATATCATATTGCCACGTTCCATTTCACAAGTTTTTGTTATCGTTCCGAAACACCACACGATTCCCGGCGCAAACCACGCCTGCAGGTTTCGAGAAGGTTCCGGACTGTAGTTGATCATTTCGATAAGATCACGCCCACTGTGCGAACGGTACAGATTGTTCTGGAACCTATGCTACCGCCAGCGATAACACTAGAACATTCGACGGCAAGGGTATAAATGCCGACGCGCTTCGCCGCATGTCAGTTGTTGATCGAAGGCCGACGCTGCGTTCGCCGCTATCAGTCCGAGACTGCTATCTGTGCAAGACTACTGCTGTAATTAGAGTTTCCCTTTACGAGGCACAGGTTCGCCCAAATAAACAGTTAAATCCCAACACGAAGTTTCCTGTGAACCCAGCCCCCGTCGCGGAGAAGACACCGACGCCAACCAAGAGCAGCGAACGAGCCGCCGACAGCAAAGTCTCCCACCGGAGTACGGCCTTCTACAAGACATGGCGCGGAAGACCAAGACCATGACCTCGACTGCAGCGACAATGACAACCGGAGCGTCCCAGCCCGCGATCGTCATTCATCAACCCAGGGAACCACCAACGTTCCATGGCTCATCGTTTGAAGACCCGGAAACCTAGCTAGAAACATACGACCGTGTGGCCGCCCTCAACCACTGGGACAACGAATAAAAGCTCCGTCGTGTGTACTTCTACCTGGAAGACACCACAAGGACCTGGCTAGAGAATCGGGAGTCCACGCTCCGAACGTGGGATGTCTTCTGCGGCGCATTTCTGCAAACGTTCGCAAGCGTCGCTCGCAAAGAGAGGGCCGCTGCTCTACTCGAGACCGGGGTTCAGCTACCAAATGAAAAGGTTGGAATTTTCACACAGTAGATGACCCGCCTATTCCGTCATGCTGACCCAGACATGCCTGAGGAAAAGAAAGTTCGTTTCCTCATGAGAGGGGTCAAACAGGAGCTCTTCGCGGGACTAATGAGGAATCCACCGAACATCGTCCAAGAATTTGTATCCGAGGCGACCACCATCGAAAAAACGCTGGACATGCGCACCAGACAGTATAATCGTCGCCTGACTCCAGAATGCGCTGCTGCTCAAGCCAGTGACTCCGACGACCTGCGTGAAACGATCCGAGCGATCATGCGGGAAGAGCTGCGCAAACTGTTGCCTTCGGCGCAGCCTCAAGTGGATTCGATCGCCGAGATTGTGCGAGAAGAAGTCCGGCAATCGCTTCGAATTCCCGAAACACCGCCGCCCGAGCCAGATACTATGAGCTACGCCGCTGCAGTGCGCCACAACGCTCCTCCCCGTCCACGCCAAAACGCCACCCCGTCACACTTCCGTCGCCAGACGCCACCACCGCCACCACCCCAACCGACGTCTTACCGTTCCCCAGCGGGCCAGCGCAGTGCACCGAGGAAAACGGACGTTTGGCGTGCACCTGACAACCGCCCGCTCTGCTACCACTGCGGCGAGGCCGGGAACACATACCGCCGTTGCCAGTACCGACAGATGGGACTGCGTGGCTTCGCCGTCAATGCACCGCGTCCGCAGCCAGGAGATCGGCCACGTGACATCACCGACTACCTGGCAGGAACTCAATAGACACCACGAAGTCCTTCCCGTTCGCCGTCGCCCAGCCGCCGCATGTCACAGCACCCCCGGCAGTACTCTGGCCCAACGTGGGGCCGGTCTCCTAGCCCGTATCCGGAAAACTAGGGGCATAACCGATGGAGGTGCGGTTGCTGCGCGATGAACTACCGAAGATCCTCCGACGACGACGCCGACGCGACGGTGCTTTTTGAACACAACACCAACTAGGCAAAGCCCTGAAAGCAAAAGCTCACTTACCGAAGGTGGCCGGACGACGCAACATGGAAGCAGCGGAACAAGCCGACGCAGCCGTGACCCGACGCCACGCCCTAACTGTAATGCGAGACGGCGAACTAGCGACCTCGACGTTCTTATCGACGGCCACAGTGTGACTGCTCTCGTCGATACTGGAGCCGACTATTCTGTCATCAGTGGGTCGTTCGCCGCGAAGTTAAAGAAAGTTAGGACAGCTTGGAAAGGCCCTGAAATCCGCACAGCCGGAGGTCATCTCGTAACGCCTGCAGCAATCTGCACAGCGAGAGTCACCATTAACGGCCGTATTTATCCTACAGACTTCGTACTCCTACAGCGTTGCTCGAGAGATGTCATCCTTGGCATGGACTTCTTATGCCTCCATGGTGCTGTCATCAACCTAAAAACAAGGTCGATAACGGTATCCACAGATGAAGCACTACCGCCGCGCACGCCGTCAGGACACCATGCCTTGAATGTGCTGGAAGAACAAGTCACCATTCCGCCTTGCTCAAGCGTCATTATTTCAGTCGGCGCTCCTGAATCACCTGACTTGGAAGGCGTCGTTGAAGGCAGTCTGCATCTGTTGGTCACCCGAAATATTTGCGTCGAAAGAGGAATTGCAGAGCTGCGGGGAGGCAAAGCAACGAATTATGCTCACGAATTTCAGCAATGAGTACAAACATGTGAACAAAGGAACAACGGTCGCATACATCGAAGAAATTGTCGAAGCCACCAGTGCTTTCGCCCTCGCCGATTCTGCGGAACCTGCTCAGAGGAACCAAGCCCCTCCCATAGCTTTCGACGTCAATCCCAGACTTCCGAACGATAAGCAAGAACAGCTCAAGGCCCTGCTCCTGCAATACGAAGATTGCTTTTCGTCGTCATCGAAATTCGACAGACCCCAATCACGAAACATCGAATCATAACCGAAGAAAATGCCAGACCACTCCGTCAGAGTCCGTACAGGGTTTCGACGCGAGAACGTGAGGCAATGAAGAGACAAGTTGATGAAATGCTGCGAGATGACATTATCTAGCCGTCCAAGAGTCCGTGGGCATCCCCTGTGGTGTTAGTGAAGAAAAAGAATGGGACCCTACGTTTCTGCGTCGAGTATTGCCGCCTGAACTAAATGACAAGAAAGCACGTGTATCCTCTCCCACGAATAGACGACGCACTTGATCGGCTCCATAACGCCATGTACTTTTCGTCAATGGACCTCAAGACTGGCTATTGGCAAATCGAAGTCGACGAAAAAGACCGAAAGAAGACGGCGTTTATAACACCGGACGGCCTCTTCGAGTTTAAGGTGATGCCCTTCGGCCTTTGCTCAGCGCCTGCAACATTTCAACGCGTTATGGATACAGTACTGGCAGGATTGAAGTGGCAGACTTGCCTTGTGTACTTGGACGACGTCGTCGTGTTTTCCTCGAGTTTGGACGAGCATCTTCGGCGCCTTGAAGCTGTATTTCAAGCCATCAAGACGTCCGGACTCACACTGAAGCCAGAAAAGTGCAGATTTACGTTTGAGGAGCTCTTGTTTCTGGGGCACGTTATCAGCAAGTCTGGAGTTCGTCCCAATCCACGGAAAACAGCCGCCATCGCCGACTTCCCGCCGCCCACTGACAAGAAGGCCGTGCGCCGATTTCTGGGCCTGTGCGCCTATTATAGGCGGTTCGTGAAAAACTTCGCCCGCATCGCCGATCCTCTCACTAACCTTACCAAGGCCGACTTGGAGTTCAAGTGGGAAACGCCACAGGAACATGCTTTCCAGGAGCTTAAACATCGCCTCCAGACGCCTCCGTTACTTGCCCATTTCGACGAATTCGCCGAGACAGAAATACATACTGACGCAAGCAGCGTAGGTCTTGGCGCCGTTCTTGTGCAGAGGGCTGACGGACTTGAAAGGGTTATTAGTTACGCCAGCCAATCGCTATCCAAAGCAGAAGCAAATTATTCCACAACAGAAAAGGAGTGCCTCGCCATCATCTGGGCTACGTCAAAATTTCGCCCCTACCTCTATGGCAGGCCCTTCAAAGTTGTGAGCGACCACCACGCCTTGTGTTGTGTAGCCACCTTGAAGGACACTTCAGGTCGCCTCGAACGATGGAGCCTGAGACTTCAAGAATATGACATTACTGTCATTTACAAGTCCGGCAAAAAACACTCCGACGCTGACTGTCTCTCTCGTGCGCCTGTCGACCAACCGCTACCCGACGACTCGGATGACGACTACTTCTTGGGAACGATAACTACCGACGACTTCGCTGAACGACAGCGGGCCGATTCGGAACCTAAAGCCCTAATAGAATACCTCGAAGGCAGGACCGCCGAAGTCCCGAAGGTATTCAAGCGCGCACTTGCGTCGTTTTTCTACGAAACGGTCTTCTACAGAAGAAAAACTTTTCACCGCTTCGAGCTAAGTACCTCCTTGTGGTGCCTTCAGCTCTGCGACCAGAACTCCTGCAGGTCCTGCACGACGATCCGACGGCAGGGCACCTCGGTGTTTCCCGCACGCTCGCGAGGATACAAGAAAGGTACTACTGGCCACGTCTTACCACCGACGTCACTCGTTATGTGAGGACATGCCGGGACTGTCAGCGACGCAAGACACCGCCGACAAGGCCAGCGGGACTTCTGCAGCCAATTGATCCACCTTGCCGACCTTTCCAGCAGATTGGTATGGACCTACTGGGGCCGTTCCCGACATCGGCTTTCGGAAACAAGTGGATCGTGGTAGCTACCGACTACCTCACCCGCTACGCCGAGACAAAAGCCCTGCCAAAAGGCAGTGCATCCGAGGTAGCTAAGTTCTTCATCGAAAATATCGTCCTACGTCCCGGCGCCCCGGAGGTCCTTATCACCGACAGGGGAACGGCATTCACTGCCGACTTAACTCAAGCGATCTTGGCATACAGCCAAACAAACCACCGCCGGACGACAGCGTACCACCCACAGACCAACGGCCTCACCGAGCGGCTTAACAAGACGATCGCCGACATGCTGTCAATGTACGTCGATGTCGAACACAAGACGTGGGACGCCATTCTTCCGTATGTGACCTTCGCATACAACACGGCGGTGCAGGAGACGACGCAGATATCTCCATACAAATTGGCCTACGGAAGAAGCCCGGCAACGACGCTCGATGCCATGTTACCCTACGTCACCGACAAAGAAAACCTCGATGTGAGCGAGTACCTTCAACGCGCCAAAGAAGCGCGACAACTTGCGCGTCTCCGTATCAAGAATCAACAGACGACCGACAGCCACCGTTACAACCTTCGACGACGCTTCGTGGAATACCAGCCCGGTGAACGTGTTTGGGTGTGGACGCCGATACGCCGGCGTGGACTAAGTGAAAAGCTTCTGCGACGGTACTTCGAACCGTACAAGGTGGTTCGACGTCTCGGCCCACTTGATTACGAGGTTGTCCCCGACGGCATCACGAACTCTCAACGACGCCGATAGCGACCTGAAGTCGTCCATGTCGCGCGCCTCAAGCCGTTTCATGCACGTTAACAAACTGAAACAGTGTTTTTTGTATTATTGTTTTATTGTAATTTATTCATTGTACTTTCTTGCATTATTATTGTACCTTCATCTTTAGTTAAAGCATCGGGACGATGCCTTTTTTCTGAGGGGGGCAATGCCACGTTCCATTTCACAAGTTTTTGTTATCGTTCCGAAACACCACACGATTCTCGGCGCAAACCGCGCCTGCAGGTTTCGAGAAGGTTCCGGACTGTAGTTGATCATTTCGATAAGATTGCGCCCACTGTGCGAACGGTACAGATTGTTCTGGAACCTACGCCACCGCCAGCGATAACGCTAGAACATTCGATGGCAAGGGTATAAAGGCCGACGCGCTTCGCCGCTTGTCAGTTGTTGATCGAAGGCCGACGCTGCGTTCGCCGCTATTAGTCCGAGACTGCTATCTGTGCAAGACTGCTGCTGTAATTAGAGTTTCCCTTTACCGGGCACAGGTTCGCCCAAATAAACAGTTAAATCCCAACACGAAGTTTCCTGTCTTTGGCCACGTCACGACCTCGTGACAATATTAATATGACATTCCAGTGTCTTGCTACCACATTAGTTATTTTGTGTTTGTGAAAAAAACTGTGAATTTATATGTAATAATTGCACGATTTTATTGTGTAGATGATCACAATACCTTGTTTCTCGGAAAAAATATTCTCATTTTTACTTTTTTCAGGAACACAAGTGATGGTGTCTTTATATGCGTAATTTACTGTAGATAGCGTAATTACTGCAAACAATGCAGCCATAATTTTCGATGGTGACTTAGGTTCCGAAATGTCATACTAAACCAATAAGGCGCTTGCAAGCATACACAAGTGGGCGACAACTAATAATCCTAAGAGTAACGTAGGAGAAACAAAGGCAGTAATATTTCATCCGCGCAATAAACAATTTCATCTAAGCCCCAACAAGTTGAACATTATTTAAATAGAAATACTGCTGCCTTTAAAATAACTTGGCGTGTATTGTTCTGAAACTATGTCATGAATTTACCAAGTGAATCACTTGGAAAGTATGCAGAGCAATAGGTAATATGCACCGCCATTGCACTGATCTTCCTACATCTATTAGGAATATGTTAAGTAATTTTATCTTTTTTTGTGGTTTGATGTGAAATTGGTGTGTTTGGGACCACTACAGCGGGAAATCTTTACCGAATCGTGGTACTACAAAAAAAGAGCCATACGCCTTATTTCCAGGGTGCCATATCTTTGGCATACTGCTCCTTTGTTCACACAGCTTAATGCAATAAAAATTAAATATTTGTACTAATATAATTTGTCGCATGTATTGACTGGCAAAAGTTTAGGATGATGACTGTTTAATACAAATGACATCCTTACTGCAACATAAGTATTTTTTAAAATTACGTCATTTAGAATGAGATTGTCCTTGGATTGTCAACAAAACCAGAACCGTATACGATGATAAAATGCAACAGGTTAGTTTACCGACTATTTTAAATTGGTTACATAAAGAAAATGATCCTAAAAATCCACTCCATCGCTGAAAAGCCTACGTAACATATTTGTGTGATTGATTTCGCTCATAGGTTCTTTTGTTTTTTGTTTTTCGTTTTTTGCTTTTTTCAACACTACGGAAATTTTTTTCTTGGTTTTTCGAACGTTCACATCATACCCTTGTTCATTATTTTTTAACATGTTCGTTTACACTTTTTGCTGTTCTGTTCATGCATTATGTATATGGCATGCTTTCAACCGCTGTAAGGTGTCAGTGTGTGAAGTGGCCAGGTAAGCTGCTCAATCAAGCTTTACCACCTAGTCTTTTCGCAACATTGTTGCGCATTAAACCCAATTTAATTCAATTCAATATGCATGCTACTCATACTGCCATCGCAGGTATAAAGTTAACGAAGCTAATAACTTAATACCTGGTGCTTTACGTCCACAGACCACGAGACCAGTATTGGAGACGCAGCCAGTAACCTACATGCAGGTTAGGTTACATTGTTTTGATCCTGATTTTTTATTTCTTGTAAGCAAAAAACTTTACCACGCTGAACAAACAAACAGAAAAAGAAAAGAACCTGTCTGACGACTCGGAGAGTAGTTGGGAACCAGTCTTATGCATATGGATATTGTCGTCTCACGGATGCTATTCACGGCTGCACGCACCCCACCGTAATGGTTTTCTGATTCGTCCGTGGGATAAAGCGAGACTTCGCGTGACTGCAGCAATGAGTCGGAGACTCGCTATGAATGAGGACCAAAAATAGTGTCGCTAAACAATACCCAGTGGCGTGGGACTCGGGTCGTTGTTATTCATACAATGAATCCTCTAAGCAGGGCGTACACATTGCTCATAGTCAATTTTTGGCGGCTCATGCTTACTATTATTACTTGTTTTTTTGCAATTGAAATACAGAGGAAAGTACCTGGTTATGAAACATGTAGGTGCATGGTTTCAGTTCATTCCTGCAATGGTCTTTGCAGTTCTGACAAGCCATGATTTATCATGATCCCTATGTGAGAGTTGGTATTCGGAACAGCCTGCGAAGTAACTTCCTCCTTCTTAGGGTGGGCCGTTAACGAAGACTAGCTGAAGGTACCTGATGAAAAAAAATTAGAATGTGTTGTAACAGAGCAGTGAAATAAACTAGAAGGGCACAAAAATTATAGTAGCTTGAATATTTCCGCCTTGGATGAAATTGGCGCCACGCTTCATGAATAAAGCGAAAGATATAATTAAAATTTGCTACTATATACCAAATGAACTAACTATTCGTATCTGTTAAAGAACGTTTTTCAAACGTGATGAAAAAAAACTAACGTAAACACATTTTTTTTTAAATCGTCACGCTTTTCATTCGACATCTGCTGAAATACTATCGTGAGCAGTGTGCTGAAAACTAATAAAAATGTGACCGCATAGCGCTCGAAAGCTTCACCACTTATTACCAACAGGTATATTAGTATGGCATCTGAGATCAGATATCTCCCGAATGCGAAAGTTGCAAAGTGAACTATGGCAACACAAGCAGTATATGTCATCTGCAGAAGAATATCTACTGTTTCATCATCTCGATTCTTTCAGCAATAAATTTCCTGTTATCAGTCTTGTACTTCAGTGATAAGCAAGAGAGCCAGCACATCTGCTTGATTCTTTGGCCTACTTCTCAGTGAAGCCGTAGTTAATTTTCTTTTTCAAGCCACAAGGCTCATTCGAACCTATCACGCTAATTATTCCACAAATCGCTCTTTTTTAAGAAACAATTGTTTCTTCATTGTCATGCCAACGTAATTTTTTTCTTTAGCTTTATTGGGCCACTTTTTATTACTTCATTCGTTTCGGCCTGTATAGGACTTGTGAAAGGGAACAAAACTCTCAGAAAATGTTATTTACCAGGCCTCCTTAAAGCTTTTTCTGGCCGCTTGTTTTGCATGTTTTTTCATCGACGAGGAATGAAATGACTTTGTAGCCTTCTAATTTTGCGTTTATTTTTACTTCTCATTTCCTTTCAATCTTTCTAGCTCCCTCCTCTCTTCAATTTACTTCTGTTTTTCCTGGCCGCAAGGGTTAACCTTGTAGGACTATCCAAACTAGGGCAAACCATATTGGGTTATAGTAACTGCGTACTGCTGGCGTTGCGCAGACATGCCCACATGCTCTGCCACGTCCCATTGTTGGACTCCGTGGTGGGAGGTAGGCGCCGCTACCGAAAAATCCACATTTTCCCATGGGATCCTCGACCCCCTCTCTAACTGATCGTGCCTCGAAAAGGGTACGCACCGACGCAACTTCACTACTTTGGCCCAAAAACAGCGAAACGTTCCCAAAATACCATGTCCTCCACTGCGAACAATCATCTACAAAAGCTAGAGCAATCTCACCCTTCCTTGTGGCCAAGTGCTTAAGAGAGATCATTGGAACCGGTTATAAGGCCACGAAGATGGGAAGTGGCGATCTGCTTCTCGTATTAAAAGACAAGGAACAGTACAATAAACTTTCGCACCTTCGCACCTTATAGCCTTTGGTAACATCCCGTATCTGTGAGCGCACACCGTACCAAGAATACAGTGAAGGGCGTGGTATCGGACGAAGATTTGATGACAATGAGTGAAGAAGAGCTCCTTGATAGATGGAAGGACCAAGGTGTAATACATGTCCAGGGCATCGAAATCAGACGTAACAACAAAATAGCAACAAAGCACTTGATACTCACCTTCAACTTAACCACTTTACCTAGGACTCTCGAAACTGGCTATATAAAACTCCATGTCTGACTCTTCATTCCAAACCCGAGGCGTTGTTTCAAATGCCAGCGATTTGGTCATGCATGCCAGAGCTGCCGAAGGCAGCTGATGTGTGCTAAGTGTTGCGCAACCGGCCACAGTGCTGATGAGTGTATTCATGAGGAGGTCCTCTTTGCTAACTGCGAAGGTAGTCACCCCACATACTCCAGAGCGTGCCCAATCTGGAAAAAGAAAAAGAAAGAATAACTATAAAAGTTAAGAAAAATATCACATTCAGGAAAGCAAGACAACGGATCTCGTCATCATTGGCACTAAAACACCTTTCGCCGAAGTGGTGCAACGAGAGGCGGCACCACAAAGGCCCTTGGCAGTTGCCCGGACCGCACCTAGCGTGCCGAAGGCTACGCCACAAGCCCCTACGGCGGGAGCAGCCAGCGCTGCCCTGCCCAGAATCAGCCTGTCCACACCAGTTACTTCTACAAGCTCTGGCAGCAGCCAGAACAATCACGAGGCCAAGGGGGCCTCATCAACCCCCAGCTCGGTGGGGACAAAGACTTCGTCGATCGAGGCGAAGTCTAAGCGACGCACACATCGCTCTGTAGAGCGGGCGTCCAGTGCCTCGCAAGAGGCTATGGACACCAGTTCAAACGAAACGGCACAGGAAGCGCCGAAGGAGTGGCGAGCTTCTCTCGACTGCCCCCAAAAAGACAAAACGCTGATTACAGGGCCTAACAAAGGTCCTGTAAAATGAGCTAATCCCTGTCTTCTCTGCACACATCACTTTTCCTTTTTGTCTACTATGGACAAAATCATACAGTGGATCGTCAGGGGAATACTTAGAAATTTAGATGACGGCCAGGAACTTCTGAGTAAGTTTAACGCGAAAGTGCTATGTGTGCAAGAAACGCACTTAACTCCCAAGCACAAGGACTTCCTACGGCAATATATTATTTTCCCAAAAAACCGGGAGGATGCTGTCGTACCATCTGGTGGTGTGGCCATTATAGCTGATCGAAGTATAGCATGCCAGCTTTGAAGCTCCAAACGGCCCTTGAGTCAGCGGCCATTCGAACTGTACTTTTTTAATAAACTGTGTACATACCACCACAACAACAGCTACACAGACGTGATCTAGAATCATTAATAGATGAACTACCAGAGCCGTTTCTAGTTCTAGGTGATTTTAATGCCCACAATGTCCTGTGGGGCGATGCTCACTGTGATGCGTGAGGACGTCTCATTGAGCAGCTCTATTTCTCTTCTACTTGATGTCTTTTAAATATAAAGGAGCCTACGTATTTTAGCCTTGCAAACAACACGTACTCCTTCATAGATCTTAGCATTTCATCACCATCCCTTTTACCTGTTTTTAAGTGGAACGTTCTGAAAAACCCTTGTGGGAGTGACCACTTCTCAATCATCCTGAGTGCGCCGAACAAAGATCAACTACCCCCGCAGGTTCTTCGATGGAAGATTGACTCAGCTGACTGGGAAGGGCATAGAATACTTACACACATGACATGAACTGAGCTGTCTGCCCTGGCCATAGATAACGCTGTCACGTATTTTGCAGCTTTTATACTTGATTCCGCAGCTGAATGTATTGCCAAAACAAGCGGCATGTCTTCCAAACGGCGAGTCCCATGGGGGAACAACGCATGCAGGAAAGCACAGACCACTCAGAACAAAGCATGGGCGTTGCTTCGCGATTTACCAACAGAAGAAAACCTGGAAAATTTCAAGCGGGTCAAATCGCAGGCAAGGAGAACGCGTCGATAAGCTAGACGAGAGAGCTGGACAAAGTTTATATTGAGTATCAACTCATACACAGATGAGGGAAAAGTGTGGAATAAGGTAAAGAAAATTAAAGGTCAACAAACGTATTCCCTTCCACTAGTAAATAGCCTCGGGGAACGCTTGGAGGACCAAGCCAACTTTCTTGGCACACATTTCGAACACATATCGAGCTCCTCACACTACTCCGAAACCTTCCAGAATTACATAGCACGAATAGAAAAACAAGAGTTAGAAAGAAAATCAGCAAGAAATGAGGCATATAATGAACCATTCTGCTTAACCAAACTGCGAACAGCACTCAGCTGCTGTAATACATCTACCCCAGGTTCTGACATTGTAATGTAAGCGATGCTGAAGGAACTACCCTCAGAAACAAAAAACCCCTCCTCTTTCTTTATAATCGCGTATGGTTTTAAGGTGTGATCCCCTCCTCCTGGAAGGAGGCTGTTATAATTCTAATTTTGAAGCAGGGAAAGGATCCCTCTACGGTATCAAGTTACAGACCTATAGCGCTAACAAGCTGCCTGTGAAAAATATTTGTAAAATTGATTAATTGCCGCTTGCTCCACTACTTAAGACAAAGAAATTGCTCGACGCATACCAGTGCGGGCTTAGAGAAGGCCGATCTACCACCGATCATCTTATACGTATCGAGGCACACATACGTGAGGCTTTTGTTCATAATGTATGCTTTTGCTCATGATGTTTGTGATGATGTATGCCCGCTTCCTGTATGGGTCTGAAGAAGGCCTACAGTATTGTTAAATAAGTAAATAAATAAATAATCAGTTTTTCTTATCTTTGTTCCTCGACATGGAGAAGGCCTACGATACTACGTTGAGGTCTGGAATATTGAGAGACCTCTCACACATAGGTATACACGGTAATATGTTCTGTGTCATTGAGAGCTATCAGTCTGATCGTACATTCCGTGTTAGAGTGAGCAATTTTGTGTCCCGAACATTTGTACAGGAAACCGGAGTGCCACAGGGTGGGTTGCTCAGCTGTACGCTCCTTATTAAGAAAATGAATTCTCTCCGTCTGTACATTCCACGTAATATTTTTTATTCAACATATGTCGACGATGTGCAGATAGGTTTTCAATTGTGTTCTCTTGGGATCTGTGAGCAGCAGGTTCAGCTTGCCCTTAACAAGGTATCCAAATGGGCTGATGAAAACGGGTTGAAACTGAACCCGCAGAAAAGCACATGTGTCCTCTTTTCACGAAAAAGAGGCTTGCACCCTCATCCTGAAGTGGTCGTTAATGGTGAGCGTCTACCCGTAAACACTGAACATAAGTTCCTAGGTTTAATTTTAGATGTGAAGTTAACCTTTGTACCGCACATAAAACTCCTTAAAAATATATGCTTGAAAACAATGAACATCCTAAAGGTGCTGTCACGAACAACATGGCGCAGCGAGAGAAAGTGCCTCATGAATCTGTATAGAAGCCTTATACGCTCACGCCTTGAGTATGGGGCAATAGTCTATCACTCTGCCACGCCAAGCGCTCTGAAAATGTTGGATTCTGTTCAACATCAAGACATCCACCTGTCCACAGGCGCCTTTAGAACAAGCCCAGTTGAAAGCCTTTATGTGGAATCGGACGAGGGGTCACTTCATCTGCAGAGAACTTATTCTTCCTTCATATATTTCCTTAAAGTTAGTGCGAACAGTGAGCAACCCGCATAATCCACCATCAACGACCTGTCCAGCTCTCAACGTTTTTGCAATCGGCCCGCAATGACACGCCCTTTCTCGCTGCTTGTTAGAGACCTAGCTGAAGAAACGGATGTCCCACTGGTTGAATACCACCTCAGCCCCCTACCCTCCCCCCCCCCCCCCCCCCGCTCTGCGGCTCCCGCCATGGCAGTGGCAGGTTATAGACTCTGACACATCTTTCGTAGCTGTCACAAAGCATGCCTCCCGCATACACATTTGGATGCATTTCTTAGAGCTGCAACATAAATATGACTGTCCAGAAAATTATACTGATGCATCCAAGTCCCATACTGACGTGTCCTATGCGGCGGTCGGCCCAACCTTCTCGGATGCAATCGTTCTGTCCACCAGCACAAGCATTTTCACAGCCGAGGCTTACGCGTTATTTGTAGCCGGTAAACAAATCAAAGAATTGAATACGCCAAGGGTAGTTGAATACACAGACTCCCTGAGTGTCGTAAAAGCGTTGAAACATCTAAAAATACACAGAAACCCTATAATTATATCCCTCTATTCAATACTCTGCACGGCCTATGCTTCCAAGCAACGTATCGTCGTGTGCTGGGTGCCAGGATACCGCGAGGTCGAAGGAAATGTGTTGGCTGACCAGCTCGCCACGTCAATCAACGGAAACACAGCCAACTCTCCAGTTGATGTTCCTATAACGGACTTAAAACCAAACATACGGAAAAAGCTCAGGGCTTACTGGCAGAAGTTATGGGATCTACTCATAACAAGTTACACATAACTGATAACAAGTTAAACTTGATGAAACCATACCTCGGTAACTGGCCACCCATGTCGAAAACGCGCCGTACAAAGGTCAGTCTCCGTCGGCTTAGAATAGGACACAAACACAGCACGCACGCACACCTTTTGTCCGTTGGTGACCCACCCAGCTGTCACAGATGTGGCCGTCCACTTACCGTACTCCACATACTCCTTGAATGCTCTGGGCTAGAGGCTTACGGGAAAAAACATTTTCCACTAGCGTACAAGGAACACATACCCCTTCATCCCGCTATGTCTAGTGGTCGCAAACCTCTTTTTAAATATAATGCATTGTTGCATTCATAAAGAACGTAAATACTTTCAATGTTTTCTACTCAAGTGATCGGTAGCACGGCCTCTGAAAGGAGGCTGCTGCTTCGGCTGCTACATCCAAAGAGAGCACCTGTCTCCCGGCCCTTGGGACCAAAGGCGCTGGCGAGGTATCGGTGCTAATATAACACTCCTATTCTGTGGTGTCATGATAACTTGACTCATTCTCAACAGGCATGCTTCAATTCACTTTCATGATTTTAATAAATATATCTCTTACGCACCTTTCGAGCGCAGAATTTTAGGCCCTTTTACAGCCATTTAACATAACCATTGCTCCGATCCGATATCATTTCCTGGCGCTGTTTGGCCATCAATGGCCCTTGCGCCATTAAAAAACATATATCGTCATCATTCTTGTTTTTCTTTTTCCTTTTATGAAGAAGTACCAGAGAGAGTTTCTGGCTGCTTTCCAATAATTCCTGCTCCGAAGATCCTTTGTTATCTTGACTCCACAGTGATCTGCATGTAGAGCCGTTTGTTATTTCTCTGGGCTAAATAAATTGTCTTCTTCTTTTGTTTACTGTAATGACTCGGCACTTTTAGCATGACTCGGTAATCAAGGCAGGCGTAACCCTTAAGCACCCAGTGTGTCGTTTTTCTCTTCGTTCTCATCGGAACGTTTCCAGTGGGTCGCTTGGCGCCGTGTGTGCAACTGGGTGTGCTTGCTCGTGGACTTGCTTGACAAGGCAGTGTTCCGTACATGAACGCCAACCTACAGTCGGCTCTCCAGAGCATCATGCCTGGAACTGCGTGACAGCATCTCCACCCAGTGCCAAAGTTGCACCTAGGAATTGCCGTCATGTGCGAGAAGTTATGATAACTAGAAGCTGAACACTGCAGGTTTCAAAGATGAGCTCATTCAGTGACTACAAGCCGACATTCAGCAGCATGGTGAAGCAACCCCGCTCTCCTTCTGTAGGAACGAATACATGCGCCTTGACCACTGGTATGCCTCTGACGGTAGACCCAGTCACATTACAGAGTGTTGCCCTGCTGTTTCAGCAGCTAGGTCACCCTGCAGCCACACTGCCCAATCCGCAATGGTCGGGATGCAACTTCACTGCGCCACCTGTCGTTAGGAGTAGTTTTCACGAAGGCGTACTCTTTTTCCATAGGAACCGTGGATAGCTACAGATGTGAGTCGTGCGATAGTGACGAGAAAACAGAACATCTACTGTCTTCATGTGATCGTTTTGCAAATGAAAGCAACGTGCCACTCATAACATTACAGAAACTTCATATTAGACGTTTTTCCGAAGAAAAGATCCTCAGTTCATGGCTCTACGCGTCGTAGGCCAGCAAAGCGACGCGGGTATTGCCTGGTTTTTTAGAAGATCGACGAAGAATAGGACGAGGAAAGCTCGCCTTGGAATCATGTGCTACAGCGGCAACCCACGGAGTCGGGCTGCGGTTTATTGTAAATAAACCCCTTCTTTCTTTTATATGAAGGCCTCAATTTTCTACAAGCGGTGCTGAAACATAGGACGAAGCCAACAGACATACGACTCAAAGCCACTAGACCCCCCCCCCCCTCTAGCAAGTCTCACGTTTTGTGCTCACGTGTGTTTTTAAGGGTTTTCAAGGCGCAGGCTCCTTTCCCAAGCGACGTCACCACTGAATAGCAAAATGCTAGGCCGGGGAAGTGCTTGCCCCATTTTGCAGAAACCAGTGGATATCTGTAGGCCGCGGGAATTGAGCCCACGACCTCCTGCAGCCGAAGCGGACACTTTGCCACGAGGCCACGGCTGCACCAAGTCAGCTAAGCTGGAGTATAGGCTACGCCAACTTCGAAATTCCCGAAACCGTGCACTACCACCAGCAGCACCTACTGAACCCATGTCACGCATGCCCCAGCCCGCCATCCAACTTCCAAAAACTTACCTCACGAAGTTCTAGTGCCAACCGTCTTCGTGGACGTCTTTTTTGGGAACAGTTAAGTCAACAGACCCACAACAACAGTGCGCTCACCGATGCAGACCGGTTCACCTATCTACCTTCGGTTTTAACCGGTGACGCGGAATTGGCTATCGGCGGAGTCAGTGACGCGGAATCGCCGGACTTCCAGCAACGGCAAGGTGCTATTCAGAAGCCCTGGACATTTTAAACTGACGCTTCGCCAAGACCAACTTCATAACTCAGGCTCACAAGCAGCGACTCATCGACATGCGACCCATGCAGTCCTTCACCGATCTTTGAGCACTTCGATGCCTTTATGACGCCATCTGAACCCAGATGTGTGCCCTCAAGACTCCCACGGTATCAGAGGACAGTTACTCCGCATGTTATACTCCATCCTGCTCAAGTCACTTCCTCACGACATCGTTCTGAACTTCATCAAGACCAGCACACGCCAGCGTACACAGCACACAGACCTGCAAAGCCAACCACAGGTGAGTATTAGGTCTTTACTGATTTTTGTTCAAACGGAAATCAAAGCTCAAGGACAAACAGCCCTGCACGTTTCTGCGAGAGATGATGCTTTGAAAAACCAAGCTGAAGATTTTCACACAAGCGCGACGTCCTCCTCGCGACATCTATCGAGCACGGTGTGTTTGACCTCTTCCGTAAAACCAGCTACTCAAAAGAACCCCGGCTTTTTCTGTGATTCAAGGAGGAAGAAAGTTTAAGCGGAAAGACAGGGAGGTTAGCCAGTTTTTAGACCGGCTGGTTACCCTGTGCTGGGGAAAGGGGTGAGGAAAATGAAAGATGTTAAAAAGAAATGTTGCGAAGAGTGGGAGAAATTACAAAACAAAATTGCGACAGAGGAAAGGCAACATCAAAGAGTATAAAACACTAAAGTCTGTCTCTGAGGCAAGTTGTCCGCAAAAAGCGCAGCAAAGCTTTCAAAGCCTTCTGGGCTGAGGATGGGCTCGGCCAATGACCCAGAATCATTTGTTCCGATTGTACCGACAAAAGGCGATCGTCTAGTCTATCCAGAGCTGCAGTGAGTTCTTGTCTTTGCGCGTTGAAATGGGTGCACTTATACAGACGGTGCGCGATGGTTTCTTCGCAACTGCAGTAAGTGCAAGTAGGAGAGCTGGCCATCCCAATGAGATAAGAGTATGCGTTCGTGAAGGCCACTCCAAGCCACAAGCGGCATAGAAGTGTCTCCTCAGCTCGAGATATCCTTGGGGGAAGACGAAGCTGCAGATCGGGATCCAAGTTGCGCAGGCGCGCGTTTGTGAAGTCTGTCAAGTTCCACTGTATCAGTGTGAGGTCACGTGCAAGCGAACGAAGTCTTGTAGCTGCGTCGGTCCTTGAGAACGGGATGTCTGTGTATTGGGTACCATCGTGTGCCGATCTAGCGGCCTCATCTGCGCGGTCATTGCCATATATACCGCAATGACCTGGTATTCACTGATACACTATGCTGTGCTGTTTTTCGATTGTCTGGTGATGAAGAAGCCTTATTTCAGCTACTAACTGTTCATTAGGTTTATGGCGAAATGGTGACATAAGACATTGAAGAGATGCCTTCGAGTACGAAAAGATAGACCAAATTCTCGAAGGTTCTTTCACTCTAAACACCAGAGCTGCGCGTATGGCTGCAAGCTCTGCAGCTGTCGACGACGTCAAATGCGATGTTCAATCAATCAATCGATCAGTTTGTTATGAATTTAATTGTGATGCGCCTCGAGGGAATAACCACCGCCCCTGCAGAGCTTACTGAAGACACCGAGCCGTCCGTGTAAATGTGAAGGCGTCTGTTGTGCTTCTCTTGCAGGAAAAGTAATGTGGCCTGTTTCAGGGCTAAATGCGACGACTTTTTCTTATTTTGGATGCCAGGAATTGTAAGAAGGGCTTTGAGTGGGTGTAGGCACCATAATGGTATCGGCGGCTGTGCTGCATGCGTGAAGTGCAATGGAAGCACTGCGTAATGCTGAGCTACAGTTGCGCTGAACGCTGAGTGGGGCCTGGAAGTTCGAAGTGAGGCGAGGTGATGAGATGGAAGCCGAGCGAAATGTCTTATGTGCATTCTCAAAGCGTCTACGCGGATGTATGCGTTGACTGAATAATCACGCGCAATGATGAATGTCACTGCTGTAGACGCGCATCTCGGGAGACCAAGGCATATTTTCAGGGCTTGGGCTTGGATCGACTGGAGGACGCGCAAGTTTGTTCTTCGGATCCCGCAAATCACGGGTAAGCTGTATCGCATATACCCGAGGAACAGAACAGTGTAGAGTTGGAGCATTGCTCGTACCGATGCCCCCCACGTTTTTCCAGCAGGAAACCTCAGTACGGGGGTGATCATGGTGAGTTTAGTTTTTATGTGGGCGACGTGAGGGCTCCAGGAGAGGTCGCGATCAACTATGACTCCGAGGAATCGATGGGTCTTCACGTAGTTGATCGTGTGTCTGTTGATTTTTATAACATATGGGCTCATAGCCTTATGCGTGAATGCTATAAGCGAGCATTTTTCTGATGACAGCTCTAGTCCCCGTTCTTCCAGGTACTTTGTCGCTATTGTAGCCGCTCTCTGAAGCCGGGCACGCAAATGAAGGCGTGTTACGCCTGACGCCCAGATGCAGATGTCATCAGCATATATTGATAGATGGACAGATTCCGGAAGTGCGTCAACCAGGCCGAGTAGCGCTAGATTGAAAAGTGTGGGGCTAAGAATACTGCCTTGAGGCACACCTCGACGGTTGCAATGGTGCGTTGTTGTGCCATTCTCCGTCTGTACAAAGAAAGTTCTGCCTTTCAGATAGCTGTGGACTCATTGGTAAACCCAACCCCTAATCCAACATTTTCCATGACATCCAGAATGGCTTCATGTGATACGTTATCGTATGCACCTTTCACGTCCAAGAACAACGCCGCAGATAAACGTTTCAGTCTTTTTTAATGCTGAACAGATGAGACCAGATCTATAACGTTATCAATTGCAGACTGCCCACGCCAAAAGCCCGTCATAGCATGAGGGGTATACCTCGTGGCGCTCTAGGCGAGTCAAAATGATCCTCTCCATCACTTTCGCAAAAAAGCTGGTAAGCGCGATGGGGCGATGAGAGGTCAAGTGCAGAGAAGATTTACCTGGTTTAGGCACAGAGACGAGGCGGCTGGATACCCATGAATGAGGGATGAATCCGCTGCTCCACGAGTCGTTGTACACGGATAGAAGGGCCCGTCGAGTTGATTCTAGGAGGTTGCAAAGAGCCATGTACGTGAACCCATCTGGACCAGGCGATGTAGATCGTTTGCATGCCGTCAAGGCCGCTTGTAGTTCCTCTAGAGAGAAAAGGTGTCCCTTCTTGAATTTCTGGAAACTGGAGCGTTTTATAGGTGGCGCGTGGTGCACGTGGACGCATGACCGGCAACTTTCATGCAGAAATCTTCTGCTACTTCGATTTTGATGAGGCCTTGGTGGAGAGAAAGACACTTGAAGGGGCGATGTTGATGTGGCGATGTTTGTAGGCTACGGACAATCCTCTATGTCTGCGTCTAAGGCTTGTGTGGATCCAAAGATTCGCACAAATATTTCCAGCGAAAGGATTGAAGTGAAATGATTCGCCGCAGAATTTTTTTCTGTAGGCGCCTTGCCTCTCTAAAGTCGTAAATGGACTTAGTGCACCTATATCTTCTTTCTGCGCGACGACGGTCGCTCTGAGCCGTTACAATTCCGCTTGATATTGACAATATTCTGAATTATGTTGAATATAATAGGTCGCTTCTTGAGTAGCACCTCTAATCATATCCTGGAGGGTGTCAAGAGGAGGCGCTTTATTTTCTTGACACCTTTTTTCCCTCAGTGACCTGAACTTTGTCCAGTCGATGCGAGTCGAAGTGTCGTAGTTTGGCAATTTTTCCAGGCCCTTGATCTTCAAATAAGTTGGTATGTGGTCGCTTTCATGAGTTTCATAGTCTGTGAAACACTTGACCTTTCCATTTAGGTTTCGTGACACAAATTTCAACTCAAGGCAGCTGCTGTATCTCGTTCCCCGTAGAAACGTTGGGCTTCCGTCGTTTACACAAAGCAGCTGCTGCTCCAGAGCAAAGGAGAATACTTGCCTTCCGCGACTGTTGATTGATATGTGGGGCTTAACGTCCCAAAACCTATATATGATTATGAGAGACGCCGTAGTGGAGGGCTCCGGAAATTTAGACCACCTGGGGTTCTTTAACCTTCCGCGACTGTCTGTCTTCTGACTTCCCCATAGTGGGTGTTGAGCGTTGAAATCTCCGTTGAGGATCCATGGTCCAGGTGTGGCTGTTAACAGTGCACGTCCTCTTTCAGGTTCAAAATGGTCTGAAGGTGATATATATGCGCCTACAAGCGTGAAATTGAGGTCTCTACGTTTAACTGTCAAGCAGACATACTGGTTGTCATCGTGAGGTGCTACTCGGTGCTCGATATAGGCAAGGTCGCATCTGATATGTACAAGGACTTTACTCTGTTCGTTGCAGGTAGCGCACTTGAAGGCTTCGTACCTGGATAGTCGTATTGCATTGTGTAGCCTTGGCTCACAGATACCAATAACTGGAAACTTGTTTTTAAACACATATTGTCGGATATGAGAAATGTGGGGCTTGAGGCCTTGGGCATTCCACTGAAATATCGAAGTTCCTTTGACCTCTTCACGAAAGGCTTGCAGAGGTGGAGCCATGACGCCTTTCCAGACTTGATAGCACCGGCTTCAGCGCATCCACTAACTGAAGTGCACTCTTTGCAGCCGGACGGTCAATGCTAGTGAGGAGCATACGAATGGTATTCATAAGGGCCTTTACCATGGCTACGATTTCTTTGTCGCGACTATCACCGCATTCTCGTTCCGAAGTGATTGTAGACGAGCGATGCGGTGGCTCAAACGGTGGGTCTATCGTTGGCAGCGCTGGCCATGCTTCAAGCGAGCCGGTGATGCTCTTGTTTTGGTTGTAGGATTTGTTGTCGGCGTGTCTGGACGCTTGAGGTGGTATGCCGGCCGTCGTTTGGTGAGGTTCAGTCCTTGCTTCAGCACTGGGTCTCCTCAGGGGCCTCCGGCGACGAGACTGCCGGCGTTTTACTTGAGCAGCGGCCTCCCTGTGAGTTGAGCCATCCCGAACCATTTGCCTCAACACTTGCATTTCCTTTTTCATGATTGGGCAATCTTTTGGCGATGCTTTGTGAGGGCCATGACAGTTTCGACATTTTCGAAGTTCTGCCTGGCAAGCGTCGGCGCTATGTGATTCTGAGCATAGCGAGCACACAGCCAGGTTTGTACAAACAGCACTGACATGTCCCACTCTATAACATTTCCGGCATTGAAGGGCTTCGGTACAAAGGGTCGCACTATGTGTCGAAAATAGCCGACCTTGACTTGCGATGGAAGGCTGTCACCCTTGAACACGAGCTTCACGCAGCGTGATTTGCCAAGGCGACGAGTTTGCAGTATAGTAAGTTCTGCAGACACCAGTTTGATGAGAGCAGCAAAGTCACTTTCATTGCTGGAAGTGTCGACGTCGTAAATTACGCCTGTCGTAGAGTCGTCGCGGCCGTCAGGTATATATGAGCGAACATTGATGTTATCCAACATGTTGACGTTGCTCAGCACTTCCAATTTGCTTCGTTGAGTGACGTCTATGGCGAGGATAATCTTACGGCCATTGATCTGCACGTCCGAAATCTCTCCTTGGGTGAGTTCCTCAAGAAACCTAGAAGTGACTTGACGATTGAGCCGGTTGAGACTATGAGCCGCATCGACCGCCACAAACAGAATTGTGTATATCTTAGGCACTCGCGTTGTCGTCACATTCTTACTTGTTGTTGGAGACGGCATCACTAGTCTTCTTTATCGCTGCCGCCTTGTCACAGGCACGAAGTCGCCTTCATTGGAGCTTTTGTCGCTGGCCGTAGAGTAAATCAGCGTGCCTTCGCTGTCGGCATCACTCAGGTGGCCCGTACGCTTTTTCGTGGTAGCTGTGGTCGACGTCAATGGTTGCGGTGGAAGCCAAGGCGAATCCACGTCGATCGCCGCAGTCACTGGAACGGTGTCTTCCACAGAGTCGCAGAAAAACTGAAAAATTACAGATAGTGACCGCTGTGTTCTACGCCAGTGATTCAGCTACGCATTATACCGAGCAGCAGAAGAAAAGAAAAGGCGCCTACTAGCTGCCGACCGCGGCTTCCGCTGCACCTTGAAAAACTATATGGCAAAATATTGTAGGCGAAAGGTCAAATGTGCAAAGTGCTATCGACGCCTTGCGGATACAGTGTGCGAACCACGGATGATGAAATCGCCTACCGATTCCCAGAAGATATCAAAATCGGCACAATGCAAAATATTTAACACGAAAAACTCATAACCGAATGTGTACCTCAAAACTGCTGTAGTTTCGGCAGCCGACGAAAAAAGCAGAGTGATCGTTCGAGCTTTATTCGGCGCAGGCAGTCAGCGCAGTTTTTGGACAAAGCTACTGGCTGAAAATTTGCTTGTCGATTACTCAGTTATAAAAATCTTTGAGTGAGCTATTTAGGAGAACGACACGAAGAGAAGACCTTTTCACGCGTGTTTCTCACCTTGAGTTCAGTGCGTGGTTGCAAGTCACAGCAGGTAGAAGCTCCCATCATGACGAATATCAGCCACCAATCAATTCCCCACCGGCAAGAAATTTTCTTGAAAAGTTCGGACACCAAGGACTTTACTACCCCGACATAGACTAAGCTGAGAGCCCAAAAACTGTTGACGTTTCGATCGGCAGTGACTATTACTGGTCTTGTGTCACTAAAGTCATCGACAATTTGGAAAAAGGACTAAAAGCAGTCGAGACTTTTTTAGGCTGGGCGCTACATGAACTGGCAACCTCTTGCGCTACCGCCATGCACTGCAACGAGGTCATCGTAGTGAAAGCAGAAGTGATAAACCGTAAGACTACAGTGAATTACGCGGACTTGCAAATTATGAAATTAAAATCAGAGAGAAGTGAGAACACGCACAATGAAGACCCAGAAGCTGCTTCAGTCGAAATCGTTGATTGATTGATTGATTTGTGGGGTTTAACGTCCTAAAGCCACCGTATGATTATGAGAGACGCCGTAGTAGAGGGCTCCGAAAATTTTGACACCGGTGGTTCTTTAACCTGCACCTAAATCTGAGCACACGGGCATACGACATTTCCGCCTCTATCAGAAATGCAGCCGCCGCAGCTGGGATTTGAACCCGCGACCTGCGGGTCAGCAGCCGAGTACCTTAGCCACTAGACCACCGCGGCGGGGCTTCAGTCGAAATCGTGTCCCTACAGCGGTCGTAAGCCAGCGAGATATCATATGCCTCTGTGAAGTTACAAAATGGGGCTTTGGACGATCCACTTGTTATTATGAAGTCTACGGGAAACCCACAGTTTAGTCTCACTAATGTGGAATATGTGCCAAAGGCCTTGAGACTGCTTCGGCACACTGACGCCGGTGTATTATCATGTAGCGCGAGAAACCCTGATGAATTCATTCAGCAAAAGACCGACAAAAAACCCTTCATCCTGCATATGACATCCCGCTTATGCTTCTTAAATGGCAAGATGAAGTCTTCTTCAGATAATAGAAAACAGAACCCCGGAAAGCAGACGACTGCTGATTTTTAACAAGAGCATCCTTTGCCTGGTGGGCTAGGCTTGGACGGCTTACTTGCAAAGACAGTGAGTGGTCATCACGCCGTCTCTGCGCAAACTCTGCCAACCATGCCACAACTTGGCTACTACAACATACCTCTAAGCGCAAAGAGAAGTGTGTTTCTAAGGCAGCCTTCAATGTTGAAGATATAAAAGCCTGTGCAGGATGCTTTCCTGGGAACACTGATTCAACGGAAGCCTTTCGAACATGAGAACAACTCTAAGCCAAAAGCTATGAGTGCAGCATCTTCCTACGTGGGACGAAGCCACTACGCGCATCATCACCGCTAGCAAGCTGAAATGCACGAAGCTAAACTGTAAGTAACAAACCAGTTAGGCCAATGGGTGTGTGGCCCTGAAGGACCAATTTTCTTCAGAAGTCTGCCTCATCAAAGCATAAGAAAAAATCATGAATGGAACCAAGCCCACATCCAAAAGCTTGCTCCAATATCCTTTTGCCAAGTTAGGTATAATCGAGCATTGCCACTTTGACCTCTCTGTTGCGTGCAAGATGTAATACTTGCGGCACGGGTCTCGTGGACAACACATTCAAGCCACCGTACCAACCACCCAGCCTCTCACCTTAATTTTTTTATTTCAATTCAATTCTTGTTTTTACGTGTAAATAACAGAAATACCAAAACTGGTTGAACCCGCCGCAAAAGGATAGTTAATTTTTATATTTATTTTGTTTTCACCTACAATAGCCTCAACATGCGCATAAACATATCTAAGCCAAAGAACATGATGCGATTGGCAAGCTCTGTTGAGGCAGCATCGAGACCATCTCGGGAATCTGAGCCTCCAGAGTGTCAACAGCGTCACTCAAAATCGTCTGCTCCACACAATACCTGAGTTGCAACATTAAGAGCTCGCATTTCAGAGCTGACCACTAATCAATAAGCAGCTACTTATACAGATGTTTAGGCCCGCTATTGCCTCAAGGAATGCCCCCCTGTACCTCCCGCATGATACCAGTACGTCTTTTTTTATCTTCACTAAGTCGCACAAGAAACACTGGTACATGCTCCGATTTCCTGGCACAATGGGGAGCACACAGGGAAAAAGCTTGCTAGCACTGGTATAGAAGCGCTGGCTTTGCGTTAGGCTGAGTCAGCCATTCGAGTCTGTCTACGTGCTACCGGTGCTTCTCATTTTTAATTATGTGCTCTTCGGCAAGTGTAATGAAGAAGTATAAGTTGAATTTATTACTTTTTCGCTTTAGGGAACAGTTAAAAGAATGATTGATGTGAATTTGTGCCGCAGCAGTGTGAACATTATGGGCTGACCAAGCGTCTCTGATACACTGGCGTCTACAGGTGTCTCCTGGGGTAAGATACGGTATGACACGACATCAGCCGTCATGCTAGAGCCCAGATGACAGTATTATCAAAAGTAACAGTGCTCTACAGTAAGATCACACGTAACTTTCGTAAGTGTATCGCCGCGAGGTCAAGTAACGCTACAATATAGATTGCTGATTCACTAGCATGCAACTGTAATGCTTATTACACTATTATAAAACTGAAGTCAGCACTTAAAAATTTACGTTAATTAGTTGTGAAATTTGGGTTATAACTTTACAAATGTATTGTTTATTGCTTTGTTATAGAATTAAATAGCCACCATTACAACCACGCGCCGCCATGGTGGTCTACCTTAGCCACTACTAGTACCTTAGCCACTAGACCACCATTGCGGCGCGAGGTTGCAAGGGTGGTCTAGTGGCTAAGGTACTCGGCTGCAGATCTGGAGGTCACCGGATCTATTCCCGGTTGTGGCAGCTGCATTTTCGATGGAGGCGAAAATGCTGTTGGCCAGTGTGCTGAAAATCGGGTACAAGTTAAAGAACCCCAGGCTGTTGAAATTTCCGGAGTCCTCCACTGCGGCGTCTCTCATAATCATATGGTAGTTTCGGGACTTTAAACCACACATATCAATAAGCTCTGCAACCACCATTCAGGTTGCACCGATGCGATGATGGTTTACAATCTTGATGTTCTCATCAATGCACGGTAAAGTGCTCTTCACTTCGATAATATTTACGTTTGTGCCTTACTGTAAATGCTGAAGTTAAGTCAAAGTATAAGTCAACCTTTAAACGCCAGAGTTGTGTCTGGTAAGCCCATGATAGCAACGAACTACTCCACTTTCAAAAATACGTCGTACCGCGTCAAAAAGCTTGGCTCGAAGCCAGCAAATACCGCTTCGAGCTAGTCGCTGCCTGCTTCGAATGACACTACTTTTCAAAAGTCATGCAATTGGCAAACTTTATTATTAGTTTATTATTGCAGGTCTCTCAATTTTCCGGTAACGGCAATGTTTATTATTAGCTAGCAATCAACTATTCCAACACCTACGATGACACCGATTCACCTACCGACACGAGCATCTCGTCGAAGCGAGGTTTTCAAAACCAGCGCGTTAAAACACGCTGACAGTGTCCAAGCACACGTTGGTGCAACAAAATGTGCTTTTGAATAAAAGATGAGATGATTAACGATGCTTAAACGGTGTCCAAGAAGCACTTACCACCATGTATAGGTCGGCCACAGTAAATGATTCACAGCTGGCCTTGTGCAGATGTTCGCATTCGCCATTCCCATTAAGCACATATACCCTTGTTTAGTGTCCTCGCATATATCCGCCGATATACGAAAGTACTTCTAGATAACAGATAAAGAAGATGCAAGGATAGGCGAAAAAAGTTTGCCTGAAGGAGACATGTAGACGTGCCCTGCGTTATGATCTGCATTTCAACCTTTCGGAATGACACTAGATACGATCATTTCCTTTTCTTGCTTTAGCCGAATTATGGGCCCTAATAACGAATCAAGGCAGGAAAGAACAGCCAACGTGAGAAAAATGCACACAGAGAAAGGCGGGTGTTTCAGAAGGAATATCTGGGCACACGCGTGGTCGGAGGTTTATGTTTCGTGGAGCAACCATCTTGCGGGGATTTCGAGATGCCCCTCCTGCAGTTTGCCGAAGCACCAGATGTTTGCCGAGTTGCTTCAACAACAATTTTCCGCGCACACAGCACTTACGCTACCGCCGGTTGCCCGGTCAAGCCTTACGCCTTCTGGCAAGAGAGCATTCTTGCACGCTCCCTTCTGTACCTTCTGAAAGATGCTTGCGTCATTGAGCTATCTCTAGGTTTCAAAGAAAAACACTATAATGCAAAATAGAGTAATAAAGTGAGACACGGTTGTGCGATGCTGGTATTCTGGCAAGCTCTCAATAGGGGAAATTCTTTTACCAACAAAAAGACTTTTACCAACAACACAACTCAAGTCTGTGATGTGAAACTTAGGATGACGCAGCTGCTCCATTGTACCATACTATACCATCTTAGTCTCACTTAAAAAAGAAGTAAATAAGTGAGTTCACTCTTCATGCCAAAATAACAACGAAATCACGGGGTCATACATCTGAGCTTAGGCCTTCGAGCTGCTGTTTTTTGCCCAAAGATAAGACGTAATTGCACATGAGCTTGTGCAATAATTTATTTAGGTAAGAAATTGTGACGAAAACACGTTTTACTAAAGCTAGCCAAAATTTTTATGTATTGGAGCGTTACCAATGCATTTGTCATATTACTGCAAACTACACTTCATAACAAGCGCACAAAATACAGGTATGGTTTTGTACTGATGTAATGAAACAGGCAGCCGCATCAGGAACGATACGCTAGCTGGTGATGACACCTCGTTTACTGATAGCACCGCTGCAGTATATATAATGCAGGGGTGACGGAGTTAGGGCGAGGAAACTTGACGATATCTCTGATATTAGCGTTGGTAACAGAAGAGTGTGCATGAATGTGCGCACGCACAGCTGGATTGGATGGTTGGCAGCAACGAACGAAAAGAAAACGTTAGATTCGTTCCCTTTTTATTTAGAACCGTTGTATTTGTTTCCAAATTCGTCTCGATCGCCATAAAGGTAGTTGTGCAAGGTCAGTTGTTTCTGTGGTTACGTGGACATCAGGAACCTGATGTGACGGTTGAGCCGAGTCATTATTAAGGCCAGTCAGTGGCTGTTCAGTCGAACTCTGTACATCTGCTGCACGATTCTCTGGCGCTTGAAGGGCCTCGTTCTTCACGCCAGGCCATGCGTACGAACGTGGTGAACTCCTGACTCAGGCCATGCATAACACATCGTCTAGTGGTGAAGCCACTAGACGATGTGTTACACCGTTCGACGATGTGTTACACCACTAGACGATGTGTTCACACCGTTCGACGTCACCGAGCTGTGCACCTTGTTACGGTTTTGCCTATCCAACACTTACTTCTCGTATAAGGGTGAATTCTACAGGCAAGTTTTCGGTACCGCAATGGGAGCTTCGATTTCGGTCACAACTGCGAATATCACAATGGAAGCAATTGAGCAGAAAGCATTGGGAACATTTCAGCCGAGACCCAAGGTTTTTCTGAGATACGTCGACGACTGCTTCTGCGTGATAAAGAAGAAAGACGTCCAAGCTTTCCTTGACTGCCTAAATGGTGTCGAGACTTCCATCAAGTTTACTGTGGAGGAAGAAAAAGACGGTTGCCTCCCGTTCTTGGATGCAGTTGTAAAACGTACTCCCACAGGCCTCGCCTTCGCTGTGTACCGAAAGCCAACGCACTACGGTAGATACCTCGACTACGAGTCAGTCCACCCGGTAGCCCACAAACGCTCAGTGATTCGGTCTTTAGTTCAACGAGAGATTCGCATTTGTTCCGATGAAGAAAGCCTGCAGGAGGAGCTCCGGACCATTGAAGATGACCTGATCAAGAATGGATACCCCAAGATTTTTATTAGGAAAACAACTAAATCCATCATGCATAAACTGCAGTCAACTAGTCAGGCCATGCATAACACATCGTCTACAAAAAAGCGTGCATCGATTCCTTATATTCGAAATATAAGCGAAGCCCTAGCCCGTCTATTCAGAAAACGTGGTGTACAGATCGCGCATGTTTCAGCAAGCAAGCTTAAGGCTGAGTTGCTAAATGTGAAGGATCCTCTCCCTCGGCAACACTTTCCTGGTGTGGTCTACAAGATACCATGCGCCGATTGCGAATCGGTGTACATTGGCACGAGTGGAAATTACTGCAAACGTCTTATGCAACACAAGAATGACGTCGCCAAGGGCCACACAGTGACAAATGCACTCGCAGAGCATGCCGAGAAGACGGGCCACGAGATAAGCTGGGACAACGCACGCATCGTGGCCACGGAGAAGAATTTTACAACCAGACTGAACCTCGAATCACTAATCATTCAGACGACAAGTAACACAATCAATAGATCATCTGGCACACTAAACCGCGTGTACTCCCGGACTTTGCGTCATGCGCTCAACGTTACATAAGAACCTGTTGCTCAGCCATCATTCCATTGTGAACAAGGGACCCGTACGGGTCCCGAAACGTCATTGTTTTGTTTGACATTGGTCAGTGACCTGTTTTTTCAACAGCGTTCATAGTTGTAAGATTGTCAATTGAAAAGCAATCGTTGTGCATATCTGAGGCGACACACAAGTAACTTTATACTAGAAGAGGCACACACAAGTAACTCTAAGAAGTGTATAATTTATCGCGCTGCGCTGACAGTGTAATGCGATGCTCAAAAAGATAAGTGATTCCAACGCTTTGCTACGACAACACGGTGGTGGCACCTGCCCGTTGCTTCGCGTTCTGCACCTTATCACCTCCGAGACATGCGCGCATCTTTCTCCGGGTGCGCGCACGCCTTCGTTTTCGAAGATAACTGCCAGATGGCGCTCGCGTCTAACGTGCCTGGATTCGCTCGTTTGCCTCCACTACACGCTCAAGGCACTGTAACGCAGCGCCTCCAGAATACCGTGCACCAATTTTATGACGCAGAACATCTTTGAAACGTTTTGTTCGCTTTCTCCAGACACAAGACTATCGTCTTTCGACGACAATTGAAGTGTAACATGCAGATTCGGGGCAATATTTTGTACTTCTCGAGGTACCAAGGTACAAAAACAGTACTTCTGGGCGTGCCTGCGCTTAAGTTGCGTAATTGGTCAAGATGATGTTGCACAAATCCGGCTTGAGTTTTCATCTTTGAAATCTTGGCTCCAGATGTTGATTGCACGTGACCTGGTGTCCACTATGGTCCGGTGCCATATTTGCGCAATATACACTGCTGCCTGGCGAGACAGCCCAGTCGTCTGTGCCTGTTGATGAAGACGCAGGCCTGGAAGGCAAACACGTGTCTAGGCGCGAACGTAGCTGGCAGCCCAGTACCAGTTCCAACAGAGACTTTCCTTCCCTTTGGGGGGTACGTCTGTAATTGAACTACAATCGCAACTGGTTATCTTCCAGTGCCCCTACTGTCATCTTAGAGAACCCATCCTTCACACTTCGAATGGCTCTTTCGGCCGCTCTATTCAATTTAGGGTGGAATGACGCTGTCTGCAGGTGCACGATATTATTCCAGCTTACGAACGTGGTGAACTCCTGACTTGTGACTTGAGTGCCATTTTCAGAGACGATACTGTGCGGTCTTCGAACCGGCAAAAGATGCTTCGCAAGCAGCTAACAGTACAATCTGTATTTGCGTGCCTTATGGGAACCGCTTCAATCCACTTGGTATGTGTGTGAACCACCATGAGTGTCAACTGACCTGCTATTGGCCCAGCAAAATCAATGTGGATCCGGGACCACCTTTCAGATATTTTGGGTCAACTTACTGGCGGGGCTGTGGTCAGCGTGGGTAGATTTTGCACAAATTTAATACACTGAGCTGACACGTCCTTTATGTCTCTGTCTAGACCTGACATCCAGAGCAATGACCACGCGACCGACTTCATGGATGAGGAGCCCTGGTGCGTTTTGTGTATTAGCTGTAACATCCTTTCTCGTGCAGCCGACGGTATGACAACCATATACTCTCCTGGTATATTAGCTTGTGGGCCCATGACAGTTTTAACTTTCAGTCAAAAAATGGCAGTGACTTTTCCATTCTGTCACCAGTTCCGGGCCAGCCATGAAATATATCGCGCGTGACACGGAGTTATACAGTATCCTTTGAAGTGAGCTCTTATATTTCGTGAGCGGTTACAATACCTCCGTCTAGGGCCTCCAACGACAAGACGCACTCAGGTGCGTCACCATCCAACGCTGGCCCTATCGCCTCTTCTGGAAGTCTGCTGAGGGCGTCTGCTCTCAGCAGTTGATTTCCCGGTACTTGCTGTAGCTTGCACTGGTAGCCGCCCAGGAACAGTGCCTATCGTTGAATGCGAGCTGCTGCCATCGTCGGTGTTTTGCGGTCGGACCTCAGTAGGCGGAGCAAGGGTTGATGGTCGGAATCAGGGTAAACTGGCGACATGAAAGGTGACCCCGAAAACGAGACACGTCCAAAACAAGCGCCAGTGCCTCTCGCTCCAGCTGCGAATGGTTCTGTCCTGCCTTTGTTAGCGTTTTGGAGCGGCACCCAGTTGGCCTATATTATTTTCCTTCTGGATAAAACAGAACTGCTCCCACACTATATAGAGATGCGTCGCATTGTAGCATGAGCTTTTTCTTGCGATCAAAATGGACCAACAGTTGCACGTTTTTCAGGCTTTTGTTGGCTTTTTCAAATGCCGCCTGATGCGGTAGCAGCCACTCCCAGTGCGATTTCTTTTCCATTATCCGATACAACGGATACAAGAGTTAGGACATATTCCGCAAAATTCTCGCATACTACGTGATCCTGCTCAAGAAAGAGCGCAACTCTCTGACATTACGTGGTCATGGAGCTTGCATGATAGCGTCTGAAAGAAAACTATGCACTAACGTGCGAAATAAGACAAGGAGCCATCTTGACCTTGGCATCCTCACCTTCCTGTTCTTCTCTCGTAGACCCAAGCTGTGCACGTTTATTCGTTTTCTTCATCCTCCCACCCCAAAGAGTTGCAGGCTATCTCTAGCTTATAAAGCTTCTTTGCTGGTCGCCGCGCATTGTTGCCTTGTGTCTTAATTCGACAGGCCCGTACTACACTGTCTGGACCGAGAACAACTTTCCACACAGCCAAGAGGACAGATGCACCTTGAAAGAAATGGCTGTTTGAAAACAAGGTTGTGTGCACCTTTAGGTTCTTGCTAATTGGCGATGGATACCGATGAAGGGCTCACTGCTGCAGCAGGTACTCCTTCTCTTTCGTATCCAGCGGTGATCAAGCAGTTTCAGATGATATCTAAACTTCTTCGTAAGGCCATTCGTTGTTGCTTGCGCGCATCTAGATCCATACTCCATGCTGTGTGGCCCTGAAGAAGCAATCAATGAACATTCGACCAGGAAATGGGCAGGGCATATTGGCGTAGGCTCTGATGTGTGAAGAAAACGGTTCGTCGGTTCATACGTTGGCGAGAAGTTTTTGTCGGAAGAAGGATATCACTCTGGTTAAGTAGGCCATGTCAACCTTAGCTGACCTAGCAATCTAGGACCCTTGCACCTATCCTTTTTGCTCAGAAAGACATTGAGAGATAGTGTAGTTGGTGTATGAGACGGTGCGTAAAATTCACTCAGCTTTGTAGTCGGCGATTCTTAGGTCGCTTTCAAGAACATGTCGGCTCTCAAAAACATCTTCAGGCACTGACTCGTCATGTCCTAGCAAAGGATATTGAGTTAGGACCACGTCGTATCGCTGGAGCTGTCCGTTTAGAAAAAGCCTTTCGCCTTGCTTCGGTAGTCGAGTGAGAGGTTTTCCATAGCTATCTTCATTCCGTGGTGGCTCAACTCTACACCTCTCATGCGATTCGCCTGTTGTCTAACGGAGTGCATCGAGAGTCTTGAATTGTGCAGAGTCGCTTTGGTCCGTGATACCACTTGCCCCGAGTCTCCCAGAAGACTGTAATCTCTGTGATGTCACTTCGTCGTCAGACTGGGTACTCACGTGTAGTGCACAGATGAACAAATTCGCATTGCTTGCTGTGGATGACGCTTGCTGGGTTGGTCCTTGCAAAATCCATCAAATCGTGAATTCATATTGACCAAATCATAGATATCTGTGTTGCGCGAGAATTCACCAGTCAATATCTTCCAAAGATTATCTGACCCGATGAGTAAACACATTCCGGGTTGTGCATCTGCTTCAAGAAAGCACCGTTCTTCAGTGTTGAATTTTCCTTCAACTCGCAGCTGTCTCCCGAACTTGTTGTCGTCGAATGGTGTACAAACGTCGTGGCCAATAAATGGCACTGTGACTGCATGAACAATGCAAGCTTCCGAGTTATGCTGGCTACGAAGAGGCACTTCTACAACTTTCAGCTTTTCAGCCCTGGAAGGTGTTCTTTCAAAAACGTTGAATGCAATTCTCGTCTCCCGAACAGCCTTGAGATTCTTTGATAAATGACCGTTGACTGCGACCGTCCAGTATACCGCTCATTTATCTACAGTAATCGTCGTGACCTGCCCAAGCACGGAATGCCAGAAGGTATACTGCGTTGCCTGTCTTCGTTAGAATGCATGATGAATCAGTATGCCGCAGTGCAGCGTTGGCTGACACAAATGCTGTCGTGCTGTCACATGTTTGTTCACCTTTTTGCCTCTTGTAGCTTGGGTCCCACATGCTTTAGGCATGTCTTCCATGGCAACGCGAACAAGTGAGCTTCACGTGGCATAGACGGTACCTGATGCCCTAGGGATGTACACCTGAAGCAACGATTGTCTTCGCTTAGCTGTTGATGCTTCGGCTCAGGAGCAATGTGGGAGGGGAAAGTACAGGTGCCATGTTTTTCTGATCCGCAAAAGAAGCATTCTCCACGCTTTGCCCCAGTAGTGTTACCCAACACTGACGGCTGCAGCCTCTAAACTTTACAACATTTTCCTTTTGCTCTCTTGGCGTCGTAAAGCACTGCTCTCAGTATTCTAATTCAACCCCTGCGGAACTGAGCAGGTCATTCAGCTCACTTTTTGAAGACGTGATCGCGAATGCCCGTTGCGACACATTACCTACAGGTTCTGCAACGAGAGTGCTTCTTATGTCTTTCTCCATTTTTCGCGAATGAACGTTAGGACAATGTCACCGCTAGGACAATCTGAGTGTTGGTATGTTTGAAGCTTTTGGGTAACGAATGTGGAGTTGTGCGGCGTCGTACAACTTCCGAAGACCTCTTACATCGTTTCCAGATATGAGGTGAGGAAGATTTTTTAAAGCTGACAGGTGTTACTGTTCTATTTCTATTTGGTACCCAAACCTTTCTTTCAGAATTTCGACGGCATCCGCATAGCATGATTTTGAAGTTGGTAGCGCCGCAATAGATGCCACCGCATCTTCCACAAGGCAATTACGGCAATTAAGTAAGTAGTAAAACTGTGTTGTTGGGGCCAATGCTTTGTTACGATGAACAGTCTGCTCAAACTGTTCCGAAAATCTTGCCCAATTGTGATTATCGCCGTTAAAAGTCGGAAGGCTAAGCTTTGGCAGTGGTAAGGCGGAAGAAGCCCTGGCTGTACATTCGTTGGCTGACCATTATATTCCACCATAGTGGTAGTCTGAGATGATACTTCTGCTTGCAGCTGCTTCTAAGACGCCCTAAAGCGGCAATCTGACAGCGTAATTAAGTGAGCATGCCTATCGCCTGTCGTTGCACTCTGTCGCAGCGCTATATTCTGCCACAAGCTCGTCGTAAGGAATGTGCTTTTTGAGAGCGGCACTGACGCTTGGTAGTTCTAAATTACTCGCGCTGAGGTGGTCGAGAATACCTGTGAGCATGGCAATGCCGGCGTTGGGATCGTTGATTAACATTCGAGCCTCCTGCAGTTGCTTGGTATTCTGTGCGTGTCAAGCTGTCCGCTTGGTCGTGAGGCGATCCATGATGCAAGGTCTTCGGCTGCGAGTAGGCAGGCGTCCGCCTCTTCCAATAACTTTCAGCAAAGCGCTCGTCAGTCGGTCGATCCTCACCTCCCGCGACGCGACGTGGCCGAGTAGAAGATCCCTTGAGCTGTGCGTGGAATGAGGTACGTTCTGCCCCATAAAATGTAAGAAAACTATGCGGTAATGTGAAAAATCAGACAAGGAGCCATCTTGCCTTTCGCATGCTCAACTTCCTTGTTTTCTCTCGCAGACCTAGGATGCGCACGTTTATTCTTTTTCTTCAGCCTCTCCTCAATGGGATGCAAGCCTTCTCTATGTATGCGAAGCCCAATGTGCACGAGTGAAGATTGCCTGAACTTGCTCTGTCGGAATTAAGTCTCACGCCATGGTCTCTAATTCGTTGTAACACTTGCTTGAGCCGCTTTCTGCCATCCCTGATACGATCTGCCACTAGCACGTCGTCAGGGTTCGGTTAAACGTCGGGTAACCCGCTAAGTATGAGATCCATCTTCCTTTGAAACATAGCTGGCGCTGAAGCTATGCCAAACGGCAATATGTTATAACAGTATAGGCCACTATGAGTGCTAATGACACGAAACGTGCGTGACTCATTGTCCAGAGGACCTTGATTATACGCGTCCTTCAAGTCCAAATGGCTAAACTGCTCACCCCCATTTAAATTAGCAAACATATCCTCGACTACTGGAAGTGGGTAATGCTTTACGTCGCAAGCTGTGTTGAGGGTTACCCTAAAGTCTCCACAAATGCGCACACTACCGTCTTTTTTCAAAACCACAACATTAGGCGCAGCCCATTCCGCATGCTGCACCCGCGATAATGCTCCCAGAGACACCATCCGATCAATATCGTTTGAGACTTTATCGCAAAGTGCGTAAGAAATGAATCTATCATTTCAGAACTTTGGAGTCACCGTCGGCTTCAGCTTTAGGCTGCCAGAAGGACATCTTATGAGTCCTAGGTCTGCTGAAAAGACGCCTCTATACTAAGCAAGGTGGCTGTCCACCCTGCATGTGGCCGAACTAGGGTTGGCATGTCAATCTGGTGCCATCAGCTGTTCGATTGGTCCGCCCTTCTTGGTGAGCGCTGTTATTAGTAGGAACTAATAGTGGACACATGACTGACGCATTTAGGTAATGCACTGACAATTCTAGCTTTGCCAGCACGCGTATTTTTCCCGCGTACCAGGACAACTTCACCTGAGAAGCCTTTAGGCATGGCCACTGCGCGACGTGTCACTCGTAGATTTGCCACGATATGACGCACACTGGAGACCTTGTGTCAATTTCAACTGGTAATTCAACGTCTTCCCAAGAAAACTTGCGCCATATCGGCGGTTCCAATTTGCTTTTCTTTTGCGAGATAATGGTCTGCAGAATAATCTCAAAAAAGAAAAATAATGCACAACAACTTCGGGAGAGAACAGCACTCCGAGATAGGTATTAGTGCACCTGAAGCAGATTATATTGCAGAAAACAAAACTAATGTACAACCTCAGAAGAGAACAGCCCTTCAAGATAGGCAATAGGGCACATGAAGTTGTAGAAGATTAAGTCTATTTAGGACAGGTAATAACCGCAGAGCCAAACCACGAGACTGATTGATTGATGCGTGGCGTTTAACATCCCAAAACCACCATATGATGATGAGAGACGCCATAGTGGAGAGTTCCGGAAATTTCGATGACCTGGGGTTCTTCAATGTGCGAATCACAAGACTGTAGTGACTAGAAGAATAAGAATGGGGTGGAGCACAGTTAGCAAGAACTCTTATATAATGACAGGTAGATTGTCACTATCACTCAAAGGGAAGGTATATAGCAGCTGCATCTTGCTGGTACTTAGCTACGGAGGAGAAACCTGAAGATTTACAAAGAGGGTAAAGCTTAAAGTGAGGAAGACGCAGTGAGAAATGGAAAGAAAAATTGTAGGTGTAACCTTAAGAAACAAAAAGAGAGCAGAGTGGATTAGGGAACAAACGGAGGTTAATTGATTGATTGATATGTGGGGTTTAACGTCCCATATGATTATGAGAGACGCTGTAGTGGAGGGCTCCGGAAATTTCGACTACCTGGGGTTCTTTAACGTGCACCCAAATCTGAGCACACGGGCCTACAACATTTCCGCCTCCATCGCAAATGCAGCTGCCGCAGCCGGGATTCGATCCCGCGACCTGCGGGTCAGCAGCCGAGTACCTTAGCCACTAGACCACCGCGGCGGGGCAAACCGAGGTTAAGGATACCATAATTGAAATCAAGAAGAGGAAATGGACATGGGCTGGGCATGTAGCACGTATACAGGATAGCCACTGGATCATTAAGGGTAACTAACTGGATTCGTAGAGAAGGCAAGCTGGTTAGGGCGAGACAGAAGGTTAGGTGTACAGATAAGATTAAGAAGTTTGCTGGTATAAATTGGCAGCAGCAAGCACAGGACCGAGTTGACTGGTGGAACATGAAAGAGGCCCTTGTCCTGCAGTGAACGTGCTCAGGCTGCTGGTGATGATGGTCCAAACGTGTGCTGCACTGGCGTCGTCGCTGTCGTCATGGCCTGATGTGGTTTACATAGCTCTGAAAACTTTCACACTCTGAGCCCGTTTTGCGCTCTGTCTTTCTGCTTTTGGTGTCTCATGGCACATCCTAGCCAAGTGCCCGTGCTGCGCGCAACAAAAACAACGCGCTTTAGCCCACCGCCAGGCGTTATCATCATGCCTCGTGTTTCCGCATCTTCCGCACATCAGCTCTGCGCTTCTGTTGTGGTTATCGTGAAAAGACCAGTGACGGGCTTGCACTTTAAGAACTGTCGGTGATCCTACACTCATCTCTTCAGCGTCATTTTATGCTGCTTCCGCTGAAATGATCATAGCTTCTTCTTCTTTCAGCATTAACCCTTCTTTGTCAGCAGCTGCTTGCGCAGGCTGTTCGAGCGTATGCCGCAAATAATGCAATCCCTTGACATTTTGTCGAGTGCACTACCAAAATCGCAGTTATCCGCTATGTGCCCTATGTCAACGAGGGACGCTCGAATCGACCCCCCTTCCTGATGGCAGGGCATAAAAAACTAATAGCTCTCTGCTGTTTCGTGAAGCTTGGGATCATAACAGCTATTTATGGCTACAGCTGTTTTGGCATACGTGAGCAAACTGGGGGTTTCCGGCGCAATTCAACCAGCTTGCGCTTCAACTGTCTGCGTGCTAAGAGCAGCCACCAGAAGCACGTGTTTCTTCTTCAAGTCGGTAGTGTCATTGGCTTCAAAATATGCTTTTGCCCTTTAAAAAGTGTGGTTTTCACTTATCTATTGTATTGTCGAAGAGGCGTAGCTGAAAACTTGCCATGTTTCTTCTTGGTGCTTCCCGTAGTGGTAGTCCAGTTGCGCCGCTGTGTTGGGCTACCTTCACCGCATGGTCAATATCTTTGACACTCGCCTCCATGGAAGTAACCTACTGTGACAGGCAGCCGCTACATGAACGACACTACAGCTGGTGGTGGAACAACGTTTATTTATAGCACCGCTGCAGCATATATAGTGCAGGGGTAAAGGGGTTAGAGCAAGGAAACACGATACCTCTGATATGAGCGTTGGTGTGCACACAAGAGTGTGCACGAACGTGCGCGCACACAGCTGGCTTGGCTAGTCGGCAGGAGCGAACACAAAGAAAGCATAAAGGGTTCATCACACGGGGTTCATAAAAATCCCCACACCACGATGGACATGCTCATGATAGAATCTACTGTGTACACGAGAGAAAACTTTCCCGATTAAGTCTGAACTTGAACGACTACAGTGTAAAACACAGCCAAGCGATGAGAAGTATTTGGCCCGGCAGATGAGCGAACAGCTCGCGCTTATGCATACACTGGGTTCAGACATCTTTTATTGAGACATCTAGGGAATATAACATTGGACAATAATAGGGTTACCTGCGAATAAAATAGGTAAAAAACTTTTAATCCTGCAGCCCATCACTAAACATTCAGGCTTCTAAGTAATCAGCAACAGAATAAAAAATTACACAAAATTGCATGCAAGTTAGTCCCGGTTATCACTTTCAAGTTTGTCTCGGTTTATCATGTTTGTCCCGGTTTCAACTGAAAATGACGAAGAATAGCAAACTAAGTACCCCCAAACGAAATAAAAGTAATGATGCTTCTTGACGGAGAGGGCACTCTGCAAGTGTGCTTGCAGCAGTTACCCAAAAGTGTCGAAAAAATGGAATAGCACGTACCTTTGGTATGAATATAATGCGAAGCATGCCTACAGCGGGAATAATTGTAATTTTTATTGAGCGAAACGTCACGAAGTGGCGATGTAGGTATGTGCAAGTGCATAACCAGACCTAAGTTAAACAGGAGCACAGTTTTTATACAACCAGTTGTGCACAGTTTCGTAATAATGTCTACAGCAAGATGTGTATTAGCAACACTAGAAGCGGCAAGACGTTATCAAGTGCTGGTGCTCCCGAGAATGTTGCTCCCTAGACGCTGCACATATAAACTTAAGCGGATGGCACCTAACTACAATTGATGCTAATACGACATGGCGGCTGTATCATATATATGAGAAGGTATGTATAGTATATTAATTGGATAACCAGCACAGCAACCAGATTTGACAATTTCAGAACTTTGGGATATATTTGAAAACATTAGGGGACTTTAAAGCTAGCCTTTAGTAGTTGAACGTGATACGCATCCTATTTGTAATGTGAACATCAACACTTAGTGCACAAAACCTACTCGTAATTGCTATGCACCCACTACCCGGCCTCAAGGAAATGGCGCAGTAGCGTGTGTACCTTTTGCATTGCAAAACCGGCTTTCAACCACGGAGCAATTATGATAATCACATATATTGACGCCCGTTGGCAATAGAACCTTGTACCACACATTTTCTTACTGCAAGATTTCAAGTTGCATTGTGAAGCACATATATGCAGGATGTGTGTGTTTGCGAAGCATGAAAGCTACGTTCACTGAATTTTGAAGCAGAGGAAGTTCTTTTAAGTGTGTTTACCTGCAGAGGCATGGACGTGTGGTAGAACATCCGCTTGCCACGCGAATGAGCAGGATTCAGTGCCCATTCAGACGCAAACAACCCTAGTTCCGTCCCGAACTGTGCTCCAGGATTTTTTATCATTTATCTATTTTATTTTAATCGGTCTAGACTTTTTGATCACGCGTAAGATGGCGCTTTTACGCTCGCAACCAACAACGCCGACACCAACGTCGATGCCGCAATATGTGTGAAACGAGCTCTTTAGCGCTATCGCGTTATAAGTAGCTACAAGACATGGTGTGGCTCTGTGGCAGGATACTTGATGGCCACGGATAATGCTGGGTTTGATTACATCTGCGAGCTTGACATTCATTGTTTCAATTCATCGAGCAAACAGTGCCTATATGAGCATTTCTTTAACGCTGACACGCTCAAATTACTAATGTGTGTTCCTGAAATTGCTCTGTAGATATAAAGTGTGGATCACCTGTGGCACATACCCACATACCAGTGGCCCATATCCGCCCGCGCATGTGTGCCACTGTCTTGCGCAAAGTGTTTGATGACGAATGCGACGGCATTTAAACATTCTTGTCAAGCGAGCGATTCATATTCGTCGTACCATCTTACCCTACATGATAACATTCGTTAAACCCATGTTAACGGAGGTATCGAAGGCACGCAGACGTAGCCAGCTAGATAGATATTTATACAAACAGATAGACAGACAGACAGATAGATAATTGATGTGTTGGGTGTAACGTCCCGAAACCACCATACGATTATGAGAGATGCTGTAGTGGAGGGCTTCAGAAATTTCGACCGCCTATGTTTTTAAACATGCACCCGCATCTGAGCGGAAGGACCCAAAACAATTTCGCCTCCATTGAAAATGCAGCCACCGCAGCCAGGATTCGATCCTGTGACAGACAGACAGTCAGACAGACAGACAGACAGACAGACAGACAGACAGACAGACAGACAGACAGACAGACAGACAAGCAGACAAGCAGGCAGGCAGGCAGGCAGGCAGGCAGGCAGGGCAGGGCAGGCAGGGCAGGCATTAAAAAGGCACTATAAAAGCTGCTCTTCCAACTTACACTGTGACTGTGCTGCGCATTCCGCGCAGGCTTGGGTTTAGTTGATTGGCGACAGTGTTTTTTTTATTCAGTCACGTCAAGGTACGAAAAATGCGTGTATTTTCAGCAACTCTAATATTTCTCTAACCCATTCTCTCTAACCCATTCGATCTTAACGCAAAAATATTCGTCATTTGCACAGACAATCAGGAAAAACAGCAACAGTGCACTATATATGACACCAGATGTTGGCGCGTTCGGGTAACTTTTTTTAGCGCGCCCGTGATTTGTGTCGGGGTCCATCACGGCTCCGCAGACGTAATTACGTCACGCAACTGACGTTGAAAAATGTATACTGACAGATTGCAAAGAAAAGATTGGCAGATCCCATGTACTGTTCGAATCGATTATATGTGAAGCATGAATGAGCAAAATTGATATATCACTTTCAAATCAGCACACTCTTACGAGGCCAAAGTAAGTTCAGCCATACACGACTTCCATGTCGTCATTATTATGCTTGTTTGGACGTGTCAATAATCGTTGTCGTCTGTTCACGTTACGTATGGTACCAAATTGGTATATCTGGAGATAGCAAAACGGCCGCGCGCACGCTATGCGCATAGCATGTGGTCATGTTTTACATGACACGCATGTCGTAGTTATCATGTTTGAACGTGTCATTTACTATTGTCGTCCATTCACGTCACGTAATACCAAATTTGGTACATGTGAGGCTAGCGAAACAGTCATGAGTGCGTCACAAGCGTGGCATTTAGTCATGTTTTTACATGGCACACATCTCACAATCATGTTTGCACCAGTCATATGCCTTCGTCACCCATTCACGTTCCATAACACCAAATTTGGTATACGTGAAACCAGCAAAACGACTTCGAATGCATCATGAGCGTGGC
The DNA here is from genome assembly GCF_043290135.1 of Rhipicephalus microplus. Classification (NCBI taxonomy): domain Eukaryota; kingdom Metazoa; phylum Arthropoda; class Arachnida; order Ixodida; family Ixodidae; genus Rhipicephalus; species Rhipicephalus microplus. The sequence goes on from NW_027464590.1 coordinate 191,676, forward strand.
ATGTAGTCATGCTCATGACTTACATGACATGCATCTCATGATTTACACGTTAGGGTCATGTGATATCATACCAGTTTTGGAATATTTCATGTAAACAAAACTACTGCAAGCGCAGCAAGGCAAGAAATCATAACACTTGACGGATGCCGGGTCGATGAAGAACGAGTCCCAACAAAAAACGTAACGATTACTTATTAACGTGGCAGTAGCAGCAGGGAAAGCATGCCGATGCAGCGCTCGAAGAGTTAGAGAAACAATCAGGGAAATAAGCCAGGCAGCTTTGGCCTTATAACCACCTGTGGTGACGTCAGACCCCGGTATAACAGCGGTGGCACTGTTCCTTATCGGACGGGCGTTCCAGGATGCCACCGAGTCATGCTGGGTGCGCCGGTTTGTGCTCAGTGTGTCGCCACAAATTCATGACATGCATGTCAAGATTTTCATGTTATCGCATATACTCGTCATACAGTCATGTTATGTCATACCAATTTTTGTATCGATATCCTTATTGAAACGGCTAGGAGAACTAAAAGTCACAGATAGATAGATAGATGGATAGATAGATAGATAGATAGATAGATAGATAGATAGATAGATAGATAGATAGATAGATAGATGCGCTCAAAGACGCTGAAGTTTGCTAAGAAATCCATTAAAAATTAGTTGGCGGATCTCACGTACACTAGGAATCGATAATATGCGAAGCACGAATGAGGAAAGTTGATATGTCACTCTAAAAGTAGCACAATGTTACGAGGTGGAAGTAAATGAGGCCGTATATGACTTACGGGCCATAATTATCATGTTTGGATGTGTCGTTTACCTTCGTCATTCATCGACGTTACGTAACGCCAAATTTCATATATGTGGAGAAAGCAGAATGGCCGTGAGCGCATCATGAATGACCTAATATACTCCAATGTAGCGTTGACGTGAGCACGCGTTAGGCACAGCGATGCTACGTGAGCAAAACGCGAGCTCTTTATAGTCTGATCCCGGCACGACCGGTCCGACCAGCGTCCGTCGGAGTGGCCCGATGGCAACCGGCACTGAAATCGACATGCTGCATTTCGCGCTGATGGGTTACCCAGAAAACACAGCGTTTCCCTCTTTTCGTGATGGTAGGACGCAGACACGCTGAAACGCGCATGTGTGAAAGCAACGCAGTGTGGCGCGCGCCTGTGTGTACATGGCAAGACCAGCACCGGGCGTGGCAACGCCGGCGTAACGCGACGAAATGACCGCCAGCGAGCACGCGCACCGCGTCACGTCGAAATGTATTCTTGACTGTGGTATGTAGTCATGTTTTAACATGAAACGCATATCATGATTGTCATGTTTGCACCAGTCACATACCTTCGTCATCCATTGACCTCACATTATACAAATTTGGCATTTGTGAAGCTTGCGCAACGACCAAGAGCGCATCTTGAGTGTGGCATGTAGTAATGTTGGTAAATGACACGTATGTCATGATTATCATGTTTGGATGTGTCATTTCCCTATGTGTCATTTCCCTATGTTACTGAACTTGCTAATACGCGTGGCGTATTACCAAGTCCAGTACATGTGAAGCTAGCGATACGGCAGTAAGCGTATCAAGAGCGTAGCATGTAGTCATGTTGTTACATGACAGGCATCTCATGATTACCATGCTTGCACCACTCTTATACCTTCTTCATCCATTTACGTTCCATTATATCAATTTTGGTATAAGCGAAGCTAGCGAAACGGCCACGAGCGCATCATGAGCGTGTCATGTAGTTATGTTGTTACATGACATGCATGTCATGATTTGCATGTTAGTGTCTGTCGTTTGTGTTTGGCATGCAATCTTGTCATACCATACCAGTTATGCGACTTGCCATGTTAACGAAACCACTGCAAGAGCTGCAGGACCCTGAAAAGTGAATCGTGACATTCATGACATACGTGCCATGATTTTCATGTTATGACTGTTTAGATACGTTCTTCATACCGTCATGTTATGCCATACCAAGCTTGGTATCGATACCAATACCGAAACGGCCAAGAGAACTAAAAGTCGTAGGTGGCTAGATTGATAGATAGAGAGATAGATAGATAGATAGTTAGATAGATAGATAGATAGATAGATAGATAGATAGATAGATAGATAGATAGATAGATAAGCTCAAAGTTAAAAAAAAGCCCTCACAAGACGGAGGTCACCTATTGCGCTGCCACAGCCGCGTTTACGAAAAGAGTGCGCTGCTAATACATGACGCCGAAATAACTGTGATGGTTGTTCGTGCTTGTCCTGTTTGTACTCGTTTACTCGTTTCGCGCCTCTTTTTTTCTATTGGAACAGCGCGCTTTTGGTGTCGAGCTGTCGCAGTGGTTAGTCCACGCTCGTTCTGTGTATTCAAAATACATGCGTGTTTCCTGCTCTTGGTGTGCGCTGCAAGTTCCGAGCTGCTTCCGTTCCCAACCTGACTTTGAAATTAGTTGCCGTTGCTGAAAAGAAGCACAATATACACTGAACTACCTGTTTAAAGGCATACTTCGCTTTCGTGTTATACTGATTCGTATATAGAACAATCAGCCAGCTTTTTTTATTGTCTTCTGTTTACGCCTCAAATCTTTCGGCAAACTATTTCTAACTTGCCTGACATATTTCTTGTTTTTTGCAGCTTCTTAGCAAGCTCATTTGAGTAGATTTTGCAGTAGTTATGTAATAGTGCTGTTAATTTCCACAGTGTTCATAGTTCGACACACTAGTGTAGTTGGCATAAATGGCTCCTCAGTGTTGCCCGCAATTCGCAACATCTTCCTAAACGTATCTGATATAATAGGTTTATTCGCATACTTCCACATGCATTTTTTAATTTGAAATCAAACTTTTGCAGCTGTGCTACTGGAAAACCTGGTGAAGAGTCTCGCACAGTTACCCAGTGACTCTCGTAGCGCTGTGGTTATCTTTTGATATTGTTTAGCATTGTTGTTATTGCAGTGGGGCAGGATAGTATCGTGAGATTTTAGCGTTAGGGAATGTGAAGTGCCAGGTAATGACAAAGGTTGTTATATTACGGCTTTGTAGGTGGAGGTGGTGGTGTTCTTGTGGCGTCTTTGACGTTACGTGGCAGCTGCTTTAGCACCTTACCACGCATAGCCCCTGGATTTGTGGGGCCATTCACTTCACCTTGCTTTACGTGAGTTAAACGCCCCACCACGGTGGTCTAGTGGCTAAGGCACTCGGCTGCGAACCCACAGGTTGCGGGTTCGTATCGCGTCTGCGGCGGCTGCATTTCCTATGGAGGCGGAAATGCTGTAGGCCCGTGTGCTTAGATATGAGTGCACGTTAAAGAACCCCAGGTGGTCGAAATTTTCGGAGCCCTCCACTACGGCGTCTCTCATAATCATATGGTGGTCTTGGGACGTTAAACCCCACATATCAATCAATCAATTACGTAAGTGTGAGATTGGCTTGCCCACACTAGTGAGCAGATGCAGACTGAGCGTTGACGATGCCTTGATTGCATTGTTCCTCACTTTCTGCAGCTGCTGCCTTGGCCTTCACTTGGAACAGCTCTAGCGGTGTTCGCTTGGCTTGCCACACTTGTGAAGAGGAGGTTCGTCTCTCAGCCTTCTGCTTGGACTTTCTAGATGATGTTGCCACGTGGAGCACGATGACCGGTCACCAGAGAAATGCCGGTGGGAAGAGGAATCAGGTGAGTTGCGAGACCCTGGTGGCCTGTCTTGCGTGATGTACGCGTCAGCGCCATAATTACAAAGCGGTGTTACTAATTAAATTATTACTGAAATTGCTTCTTAGTTTTTTGTGTTGAATATATTGTTTGAGACATTGGCCGTTTATTTCAACACGCATGTTCTGAAGAATGATAGCGTTGTTTTGGGCCTACATATAGCGCATCATTGTGGGTGCGATGAGGACACTTTAGATCTAAAAATGAACAAAATGTCAGTCCCCGAAAGTGATACGCACTTAAAGAATCAAGCTTTCTTCCGCATAATGCAGGAACCCTGGTGATTGTATATATATATTAATTAAGATATTCTAAGCATAACTTCACTGCTTCAGAGAAAGAATTCCTTAGTGTAATTCACAACAGGTCATGTTTCTGCCGCCAGCCTTTTCTCTTTAGCATTTTTTTTATTTCTGCCTGCGTGCGTGTGCGTGTATGTGTCCGTGTGCGTTCGTGCGTGTGCATATATGGGGAAATGAGTAGATGAAAAAACAAAAAAAATGTGTATTTTGATAATCACCTGGGCAGTTATTGATGTTTCAGTCGGTGTGCTCTCAGGAAAGAGAAGAAAAGGAAGAAGGAGCGCACAGTCTCCACAGTGAAGCCGAGATCACCGTTGTGGCTATATGCACGAAATATGCGACCCTCACGTATTTCTGAACGTCGTCCGAGGAGCTTTAGCGTACCATTATATCTGGGTGTTGCTATGAATGATCCATGTTTTGCGAGTGACACTGAGATTTTCAACTTAACGCAGGCATGCTGCAACACACCGTCTTTTATATTTTTATATTTCTACGCTATTGTTGAAAAAGCCCCTTACACGAAAGTGTTCGTATAAGGACATATCAGGATCAGCCATTCCCGATGTGGGACGCACTCGTTGCGTATTTTACAAAACGGGCACTTGGAAGAGAGAAGCTTTGTGAATTCAACTCATATTCTTTATGTTTGCCGGCATTTCAGGATTTCATCGAGCGAGGTTTCTTTAAAACGCAGTTACTCGACCTCCCATGTTTCTCACCTGGGCTTTATTCTCTATACATTTTTTTCATAAACATTGTCCATGCTAGATTTTAAAATTTCCGTCGAGAAGAGAATGAAAGAGCGTGAAAGACACTGTGACCTGGCGCGAAGCGTCTGAAGCACCACAATAAAAATATTTTAGAAACTCTAACATAGTTGCGCTAGCACCATAGCATAAGCAAGTTACGCACGCCCTTTTTTGTTGACAGGGCTGTCGGATGCGCCGCCGCAAACATTGCCTCATTCGGACTCTTCTCCTCGGACCATGTTTCGTTCCGGTGTCCGTGCGCCTCTGTTTTACCGGGTGTCAAACGCACCAAGTCATCCCAATTGACTCGAACGTGTCACGGCTTTCCATCGCAAAAGGAGTCTTTTCATTTTGTTCTGCGTTTGCCGTGTAAAGAAAAACAACAACGCTACTCTGTCTACGACACTGCTTGGAGCAAGCATCCATTTTTTCTCCTATGACAGCTTCAAGCTGCAATCGGACACTACGCTCGACGCTTTGCGTTTCTTGTGTACCTCACCTCGACACCAAGCTAAGCTAGCTTCGCGTCTTTTCTTTGTCCTTTGTGAGTTTTTTTTCTTTCTGCCGAGACCTCATACATATCACCCGTTCACCATAGCAGCACGGCCTCAGCTTTTTTTGCTTATTCAGTTTTCGACAGATGCAGTTTGATTTCATGCCGTGGCATGTTTGTTGAGTGCATATACAGGGCCGTATTGGGTATGTGTCGTTGTTTGATTGGTACATTACAGTAGAAATAAATCTGCGCTGAAAAGCAAAAGCAACCAGTGCAGTTTGACAGGTTTACAATTCAATCGAAACTCAGCAAAGAAAAGAACAGAAACAGCTAATTTGTTGTGAGTGAGTGGCTTAACAAAAATGACAGTCCATGTCGATGTTGTATTGCAACGCTGAAAGGCTCTCGGAAAGCGTTTGTCAGTTGACCGGTAGAAGGTTCAGTGAACCTTTGAGATTAGGAAACCAACTGCAAGTGTGAACGCAAAAAAATGAAACTTAGGAGAAACTACAGAAAAGACAAGTCACCACAATTAGTTGATCACCATTAGTCGACCCATCGAATAACTTGTATATTTTGCAACTCTACATTACATCCGCTTACTGTGTTGTGCCAGCAAATAAAACGTGATATACGGGCTTGATTGTCTGTAGTATGTTATTCTTAATGTACAAAAGTAACATATTCAGTTTGCTCATCACATGAAACAATTGGAAAATAATGGTTGTGTGCTAAGATTTTGGGGGTGACTGTTGTATCGTTCGAATCATCGTAATACTTTCTTCTGTAACGTAACATTTTATAGTTCTGTGCTGTAGTTGTTCTGCAATACAAAACACAATAACAGCATGAAGTAGAACAAAGTATATTATAATGCTTGCTTCACCCAAAGGGGTAATAAAGGACATAGTCTGTGTATACATCCAACGCTTCTACCTATATCTGCTGCTAGTTTTTTTATGTTTTCATTCCAAGAAAGGTCTTCCTGGAAACCCACGCCCAAGAATTTTCGTCCCTTTACTTGTTATAAAGGCTGACTCTCAAACGAGACACTTAGAATAATGTTTCGTGGCTTGGTGATAGGCGCAAACACAAATTTAGCTTTATTCGCATTGAGCCACAGCTTGTTTAGCTTAAGCCAGCAAAACAGGTAATTTAGATATGTGTTTACAGTACTTTCAAGTTCAGAGATTGAGTAAACAGAAAAAAACATTGCTGTCATCAGCATACATGATTTAGGAGAACCCGGAATATCACATATGTCGTTACGTAAACTCTAATTAAGAGAGAGCTAATTACCAATCCTTTGGCACACTTTGTTAACATTGGCACGCGGTGGATATCTCTTGATTGATAGAAAAATATTGATAGCGGTCTCTTAGGTAATTTTGTGGTAACGTATTAGCAACGCCACGCACATCGTAGTTATTAACTTTTTCTAAACGAACGCTATGATGCACAGTGTCGAACGCTTTTCAAAAATCAACGAAATGTTCGAGCGTGTAAAGCTTTTTTTTTAAACCGCTTAATATCTCAATTTAATTAAGTAATGCAAGCTCGCTAGATTTACATTTGGGAAAGCCAAATTGCTGTAGTGTACAGATAACCCCAGTCGGTATGCTAAGAGTTAGAATCACCGCATATGAGTAGGGGGTTGCGGCTCTCGATGCAGTGAATTCTCTTCAGTAGATCATCGATATTGGCCATGGCCTGGCGTGGAGTGTGGTAGATATAAATATTGGAGGTGTGCCGAGTTTTGTGAGGATGATCTCTCTAAGGATGCATGAGGTGGGCGAGGTGATGGTGTGTCTTCGGTAAAAAAATGGGCGGTGAATGAGTGGGGACACTCGGGGAGCGTCGGTGGTGTCTGAGTGTACTGCACGGTAACTGGGAAGTTTAGCTTGTTGTTGCGTGTCTTGTAACAAAAGAAGTTTAGGTATGGCAGGAAGGATTTGTACTGTAAAGGGTGTGAGTTAGATGGCAGGTATGGCGGGTTTTTTTAGGTTAGCTGGCTCCCCGTCATCGTCCACACAGCTGATCTTCGCCTGTGAGCAGACGCGTTCTTGTAGATGGAACGAATGTTTATTTACCTGATGAGAAATATGAAACTGTACAGAAATTCAGCTCTTTTGTACAAAACGTCTTCGGCTTTTATTGCCCGTCGATTCCTTACACGACCGCCCGAAGAAGGCGGTGACCACTGTTGCCACGAATCAGGACCACTGTAGCCACGAATCAAGACTACTGTTGCCACGAATGGCCGCTGACACGAACGTCAGCAGGGATCCATGGCTGCGTTCAGCTACCGTGTTTCCAGAAGTTTCTCGAACTCGTCAGGCCAGGTGGTCGATCTCTGAGAACTGCGACTGCGACGCCTTCCCAAACTTCCGAACTGTTGGTGATTTGTCACGACCTCGCGTAGGGGAGAACGGCTGTCTGGAGAGGTTGACTTCATAAGAACAGCAACAGGGACGTCGTCTCACGCTTTTCAACCCCGTTCAACAAAAGGGTTGTTTGCGACAGTTCCGTCGAGTTCCTCGTAACCTGGCCACTACGAACTGCCTGAAACACCTACAGGGCAGCGTCGTGCGTGGTGCTTCGAACCAGGCGTTGATGAGGTTGAAAGCATTCTAGCCGACCAGATTGCACACAATGGCGTCTGCTGAGACGAACTGCCCGGCTAAACTTAACAGCTCCTGCACCACCCGAGAAATCTCAGCTGGCCAGCAATCCCAACCGCTGGACACGAAGAGAATGGCTGGTGACGAGGGCTAGGGCCAGGCCGAAAACCTCCAGCTGCAAACTCACAACCAACTTCCAAACCACCTCACTATGACTGACAGCAGCGAAACAAACTTACAACATAATACCATGCCGCAGTCAAGTGTATTAGACTCGCTCAAATCCCTCCAGGCTCCTCCAAAACGCAAACAAATGAAAAACCCTCTATACTCTCAAATTTTGACACAATTTCGCACCGACAAAGTAACAACAATCATGGATGTAGAGATGCTTACTGAAGATGGATAAATTTGCCGTGCGAAAAAAGCACGAAGGCAAATACAATTTGGCCCCAGATAACCATAAACAACCTCTTTCAAAACTAGCTTTTTTTTATCACCCTCTTTATTACGTCTTAACTCACATCTGCCATTTTCATGAATTTATTTCAAAAAACACAACCGGCTCGAATGCTGCCAGACCCTATACACAATGCATATGTGCGTTTTCTAAATTTTCTCAAAGCATACTGGAAATGGAGACGCTATTACCCATTGTTGGACACCCTGACGCAAAGGCAAAGTCTCCCACAATCAGTCAAACTACGTCTTTCAACTTTTAGAAATGTATTCCTGCCCGCAACCTTCGGTAAAGCGTGACACTAAGCTCGAAAGATCACATGATCTCTGAGCAATCACTAAAATAACAAAAAATATACGTGTAATAAACCTCGCGTATACGAACCCGCTCGTTTGCTGAATGTTGCCTCATGTTAGCCACTGTTTTTAAAGAACGCACCGGACTCATTTGTGTGCCCTAGCTCAACATCATACTCTCATCTAGAGGGTGCTAGCACGATACCACCACCTCTCCATAGGCCATTTTCCTTTAACTCGAATACACTCAACTAAAAATGTGCTGAACTCAAATGTTCAAAAAGAACACAAAGAAAGCAATTCTAGATGCCATACACGCCATGAGCACCTAAGAAAACTTGCGTAACTTTTGCACTAAAACCATGTACGTGATGTTTTTGTGACATGAGCAGTTGGGAAATCACTTTTCGGTTTATTCTAAAATCATTCCTTGAAATTCTCAGTTACTCTTAAGATTGTATAAAACTTCGCACTACGCTAAAGGGCTCGAAGCATACAAACCTCGGCTCCGCTTGACAAAGCTACCACAATTTCAAAACTATCGAGAGTAGAAATCTTCATTCACGAATAATTTGCTCTTATTTCAAAGAAAAACTCATCGCACGCAGACGGCTAACTGATGTGGTTTACTGCATCTGCACAACGCTTAACATCATAACTCAAAACTCCTACAATGCTTACAAATACGAGATGTGAAAAACTAGTCGCGAAGAGGGCATAGGAATAATACTTTCAAACCAAAAATAAACAAAAAAACCTGCTTCTAAGAAAGGTCCTGTGTCCCACTTTCCAGCTTACAGCTGACCCTAATTCTTCAGTCATTCACGCGGCGGTCGTAGTCTTGGCGGATTTTGAATACACCCTAGATCACAGCGTGCATGTGCCGAAAGTTGTGACTGCGCAGTCAGGCCTCATTTGCGATATCAGCCTGCTTCTGTCTGTATGGCGGAGCAAGGCCTAGGAAAGAGTGGTGATGCCCTTTTTGGGCTCGCACCCGCGCAGTGTTTAGTTACTGGGGTCCTTCTTCTAGGAGCCCTTCGACACTCCTGTCCGTGCAAAGCTCTAAATCTCTATCGCACATTCCGTCGCGAGGATGCGTGCTGCTACCTGCCATTTTGCCGCTAGTGCCTTAATGCACGACACAAAGGCCTGTTCGTTGCGAGAGAGATAAAGATGCAAAAAAAAAAGACTGAACTGGCAGACGAAGTATTCTCCTCTCGTTCGCCCGGCTGCTTGCCACTTTTTCATGCTTTCACTTTGTCGTGCACGTACGCTTCACACTTTTACGGTGACGATTGTGGCTGACCTTCTCCGCACTGCCATGGAATTCTCGAATTCTGTCATTGGTGGTTTTACAGTTAAAAGGCATTCCATGAAAGTCTCTGTGAATAAAACTGTAAGACTAGTGCTTTTCATGTGATTTCATTCGCGAACCCGCTTTCTTTTTACTTTTCGTCTGGTGACTCGGACGCAAGCAAACTTACTTAGACGTCGATGCAAAATGCCTAGTACTACTTGCTACGCTCAAAGGTGTTGAGCCTTCTTTTACGCGGTCAGTACTTTTTGTCTCGCCTACGTCTCTTGCGTCTGCGCTGCTTCTTGTGACTCATTTTTGAGCTTCCCGCCAGGTTCTCAAGCTCACCAGCGATCTGAAAGCTTTCGTCAGTGGTCTCACCCACGCAGTCTAAACAATTTTTGAAGAGAAAAAATCATCTCTTCCACACATCAGACTGGCTGTCAGGTTAACACACTTAATGCAGCTGCTTTCCTTAAAAAAATTCGCTCGCATTCCTGGGAGCTGTCTGCAACTGCACTGTTCTCCTCACTCTCTACTTTAGCTGCTTCTCCTGAGCTTTCTACACTGTTCTTGACTGCTTCGGCATTGTTTGCAAGATCCACCGTTGCATCAACGTCAGTTGAGGTGTAGACCAGCTTGTCCACAGCTATAGTAGCTGTTTGACTAACACTCAACTGGCACAGTACCTTGTCGCACTTGCTCTGGCCTTCATCGGCCTCTCTACATTGCGCAGTCGTTCGCAGCTCTCAAACACGATTCATCCTTGAATTCGCTGGTATTGTCACACGTCCTAGCTTTTTCTACGGTTCCGAAAATGCACCTCATGCATTCGTTCACCGCACTCTCATGTGCTACACTTGCGGATGGCTGAATCTTCCACCGAATTGCCTCAACAATCTGTTCAAGTAGTTATATCTCTAAGTAGAGTGCTCATTTACGCTGCTATCTATCGCGCTGACATCTGTCTATCTCGTTTTAGGGGCGACGCTCCTTAAAGCGGCACCTGTTCGTCCCTCACAGTCGTAGTCATAGTGTGTAACCAGTGTTACATTTTGACCTGCAAAGTGGTGCCGGTGGGAGATTTTTTCTGTGCTTTGTTGAACAATAAAAAGTTCGCGGCGTGCGCGTTAACTAAAAGCCAAATGCTCCTGTCTCTCATTTCCCATTAGCAGCCATTGGCATGTACATTGAGCACTATGTGACAGAAGAAGGTTGCTACGTTACACTCGCTGGGCGTAACCCCCTTGGTTTTAGAAAGGTTTAGCGAGCGTTGGGCCGCAGTGCCATGAATACATTGAACTAGTATATACCATGAACTCGAGGTGGATAAAGGTGGGAAGTAGACCCGAAGTGCAAGCTGTAAAAAAGTGTGCGTGTGCCACCTCTCGTTTAGTCCTTGGAATGTACGCTGGATCGCGGTGCTTCTATATGGGGAATATATGATGAAAAGATGCGAGATGGTGGTACTTGGAGAGTTGAATAGATGGACGAACGGACACACAGACAGATGCATGGTTGGACGCATGAACGGATGCAGAGGCGGATGCATGGACAAACGCAGGGACGGACGCACGAACAGATGCACGCACGGACGGGCGGATGAACGCATGAACGGTCACACAGACGGACGCATGGACGGACGGAAGCAAGAACGAATGGACGGACGAACGCTTAGCCACACTGGCCATCATTCACTCCATGGATATGCCCCCAATTTTAGATGCGGAGCATCTAATACTCGAGGCTTGTAGTGCGGCGCCGTCCGCAAGCTTCCTCCTCCTTCTTCCACCATCTGCGCATCCCTTCCTCCTTTACACACCGCGCGCGCTTCACTCCTCCACCATCTGTGCACCCTTCCTCCTCTACACACCGCGTGCGCTTCTCCTCTTCACAAACATTCGCTAGCTGTATAATGTAGCGCGCATGCGCCGTCACGCTTCGAAAACATCGGCAGCTGACGCGCGCGCATGCGCTGTCTCGCTTCGAGAACATCGGCAGCTGACGCGCGCGCATGGGCCGTTGCGCTTCTCCCCCTTCTCTAACATTCGACAGCTGACAGTGCATGCGCCGTCGCGCTGTATAAATACTCAAGGTCGGTGCTCGCTCGCTCAGTTGCCGCTCGTCGGTTGGTTTGTACGGCGCGTCGACGTCCGAGGTCGCAATGATCGACGTCCCTTCGACCAGCGCCGGCCAAAGTGTTGGCGTAACCGCAACCAAGTCGTCGTCCGAAGACAAGGCAGCGCAGAGAAGAGCTCGCGACGCCGAACGTAAGAACTCGCGACGCCGAACGTAAGAGCTCGCGACGCCGAACGTAGGAAGATGCTCAACTTAGAGAACGTGAAGCCGCTGAGAGACGTCAGCGTCGAGCAGCAGCACCGGATTCGGCCGCTTTGAAACGTAAGCGTCGACAAGAGGACCCGGACTTTCGAAAACGGGATACGTGTCGTACGTGTTCACTCATTTAACACCCCTCCTACAACCACGTTAACCAATTTAGCCAGCGACCCAAGTAAGTCGCAATTTAACACCCCATTTCACAACCACGTTAACCAATTTAGCCATCGACCCAAGTAAGTCGCACTTTAACACCCCGTTAACCAATTATATGCTCCGCATCCTCCTCAGTGTTCCCCCGAGGGAAGCTGCGGGCAATTTTTTTTTTATGCTCACGCTTCACCTTGGTCCTATCGGAGAAACGCGTACCTCTCTCACTCTTGGCTACACTCCCAAAACACTGTCGCGCGTTTTTCTCCGCATGAGCGTTCGTGAGCTTGTCCAACTCGTTTTGATTTCTCTTCAAAGGGTGGTGCACCATATTTTGAGGCTATCCCAAGCCTGCAGTGGGTTTCCTCTGTATGCAAGGACTCTCCACACGAAAAGTCGGACGCAACAAACGCGTAGAATATATTTCATTCGCTTTAAAAGTGTAGCTGAATTCTCACTCTCGCGATCTAGGCAAATCGCTTGCATAACAACACTGACGTATCAAAATAGGAGAAGCAACGGCAGTTGTCACGACGTCACACCAGATTTGTAGTCACGTGAGTAACATCCGCCATCTCCGAAATGCATTTTGTGAACAAGGAAAGAACTAGTATTCCTGCCGTTACGAGTGTGCTGACTAGCTCTGTGGATTTCGGGCCGACCGGTTGTGCCCCCACGATCTCCGACGACAGTGCAGCTCTGGCTGAATGGGCTCACCCTACGCCATTTCCTGACACTGACGAGAGCTCTCGCCGAGTGGCACCCTGTCCTCGGGCTCCTGCGATCGTCTCCATCTTTCTTATCTCCTCTTCCGTCAATCTTTGTCGTTCGCTGTTCCTGCGCCTTGCTCTCTCCTTCCTCTCTCTATCTCTTTACCTTTTAATTCCATCCTTTTAATCCCTCCTTTACCCGCCCTCCTCGTGAGGTACTGATGTGGTGTCCTACCCTAAGAGACAGTTATTGGGATCACATTTCTCTTCTTCTCATTTACAATCACTCACTCACGAGTGTGCTGGCGTCCCTTGCAGAGACACTGTGCGTCCGTCAAGGACGCTGAGCGTAAAGTAATATAGTTGCCCTGAGTGATTTCGAAAAGACACTCGAAGCGTCGTTCAGAGACGCTGCGCGCGTCCAACAGCGGGGCTCTTTCAACCTCCATCAGCATCCCAGCGCCCATCAAAGGAAGGTGCATCGAGAGTCTGGCGGCGTCCTCGTCGACGTTCTGTACATACGTTGTAAATATAAACGCTTTGTTTCCTTCTTCGTGTTTTTGGCCTTGCCACTGCCTTGATGCTACTGCAGCTGGCCAGGCGCTTGGTGTGGCACGTGTTTATGAGAGCAGACGAAACGCAAGACGATGTGCATCACAGCCTTGTACGCTCACGTGATCAAGCCACCTATGCATCGACGTAACCACCCCATTCAGCACCACAAAACTGAAACCGAAAATGGTCCACAAAATTAGAGTAATATTAAACTATTGAGCGAAAATGCACGAATTTTGGTGTGGGTATCATGCTTCCTGGAGCTGAAGGAAACGCTTACACCAAAGAACACGCATGCCAGAAATTCGGTGGCACCACCCCTTTAACTTTCATGCCGAAGCACGACAGCAAAGCTGCCTTGCTTCTTCATATTTATCGAACTCTTCCTCGGCAAGGTATCCTATCCTACCAAGCAAGTTACACGGAAGAACACTGTATGAGGCAATAGACCGATAGACTTTGTCGAGCTCTAGATCTGTGCAAACCTTTTCGTAAGAGATAACGCTCTACATTTTTGTTTTCTCGGAATGCATGAATCCTCAAACTCATTTAAGACCATCGGAAACTTTGGATTGCTTTTCTTGTCTCTTCGCGTTTTCGTTCTACTTTCTTCTTCCATTGCTCTCTCTCCTTCTCTCATGCCATTTTTTCCTTTCCTTCTCTTTCTTACTCCTTTTTCTCTCTTTCCCTTTCCCTCTACTTTCTACCACTTTTGTCTCCTTCTTTCTCTCTGATTTTTTCGTTCCTCCAACTATTTGAAAGCTTTTCACGCGTATTGAATGTCCTTCTCACTGGCTTATTGCAAAATCACCTTCTAAACATGTGACCTGCCCATTCTGTCCTCAACCTGAATACCTAGGCCTGCAAAAACATACAAAAGACCATCTTTTAGCAGTGTCTTAACCTCCATGATTGCTGTTCTACTTTGGTCCTGCATCTCACACATAATCAAGTGATCCGTCTAACTCCCTCGATACTCACAAATAGGTGATCTCCCAAACTCACACACAATCCAAGAATGAAGCCTGCGAAGCCAAAGCAGAGACCAAGCACTAACCACAACAGATCGCCATGTTGCAAAGGTCATCTCACCGCTGCAAACCATTTGTAAAGAGTAGGAGGTCGATGGCAGGCACGGCGGGTTTCTTTAGGGCAGCTGGCTCCCCGCCGTCGTCCACACAGCCGATCAGTGAGGAGATGCGTTCATGGAGATAGAACGAATGTTTATTTACATGATGAAAAAAATGGAGCTGTACAGAGATTCAGCTCTTATGCACAAAAAGCCTTCGGCTTTTATAGCCCGTTGATTCCTGCACGACCGTCCGAAGAAGGTAGTGACCACTGTTGCCACGAATCAAGTGACGTTAAGTCTCAGTTATCCACCCAAAGAGTACACATAATGAACCACTTGGCTGATCAGCAATACGGGTGCCAAAGTCTAATGGGTAACACAAGCGCACCTCACAATGACGCACCCGGCGCTCGCCTTCAAGACTTCGCAGGGCGAGGGGGTAGTGTCCAGTGGCGAGGGTAAGTAGAGGTCCTCTGGGGAGAAGATGCCACTGACACGAACATCAGCAGCGGTACATGGCTGCGTTCACCTACCGTGTTTTCAGAAGTTTCACGAACTCAGTGGGCGAGGAGGTCGATCTCTGAAAACTGCGACTGTGACGCATTCCCACGCTTCCGAACTGTTGGTTCTTTGCCACGACCTCGCGTAGGGGAGGACGGCTGGCTGGAGAGGTTGACTTCATGAGAACGGCAGCAGTGACGCCGTCTCACGCTTTTTGTTCCCGTTCAACAAAAGGGTTGTTGCGATGGTTCCGTCGAGTTCCTCGTAACACGACCACCGCGAACTGCCTGGAACACCTACAGGACAGCGTCGTGCGTGGTCCTTCTGGCCGAGCATTGACGGAGTTGAAAGCATTCTAGTAGACCGACTTACGCACACTGGCGTGCACTGAGATAAACTGCCGGGTCAAACGTAGCAGTAATGAGAGCTGGAGCGGCGCGCTATTGTTTCGAAAGCCACGGCAGTTTCATTGGAGTACGGATAGCTGGTTAAAATCATCGTGACCCGCCATATAGGAACGTGAGCGGAGCAAGGATTGGCTGCTGTGGTTCTAGGTGAAGTGATGTAGAAGGAGGAGGTGTGTGTGATGGATGTAGAAAACCGATGAAGTGATCAGCTGCAAGTAGTCTCGAGCCTCTGCAGGCAGGTCTCGAATTGCGTGAACTTACTTTCTAAGGTTTTGTTTAGGCGTATGTATAGTGCATTCATCTGTTGCTCAAAACTATTACACAGCTGTTTCTCTAGTGTTGAAAACTTGTCTTCGAGGCGCGCCCCCAAAGCTACTAATTTGACATCAAGTTTGGCTTCCAAGTTTCTGATGTGAGCCTGATAATTATTGCTTTAGTCTGAACAACATTTTTTATTATGAATCGGCAAGGAGTGCGTGGTTGAGCTGTTCGACAACTCCTCAATGGGCTGGGTTCGTGCGTTTGGGGACGACTGTTGCGGAGGAGATAAGGGGGTAGCATGGTTTCGGGTTAGGAGGGTCTCGAGACGGCTTACCTCCACACGCAGAGCCCAGAGCTACTGGTCACTGGGGTACAGGGCAGGTGGGGTGTAGTTCACTTGTATGCTCGTCTCATTGAGAGTCTTAAGCTTGTCAGCCCATGCGAGTCGGTTGGAGCTCTTGAAGTGTCTATGTTGTAGGGGCAGGTTGCTCATACCTTGAACGTGATTCTCCGTGCTGGTCTAAGGCTGGTAGGCTGCAGTGCGACATGTTGCAAGGCCTAGCACAGCGTCATTGCGCCGGCATGACGTGGCTTGGTTTATGGACTTAATGCCCTCTTGGGGCTCGCCGAAACCTCGAGAGGGGTAAGAAAAAAGCGCTCACCTTTAATAAGGCTTTCGTGTCGTTGAGGGCACTCAAGGTACCAGCGATTGGCAATTTACGCTGTCGTAGTACCCCATGCCTGTGGACTTTCTGAGGTTCAAAGCGTGGACGGGATGCCGAGACACCCGGGAGGCCTGAGATTCTGCCACAGAAGGTACATCGTTTGTATGCCGTTGGCCTTGTGCTTTGTGCGGGACTGCAGTGAGCTCGCGGCGCATGCCAAAGCGTGCTTGCTCGTGTAAAAATGTAGCGTCTGATGGCGTGTTCAGTTGTGCGTTTGGTGGCGTGATGAGTGGCGTGAATGGTGGCGTGGTCGGTGGTGTAAGCACTTTGCGAGGGCCATATTTGGTGATGTCTGAAGGAACTTGACGTAACACAATCATCTTGGACCCTTTAGGAACAGGCAGGGAGATACTGCAATAGTGCAGACTTGATTGGCTTCTGCTTCGCGGCTTCTTGCTGTATTAAAAAAAATTGTTGCAGCGCGCCTAAACAAAAAAAAACAAGCGGACAGTCTGTTTTTTAGTGCACAAGGACGAGGAAGCACTGTCCTTGTCAGTCTATTCTGTCTGTCCTTATTTGGCTGTGCTTCAACAAAATTTTCAATTATGCACGTAATTCAACTGGCCCAACTTGCCGCCTTGCTTTTTGCTATATCTTTTTGCGTAGCGACGCATCGGATGCAGTTACTTTACAACATCTTCCCTGCATACTTCTCTCTTCATTGAGTCTGTTGCAAGATGAGCACGCCCTGCAGGCGGAGGTGGTCATGATCAAGACTTCTGCAGCTTATAGTGCGCGTTTTACACTGACTAGCAACGGAGAGCAGATCCAAAGAATATATTTCACGTTTGCATCAGATCAGTCTTGGTCGGTCTTGAGAACAGACAGCATAAAATTATGAATGCCTCCCTCCAACTAGCTTGGCGTCATCCGACAACACAAAGATGACGCCCGATTGCAAAGAATTTGAAGCGTCACCTGACGCTCCACCGTAATCATTTGTGGTGGGTGTCTGTATGTCTGTCTGTACGTAACCAGTAACGGCATCGAGTACTCTACAAAGCACCATACGATACCCCAAACGGCTGACCCCATCCGCAGCGCCCACCAATGCTGCCCGAAATTCAGCGTTCATACTTGTGCGATTGTCGATTAAAAAGCAATTAGTGCGCATGCCTGAGGCACCATAACAACACGCATATAATCTTTATGTGCACCTTTTAATGAAAAAGGCATACATAAGTAATTCTAAGGACCGTAGCGTGAATCACGCTGCGCTGACGATGCAACGCTTGAACGCAAAGGCAAGTGTTTTCAACTCTTTGCTAAGGCGACACGGTGGTGGCACCTGCCCGTCACCTTGCGTTCTGCACCTTATCACCTCTGGGACGGGCGCACACGCCCGTCTCAGAGCCACGCGCTTCGGTTTTTCAAGATAACTGCCAGATAGCGTTCATGTCTGTCGTGTGATGTCACTTTATGCGCTCGTTCCCCTCCGCTGTACGCTCAAGGCACTCTAAAGCAGGGCCTTCGGAATACTATTCACGAATTTTCTTGCGCAGAACATCAAACGAACGTTTTGTTCACTCAATCAAAACGCAAGACTATCGTCTTCCAACGATAATTGCAGATTAACATGCAGCTATGGGGGCCAATTTTTTATTCAGCGAAATGTTATGAAGGGGCGCCTAATATAAGTACAAATTCATGCACACACATACGCAAAACAGCCGCGTATGTTTTAGATTAGCAGTTGTTTACAGTGGCCAAACGATATCACCGGCAAAATGAATATTATCACCACCAAAACCTGTAAGCTGACACGAAGGGCTAAGATGTGCACTGGTGCGTGCGAGGATGGTAGCCGTTAACACTCGTGAACAAATCACCTTCAGTGGATGCCGCTAACTACAGTATGTGTTATCCCGAAATAATGGCTGTATCATATGAGTAAATATTCAATGCTTATAAAATTGGATAGCCAGTACTGCAACCACAATTGAGGTGGCACGAACGTTATAAGGTATATTCGAAAACTATATCTGAAAACTGGAGTGGCTCTGTGGTAGAATACTTATTTGTCACGCAGAATGCTAGGATTCGATTCTTGCTGATTCACTGTCACTGATTGTTTGCATTGGTCCGGTAAACGGATGCTATGACAGCTTTTTTTTAACGCTCAAGCGTTAAAGCTACCTAGGTATGTTCTGACCGTTTTTGGGTCTAGAGCACCTGTCTAGTGTTGCACATATCCACATACCAATGACAAATACCCGTTCCTGTGTGGGTGCCACTGTTTTTTGCAAGGGTTTCACGTCATCTTCGATGAGATTGTGACAGCCGTATCAGTCAAACCATCTGACCCTACGGTGCAAATTTTGGTTAAAAGTTATTGAGGTGAGCATGAGAGCACCTATACGTAGGCGCCTAGATATATAGATAGGCGCCAAATCTACTTGCAGTACGCGAAAAAATGCATCGCATATAAAGTAATACCACTGACCAGGAATCTTTGGATTAACAAGTAATTAAATATGTTGAGGTGCGGAAGTGAGCAGCAGAAGTCTTCCAATGCCAGAAACCAAGAGAAGTAGCTGCGCGGTGTCGCAATCCAAAAGCATCGCCACTACAGTTTATTACGGCGCATCGTTGGAAATTCTGCAGCCTTACCTAGATCACATAGGAGGTAATGACCCAGAATGTAAAGTTTTACGTGGTACGGGTACAACGTATGACGTATTGCACTCTTCCCTAGTGAATGCCGATAACTTCACAGGCAACTTTGTGTTTAAGTTAAGTCTAGGAAAAAGAAACTTTGAGCTTACCAGTAGCGAAAGTAACATTGAGAGGTGCATTTGGTGAAGCTGAGACTAAAGCATGTGTGTGTAATGGCACAGTGTCCATATTTGTTATGAAACAGAACGACAAAAGAATTGCGGAATGCAGGCGTCGCTTATGATATGAACCCAGTGGTGGCTGTCACAAGGTCGATGGTGAAAGGTACTGTCGCTCACTGAGGACCATCGTCAAGTGTTGTCAGTGCCCAGGATAAAAATCACAGCATATACATGGAGTGAATGATCATGAGTGGGGCGAAGCACCCATCCATCCATCAGTCCATGCGTTCACCCGTCTGTGCGTCTGGACAGGTGGATTGTCGTACCGAGGCACGTACAGACGGACGCATAGATAAATGGAAGCACGGACTGATGGACAGAAGAACGAACTGACCCACAAACGGAAGCATGGACGGACAGACAGACGGAGGAACAGAAGCATGGATAAATGGACGGAAGGATGAAAGCATGGATGGACAGGCAGACAGACAAACGGGTGGACAGAAGCACACATGGGTAGAGTATCGGACGAAAGCAGGGACGGATGAACGCACGAATGATCGGACGGACAGATGGACGGGTGGAAGCATGCACAGCCAGACAGACGAATGGAAGCATGGACGCACTCACAGACAGACGGACAGAAGCCCGACCACATGAACGGAAGAACAGAAGCACGAATGGGCGGACGAACCGAAGCACGGACGAATAGACAGGTGAGCGAACGAACGGTTGGACACATGGACGAATGAACAGACGCTTCGCACGACTCATCTTCATGCCCTGCTTGAATATAGTGTGAAAAAAGTTGCCAGATCCCACGTGCAGTGGAAATCGATGATACGCGAAACACGAATGCGAAAGGTTGATATGTCATTTTAAAATAAGCACGACGTTATGCGGTGGAGGTAAATAATGCCGTACATGACTTCTGTGTCATGATTATCAGGTTGTAATGTGTTGTTTGCCTTCGTCATCTATTCACTTCACGTGATACCAAATTTAGTATATGTGGAGCCAGCAAAATGACCGCGAGCACACAATGAGCTTGGTAGGTTGTCATGTTCTTACATGACACACATGTCAGAATTATCATGTTTGCACCAGTCATATACTTTTGTCATCTATTGACGTCACTTAACACCAAATTTGGTTATTGTAGAGGTAGCGAAACGGCCGCGAGCGCATTATGAAGGGCCCAATATACTCCAATGTAGCGTGGACGCGCGCGCAAGCTGGGCACAGTGATGCCGCGTTAGAAAAATGCGAGGGCTGTATAGTCTGACGCCAGGCGCGACTGGCGCGACCAGCGTCCGTCAGCGTGTCTTCCGCACGAAAGCAGACGACAGGCGCGGGCTCGGAGACTTGAGAGGCAACACGGCTCCCGACCTGGTGTATTCTACGTAGATATAGCAGGGCCTTCGCCCATGGGATTTTACACGGCCTGTGTAGTTCACCGGGAAAAGCATGTCAATGGGCTCTCCTTCCGAGCACAAAATCCAGAGCGCGCTGAGGAAGTCGCGATAGCGCTTGCTGCTACGGACCCCAACTCGAAAGTTATCATCACGGACTCCCGGAAAGCATGTGCTCATTACTTGGTAGGAGAGATATCCCCCCCCCCCCCCTAGCCAGCCAAATTCTAAAACGGGCTCTCGCTGATCCAGCTCCGAAACGCATCGTATGGGCTCCTGGCCATCAGGGCTTACGAGGTAATGAGGCCGCTGACGCGGCCGCCCGAGCGCTTACCCACCGGGCTCCTCACCTTGACTCTTATGACTCGGAGGCCAATAAACCGCTGCTGCAGTTCAAAGAAATTCTGACCTATTATCGTGACACTCACCGCCTTTACCCGGCTCCTGCAAAGGGGCTGAATAAGGCGGAGGAGCGAACTCTAAGGCGTCTGCAGACAGGTACTCTACTCTGTCCTGCAATCCTAAAACATTTCGATGCGAACACAGATGGGCGGTGCCCACACTGTGGGGGGACGTGTGATGTCTTCCACAGGGTATGGGCATGTCCGAAAAATCCCCACCTACCCCCTTCCCTACCCCTTCCCGAGAGACATGGGAGACTGCCCTCCTCAACTGCTCATCACTAGAGTCTCAACGGGCTCTGGTGAGACGGGCGCGAGTAGGGGCCTCGTCATGCGGTGTCCCGGACTAAGGACGCCGACCATGTAGCGGGGTCATGCGTTGGCCCCGTATCTCTCTCTTTTATAATAAATGTTTTTCATCATCATCATCGGCATGGCCCGACAGCAACCGGTGCGAAATGGGACATGCTGCACTTCGTGCTGATGCGTTACTCCGACAACACTGCGTCTCCCTCTTTTGGCAACGGAGGGATGCCGAACGCGCTGAAACACGCATGCGTCAAAGCAACGCAGCGCGGCGCGCGCTTGCGAGTATATGGCAAGACCGGCACCTGGCATAGGTACGCCGGCGTGACGCGGCGAAATGAACACCGGCGCGCACGAGCATCCGGTCACGTCAAAATGAATATGCACCTTGACTGGTGCATGTAGTCATGTTTTCGCATTACACGCATCTCATGATTAGCATGTTTGCACCAGTCACATACCTTCGTCATCCATTGCCGTCACGTAATACCAAATTTGGCATATATAAAGCTAGTGAAACGGCTGCGAGCGCATCATGAGTGTGGCATGTAGTCATGTTGTTACATGACACGAATGTCGTGATTATTATGTTTAGAAGTGTCATTTACCTATGTCATCCATTCACGTCCCGTAATACCAAATTTGGTATAAGTGAAGCTGGCGAAACGGCCGCAAGCGCATCATGAGCGTGGCATGTAGTCATGTTGTTACATGACACGCATGTCATGATTTTTATGTTAGGGTCTGTCGCTTGTGTTCGCCATGCAATCATGTCTTACCATACCAGTTTTGTAATATGCCATAAGAACGAAACCACCGTAAGAGCTCCAGAACCATGCAATGTAAATCGTGACATTGATGACATCCATATCATGATTTTCATGTTATCGCTAGTCAATTATGTTCTTCATACAGCCACGTTATTTCATATTGAGTTCGGTATTGACACCATTATTGAAACGGCCAGGAGAGCTAAAAGTCATAGGAGGCTGGATAGATAGATACGCTCAAAGTGGCCGAAGTTCACTAAGAAATGCTTCGCATTTAAAACACTAACGCCATCTTGTTATATTATATACAAGGACATAACACAAAACGCCATCTATTGAGCGAGTCATAATCTACATGTGGCTACATACTACATATGGAGGAGGGAACGACCCACGGCCTAAGGAGCTTCTCCCCTAAAGTGCAGCCAATCGAATAATCACGGTGATCGAAGCTCCGATGCGCAAAAATGCCTAGCCCACGAGGAAGGCAAACAGGCAACGTGTTTCATTCTTCCCACGAGCAGTCATTTTCAGGCGCTGTCTTCCGTCAAAAAGGTGACGCTGATCGAGGGAGAGAAAAGAGATGTAACCATGACGAAATGCCACCAATAAATTGCAAAACAGCGCAGGCATTGCTTCGTTCTTTCAAACAGATGACATTTCGTACCATGATTTTCCTGGAAAGGAAGACTCAAGCGCTGATCTATTCATGCTTCCTCTAAAGTACCGTGAGAACACACTGGAGCTTTCTCAGTAGGCAGGCTGGCCTGGTGATCTTGGAAATGCCAAGATAAAAGCAAGACTGCTGAGGGAGTATTACTGGCCAGGCTGTTTTAGAGATGTGGCCATGTTTCTTCATAGTTGTAACATCTGTCAGCAAACTAAGATACTTCTCGAGAAACAAAAAAAGCACGTATGACTGCAGGTACTATAACCACTGCACCGTTTCTTCGAGCCGTTGTTGACATTGTGGGGTCCTTGTCGGTGACAAAATCCGGATATAGATGTATTTTGACGGTGTTGTACCCTGCAACTAAATTTCCCGACGCATTGCTTCGGCGTTGTCTTACAGGCATCGGCCAATGTAGTAGATGGCCTCCTTTTGGTCTTTTGCCCCATGAGTTCAGCCTGTGCTGGTGGTGGACAACTACGGCGCCGCACACGACCCTTGTGATCTGGTAATATCTTTCGCTGTAAAAGATGAAAAATTGATCAATCGCTATGGCTATGCAAGTTTATTCGCCAATGATGCAAGTTAAATATTAGTGATGCTCTTTTTCACCAATGCTGCTCGCTCAGAGGTGAATTATTACCGGATATTTGCAATCGCAGTGTTTCATTCGATTGTTGATGAGATTATTCCTAACCGGGAAGTGCAGCAGATATATAACGAACAAAAGCTACTACGCAGCGTTCTCTGGTTGGTAGTTGGCAGGATCGAATTCAGATGATTTGTGTTGTAGCGGAGTGATGCCACAGTCATCCTCTTAACGCTCATGGTGATCAAAAGACGCCTGTCGCTGGTAAATGGGACGTGTGAGCCCGGCTGTGTGTCGATCGAAATATCTTTGTCAAAGATTGAGTGTGATCGTTCCCGGTCGGGGTTACGACTCGCCCGTGCTGCCTGATCTTGCATGCGAGAAAGAAACGTAGCAGATGATTAAGGGAATGACCATCTGAGGGCGCGTGACCACACTCCGCTTCAGTAATTCATTTGTGCGTAAGCAGCTTCTAGGGTCTGAGGTCATCAGGTTCGAGCCATGTCCGCCCTGCGTGCCTTTATGACGATGATGATCTTGAGCACAGGTTCTCTACTGCCATCGTGGCTAAGAGCATGTAAGTTACCCACTATACTCCATGTCAATGGTCACAACGTTGATGACGGGGAAGATAATGACGAGATAATTTCACATGACTGGATGCAATGAACAACCACCAGGGCTACGTGCAGAGAGACCCTGCCTGCGCAAACTTCAGGCTAGATGCGATATCGGAAAGAAGTATTATTGAAGGCAAACAATATTGACAACTGAAAACAATATTTCATTTATGTCCAACGAACATTCTTTACCGGGGGTTTCAAGAAATGTGTGCAATACTGTTTGAAAATCAGCAAAAAACGCAATTTACTCGCTGTGATTTTTCTGCAGTGGCAGGTATCTTAGATGGTTCAAGACGTCATTTGTAACGGTAATAATAAATGTTAGATATTTAACTTTTTCATTAGTGTGGTATGGCAGTTATGTAAAAATACTGAAGTCCTTGATGCGAAAAACCCATTGCGGCTTTAAGATTTAAGACTTAATTAAATTTAAGACTTAATTATTAATTATGAATTAACAAAATTCTCTGAAATTTTATGGCGAAACCGAAATCAACGGACCAAAAAGCGCAACAAGCAGAAAACTACAGTGACGTCCCTGTACAGAACGGCGGTTGCCGGGTGCAGTTCTTCCCTGTTTATTATTGTATGTGCGTCATGCGTGCTGTAATTGCAAGCGCAGCCCACACAACCACACAAAGAAATTGGTTGATTGTTGATGTACCACAGGCCACTTTTCTGAAGTCTCAAAGCGGCAATCGTTTTTTATGACCTTCTCCATTTGACCTAATTGCATATTTCCACTAACTAAATTGTTTTATCTTTTCTAATTACAGTTACAAATCATAGCTTTATCTTTTTTAAAATGCCTACCACTATAGAAAAAATGACTGTGAGGACAGCGAGTAAATAGTGCCTTTTCCTGATTTTATAAGAGTATTGAACACATGTATTTCTTGAAACACCCTGTATATCTGTAAACGACTTTTTCACACAATTACATGCGTGAGTGGTAAACGTCGTGGGTGTTTTATGGTGACATCGAATGATTGCACTGCTTCACTAAGTCATCATCATTTACTTCGTAGAGATTCCAGGATTTTTCGTAATAACTTATTCAATTGTTACTGGCACAAGCCCCGAGTAACACTTTTATTTCACAGTCAAGAAATTCTTTTAAAGCGCTGTCTTTTGGTGCTACTAGGAATCGGCAAATTTATTAATAGAAAATCTGGTAAAAACCTATTCATAATTTTATTTCACATTGAGAGTTATATTGAATACATACAGTGCCGGAGCATGAGCTGAGATATAATAAACTCTAGGTAACCATCATGATGTATATTAAAAAGGACTAGAGAACACTGAACTTCGTCTGTAGGAGTTCAACGCGATAGCAACATCCTGTTCCTAAGGCGTACTTGAAACACTAAGAGCATGAAACGTTTTAGAATTTGCTATGCACGTACACATGTCCTTAAGTCTATGGTCGCTGTATGGTGTGTGCCTTTTGTTGTGGGGTACCAGTTTCGAACCAAGAAGCCACTAATCACATAATCCCATAATCACACAATCAAATAATCAAACGCCCGTTGGCAATCGACCCTTGTACCACGCGTTATAATGCAATATTTCGTGTTGCATTGTGAAGCATATCAACAAGACGCGTGTGTTTTTGAAGCACGAAAGCTACTTTGACTGCATTTCTAAGCAGAGCAAGTTCTTTTCACTGTTTACAAAGGCTCAGGCACAGCCGTGAGATAGAACATTTGCTTGCCACGCAAACAACTCGGGTTCGATCAACACTTGGACCCAAACAAACTTGGTTTGGTTCCCACTCAGCTACAGAATTCGTTATCATTCATATTTGCATTGTTGTCACTTTTTCGGTCACGCCGAAGAGGAAGATTTTTCGCTCGCTGCTAACGACGCCGACACCGACACTGGAAATTCTGCGAAATTAGCTCTTTGACGCTATCACGCTAATTGAAGAGTTCACTGAAAGAACACATGGCTTTCTTCTGAGCACCTGAAATATTGCGGTGCGCGGCAGGGCAGGATAGAACCACGCGAAGATCTAGAAGCGAAAGTTGGGCTAGTTGGTGGGTTCTGTTAAGAACAGTCACGTAAATAAAGCAGAAAACTTAGTTCCGTGGCACACGATGTGGTCTGCACTACGTGACAAAGTACTCTGCGCACACTACTAAAATTTATTGAAAGGAACACCCATGTACATTAAATACGTGGGTGTTCCTTTCAATAAATTTTTGTTGTGCGTCAGCGCCTTGTCGTCCTTTATTCAGTCTTAGCCTCTATTTTTGCACTGTTTTTGCAACCCAGAGATAGAACCACGCGTTTCTTTTTGCTGGCCCCCTAGGTCTGGTTTATTTATTTGCACGACAAATCACGACAATTCACTCAAGTGGCACATGAGTGGACACAATCCCCGATGTTTGAGCAAGGCTCAGCAAAAAAAGTGAAGCTCACACATAATCACTACAGAAATTTTTCTTGCATTGTGGACGAACTCGCACTTTCATTAAAGAGAATTTTTCTAATTCAGACTTCCTCGTACTCAATGTCAAGAAGAAAGTGCCGTTATAGTACACAAGCTGTTTTATTTGCACGTACGGGTTTTCAAAATTGCAAAAACATGCATGTTAAGAAAACGTCAACGTGTCATCTGTATCCCTCGTTTGTGCAGAGAAGAGATGGAAAGATGGCTTCAGTTTAATGTCGGGGCCCATTCGTGTACTATGATGTTACTTGGTTGTGTAAACAATGTAATAGTCATTGCTACAGTTTGCGTAAAGTGTATAAAGCCGCCACATTAAAATACCTTTCCTATGAACGCTAAAAAAGAAATGACGGGGAGGGGGGGATTCCAGGCAAATTTCTACAAACCAGTTTGGAGCAAGACTGATAGTTGGGCTAGTTGGTGACACATTATTAGAGCTTGTTTGCGTTCTTTCTCTTCGTCACGTGAGTTTGTACGCTGTTACCTCCCATAAACAAATTTTCACTGTAAGCGAAAACTATCTGAGTTTGGGATTTTTGTGGATCATGACGTCTGAAAACACTACCACGTTTAAAATACTACCTCACGTGGGTGTAAAAAGTGGTACATGACATGAGTTTACAACCACCACTGAGGCACGTAGTAAAAAAATGTCAAAATCCAGTTTGACCTCGTGAGGAGTTTTCTATCACGTGATTTCGAACCTGTGTTCCAGAGTTTCTACCACATGACTGCGCGCTGCAGCTGCTTCGGTGGCTTTTGCACCATCATTCTCTTCCCTCCTCATCTCCACGAGTGACGCTCTCAGGCAAATGTGAAAGAATGCGAGGACCATAGATAATACTTTTTTTTTCAAGGTATTGTATGACATTGTCGCGCCTCAAGGCTGAAGTCGACTCAACGGACTTTCACAGAAACTGGGAACAGCATATAAGCACAACAAGCGAGGAAAGCATTCTGTGAACGATAGAAAAAGGGGCCTGCTCCAAGAAATAAAGAAAAACACCTGCTGGAAACTTGTAAAGCAGGGACCACATCTTTTTGCAAATCGTTGGCTTGTACTGTCAGGTGGCACTGACGAAAGGTGGAATAAGAAGCTCATGCTGTATGTGTTTGGTTGAGCTAATGGACCTCGCGTGCTTCATACATCAAGCGACCATGCGTTTCCGAATGGCAGCCTCCGAACCTCTACGTGGCGGATACCACATTGCCGGGCTGAACCGGAAAAAGTTGCCAGTGGTAACAAAATTAAGCTGGTGTCATCGTCCATGGTTGCCTCCTGGAGAGTGAGCAGTTACAACTTCGAGGCAATAAACAAGAGCCTTCACTATGTTATCGGCAACGAGTTGGCCAGTGGCCAGTGTGAGTGCATCGCTGGGTCTGGTAAAAAAATCATCGCATAGATTTTGTTCCCGAGAAGACGGCGTCTGCTGGACTAAAGTGCAGCCCTAATTGTCCGCTCCATGCTTCAATCATTGTCAAACATCTAGCACGAACGCGAGCGCTGATACGAGGCAGACGGAACAAACTAGTGGCCTCTGGTGAGCAAAGGTGAAAACCCGGATGCGACATTACATTCAAGCACCGTTGCAGACAGTGACTGCAGCGCCATGGCAAGTCATGGCGCGAACTTATACAAGTGGCCGTGCCCTAGGTGCTTTTTTGGTGACCGCGCACTGCCTAGGCACCCAAATCGCGCGAACATCTCTAGGCACTTTAGTCCCTAGTGGTGCGCTGACGTTGACTGTCAGCGCAGGTGTTCTGTGGCTTCCGAATTGCGGTGTTATTCCTTGCGAATCTGGTGATGTGGCAGTGATTCTCGGCCGACCGATCCTTCACAGGGGGGAGATGAAGCGCCGTGGGTGTTTCGTGCAAGCGATAGCGTTGAATGACCAACATCCCGCGTCGATGTGATATGCTCAAGTGCTGGCTGTCTTTTGTGTGCTGTGTGGTGGTTTGACAAATTTAGTTCCCTGCACATTTGATTACACCTTAGTGTTGAATGGTTCATGTGAGCCGTAGCGTTGAATTACACCCGCGTAAGCGTGATCATGTTTGTGCAGACATACTTCCGAATGAGATTTAGGGTCTGACACACTGTACTGACAACACCACTGTCACACGGGTTCTTGTTTGCTATGTCGTATCCTTTTATATCGCAGTTAGATGACCGCTGCACGGTGTTTGATCCGATTAGTTTGGGTAGTTAGCGGTGACTAATACTGGTGTCACTCAAATACTTATGATCGAGATCGATAGGTCTATCGCTGCTGCGCCGGATCGATTTGGCGCAGACGCCCTTGCTGATTGCAATCAAAAGTACCCGTGTGACACCGGTATGATATCACGTGCGAATGCTCGAACACTTTCTGTGCGCCCTTGTGGTCTCTAGCTTCTTGGCT
Source organism: Rhipicephalus microplus (assembly GCF_043290135.1). Taxonomy (NCBI): domain Eukaryota; kingdom Metazoa; phylum Arthropoda; class Arachnida; order Ixodida; family Ixodidae; genus Rhipicephalus; species Rhipicephalus microplus. The sequence continues at coordinate 220,748 of NW_027464590.1, forward strand.
TCTGGTTGCGTCAGTATACGAGCATGTAAGAAAACAGTTTACGACATATACAAAACTATTCTATAAAACTTATGCAGAAAAGGTGCATAATACTGGGTAGCTAGGTCTGTAATGATGGGACGTCCGCAAATAAGCACATGTACACAAAAGGACCGAAAGCTGGACCAGTTGGTGACAGTACTTTAACATATTTTAACACAGCGCATGACTATGCGGGCACGAGAGCGATTTGTCCCTTCTCTAGTGTCCGTGTAGTCCGGCCCTGTGTTACAATACATAGTGTGCACGCGCGTCATGCAGCGCCAATTCGTCACTTCCGAAATGTGCACCGACATGCCTGGGTACCTACTGACTCCATGGCCGACCGCTGCCGTGTTGTTCTCTCGTGCAAGCGCCCGTTCATTTTTGCCTAACGATGCAAGTTGGAGCAATTATCAGCTGCTGGTGAGGCAAGTTGATATAACAGTCCACGAAGAGCGAGCAGAGTGTCAGGGTGTTCTCTTTGTCGAAAGTTATTACCGAAAATTGAGAACGCACATTGTGATTTTCCAAAAAGCGCCGGCATGTTTGGCTGGTACAGGTTAACAAAAACGACTTGAAGAACCGGTGATATTTGGTCTTCAGGTGTAATTTCATTATGGGTAAGTGCTATATCCAAGCACGTACCTGCAAACAGACATAGGTACTGTACATACAAACTTGTCCGCGATCGCTGCATGCACAATCAACGTGTCAGGAAGGCAGGCGGTTCAAATTGTGAAGGCGATCACGGGAATTCGGGTATTGCATTCAAACAAACTGTGAAAGTGGATGTGAAACGCTATTCGTTCACTCGCGATTTGAAGTATAGCTGATCGGTTCGAGTTGGGGGGTCAGGTTCTTTAAAAATTGGTCAATTGATTCCCTAAAACGGTCTGCATCATTTTCAGTGATTGCTTCTCTAAAACGGTCAGCATCATTTTCAGGGACAATACTGTACATTAGCGCACAACAACAAAAAAAATGAAAAAGGTAAAAAATGAGTCATAACATACGCGAAAAAACGTGACCGGCGTCAGCGCGGCACGCACCCGCGAAGTCTCTACCTTGCGTAATATATTCCTTGGTTGTTTCCGCAAATTCAATCAAAGACACTCAACATTAGCAATGTATAAACACTCGGGGAGCCGTACTGCCACTTTGGTGGTGTGGGCCGCAGCAATATACTAAACTTGTTATTAATAATATATCTCCTGTAAACTTGCCTAGCTCTGCACGATGACTCGTTTTTGATGGGAGCTGTGCGCTTCGCTCATCCACTTTTAAAATTGCGGCTCGAGAGACTTTGAGCTTTCACTTGTTCTTAGACCACGCAATTGGTAGTGAAAGCGAGATAATGGGCCCTCGTAGATCCTGGCGGGCAGCTGGTGTACGCGGTGGCTGGTATAAGTGTGACACGTTTTGATTTTCCTGTCTTGTATCAAGTGAACAAGCGAGGCCTTCCTGACCCGATGAGCTCAGTGAAGCATGACATTGAAACATGGCATGGCTTCTCTTCAAACATCGCGCACAGCAACAGATGATGAGCCCTCAACAAACCGCGCTGCAGCACGCTAACTGCTGTAGGTACCCAATGAGGTACCCGGCATGGCGGGAGATGGCGACATCAGCGGAAGTGACATCACGTGAACACTATGTCTAGGTTCAAGCACATGTATGTGTTCGGTCTTGCTGAATCAAGCGTATCACATAAAAAAATTGAAGGACATTTCATTCTTTAGGAAGTACAGTGTCATTTTGGGTCTTATTATTAGTTTGCCTGCTTGTCAAAAAGATGTGATGTTTACTTTACTATCAGATTAGCACATTTGTCCCCGCTTAGTAGTCAGTGCACCATACAAGCTTTTGGTCTTCGTTAGTGCGTGTGCGCAATATTAAATAGCCAGAAGTTACATTTCTCGGCTCCTCTACATTATAAACAACTTCATTTCTTCGGATAGGCACAATGATAAAGTAATATGGTTCTTGTATTTAGCGAAATTTCTGAAAATTTTGTTGAGCCTTGTAAAAGACAAGTCCACTTGTCAAAATGTCGTCTCCAGCTCCCACCCTTTGTTTAAAAAATTTTCACGGCTCCCCAATGTGTAATTTTTACTAATAAATACTAATAAAACATTATCTAGCAAGACCATCTTACGAAGTTTCTAATCTATCAAATAATTTTCATTCACCAGAAAATATCTCTTAAATGTAACGTCTTCAGACCGATTTAAAGTTTTTTTTTAAACGGCTATGTCAAAAAGCAGTGATTTTTTTATAATTTTGCTGCAACAGATTTGAGTATGCGCTCTGACACTACCACAGTGAAGCATTTATGTGCCCTCTCTTTACTTTTATGGAGCTGCATGCCATAAGCCTGTGCAGAAGAACAATGAATGCAGCCTTTGGCACTGCTCTTACGTTCCAGATGGTGGCAGAGGTGATGGTGGCTGCTTTTGTTATTTCATGGCTTATGTGACAGAAGGCATTGGTAACTCCTAGCCTTTTTCTATCTTGGAATGCTCGCACAATCACGGCATTCATTCCCCTTGTCATTGCATATAGGTAACTTGGCATAGCCACATGTCTCCATGGTCTAAATCACCCAGACATGGTGTCCCGCTTCTATGTCAAATTTGCCCCTACATATTTTTAAGACACAAAGGTCAGACTGAAAGTACTCTTTGCTATTCTAATCGGTATATGTTCTTGTAGAAGCCACAAAGATATGGCTGTTTTTAATGACAAAGTAATGAGAAAAGGGGTTTATAGGAGCTCAAACTTTTGCCATTATTCTCATATCCTGCATCGAAAATATAGGCACACATGTGTGGAGTAAGCTAGGCTCACATTGAGAGCCTACTAACTAATCACAATCTGTGAACTTGTTATCTACCTACCAGAAAGACAAAGTATCACTGATACCTAATGAACCTCGTGATTTTATACAGAATGCATCCATGCATTCTCGAGTAGTTCTGTCCCTGCTTCTGCCAATAATCCAAACTTTATCCAGGTACGGCTCACACGTAAGAGAATCGCAATACGTCAGCAAATGTGCCCCATCTTTCTCTTTTAACGAAAGCTAATGTTTCTGCGTATGCTCACTCACGCATATTCTTGCCCGGCCAACATTCTACTTTTGCTAAAGGATAGTGGAATTTCATAAATGACCTCATGACAAATTTGTGTATCATTGGCGTGCCTCTTATTGTACCCAACTTTGTTGCTTCCATTAGATAATATACATGAGAAAGCTGAGATGATTTTCGTGGCGCAGAAAAAAGAATCGGCATGCCATCTCTGTTTGCGACCACTTTTAGGTCGTGTACAGCTCGGTGCATACACTGTACAACCTCAGGTCTTGCTGTTCTGCGCTCTTGCTCTACCCCAGTATCGTGGTGTTCTTTCTGGATAGTCTGGTTGAGCAACTCAGCTACAGCGTTAAGGAGCATGTGAAGGAAACCAACCACAGACAACCTGTCTAATTGGTTTAGAAAAGTCTTCTGCATAACGTGCAAGCACGACCCTGCACATGCATACTCTGGGCATTGTTCAGCTATGACCCTTTTCACAGTTTTGGAATGCGTCAACTCCTATGTAACCAATTTTTCAGCACACCTAGACAAAAAAAGCCAACAGCCGTGAGGACTCTGCAAGGTAATGCGCTAAGCGAAAAACTGCAAAAAGCCACAAGCCTTCAACTCATGTATAAACACCAATCCTTTTTCAGTCTGCGAAAGCCTGCTAGAACATTGTTAACATAGCGCTAATATGTGATGGTGGTTAGTTGCTTTAAAATAATTAAAAAAATTATTGTCATACGTAAGAGCTTCCAAAACCTCTCACTAATTAAAATGTTAGTGGAACGTAATAAAAGTGGTTACGGTCAAACATAAGAAATAGCACAACACAGGAGCAACATACGAGCTACCTTTAACATAAAACTTGAGTAGGGCCATAAAAGCTTTTATACTGCCGTGCCCGCGGCATTCCTAAAGGCAATCAAACCACTCTCGTCTGTGCAACTGTTTATGTAGAAAAACAATTCACCGTACAGGACAGAATAAAGTAAGTCTTGAATATCAACCAAGAACAAGTACCCATCGAAGGATTCTTTGAAGAAAGTGGATAATATATAAAAAAATCTCAGTTTAAAAAGGGTCTCTCATGACAACCGAGTCTAACCGCTTCATTAAAAACTGACTAATCGTGTTCTGCAAGACACCTCAATCACTCACAATTGTCCTGAATGAAATACCCGGCTTATGCGTCTTGGCCGTAAAAAACACAGAAAGGGTGTTCTTTTTGCTAGCTGCAGTATGCAATGGACTCTGCTAGTCGTGCAAGTTCTAAGTCCTTACTCAGAGCCACTGTCTTACTTTTCAAAACCCTTGCTTTGATGACTCTTAACTTGGCGAATTTCATGTAGACTGCTTGTCTTGCCTTGAAGGTACACAAATCTACATCCACTACTACGGAGCCACTACTTTTATCCCCTTGAAATGGGCACAGAGGGTTGCCCTTGAAGAATGACAACACCCACCAACGTATCCTCCTGACGAAGAGGGTTTTTCCCTTGTTCTTGCTAGAGCTTAGACATTGTCTTCTAAGCAATAGTCCCTAACTGCAACTCAGACTTTTGCCGCAACTCGTAGGTGCAATGCCAGTAATTAGTGAGCCAGCAACAAAGGTTCATGGCAAACTTTGGGGCCTTTGTTGTGTACATAGCGTATATTTTCTTCAATGTGAACATTTCCCAGCCCAGTGAGGCTTTCCCAGGTCATGCGAGCAGGCTTCTTCAGTATGAAACAGCGAGCATGCCTCATCTTCAGGTTCCAGTTTGCCTCAGTGATGCGGGCGGCTGATCGCTTGGCATCACGAAACTTCTTCAGTGCCAGCCACTCTAGGTTCAAACTGAAGCAAAGTGGACGAAGCAGGTAAAGAAAGCACACCTGCTGCCACAAATCTTAATTTCACATATTTTCGTAACATGACCAAATAAGGATGTGACTTCTCCAAAAAGAGCACTCACTTCTTGTAGATTATGGCCTTTCAGAAAAGTCATGCCTTAATTAGGTTGTGTTAGCAAATATGTAAAATTTTAAAATCCAAATGGTGGTGGCAGGCGCGCTTACTTATTTACCTCCTTCGTGCAATGTGCTTTAGTTTGGAACTAGAGATGTTGGTGCTAAAGAAGTTTTGCGATGCCAACCGTATCATACTTGACCAGGCACAATAACAAGTGCCCAGTCAGGCATGTGTTATCAGTTGGAGCTCGTCATCCCTCAGAATTCACGTGCTGAAAGCGCCCCGAGGAACCATGCATCTACGGTTAAACAGGCACACCTTTCAACATGGTCACACTTGTGCAAAGCAGCCCTGCATGTCTATTGGGTCACACGTGCTCCTGGGAACACCAAAACGGAGCCCACAACTTCCGCAAGGTACCACGGATTAAGCCTGGCTGCAGACGCACTATACAGAGCCAGGGACATGGCTGTAAATGGTTCTGCTACATGTTCCAAATATATTTCAACGTTGCTAGAAACCTGTCGAAAAGCAGCTGGTAGTACAACTACAACACGTAAGCAATAGCACTGCGATGTGAGTTGAATAACCTGTTGGTATTTAAACCAACCTGCAATGTGCAACAGCTTGATAACAAATGCTATTTTTATATATCAACCTTTTATTATGTCCAATGCTATACAAAGGCTCCTCGCAATTACCTATAATTTTCCAACCCTGTGCAAGCTTAATCGATCTTATGCGTGCGAATCCCATCTAGCCTTTTGCCTTTATCAGCTACTTTTCCCATCTTTTCGTAGCCACACAATCTCTCTAACTGGTCACTTGCCTCTCCCTCACAATGCTTGACCTGCGCAGGACCAACTTTTTTTCTTAATGTCAGCTAGAATGTCATCTAGCCCTGTTTGTTCTCTATCGAGCTCTGCTTTTTTAGTATCTCTATGTTATGCTAAACATTTTTTGTTTCTACTTTGCATATAACCTAATCTGTTCTGAACTTTTTTTTTTCTTCTTTTTTTTTACTATCATTCAAGTTTCTGCGCCAAAGGTAAGTACTCGCAGCATACACTAGTACACCACTTTCTGTTTTAGGGAGAGTTTTATATTGCCTTTTATGATTTCGGAATGTTTGCCATTAAAGCTTTAGCCCACCCATGTTGTTTGGTGAATTTCCTTTTCATGAGTAGTGTATCCTGTGAATATCGGACATAAATACATATATATTGTAAGGATTCTAGTGTGCCGTTGCGAACTCTTGCTGTCTTGTTTGGCCTCCTAACATTAGATCCTTGTCTTTTAATTATTTATCTGTAGTCTTACTTGAACACTTTCTCGGTTTAGACCCTCAGTTCATTGTAGTTCAACAGCACCACTGCTGAAAAGCAAAATGTCAATTGCAAAGCGTAAGTACCGAGATGTTCTCTGTAAATGTATATTCGCGTTTCTTATCAACATGATGCCTGAAATAGTTCTGCTAAGCATGCTGTAAATATTGCTCAGATTTCATCTCCTTGCCAGACCCACTTCACGAATAAAATGTTTCTGCCGTGCGACAGTTCTTCCCCCATAAAAGGACTTTTCTAGTCGCCCCTCAAGACCTAAACAAACTTCATTGTCTGTCTGTCTGCTGTGGGCTCTCTGTAGATGTTGGTTAGGGTATTCATGCATGCATTATGCGCTAGCTACTCTAAGACTGCTGGTATCTCTACCGAGTCGAATGCGTTTTATTAGTCTCTGCAAGCTAAGTAATTGGATGTATTCCGTTTGGCAGATTTTTCAGTTCGACAGCGCATGAATATGATCCGCAGTGGGAAATCTGTTGATCTGTGTATAATTCTTCAAATTTTTCATAGTTTATTGTATTTGTTTGGTATTGGGATTTTTACAGTTAGGTTTCACATTTGATTCGCCAGTACGTGAGCCATTGTGCAGAAAGTGTCACAAGCTTTTAAACACGAGATCTCCATCTTTGATTGGGTCAACAATTTCGCTGCATGATTTTGCATTGGTCATGTTTTGTAGGGCTCTATTCCAATCTCTCAGGGTAGGGTATCCAAGCAGATTCGTTCCTGGTTAGGCCTCGGATTTTATGTTTCTTTTAACTTTGTTGATATTCACTCATGAAGTTTAAGTGTTTTGTTGAACTTTGGCTTGTTTCTTTGTTAGGTGGCTTATTCATGAGCTGTCGTAAAAGTTTTCTGCCACCTTACTATAGATGTTGAGACTGCTGATTATGTAACTCTATCTGTTGGAGTGTGCATTCGTAATTAGTTTTCTGTTGTGATGCTCTGTCCTTTCTTTGAATTCTTCTTCTAATTTCTTGGTGCTATAATCCCCTTGTCAGCAATTTTCTTTTTGTTATTCAGCCATTTTAGCTGAGGTAATTCAGACTTAGATCTTGAGAGGGCCGCTTCTGTAGATTGTTGTTTCTTTTTTTGTGATTTGTGAGAGTTTGCTTACTACTTGCTCTAGTGCTTTAACCTAACTGCAGTTGAGTTTTAGGAACCAATGTAGTTATGGTTTTGTTCATTTCTTCTAAATCACAATTTTTTTCTTGTTCGAAGGCCTCGCATACGAGTGCTCTAAGGCAGTGCTGAAAATGCATGTGAATGTCGCTCTGCTCCATTTTCATAGGAGGCTTGCGATTTCTCTGCAAGTTATAACAATAATAATAATATTAATATTAACAATAAAAATGGCATTTTTGGTGCCTTAAAGTTCCGCATTCAATTTTCGCGGGCTTACAGATGATGATGACTATGGTATTCAAGCATGTGAAAAGATTGTTTTCTTCAAACATTTAAAATGAGTGATTAAAAACGAAAACGTAAGCACGAATCATCGGTCATCACTGCTGTGTATGAGGTGGTAGCTGCGTTGAATTTTGCTTGCAACAACTTAGGCTTACGTTGGCTTGTTGGCACTGCGTCTGTTTCCCGTGAAGAAAAGTGTCACGGTGGCTTCCGGTTTCGTCGTTGAACCAGCGCGAAGTTCAAGCTACGTGTTTATTTGCGGCAAGCACTCTTTCTCGCGATAAATCTACTCTTCAGTGACGACAGTGATCAACACAATTGTTCACAGGTTCATAGTGCACCTCGTGTAAAGGACGGGTAAGCTGTCAACCTCTAACAAATCTCCGGGTGAACACACTTTTGCACCATTAATTTCGTGGCGGTGGTGGTAATACCGCTCTGTGTTATTGTACCGCAATTTGAAAACGTTCCCGCTGCGCAAGTTGCTCGTTTTGTACAGCAGCCTGATGAGAGTACTGTAAAGGCTAATACAGATCTTGACAATAAAAATAAGACTCATTGTTTACCGCACTTCCGCCGTACGTGTTGCGTATTTCTCTTGTTGCGATACGTGCAGTCATGATGTACATTTATTGTGTGTGTAATTTAAACACGTTGCTGGTTTTAGGATCACGTGTCGCTCTTCTGCTGTGCCCGATCTACAGCAATAGCGTTTCAACCAAGTAAAATTGGCTGCGCTGACACTGAGTGACGGATGAGTCAGCTGCTCAGTGCTGCATAACAAATTAGGGTGATATGTCACATTTGGCCTACTTTTCGAATTGTTATGCTACTTGAATTATTGAACCACTGAAAAAATTGCAGAGTAGCGTCGGCGGGGAATGTTTTTCACCTTCGCCTAGGAATCAACTCTTCATTGGTTAGCCAGCACTCATGCCTGCGGCACTTGACATGCTGGTAATAAAATAAAAAAACGCAATTACTAAATATCCTAATTTCGGTGCTACAGTGTAAGAACATCATTCTTTTTGTTTCTTTCATATTTTCAGTCGTAGTATAGTAGTTCTAGTCTGTAGATGCAAGATGGCAGGAAATAAACAAAAGATGGCAGGAAATAAACGAAGAAGAGCAATCGTTGTTTTACTAACTCAGTCAAATGATTGCTTTTAAGAAATCAAGACAATGGGTGAATAGGAAACCTATAAAAATACAAACAAAAATGAGGGATTATACAAAAATTAACACGAAATATACAAGACAGTACCAATTTTATTATTTTTAAAAAATCAGAAGTGTCATGTTATAAAACCAAAAAACACAGAAGTTGTGATGAAGACAAACCTAAAGAAATGAAACATTTGTGAACACGGGTTCTCGCTAGAGCCATCGTCTCAACATGCAGGCTCCTTCAAGGCTGCAACTGCCGACCTATCTGAATTGTGTCGGGCATATTTATCAAGATGAAGAAAATGTGGGATACACTGGTGCAAACAATAAACAAATGACCACAAAACATTTCACATATGTTGTACCAACAAGGCCAAAATTCATCCTTTGCCTACCTTAGTGCATTTTGTATATTCTTCATAACCTCTCTTTCAACCTAAACAAAGCAGGGAAGGCCACATGCGAAAACGGGAGATGAAAACGAGAAGTCGACATGCTGAATTGGGTGAGTTAAAAGCCGATCCCCCGTAATAGGTTTTGCCAGGGTAAAAAGGGCAATCAATCAAAAGCCAATAAAACAGAAAGAAATAAAGGGCAGGAGGGCGCAAGTGTTTTGCATGGATGGGTAGAAAAGGAGAAGACAATTTGCTGAATTATCTTTGCCTCGAGGTAGCACCACCTGACAATGGGTATAATTAGCCTTGAATATTCCTTGAAGAATGGCTTATTTTTTATAGGGTTTCGTTGTGTATGTGCCATGTCAAATGGGTTCAAGTGCCCCTTTGGAACATTTATACTTGTTGGCTGGAATGTATTAAACTCGTGAATAAGGGTCGGCGATGTTTCTTCTTCAAAATGCTAGTTACTGTATTTAAAGTTTAAGATTGTTGAAGATATGTCCTGCCACTATAAACTGCTGCGCCATTGCTCCCAGTTATTTGCCATGCTTGTTTGATGCCTATTTAATGAAACGTTAACAGGTTGTTCTTCTTGTTCAGTAGGGTTTAGAGCGGGACTAGTTGGTGAAATATCATTTTAACATGTGGCGTAGTAGCGCAACTTTGACGGCGACACAGAGGACAAGAAAAGCGAGTGTCATGTTTTATTGTACTCTGTGTCCCTGTCGAATTTGTGCTACTACACCATGTTAAAATTTTGTCCTGTTTGTGACAATATGTATATTTATTCACGTGGATAATGTTTGAACTAGTGCAGGTAAAACTATATTTTATACTATGCATAAATCACTTTAGTGCTTTTAATTCTGACATGATCTTGAAGGTGTTTGCAGGTATTAAATCTTAGATCGCAACTAGGTAATATATGTACCGAAAAAATGCGGGTTTACTTTTTCTTGCACTACCATGTCGAGGAACATTTTCCGAAGCGGCTGGTTGCTTGTTAATGTTGGATAGTACTTGCGAAAGATATTATTTGAGTTTGGAAATGCATTCCGGTATTTGATTGAAAAGGCTAGCAGCTGGTTAGGCTGTGATATGGGACATGTTCAGCTAATGATTTCCTCATTTTCAAGCTTCATTTTGGATTTTGTTCAGAGTGTTTTGCAGGTCATTTTGCCAAATGTCTCCTTTGGCTTGCTTAATTGGTGAGCATAGTGATCGTTGTCTGTACAGACGCTTCTTCAACGCTTTGCCTGTCTGATGAATATTTCGTCTTTGCCGTGTCTAAGATGATGGCTTGTGTAGTCTATGTATTATAGTTGGCTATTCGTTTGCATTATGTAGAGAGTAACCTTTGATTTCTCTGTAAAAGAAAGAACTCCAAGACAGCCCCACTAACATGCACATCACAAGAATTCACCACTGAAGATTGAATTGGGCCAAACATGTTAGCAGCAAGAACAACATTGTAAACTAAATATCTTTTTTTTCTTCTTTTTGTCCAGTTCGACTGGGGGTGGAGTCCGCTTCTCCTGCACATCTTTCCTCCTCATAATTTCACTTGCCTCTGCCCTGTTCATTTTTATTTTCTGATTGGCATTGCCTGCTATATGTTTATGGTGTGGGCAAAGGATTTGTATTTTTTTCGTACCTCATAATAAAGAATGTTTCAATAGATGCCGTCATATCTAGGAAGTTAATTTTGCTGAAAGGGTGGTGCATGGTAAATTTACTACTAGAGTGAAACTTCTTACAATTGCCAATTATAGCAATTGTCGCGAATGCATGCCAGAAAGGAGGCTAGCAGCAGAGATATAGAATATATTCCTTAAAATGATTCTATTTTCAATAATATCAGTGTTACCTCAAGACAACTTATCCACTCAAAGATCAAAAAACAACATTTAAACCAAGAAAAATGCATGTGTTAGTCTCTGTTTATCATAGACTTGTAAAGAACAAGCGGAATAAATATCATGTTTTGCCACTATTGAACCCACGTGGTTGAAACTGTGGAAGGAAGCTGTGGAGGGATTTATAGGCCTCTGCTGCTGTAGCCTCGAGCAGTTTGGTTTCCTTGACTGCAGCAATTCGACATGGGTGAAATCACATAGTACAAACTCCGTACTCCCAACACCAGTTTGCTGTGCAGCTTTGCACTTGATTCACAAGCTTCTTGTGTGTATTCCACAAAAGCATTACAAGGATACTGAAGAGAAACAGTGACCTTGTTTAGATTGACAAACTGCACTCTGAGTACTCTAATACCAATGCCATATGTTTCACTATCGCAAGTTTATTACTAGTGGAGAAAATTAAGGTTGAAGTTTCACTATTGAAAGTTGTGTCGAAATGTCCATGCGTGACGTCGAAATTTTTTGAATGTTTTATTCACAATTTTGCGATTGGCTCGGTGATATTTTCTGAAACTTCATATGCTATATCTATGACACCCACAGATGACAATGTCTTTCATTTTTATAGATTATAAGCTATGTAGAACCCAGTAAATTCCATCAAAATAATGACGTCATGGTGTTTGGTGAGGCGTTTTTTTGCGCGGTTTCGCTCTTGCCAAGCGTCGTGTCGTGGTAAGAGTGGTGATGTGAAATCATACTTCAATAGTATGCAAAAAATTATTTCGCTCTTTAGTGTCCTTTCAACACCCAAAGAAAAAAACTAATAAGAATGGTGTAGAGTAGGTGACCAGCCCATTGACCTGGACCAAAGAGAAATGAAAGTCAGTGTAGTTGTATTGTTAGGTGTATCACATCTCAATGCGTATAATCCTAGGAGGATGGAAGATAGGAAGCGTGACAAAGAGGACAATTTATTGCAAAAGACACACATTACATGTACATTTAAACAAGCCCGTGCACTGCTTTTCTCAAACAAAAAAAAAACAAATGCAGTCTGACAAGTCTGCAGCACTGTGGTATCTTGTGAGGCAACATTCATACACCCGAGCAGAGCAGTATGAAAATGCCTTTAAGCAATTTAAGTGTTGTGTGTTCAGTTAAAAAAGGTTTGCAGTCAAGATAACCGGGTCATTAGCCACTCATTGCAACAAAAGAAATGACATGTCAAGTTTTTGTGGCGGTACTCTCTTACCATTATTTACTAACTGAATTGGAACAACCAAAACAACCGCTAAACAAAGCACATCGCCTTTTGAAGGCATCTATTGGCAAAAAAATAATGAATTATGGCCGTTGGATAGGTGCTGATAAAAACAGAAGCGGGCACGCTTTCTTCAGCTGTAGATTGTAGCTGTAGATTGTACTGTAGCCAGTCGCAGCTGAGCGCATGCCACGTACTCATGTTTGCCCTTTCATAAGGGACGACAGTGTATAACCATGCTGACTGTGACTGGTGACGTGGGAAGTGTGCCCTCACAAGCTTAAAGGCTACACATGGCTGAAGATTGCTCTCATATACACAACTTGTTTGATAGACATGCGAGTTTCACCTTGGTGAACTAAAACTTGAAACAATGCAAACGTATTTGGTATGTTTTGTTTCATCTCTTTGCGCAGGGGTACAAGCTGTCTAGGTTCTTAGTACTTGAAAGTGAGAGATGCACACTGGCCCAAGCACTACCTCCAACTTCATGCTACTGTAAAATCCCGAGAAATCACCTCCTCTACGCTGAAAGATGATCTGGAAGGGGGCCCTTGCTTGGTCTCGGACACTAATTCAATGCAGAAGTGCCTTTAAGAAAAATGCACACCTGTGTTTCCATAATGAAATGCTGTATTGAATACACACGCATTTACTGTTTTACAGAACTGAGGACAATCCTTGTGTGAAATTTCAGGTGATTTGACAAGGCGGGAAAGATGTTCTACAAGTGTTCAGACTATTTGTGACAACTAAGAATGCAGCTCTGAGGTATCACTCTGGAAATGTGTTAAAAAAATCTTGCGCATATATAAGGACTCTCAGAACTTTGGTTCCAAACAGCTGCTGCTCTAGAATTCCGTAGTGGAGAATAGGTTGAAAAATAATTGCGGGACGGTAGGGGGCGCTTGCTCTGTATTTTACAGTGCCCACTCCCGATTGAAGTTGGAATGGAGGCACTAGCATGTGCTTTTTTCATAGCATTGCCAGGGCTCTACAAGCGGCCCATCGAATGTGACTACCCGTACAACCAAGGAATGCCTGCCACCAACTTAGCTGCTCTATCTGTGAGTGTTCTCTTCACACTATTTTAACTGTGCGATACTTTGCAGTAAAAATGCACACCTATTTTCATATTGTGTTTCAACCAACTTTTCTTAAATATCTGCAGTCAAAACAAAGTGAACACTTATAACAGTTTCTTATGAGAGTTTATGCTTTGAATTGCAGGCCGAGTCATGCAGTGAAGTTCATGCATGCACAGCTTACTCACTGCCACTTTTATTTGGGAGTGGAAAGATAGGTTGCTGCAAGAAATTGTACAGGAAAATAAAGGAGGAGGTGGGGTAATTTGTCATGTCTGTTACAGGTAGGTGTACTTGCTGCCAAGGATCTCAAAGGAGGATAAGTGACATTGGTCGAAATGAATCTGCACTACAGCCAAGTGCACAACGAGCTAAGTCGGGAACATTATTGAAACAAACCATAAGATAAGCAGTTTAAGAACTGCTAATAAAGCATTGTCTTGGCTTCATCATCCAACATGTGGTCGTTTTCATAATTTCTTTATATTTTCCGCATCAAAAACCTTAAGCTGAGAGTTCTGTTGTTATTACTATCATGTATGTTTGCAGGTGCTTATTTTGCTGCAATCTTGGACAGGATATTTAGTAAAAGTGCTCAGTGGCATTAATGTTTATCTGCTCCCTCGTTTGGTTTTAAGATGCACTTTTTTCTAGATTATCACTTGTCTCTAATTGCTGAGAATTCATATTGATCCTTCAGGTGTGTAGTAAATAAGCAACTTTTCAGGCAAGCTTACCTTAACATTTTTGGTGATATGTGGGGTTTAACATCCCAAAAGCACCATATGATTATTACAGATGCCTAACTTTACATTTTCTTGTCAGTAACTTTTATTAAACATTTCTATTTGTCCTGAAACATTATTTTTTTTGTCAGTATAGCTGCATGACTGCTGCACAATTATATAGAATTAGTTTGCCTAATGAAGATGAAGAAATTTTGTTCATTTGCAAAAGGTGTGGGTATGGGCCAACTTCAACACATAACCAACTGTTTCAAACATCCTCCCATGCAGTAAATGTTCCCTGGTGAACTTTTCTTCGGCATTGAACGATTGTAAAAAAACGTCATGGCAATAGGAAAGGTCCTGAAAAATCACACAACTAAATATAGCCATAAATTCTGTGATGAACCACACATTCACATGAAAAAACAGAGAGCAGGATTTCGCTGAGGTTCGGAATCAATCCTGTGAACTTGTGCAGAACTGCACACAGTGGCCGATCCAGAAAGGGGGCGCTAGAGGTGATTTCCCCCACCCCAAAGCCTGTCAGTATCACCTCCCCCTCTCTTCAGTGTTACTTTAAGCAAGTCCCCTCCCCCTAAAATATTTGGCTGGATCCACCCCTGACTGTACTATACCGTTTCCCTTTACTTTAGGGTCAGAATAAAGATACACTTTCTTTCTTTTAAAGCACAATTTTGTATTTAAATGAAGACAGGCGCATTTACACTGATGATTTTTAAAACTACATGTGTAGACCAAAAAAGCATGTATATACGACCGATGGTATAGCATCCTGTACAAACAAACAGTATTGCTCATATACTCTACAGAAAAATGCTGAATAACGTCACTGCCTTGAACAATAGCTTAAAAAGAAACATCTTCGTGGTGATAGAAATGTGACATATTAATATCTTTTTTGGCATCTAGAATCAAATACTATGCTAAGTCAGAGTAAACTGTGACAAAGACAGGCAATAATAATACGGCACTTCCAGTTCGTTCAAATAAATGTCTATAATGAAATGCAGAGGCATGAAGAAGAGGATAAATATGCTGCTACTACATGTCAATGTAACAAAATCGAACCTCAATACTAATTACCTGAATTCAATTAGTTTTATGACTATGGAGATCACCAGCAATTCTTTTACTGAACGATGTTACCCTCTTCATGAGATACAATAAAACATTCCATTTGAAATATACAAGTTTTCTGTTTACTAAGTTGAGGCATTTGTTTTTAGATCATTGGTGATGTGTTTGACAATCTGTGCAAATGCATAGCAATTGAAACAGCACCTGTTAAATCAGAGCAAAAATACTCTATTCATTACAGTAAAGTTCAATTTGTTATGACACCATCCTGACACGCTAAAGAAAATCCGAATAATTTGTGACAATGTTGACCTCAGAAGTATTTGAATTTCTAGACATTTAATGTTCAGGTATTAGCAGCTTGTTACAAAAGGATAGGAAAGAAGCTAAATAAAGAGTAAAAATAAAGCTTAGTATAACATTGTTCGGAGGCCAGCAGAAGTGCTTAAGACCTAGAAAAAAAGTTGCCTTTCCTTGGTGCTAGTGAAGGGTGTTAAAACTCTATTGCCAAAGACTAGCAAAGGCTTTTTCAAATCACAATCAAGAGGAGCCTTGCCTTGCTTTTTCTGCTAAGAAAGCATTTTCTTTTTGACCACCAAAGCCTCCTCAGGGGTTGTTATAGCATCTAAAGATCATAAGTACTTTTACCTTCTCAACTAACTCTAACCAGACAAACTTCCTAGTTGAATTGTATGGCTGCACGAGGTAAATCGAATTTTTTTCATTATGCTTTCTTTGGAGATCAACGTGAGTTCCTTCTGCTCTGCTGTGCATGATTCTGAAAGCACAGAAACTTATGCAAGTACAAAAGATCTGTACATGGGGACAGACTCCCAATAAAGCTGTGATTAAGTGCTCCCAGCTTTTATTTAACTGCAAATAACTTGCTTAAAGTGCTGCAGCTGTTGTTTCGTAGCTATTGACCAGATATTTTAGACAAATACTATTACTCTGGGCTATAATCAGTATGCACGCAGTACAATTTGAGTGCTTTTTAAAAACTGATAGACCAGCTATTGTCAATCGTCTCAGCATGTTTTCAGAACCAAAAGTTTACACTGACAAATGTTGCAACAATAGAGTTTATTGTGCATTAGGTATGCCAAGCCGTGGTCTTTGAGTTGCAGTTGAAAATTGCAATATGGTAGTGCATGATCAAAGCGTCAAGACCCTCCACTGCCCTGGTCCTTTTCTTAATGTCTGAGATGTGATATTTTAATAAATAATTTGCATTATGAAGTAGGAAAAAGCAACAAGACCATAACTGATATTTTTGCCTAAAATAAGTTACTGCTAGATCATGAAATGAAGATGCACCGACCAAAATACGCCACACTTAACTGCACTGTGGAATGTACCAAAATGTCAACGTTATCGCGTACCATAAACATATCAAACAACACTTTCACATGCAATCAACGCCTATACATAGCCTTCTTAGAGTACGAGAAGGTGTTTGACGCAGTCAAGACATCAGCAGTAATGCAGGCACTACTGAACCAGGGCATTGAAGAAAGCTACATAGACATACCGGAAGAAATCTACAGTGGATGCACAGCCACCATAAAGAAAGCAGCAGAATTCCAAAAAAAAGAAAAGTGTAAGGCAGAGAGATACAATCTCTCCAGTGCTATTCATCTCGTGTACAGGAGGTTTTCAGGACCCTAGCTTGGGAAGAGTTAGGAATAAGAGTTAATGGAAAGTATCTTAGTAACCTGCAATTCGCTGATGACATTGCCTCGATGAGTAACTTAGGAGATGAATTACAGCTCACGATTACAGAACTGAACATGGAAAGCAGAAAAGTAGGTCTGAAAATGAATGCCCACAAAACTAATGTGCTACAGTCTCGGCAGAAAACAGCATTTGCGACAGGTGGAGAGACGCTGGAAGTTGTAAAGGAATATGTCTACCTACGACAAGTAGGAGCCGCGAAGCCGAACCATGAGAGTGGAGTAACTAGAAGAATAAAGATGGGGTTGATCACATTCAGCAAGCATTCTCTAATCATGAATGGTAATCTGCCACTAACCCTCAAGAGGAAGGTATATAACAACTGCATCTTGCCAGTATTTATCTACGGAGCAGAAATCTGGAGGCTTACAAAGAGGGTTGAGCTTAAACTGAGAATGACCCAGTGATCGAAGGCAAGGAAAATGATAGGTGTAACTTTAGAAGACAAGAAGAGAGGAGAGTGGGTTACCGAACAAACCAGGGCTCAGGATATCCTAGTTGTAATAAAGAATAAGAAATGGATATGGGCCGGGCACATGGCACGTAGGCAGGATAACCGCTGGTCATTAGGGGAACTGACTGTATTCCCAGAGAAGGCAAACGCACGAAGGGGAGACAGAAAGTTAGATGGTCTATGAGATTAAAAAGTTTGCAGGTATAACATGGCAATGAAAAGCACAAGACCGGGTTGAATGGCAGGTCACGGGAGATGCCTTTGCCCTGCAGTGGCCGTAGTCAGGCTGATGATGATGACACCTTCAATGTACGACGAGGTTTAGATTTAGATGTTAAGCAAAAAGTGAGCATGCCAAAGTTGCACTGAAGGCAAAGCACTCGCTTTTTATGCAGATCGCAATTTACAGGTGACCACTTGACACACCAATCATACTATATATGTATAATGTGGTGGTCCACTGTGGCTCATGTCAGCAGAACCGTAACAACGAAATTTGCCAAAAGTGTGAGCAATAAGCTTGTCTGCAAGACCTCACATGTACGTGGGCTTGTTTGCAGACGTTCTATATTTTCTAGAGGCTTGCCTAAGTATGATGCACCGTTTCTGCGTAATTTTGATGTAATTAGTAGACTGCTTTTTTCTTGCATTGACATGTAAGCAGCAGCTAAAGAAGTAGATGCCACAAAAGTGTACAAAACTGAACGGTTTAACTTGGTACAAGCATTCACGTGTGATCACTGACAGGGGATATCGCAGTCACAGGTTTTTTTCTCTATGCTACTTGGACTACCTGAGCGAGTAGTGGAAATAATGCGATATTCATACCGCCGGTGTCACACAGACACTTGTGATCGCGGTCAGGGCATCTGCGCCAAACTCAATGCTGTACAGCGCAGCAGCGACAAAGTTGTTGCGCGCGATCAAACTTTCTCGAGGAAAACCGGTATTAGTCACCGCTACACGGTCCGGATCAAATACAGTGCAGCGCGACCACATGCAGCAAGTACCCGTGTGACGCGCGTTCATTAAAGTGCGTCAGAGCGCACCGCGCATTCACAACTAACGTCCACACCGAACAGTCAGCACTCAAGCATCACCATATTCGCCAGGAATAATATCGCAATAGAGGAGGAGGGTGGCTCACTGCTCGGGAGAAAGGTACGCCCATCAGATCAAAGCCTTGAACCACGTGTTTTTTTCGTTTTTCCCCCTTTACGATCGCTTTTAACTTTGCTAATAACCTACCGGGAAACTTCTAACCCATACAGTGCAAAGCCCTAATTGTAGACCTGTCGCCGCTCAGGTTTCATCAGGACAGGAGTAATAGTACCGGAACTATTTCGTGACCAAAATTAAGCCTACTCACTAAAAATATTAATTTGGTAACATCACCTCACAAACGAATTTAAATTTTGTCCACTTAATATATTAATAAACAGCACCCCATAGGCTAATCGGAGGCCCAACTCCATACTCTCTAGAACCTTAATTAAGGGGGGAATCAGCAGAAATCTCATTTCATTAAAACATTTTTATAAAAATAACCACGAGCTTGACTGATACACCGCTGAAACCTACATTTAGAACATAAAAATCCGGGTGCGGCGATGGCGTAGTAGTTAGAGCATGCGCCTCACATGCAAGAGGTCCGTGGTGCGAATCCCGGTGCCGCGCAGTTCCCAACCGGATAAAAGAAAAAATCCGCGTGTTGATGGAACTGCATTAGGAGGCCTGGGGTGCGGCCTCACCGGTAACCACCGCCGGGAACGCACTCCCTCACCAGAGGATTGGTAACCCTGGTGCAGTATCTGGCCACTACCTCGCACATGCATACGTCAAATAACTCACGGCCCTCAGTTCCCACCAGCTGCGAAGCAACTGACCATGGCGGCGGTCAGATCTGCAACGCAGCAGAGGGTGCTAAGAATCTCTGGACTACAGGCCGCCATTGTAACCTGAACTTGCCAACGTTTAACGCAAGAACTTTATCTAGTGAGGGAAGTCTAGCTATACTATTCGAGGAGCTAGAGGGTGTTGAATGGGATATAATAGGGCTCAGTGAGGTTAGGAGGACAGATGAGGCCTATACTGTGCTACAAAATGGGCACGTCCTTTGCTATCGGGGCTTCGCAGACGGAAGAGAACTGAGAGTGGGGTTCCTAATTCACAGAAACATAGCTGGCAACATAGAGGAATACTATAGCAATAATGAAAGGGTGGTAGGTATTGTAATTAAACTGAATAAAAGATACAAGATGAAGGTAGTACAGGCTTACGCGCCTACATCCAGCCATGATGACGCTTCAGTTGAAAGCTTCTATGAAGACGTGGAATCGGCAATGAGTAAGGTAAAAACACAGTATACTATAGTGATGGGCGACTTTAATGCAAAGGTAGGGAAGAAGCAGGCTGGAGACCAAGCAGTAGGAGATTATGGCATCGGCACTAGAAACGCCAGGGGAGAGCTACTAGTAGAATTCGCAGAACGCAATAATTTGCGGATTTTGAATACCTTCTACCGAAAACGAGAAAACCACAAATGGACATGGAGGAGTTCTAATGGCGAAAATAAGAACGAAATAGACTTTATAATGACTGCACACCCAGGAATCGTGCAGGATGTGGAAGTGGTTGGCAAGGTACGATACAGTGACCATAGAATGGTACGGTCTCGAATTTGCCTGGACTTGAAGAAGGAACCACAGAAACTGATACGCAAGAAGCCAATTAATGAGCTAGCACTGAGAGGGAAAGTACAGGAATTCAGAGTGTCGCTGCAGAACAGGTACTCGGCTCTTAGTGAGAAAACCAACCTTAGCGTAGATACAATGAATGATAATCTGACGAGTATCATTACGGAGTGTGCAGTGAAAGTTGGAGGCAGGGTAGTTAGACAGGACACTGGCAAGCTTTCCCAGGAAACGAAGAACCTAATTAGGAAGCGTCAAAGCATGAAAGTGTCAAGTACAACAGACAAAATAGAACTCGCAGAGCTTTCGAAGTTGATTATTAAACGTAAAGTATGCGATGTAAGAAGGTATGACATGGAGAGAATTGAACACGCTCTGGAAAACGGAGGAAGCGTCAAAGCAGAGAAGAGGAAATTTGGGATAGGCAAACGTCGGATGTAAGCCCTAAGGGACAAAGAAGGCAAAATAACTACCACTATGCATAGGATAGTTAAAATAGCGGAGGAGTTTTACAGAGATCTGTACAGTAGCCGAGACAACCACGACCTTAATACTATAAGAACTAGCATTAACCTGGATGACACCCCACCAGTAATGATAGAAGTCAGAAAAGCTTTGGAGAGCATGCAAAGAGGCAAAGCTGCTGGTGAGGATCAGGTAACATCAGATCTGCTGAAAGATGGAGGGCAGATTGTGTTAGAAAAACTAGCCACCCTGTTTACGAGGTGTCTCCTCACGGGAAGGGTACAAGAGTCTTGGAAGAACGCTAACATCATCTTAATACATAAGAAAGGAGATGACAAGGACTTGAAGAATTACAGGCCGATCAGCTTGCTCTCTGTAGTATACAAGCTATTTACAAAGGTAATTGCTAACAGAGTAAAGAAAACATTAGAATTCCATCAACCAAAGGAACAAGCAGGATTTCGAACAGGCTACTCAACAATTGACCACATTCATACTATCAATCAGGTAATAGAGAAATGCTCAGAGTATAACCGACCACTATACATAGGCTTCATAGATTACGAGAAGGCGCTTGATTCAGTAGAAATATCAGCCGTCATGCAGACACTGCGGAATCAGGGCGTAGATGAAGTATATATAAACATTCTGGAAGAAATGTACAGGGCATCAACTGCTACCATAGTGCTTCATAAAGAAAGCAACATAATATCAATCAAGAAGGGTGTAAGGCAGGGGAACACAATTTCCCCAATTATATTTACCGCGTGCTTACAGGAGGTTTTTAGAAGCCTAGAATGGGAACACTTAGGGATAAGAGTTAATGGAGAATACCTTAGTAACCTGCGCTTCGCCGATGGCATTGCGTTGCTGAGTAACTCAGGGGACGAATTGCAACTCATGATTACGGAGTCAGTCAAGGAGAGCAGAAAGGTGGGTGTTAAAGTTAATCTGCAGAAAACGAAAGTAATGTACAACAACCTCGGAAAGGAGCAGCGCTTCGAGATAGGTAATAGTGCACTTGAAGTTGTAAAAGACTATGTCTACTTAGGGCAGGTAATAACCGCCGAGCCTAACCCCGAGATTGAAGTAACTAGAAGAATAAGAATGGGGTGAAGCACATTCGGCAAACACTCTCAAATTATGACAGGTAGATTGCCACTATCCCTCAAGAGGAAGCTATATAACAGCTGTATCTTGCCGGTACTTAGCTACGGAGCAGAAACCTGGAGACTTACAAAGAGGGTTCAGCTTAAATTGAGGACGACGCAGCGAGCAATGTAAAGAAAAATGGTAGGTGTAACCTTAAGAGACAAGAAGAGAGCAGAGAGAATTAGGGGACAAACGGGGGTTAAGGATATCATAATTGAAATAAAGAAGAGGAAATGGACATGGGCCGGGCATGTAGTGCGTAGACATTATAACCGTTGGTCATTAAGGGTATCTATTTTGATTTCCAGAGAAGGGAAGCGGGTTAGGGGGAGACAGAAGGTTAGGTGGGCAGACGAGATTAAGAAGTTTGCGGGTATAAATTGGCAGCAGCAAGCACATGACCGGGTTAACTGGCAGAACATGGGAGAGGGAACATGGGAGAGAACATGGGCAGAACATGGGAGAGCCTGACTACGTCCTGCAGTGGACGTAGTCAGGCTGATGATGATGATGATGAATACAAACCGCCACACAACACCGAAATAGAGGTAGCGCTGACACACATAACACAGCCAGCGGCGCTTTTACATACCCGCACCGCTCCAGCCAGCGCGGGCGAACCACTAAGGACTAAAGTGCCTAGGGATATTCGCGCAATTTGGCAGCTAGGCCGTGCGCGGTCGTGAGAGAAGCACCTAGGGCGCAGCCTCTCGTATGAGTTCGCGCCATGGCTTGCCGTGGCGCTGCAGTCACCTGTCTGGAACGGTTCTGGAATGTAATGTCGCAACCCGGATGGTGGTCCGTCTCTTTCGTTGGAAGTACATACGTGTACATCGCCCCGTTAGACGCCGTAGCCGTAGATAGTGGACACATTTTATTGCGAGAGCATTTATATGCACACTCAGCTGGATTTCGCCACCGGCGTCGGCGTCAGCGTCGCTGTCATGCACCATACATGTATACGTATCGATAGATATAAAAACGCAAAAAAATCTGTAAAGACTACGGCGCGCGGCATCGAACGTGAAACTTCTGCGTCTTGAATGCAAGGCGTTAACTGCTGTGCCACCGTGGATTTTTTTTCTTTATTACCGGTTTTGCACAAGGTACACACATCAATATAAGTTTCTGTAAACAGTAACATACAAACAGAAGTGATGACAAAACAGTCGCGGAACTATTAGTGATTACAGTGGTAAAATTTCTTCAGGTTCACCAGGGGTTTGACCCTAGAGAGTCATTCCGGAACAAAATCTTGTTGTTTGAGTATATCAATGTACTGAGCAATGCCTTCGCGGAAAAGCATACGGGCCGGACGCCTGTCAGGGTCACAGTAGTAACCGGCCATTCTTGCCCTCCATAGACACTGGAGGCCAAGCAGCATTATAGGATCAAAAGGCAGTCCCTCCTCTTTTTCTACTGTTAAAAACCTGATACCCAGTGAATGTAAGGGTAGTTCCTTGTTTAGAGTTATCTGTAAAACATCCCAGAAGTAAACCCCTTCCCAACAATGCAGAAAAACGTGATCTATTGTCTCCGGTTATCGGCGGGTCAATCAGTTCGAACGCCATGGCATATAAACTCCTCTATCTTCTAAAAACGTCTTAACCGGCAGTGTTCCGGAGTGTAATTTAAAGAAAAAGGTTTTTGCACTAGGCTGAATTTGCATTTTCTTAACACGCTTAAGAACATCATTGCCTTCTCCCCCGCTATTAATTAACCTATACATAGGAACTAGAAAAATCATGTCGCATATGTCTTTATGCAATTTCTTTCGCCCAACCGAAAAAAAGGTATTCATTGGAAAACCGAACTGACAAGAACCGGACACTGTACGCAACTTCATTAAAGAAACCTCGCGTAGCTCCCGGCATGCTCGCGGTGCTAACCACAAAGTTAGGCAGAACACGACAAAGGCGGAACTGGCATACCGTTCTTAAGAAGGGGTGTTGAATATCTCCAAAGAAAATGAAACGATTAACTAGTTGTTGCACGAACAGATGCGACAGGCTTAGTCCCCCCTGTTTTACTCTTCGCAACAGATTTGTCCTACTACATTTTTCCCAAGTAGACCCCCATATAAACACAGCAAATATCCTATGCAGCTTTTGCACATGCACCCGTGAGCAACACAAAACCTGCATCACATACCATAATTTGCTCATTAAAAATATGTTGCATACAGTGGCTTTGGCAAACATTGAGAGACAGTTGCTATTCCACTGCGCTGTCCTTTCGCGCGTTTCTTTTATTTGTTCAGTCCAGTATTCATTGGTGTCTTTGTAGTGCTGGAAAGGCACGCCTAGATATTTTACTGGAGTATTAAACCAGTGAACGTTAGCATAGGTATCTGGGGTTGATGTCCAGTCACCGTGCCACAACCCCAGACACTTCCCCCAATTAACCCGACTTCCTGTAATTTCTCCAAAAATTTTAACAACGGCAACTGTCTCTTGTACAATCTCTTTGGTGGTGCAACACACTGCTACATCATCAGCGTATGCCAAAACCTTTACCTCGGCGTCAAGCAGTCTGAAACCACGGATGGTCTCGTTTTCTATTGTGGCCAAGCACAAGTTCTCTATGTACAATGCAAACAACAGTGGACTTGCCGGACATCCCTGGCGTACAGAACGTTCCAGCCTAATGGTAGACCACAGAATCATGTTAATAATTGGTCGTGTAGTACAGTTTATATACGCCAAAACTATGCCCTCTATAATCACCGATCCGACATTGATATGCTCAAGTATGGGGAATAACACATCTTGCGGGACGCAGTCGAAAGCCTTTTCTAAATCAAGCTGGAGGATCGCAACATGAGAATTAAAAGCAACGCAAATCTTAAGGACACATCGCATTGTGTGTGTGTTCATCAATATTGAGCGCCCCTTGATGCCACACGTTTGGTGCTCCCCAACTCTTTCGGTGATTACGGACTGCAATCTACCTGCCAATACTTTCATGAGTATTTTGTAGTCAGTGTTGGTTAGTGAAATGGGCCTATATGACGAAACTAGTTTTAATTTTGCTTTGTCATCCGTCTTAGGTATTGAAATATTGTGCGTCTCGGCAAACGAAGTGTTAACGCTTTGATTGCGTAGGCTTCCTTGAACACAGCTTGTAACACTGGTGAAACTTTTGTTTTAAAGCTTTATACCACATCGCACAGAGACTGTCAGGCCCCGGCGACTTCCCAGCGGCGAGACTATCTATTGCATATTCAATTTCAGAAATGTTTATAGGCCTCTCTAACGCTTCTTTCGTTTCGAGGGATAATTGCAGCATCCGGCTCAAGAAAGTGTCCTTGAACTTCGTAACATCTACTAATGCGGCTGCGAAGAGACCCTTGTAATACCGAAAAAAACCTTCAGCGATAGTGCTGTTAGTATTTAGCAGAATTTCGTTTTTCTCTATTTCGCCGATGTGATTACGACGCGCCCGTGATTTCTCGATTCCAAGTGCGCGCTTGGTAGGAGTCTCCCCCATAGCCCACGCCTCTGCTCTCGCTCGAGTAAGGGCTCCTCTCTAGTGTTCCTGCTCTACTAGCTCAATTTGCCGTTTCACCGTTCGAATAACTTCCTCATATGCACCGGGCTCCTTGCTTCTAATGCTATCAATTTCCTAAGCATTGTTCTGAGTTCATTTTGTTTCATTCTTTCTTTATATTTTAAAGTACTATATCTCGATATGGCTTTCATTTTAACGCTTTGCTTCAAAAGCTTCCATTCCTCACCAACATTACAGGCTCCGATCACTTCAATGTTCTTAATTCCCTCAATCACAAAATTATTGAAAATGTCATCCCGAAGTAGTTTAGTGTTAAACTTCCATAAATCCCAACTAAATTTGTTTTCTTTTTGTTTAAGTCCCACGTTGCATTTTACAAGTCAATGGTCAGAGAAAGAGACAGGTAAGACTGGGTAACTATTGCTTTTAGCTAGCGTCTCCCCTGCCTTGTATATCCTAACAAGACGAGCGTGACTGGTTCCATGAAAATGCGTAAATCAAACTTCGCGACATGCTTCGAGGCACTCCGCAACATCATCCAGGTGAGATTAATTCAGCAAGTCATAGAGCACTTCAACACTTCTGTCTCGCACATGGCGGTTATTAATTCTATCCTTCGCGCTCAATACACAATTGAAATCTTTCAATAAAAGAAGCTGTTTTGGTGTCCGTAAATGTTGCTTCAATAACGAAAAGAAAGTTTCTCGGTCTGCCTCCACGTTCGGCGCATAGACACAAATGACGAGCCATTCAATTTCGCTGTTACTAAAATCACAAGTCACTGTTCTACCAAAGTCACAAGAAATGTGACTTTCAACAATCATTCCCGGAATCTTTTTAAGAAAAAGCACACAACCGGTCGAAGTTCCATTTGCGTGACTAACTATGGCATAATATTTAGATGTAAACCGCAGCATCATGCTCCGGGTCTCCTCCTCACCTGCACGGCTAACACTTCAATCTCCTGCACGGTTAACACTTCCTCACCTGCACGGCTAACACGTCTCCTGCACGGCTAACACTTCAATATCTTGGTCAATTAACAAGCGATACACTTGAGCCTGCTTTTTCCTGGAGGCCAAACCTCGGACATTTAGGGTTGCAAAGCTCAATGCCCAGTGACTAGCCATCGTTACTCACTAAAAAAAGGAGGAGGTAGGCCCGGAGCATGGCACTTACCGTGTACGTCTAGCTCCCTGCTAGACGTCTCCGGGACTATCCGGTGGTCCGGCATCAGTTAGCTGCTGGTCCCTTGGAGTGCCAACCAGTCGGTCCACAGGTAGATTGGACCTCACTCTGAGGCCCGAGCACCGCCCCGGTGTCGCCTTCGCTTGTGGTTTCTCAACTTTGTTCTCGTGAGCAGTGTCTGCAGATTGCTCCACGAACGCTTGACCGCCGAGCTCGTGTTGATCCCGCTGGCGATTCCGTGCGCTGGCATGTAGTGTCCTCTCGCCGCTTGCGCCGACATGTCCACCAATTGGCTTTGTGCGTCTTCAGTGGAATTCTCTTGGCTGGTGTGTGCCTTAACCGTTTCTTTCTCCTCGGGTTCCCACGCTGTGTCGTAATCTTCAGGCGAAACCGGCCCACGTTCAACCAGAGAACTAGCCACGTCTCCTGCCCCCTTAGCCACGTTTTCCGCCTCAGCGGCGTCCATTGTCTGCTCTTTGATCTCATCGCACGTTGCAGCGCTCGTAACTGCTGCATATGACCGGACGCACTGAGTGTACATGTACACAATGTACATGTATACGTATCTATATATATAAAACGCAAAAAAATCCATGAAGACTTCGGCGCGCGGAATCAAACGTGGAACTTCTGCGTCTTGAACGCAAGGCGTTAACTGCTGTGCCACCGTGGGGTACCTCCTTCAACGTTGAAACGGCAAGGTATTTATATCTACTACTTACCGCTGTTGACAGGCATATTGGGGGAGGAGACTATCGTGTTTTTAGTATTATCAGTGAGATTGCGAAGTGAGCGCGCGGTGGCTCTCATCTCTCACATGTACTTTGGTCCGCGTAGAGATTAAGAGGGTGTACGCTCGATCACGCGCCCTTATCTGGCAGTGGGGAGGATCGTACGTCTTGGCTGGACTTGGCGTTTTGCCGAAATGATTCTGCTGTAGTTACCGGGTGCAAAAAGGTCAATGCAATTGTTGCACAGCTTCCGTTTGCGAGAAGGGCGCGTTCTTAGACACAGCGAGGTAACAATTGAGACGCTTATTTGCGTTCACCTGTACTTGTTACTACGTTTCGTGCGTCATTTGGGCGTGAGAAACGTGAGACAGGTTTCGTTCTACCTGCCATTCTGCTCGTGACCTTCCTATTTGTTGCTATTGCGTTGACTGCTTCGCCTTCGCGGCAATGCTGTGACTTTTTTCATTTGTGTCTGAAATGACGACGAAGTTCGCACAGGAGATGTGTTCTGTTATCGCCAGCTGTTTTTCATCGCATAAACGTGCTCCTCGAAAAGGCCTAGTATGCCGTCGAGACGTGGCACCCCTCGTCTACGCCCGTTGTCCTGAATACGTGCTTAGTGCTAATGTGTTTGTGGACCGCAGCTCAATGAAAATGATTCAGCTGCCGTCACTTGGGTATGCATAAGTATATTTTGTGGACTGTTGCATCAGCAGTGCTAACAATGATGAGGCCAATAGGCCAGTTTGCCAGCTAATCATTGCATAATAAAAAAAGGTGAAATTCGATCGTTGGGTTTATAATAAAGGGTTCATGTACCTCATGGAAGCTTGCATCCCGCCATAAGTTTACGCTTGCACTTTAAATCTTTATTGTTCGTCGATGCCAAAAAAACATCTCTCTTACCGGCACTATAAAGCAGCTCAAATTTTCGTGCCTCTATGTACCGGATTGTCGAAGTACAGGCGGGTAACACGTGCAGTAATTTCAGGTGGTGCTCTTTTCTGTATTTGTTGCGTGCACGTGTTTGTTTGAACATTAATCTCTGTGTCATATTCTGCCTTTATTTGATAATTATCAATTTTGTTACCTTTCTTTGCGAATGCGCCCGTCCACTTCTTTTTATCTACTGAAACCACTCTCCGAGATCACCTCTAAAGCATTGTGAAGGCAGTAAAAAATTGCACTTTTTATACTCGCTTGAAACCTCAGTGAAGTAAAAAATAACACCCTTCCTATACGTTCATAAACACGGTTAGCACGCGAGTAATTTGTTACTTCGATTTTCAGGGGGTAAACAAAAACCAAGAAGAGGTAGTGCGCTGGAGGACAAGTGGTTTACCCAGTTTTTGAGTTTGTTTCACGGTATTTATGTTTAGTGTGTGCAATAAACGTTGGTGCCCCATTGTGGATGAGATGCCAGTGGCGATTTTTAAAAAAACCTAACAACAAAAACGATTTCAATTCAAAGCTAGAAGCTTCGTGCAGCAACGGTCGACATACACCCTTTCAATATTTACTGTTATAGTTTAACCAAAAGACAAACATTAGTATTGACGTATGAAGCTCAACTACAGCTATGATGCATTGTCTAGAACTCGCATGTAACAACTTTTCACTGAATGTCGCCATACGCCTCAAACGCAAGTGCTTCGCTTAACCTACAATCCACGATAACCGGGCTCGAAGAAAAGGGTGAAAGAAGGGGCGCATCGCCGAGAGCTGGGCTGCGAGACAACCGTCAAGATGTCGCCATCTCCATGGCTGTACACGACTTCGCAACTTTGTATCGGCGCTGTCAACGTGGCCTTCTATGGGCTTCGTCGTGCAACGATGCCAGAAAGCGTCATACGTCGAGTCATTTTCCATGAGGAGGTGCTTTGCCGTGACTACAGATTCTATGCTGACTGAAATGATTGTTGAGCCCTCCTAACGAACTTGTCAACGAAAAATGGGTAATAGTTTCGCTATTCTCGCCAACAAAGCCCCTCCCCCTTCTTTTACTTCTCGATATTTGCTCCTTTTCTTTGAGAATGAATCTTTTCTGGACGTGTTCTTCCTCTATACTCCCTATATACGACTGATTGTGTTTGTTGATGTACGTGACCACCATTTCTTCACACTCTACAACCAGTGGCTAGCTGAGGCGCAGTGCGTCGTAGCCCCCAGAAACACTAACATCATAGTTCTCTGTAGTGTATTTATAAGAGACTGCGCGGTTTTTTGATGTGGCCTCAAACGACAGCAGACGTTTGCGTGGCGTTGCTTATTCTCCGCCGCCTGTAAACATCTGTGTGGTGTCTCAGTTTTCTTTGAACGTGCGCGAGTTCGCTCATATAAAGTCTTTCCGTTCGTCGCTGCTGTCACGCCACTCGTGCCTGCTTCCAAAAACCCTTTACTGGTATGTGACGATATGTTTCTCGAACGAATTTTATGAACACACCTCATATAAATTGCGATTACGCGCAGACCACTGCCATCGAACTATTGAACAAGGTTGTGAAGGCGAGAATATCTGTACCAAATATACTTAAAACAATAAACTTTTCTTTGTGATAAGGCATTTTCGCAGCCACAAAGCTTCACTTTACAATTATACAGCTGTTTAATGCCACTAACGTACGTTTCTGTGTTGTCCCTATTTCATGCCGTGTATATGTGGCTTAGCCATTTGTTAGGTACGCTGCTGAATGATTCGGAATGAGATCGTCGGCCTCTTTCATTGCGGCTATCTGAAAATAGCGCGAAACGTTATCTTGCGCAGTGTTCTAAATGCATAGCGCAAATAGATGGAGGGCCATGTCTTTACGCATCTGTAGCGTTTCTGGTGGCGCCTAGCTTTTGGGCCAAGCGGAATTGAATGCGGGCTTCTATAATAACGCCAGTAGACGTGTCTTATTGACATTAAACGGAATGATGCAGCAATCAGCAAGCGGCTCAAGTGAAGGGTGCCAGAAGTTGTCCCGCTAAAGTACCCAATGTAAACGAGTGACGCCGCCGCCACTAGAGGTCCCTTTCACACTTTGTTTCTTCAACTTCGGGGATACGTTTCTGTGAGCTAAAATGCCGTGTGTATTAGGTGCACTTGCTCGATGTTGGTTGCTAATGTTAGTTTGTGTACTGTAGGCTGCTATTAGGTTGCTAGTATTTGTTAGCGAGCCTAAATTGGTATTTTTGCGTTGGTTTTTAGTTATGTTGTTGCATAAACTTGTGGTTTGGAGTTCTGTACGTAGTGCTACAGATTATTTACTCGTCCTTAGGAGAATAGTTTTGTGTCCTAGCCTTAACGGTGCCTTTTTCACTCAAGAAATTCTATCAGCTCCTAGGGAAGAACATCAGTGAAAAGGAAAGACGACCAACAAGCGTATATAAATATTCATTGCTCGTAAACTCTTGTGTACACCACAACCATTGCCTCGTACACCTTCATACGTCAAAAAGAATCAGTCACTATTGCATATATGATGTCTTATGCGCTCTTAGATAAGAGTATAATTAGTGTATGAATGGATGGACGTGAAGCGTTATTGTAAGAGTACAAATTTTGTCGTATTATAGGTTTGAATTCGAGGCGAGAAGCATGTGCTAAAACGCTAATCCTAAAATTTCTCACTTCCTAAGAAATTCATTGATACTTGGGTAAGTTTGTGCTTTAATAACGGCATCGAGAAACAGCATCTATAAATAAACAAAATTATCTGATTAGAAGTTTTCCGCATATGCTCATTCAGTGAAAGGTAAAAGTCTACATTGTCAGTTGCGGTAAACCAAAATAATTTGGTTGATTGATATGTGGCATTTAGCGTCCTATAACCACCATATGATTATGAGAGACGCCGTTGTAAAGGACTCCGGAAATTTCGACCACCTGGGGTTCTTTAACGTGCACCCAAATCTAAGCACACGGGCCTACAACATTTCCGCCTCCATCGCAAATGCAGCCGCCGCCGCCGGGATACGATCCTGTGACCTGCGGGTCCGCAGCCGAGCACCTTAGCCACTACACCACCGCGGTGTAGAGAACGACAGTGTCTTCTGAGTGATCACACTCGATACTTCGCGCTTTCGATGAGTGTAGTGAAAGAATCGTATGGCCTCATTCCTACCTGTCACATTCGCAACTACACTAAACTGGTTGTTAAGCGGCGTAATAAAGCAAAAAAGGCGGTAAGGTCAGCATATAAACGTAAATTCTTATTGCGAGAGCTGTATCATTGCGGCCTTCCACAGAAGGCTGCTTTCTGATGGCATTGGCACTGCGCCTCCCATTTTCTTTGTTGGATTCGTTGGCCCCTGGAACGGGCCAATCTAAGGCAGACCTTGTAGCCTCTGAAAATCGTGTTTAGCATAAGGCTTTCTGAAATTACTTATTTTTCTGACCTTTACGACATCAACCACTAATATTGTACGCAACTCGACATTCCGTCGCACTACATATCCGCTGAATATCCTATACTAAAAAATTAAACAAAAGTACGAGAATATTTCTAACTCTACGCACTTACTCCGTATCTGCTGCTAGGAAAAAGTAATGAAACTATAACGCAAACGAACTTGACACTAACGGGGCGGGGGGAATGTGGCAGTAATAAAAAGTGTTTCAGTTTTACAGAGCATTAATTTCGGAAGAGAAGTTTAAATCAATAGGCAGCTCCTACTCTCTCAACAATCAAGAAAAGCAAGAACTCCAAGACAGGCCCTTTAAGCTGCACCTCGCAAGAATTCTTCACTGAAGATTAACTCGGTCAAACATGTTAGCAGCAAGAAGAACATTGGAAACACAAACAAGAACCCCCCCCCCCCTTTTTTTTTCGTCTGGTTCCACTGGGGATGGCGCCCGCTTCTCCTGCCCATCCCTCCCCCCCAGAATTTCACTCGACTCGGGCCTGTCCATTTTTCTTTTCTAATTGACATTGCCTGCTTTATGGTGGGGGTTGAGGGTTTCTTTTTTATTCCTCGCAATAAAGAATGACCTATACGACATCAGTGTCGGTTGTGCATCAGTCAACTACGATGTATTTAATTGGCCCCTCACACAGAACACCCCCATTCTATATTAGTTTTCATGTCGCAAAAGCAATGAATTCATATATTGCTTAACTACACTGAAACATAAACAGACATCCCACCAGAAACGCGCCATTTCACCATCGGCAGCGTAAACTTCAAGCGATGCAACAGAGCTTTTGATGTGATAATGTCCCACGTTATAACATTATAATATGCCAGTCCCATGGGACCAGTAATCCACAACGTGACAAAATAATCAAGTACACAATCGTATAAAAGAATGAAGTGGTGTTTAGGAAAAATGTAAAAGAGGCGACAGGCAGACTCCAAGACGTCACGCCGAACGGAGAGGTAAACCCTTTGGTGGGATTTCTATATATGCCGGGCTGTCAACCGACGAGGATGAGCCCATTAAGGAGAGACAGCTTATTACCTGCTGCACAGGAACGTGACAGCTTATCCCAAGGGAATGTGTGCTGTTTTCGTTCCCAGAAAGATCGACCGTGCCGAACAGATGCGATGTTGCTAGGAAGGCAATCCCGAAAGTTTGAGCAACGCCATCTCTCATATATGTGCGTGCAGCGATCACGGTGCAGCGGCGATTGAGATGGCTTGCACAGTGCTTGCTTTTCCCAGATGCATGGGTGCTTCGAAGCGTATCACCGACGTGAAAACACGTAGGATGAAAGTAAAGTAAAGATGTGTCCACGCAGGTAACAGCAAAACTTTAAGATGAATGGGGAATTAGCCAGAGACAGGCCTGATCACATATGTCTCGTATTTTACCCAAATATCCTGCGCTTAAGTGCTGAAAAACGAAATGACTACGAGGTCAAACGTGTGTAGCTTACAAATCTACAAAAATAAACTGGACTTAGGTAGTGAGAAATGCTCGAGTTTGTTGTTTTTATTTTGGGCGATTTTAAGGAATTCGATTTGCATAGCAGGGCATATGGTGAAAGCGTTTAAAGACATGAAGCGAATGTTGTTGGCAGTTTGTTGAAGTTATGACACCTAGTTAAAGGCCAACTCCGGCGATTTTTCGACCATGTCAAGGTAATGGAGTTTTTGTGTTCATGAGACACTGTTGTCATGAGCCCAATTGCTGAAATGCTCAGGAAATTCGAAAATAATTTTAATTAGGCAAACATGTGCAAAACCGAAACTAAAACCTGACCGGGAGCCCTGTCTGCGTATTATGTACTGTTTGATAATAACTGGAGGTGGTGTGCTGATCCCAAGGGTGCATAGTAAGAAAACTGTGAAAGCCAGACAAGCGAAGCGTTGGACAAACACCACAGTGGAAGAAAGAAAGTTTTCCCGTGCTATACCCTTGCTAAATACCGACGCCGTTACGCAATAAGCGCTGTAGTGGCTGTATAGCGATGCAATCGGCTGCGTCACTTCGGTTGACATGCCAAACATGACGTCACACAGACATTGTTGCCAATAATTCTGGCAAGCGAGGTGAACTTCTCGAGGCTATCTTTAAAATTCATTTGCAAACAATCAACGCATCTCTCAAGCCTGTTTTTGCATAAATCACGGAAATATGCAAAGGAATGGGCCCAATGAATTTCATTGAGGCCCATTGACCTCGAAACATCACCGGAGTAGGCCTTCAAGAGGCACCAGTAGTAATATTTTTCTTTTCTTTTAATAAAATCTTTGAAGAAAGCCGTAACCGCCGAAACCTAACGGACGTTAAAAAAAAAACAAGTAACGGTGTTTAAATGTAGTGCGTCTAACAGCGTGTTTATTTATTCATTTGTTTATTTATTTATTTATTCACATTACCTTCCAGGCCCCGAATAGCATTGAGTAGGAGGGTACAGGAAATTCACCATAAATAAAGCCTAAAAAGAAATGGCATAAGCAAGTGTCAAGGAAGGCAATCGTAAAAGTTTCAGCAACACAATTTCTCAACGCTGTGCGTGCACAGATTACGGTGCCGATTGATACAGGTTACGAAATACTGGCTTTAGAACAGCTTGCAAAGATTTTGAGGAGTGGTATTTCTATCGTATTTTTTTATATCATCAATTTTTTTATATCAGATAACCATAGGCTTCATGTAGGTTCTAAAGAAGTAGGTCTTCAATGTATGTCTATCACAATATTGTTAGTTGAGGTTTTAGATTCATTTTAAAATATTTGCACCAAAAGTGTCCGCTTAAGCAACATACACTTCCTCTGGTAAGAATGAAATCTTCCTGGTCGGTGGCAATGAAACCCGACCCCTTTAATAATCAGGTGCGTGCAATATCAAAAATAGTGAACTTCTGTTTAACCCTTTCAACCCTGAATTTTTTAACCAGCAGATATTTTTCTCATTGATTTTGAGTAAGTACAGCCTCAAGAACACAAAAATACTTTTCTATAAGTATCCTAGCAGTAAACAAGAAAAATGGCTCCATGTCCTGAATATAGGACACGAGGGATTAGTGATATTAAAGTGAAATATTTTCAATTGAAATACATTTATTTCTTTACACCGTTAGTGCAAGTTGGCTTTGTGAACGAACATACAACAACCACGTATTATTTACAGTGCCTAAAACATCCAATAGTAAAACTTTGCGCTCGTGATACAACAGCTCCTCATTGCACTTGAATGACTACCATCTACTTATTGAACACTTTAAAATATCCAAGATCTTAATACTTGCCTAATCCAGCTTTAAAGCAGCGGAATTCATTGCGTCCATGTTTACAAGGTCAAGCTTTTTGAACTACACTTTATCGTCGTTTTTTCTAGCTCCACCACGCCCAAATATTATATTTCATAAAACGAAATAAAAGTTCAAACATTATATCTCGTTATTAGATACGCTTACGTATGATGTGAGTGATTTGGGCAGGCTTCTATACTACAATAACAAGAAATCAACAGTTTTT
Source organism: Rhipicephalus microplus (assembly GCF_043290135.1). Taxonomy (NCBI): domain Eukaryota; kingdom Metazoa; phylum Arthropoda; class Arachnida; order Ixodida; family Ixodidae; genus Rhipicephalus; species Rhipicephalus microplus. The sequence goes on from NW_027464590.1 coordinate 255,984, forward strand.
ACAAAAGATACACTTCTCGTTTAGCCTGAATGCATTCAGAGGTCTCACAACCATTGAGCCCTTGTGCTCTATTTTAGGACTTGAAGATTGTCCACTGCTGCGGGCGATACGTTAGTGTTAGGGAAGACCTACTTTGTGAATAGCAAGTTAAACATCTTAAAAACAGCATAGAAGAATACGATTGATACTGATCGAACAGTCAACCAGTAAGGTGTTCATTATTATTGAGTTGTGGTGAGCGTCATCGTTATCGCATTCCACCATATTGTTTTAGGATAGTTCAGACAGCTTTTTCAATTTTGGACTTTCTTATGTCACAATTAGCAGCAAAATTTCTTTCTGTTCTTTTTATAGGATGCCAGGGCTGAAAAGGTTAATATGCGTCTGCATATCGTCCGCGGTCCTCAAGAAGAGACAACCATCTTCGGCAGAGAAATTAAAGGCTAATGTGTGGCATGCTCGACTCTCTGGTCAAAAACGCAACATTATCGTCAAACAAGCCAATAAGCAAACGCATGGTCGAGCGTACATTCTAGATACAGCGAGCAAATTTACTGCAGTCTGTACTCGTAGTAGAATAAATTTGATCACAGAGAAACCACCTCATTCAATAGGCCTGAACTGAAGATGTATTTTGTTCAGTAGGCGCACATGCAGCATCCGCATTGAGACGAGGGAGCGGGCACTTTTGCTTTAAGAGGTACAGAAAGCGCTGCAAAAAAGATGGCCTTGAAGGATGCAACGCAAGGGGCTGGAACAGAAGTGTTTCGTTACACTATGCGCACAATCAACTGCACGGCGTGTGCACTTCGCTTTGTGCTATGAAAGATTGCGCGTTCGCGGTAGTCCTATAGCAGCGCTGTTCGTTCTGGTGCTGGTTTGCAGCCCCCTGATGCAATGCTTAGTGTTCATTAAGTCTTCCACAAAGGAACTTTTTAAAAACCAGGCATCACGACGAGCCATTGTTTCCCTAAGATGACGGGAAAGCACCGCAGGTGGAAGGAGTTTCCGAGGAAACGCCGGTATTGTCGAGGCGAAGAAAGTGAACGTGTTTTAGAGAACGCGAATAAGCGTGATTTTAGAAACCACTGTTTTTTTTTCGAACCGTTTGTAATACTCATGGAGTCGAAGCGCGGGCATGTTATTACGACGCAAACACCATAGGCTTTTTAACAATTGTATTTGAAACGATCTTCTCAAAAGGTGCATTATTACACTTGATTACTTGAATTACTTGCTAAGCCATATAGTGCTTCTTTCTAAGATATTCAGTTTTTTTAATATAGCTTAGGTTTAACCGCAGATATGTTATAAAATATTTCGAACTGAAACGCTTATTGACAGGTGAAACGAACCATGTATCAAGCATGGGTACACTAGGGAAATCGATAAGTGAAATGAACTCCAACTAAGATTTAAATATAACGAACCAGTGTACCTCATAGGACGACCTCTTTTACATAGAGAGTGCGTGTGTCTAACAGGTTCACACAATCAGGAGTTCCTGAATACTTTTTCTTCCACTTAAAAATAATAACACCACATTTAAGCCTGCAAAATATCGGCACAATGCTTGGGAGCCAAGTGTTAATACTATTGACTCAATATTGGTCACGAAACACTCATCACACCACAGGAAATAATCGTGCGAGCCTACTACAGAAGCCAATGAAAGCTTTCACCAATATACACGAATGTGGCTAGGTTTTACTCGTTAAGAGCACGCACCACCGAGCACCTAAAAAGAATGGTGCAACACTGTACCGCACACTTCGAAAAGGAACCTTGTATAAGACGTCTGTTTATTTTGGGAGTAATATCTAAAACAATGATGTGAAATAAGCTGTGGCTTGCCCCATCTACCTCGTCATGAATGTTTTATCAAGTTCACGCATGACGGTGCCATACCTAAGGTATTGATGCCTTGAGGTTTACTTATGTGGTGCAAAAACAATCCAGCGTATGACTGATGTAGTTTATATGCGCTTACTTTAGCAGATAGCCTGGAAATATATTTAAAAAAAGAAATAGAACACAATGATGTAGACGACTAAACCACAGTATACGTAAAAGCGAATGTGGGTCCGCTGAGTGATTATTTCGTTCACTCCAAAAAAGATAAAAATTCGAAGAATAAAATGTCGACTGATATATAGTGCTGAAACAGTGGCAACATTACAACCAGGTTTGTATAAGATATTCGTAAGGCTTTTGATGGGACGACGTTTATTTCACCTTTCTCCGAACGTCAGGAAGTATGAGACAAGGATAGTGGTATTTTGGAAATATCAAGCGTTCAACCCTTGTCATAAGCAGTGATGGCTCACACTGGTTATGGTTAGGCTTCTGCAAGCTCACGCGCACCGTTGCCAATCTTCAATACCAATAATTTGCAGGAGCTAATCAACCCTGTAGGTTCTGTAACCGGAATTGCACCCGTCTAAGTCGTTTATTCGAGATTAAACACTTACGTAAGCAGGAAGTGTGCTGAAAGCCTATAGGTACGAAGAAAACTTGACATGCCAATGTTTTTGTGTCACGTTCTGCATGTGAAATGGTAATGGTGTCATCGCAGGGAATATTGCAAGGCTTTTTTTTACCGACGAATGCTAGGCAGACTCAATCTTGATATGCCTGAAATTTTTTCTTTGTTGAACAGGGTCGTTTACGGGCTCAGCCTTCCCAACTCCTTGGACATGTAAATCTGTGTTCTCTTCTTGTTTGTTTCATTCATAAATAATTTAAATAGCGTGCTATCATAAAATATTGTTTCCTTTACTGCTGACACAATCTTAGTTATTTAATATGTTTATGCAGAGACCAAATCTAACTACCAAATATACAACCTGATAAAGAAACTTTGTGATAGAAACGGCGTTCTGATTAAAGCAAATTTATATAACCCATTTCATTTATGGCTAGTTACGAAACTCTAATTTCACAGACCGAGACACTGTCCCTGTAATCAAAGCTGTGACTGATGGAGCCCCTGATGATTCCTTGAGGCACAGCTTTGTAACTACAGTGGGCATGGCCATTTCCGAAAGCAACAAGCTTGGCCTGGACAAATGCAAATGAAAGTTCCTATTTTCGCGTTTTTATTTAAACATATCAGAGGCTTATTTTCTGGAAGCACGTTTACTTCCTTATAGGTGTTGCATTTCCCGAGCTTTCGCAAGGTGAGAAAACCATTTGACTAACATTATCATTCTGACGAGGACTAAAAAGTGATAAACTTTGTGACGTTTCTCTCAGTTTCTGAGAATATGGTTCGTCAATGTAACAGTTATTGCGTCTTTTATTGTTGAGGCACTGTACACAAAAAGGGGCGTATACTTTGTTATCCAGCGTAAACTTTGCTGGTAACACTGGTTGTGCAAGAAAGGATCAATTGAACGAAACGTTTGGGAGGCGGGCACACAGTGAGAGCGTCCAGATGAATTGCTCGTCAGAAGATATTATCCGAGATGGTAACACGCCCACAATCGGGCCTAGCCCAATTCGTTGGCAGTGTAGGTTCTGCTTGTCCGTGACGATTGAACTTTCTCCAAATGCACTGTTAGGCTTGCGCGCTGTCGCAGCGAAGTTAACGCGTAAAAAACAGTGAAGTTATGTGCTTGCAATCTCTAAAATTCGAAGGCCACCATAACTCTTGCTTAATATCGGCCACGACTCCACAATTCCCACGAGAACGCTATGGTTGCGGCCTTCCCGATATCTTGTATGTAGGGCGGGACTGGCGTGCTGTCTTTCAACTTCTTTGTAGTGTTGGAAATTGCCTGAAATCTCCCCTGATATTGCCTCCCACGATCACAGAAATGCTTAACTTTTTCATAGTTTTTTGGGGCCCACAATCCTCCACGTTGTCATCGCCTCCTAATGGGGGGTTGATGGTCTTGAAACAACTTCTTATTTGTAGTCGTATTGTAGTAAAAGTTACCATACACGTCAATCATTGAACGGAGATTTTAAATCTGCAAAGATATTTCAAATGTCACATTTACGATAAACGTAATGACAAATTTCCAGATCATAAATAGCTAATGCCTTACGGGTCAATACGGTAACTCGGAATAAATGAACTAAGTGTTCAAAACTACATGGCTTATCTAGAAGGTCAATCTTACAGGCAATGCAAACTAGATGCCAAAACGGCTTCTTCCTAGATAAGAAATAATTTTAAACTGTGAGGTAAAGATCAGCGTCCCGTAAATAGGTGGTATTTATCATATAATTACAGTTCTCTCAAGCTTCAGATAAAAAGAAAAGTTTCAGCTTATAATTCAAGTGCTGCAAAAAAGAATTCTACCAAGTTTGTCTAATTATCTCCAGAGAAACTTCCTCAAAACTGCAGGGAGGCACATCCACTTCACAAAATTACCAACACTAAAAAATTAAGTTTCAAGTTTTAAAAACATATGTAATTTCAACTATTCATGTTTCAACAAAAGAAAATGATATTCTGTCATAATATTGGATTTTCCAAACATAACTTGAACTATATTTGCCTCAAAACTATCCGAAAGTCAGTATTTTTTACAATGTGGTGCTCTTCTAAGACCGCCGTCCCCCCTTAAGAGAGGGATTCTGTGTGTGTGTCAAAAACGACAGTTTGACGACTTATAGTACGGAATATTCTACTATGGTAGAGCAGAAACAGTCCCAGTCCCACTCCAGTACAAAGAAGTTCTCATTGAAGTTGTTCTTTTTTCACGTTTCTTTTTGTATCATGAACTCAACCCCCTCATTGGGTTCAGACATATAGGCAATCTGAAAGTGTGGGTGCGTCCCTTGTTAGTAAGACCTAGTTTGTGAGAATGATGGGCTAAGTGTTAAATACAGCAACGCCTATATTAGTCACGTTTTTTACAGATTGAGTTCTGTGTGAAAATTCGCCTTGCATGACAGTGTAAACACAAATATTTCTCGATAAGTGGCAAAAGAAGTATAGGTATGCAAAGGAAGTATATTACAATAGTTTTTAACTTGTCGTATGTTGTTCACACAAGCAAATTGTTCCAACAGGCTGGAATACTACCCGTACGCCGGGCAGTATGTTGCTGCCAGGAAGTGCACATTGGTGTCTCGGCCGCCGCTTCCATCCAGTGCGTCACAGCCATCCACGAAGCCTAGCACCTCAGGTAGTGTGGACATACACACACAACGCCATCTATTGAGCAATTCTTAATCTGGAGGTGGCTACATACTAAATACGGAGGAAGGAATGACCCACAGCCTAAGATGCTTCCCCCTAAAAAATTGGCCCGTATCTGCATGTTACACCGCAAATCTAGTCGAAAGACAATAGTCGTGCGTCTGGAGAGACTGAAAAAAAAAAACGTTTATTTGATGTTCTGCGCAAGAAAACCGGTGAATAGTATTCTGGAGGCGCTGCGTTAGAGTGCTTCGAGTGTGCAGCGGAAGCGAACTAGCGCATCGAGTCACGTCACACGTGAGACAAGAGCGCTATCTGGCAGTTATCCTGGAACACGAGGCGCGCGCCATGCGCACCCGTCTCTGGGGTGATACGGTGTAGAACGCAAGGCAACGGGTGGGTGCCACCACCGTGTCATCTTAGCAAAGGGTTGGAAACACTTGACGTTTCGTGCAAGCGTTGCATGGCCAGTGCAGCGTTATAAAGGCTACGATCTTCAAGATTACTTATGTATGCTTTTTTCAGTAAAAAATACACATACAAAAATAACGTGTTGTTATGGTGCCTCTGATATGCGCGATAATTGCTTTTTAATTGACAATCACACAAGTATGAACGCTGAACCTTGAGCAATATTGGTGAGCGCTGCGGATTAGGTTGGCCGTTTAGACTATCGTTTGGTCACTTTGATGTTGTTTGGAGTACCGTTAAGGGTGGACAAATATACAAATGTACAGGCAGACACACAGACCAAAATGTTTGCGTCGAAGGTCCCCAAGAAATAGTATCGACTTTTAAAAAAAAAAGAACATCAGGCACACCTTGTGCCACACGCCACCATGTGACAGGAGGCACGAAAGGGCCACTCTACGTGCAGCACTCAAAAATAAAACAAAGAGATCGGCAGATCTCTCTCAACATGGGCGTCAATTACATGCGAAGCGTGCATAAGGAAAGTTATTCTCTGCCCATTTCAAGATGCCCTAAACCTTCAGAGTGGGATAGATGTGGTGCTCAATAAATATATGTAGAGATACACTGGCAGAGCAGGCCCGTGAACTGTGCGTTGTAGCGGCGCTGGCGCATCGGCGTCTATTTGCAGTGCATGGTGTATTGCTCGAGTTCGGCTTGTGGGTCGTCGCACTGTCAAATTAAGTGTGAAACACTGACTTTCAGGACCACATAGCCAGTTGCCGCATGGATCTGGGCTGCTCGAAAGAAAACAGTGTTCGTTCAAAGAATTTATATAAATATTTTCATTATCAGCTCTTATGATTAGTGAACCTATGCAGCGATTTAATAAACATTCAGTATAAGTCATTTTAAACTTCAGCCATCGATATAGGGCTAGTTAACTTTCTTCTTTAGTAGACTTCTAATATTAATAATAAAAAATTGTCGGCTTATAGCCCCAAAACCACTACAAGTATATAGGAGATGCCCTGACGGAAGGATTCCAATCTTTCGACGACCTGGAGTTTTTTAATGTGCACCCAAATCGGTAGGCACATGGGCTTCAAGCATTTCGACGTCCAGGATTACATCCCGTGACCAGAGGTTGAGCAGCCAAGTGTTTAGCCACTAGACCATTGTGGCGGATTTAGTATGCTAAATGTTGCCCCGCCGCGGTGGTCTAGTGGCTAAGGTACTCGGCAGCTGACCCGCAGGTCGCGGGTTCGAATCCCGACTGCGGCGGTTGCATTTCCGATGGAGGCAGAAATGTTGTAGGCCCGTGTACTCAGATTTGGGTGCACGTTAAAGAACCCCAGGTGGTCGAAATTTCCGGAGCCCTCCGCTACGGCGTCTCTCATAATCATCAGTGGTTTAGGGACGTTAAACCCCACATATCAATCAATTAGTATGCTAAATATTGTCAAAACGAGAAATAACCGCTTGACTGGTCTTCAATGAAAAACAATAGTGGGTCACAGTGCCTAAGCAGCTAAAAACAAAGGAATTCTTACAAACAAGGTTCCAGCGGGAAGAATGGCGGACATTCTTTCCGCTGGAAGAATGGCGGAATTCGGAATGGCGGGATAAGGCTACTATGCTTCGGCCTGCAATACAAGCGAGAAGTATCGAATAAAATATTTTGGGCGGCATCACGCGAATGCCATGACTACTCCTTTTTGTGTATGTTTTAGTTTCAGAGTGTGTGTACTGGCCTCGCGTACCGAGATTATATGCCCGAGGAAGTGCATTGTTGGCCGAACAAATTCCATGTGCGTGGGTGGGTATGTCTGCGAGGCTTCCGTGGCTACCCGCGTATACTGGATAAGTACAACGCTTCAGCTTGTGTCGCTGAACTTCGAGCTTCTTAATATGTAACCGCAAATGGGTACATCGATACCAAATTCACTGCGTTAGGTCGTAAGGATGAAAACTGCAGTGATAAGCAAGCAGGCCTGCAAAATTTGTTTCACGACAAAGAGAGAGAAAGAGAAAGAGAAAGAGGAATGGCGACTCACTTACCTGGTGCTTACGCTGCCTGTGCTGTTGCGATACGGGCTAGAGTGCCTGGCAGCAAGGTTCCTCGTCCTACATACAGAGAACACCAAGAGGACGGCATGTTGCTTATTATCCCGGATAAAGGAGCCCATGCGCACTTTGTTTTTTGCTCGTGAATGATATTGCCCCCTGGTCTTACTAAGCGGCTCTGCACCTTAGCGTGCCGCTGGGATTTAGAAGTCTGGCATGCTTGCCGGAGTGTAAAAGACGGTGCTCGCGTGATCGGAGCCTTAATGAAGCGGCCGAATCGTTAATTAGGGAGAATATGAGAAAGAGGGTGCCTCAGAAATCCCCCAGAGGTTAAGTAAGCGAAGCGAACTCGACATTTCTCTTCTCACGCCATCGTCCTACGCCATCATCTTGACATGAGATGGAAGTTTACTTTGCTGAAATTTCTTTAATTTAGTGGCGAAGCTCCTGTAGGCGTGAATGGTGTTTCTCTTGTATGTAGATGCCGCCTCTCGCTTTAATCTTTGGAATGTCCGCTGGATGGCCGTACTTGTATATCATAAAAAGGTGTGAGATGGTGGTACTTGGAGTATTCACTAGATGGAAGGACGGACGGACAGACAGACAGACAGACGAATGGATGAACGGTTTACAGACAGGCTGGCAGGCAGACAGACAAACCGACAGATGCTTCGCCCCACGCATCATCATTCACTCCGTTGATATGCTGTGATTTTATTAACGGGTCGTGAAGCGACAACGAAACTTCCTGTTAGCAATTTCTTCTGCTTCAGTAAGAATCGGAAATACCAATTACAAAATATTTCTACACAATACTCAGTTTATAATCAAATACTCTCGTTTGAATTCACAGTTTTTTGAGGGGCGGAGGGGGCCTCACTAGAGACCATGCAAGATAATTGGCCCTATAGACATTATCATATGACGTGAATGACACGTCAGCCAAAGAGAAAATACAGACATAGCTTTATCTTGCTCTAATGTAATAGATTAATGGGAACATAGAAAATAAACCAATAGCAGCACTTTTTGCACTCTGAGTTGTACGCTGTACAATACCAGCGAGTGATCTACTTAGTTCCGCTTTCATGTACATCCACGCTATGTCATGTGTGTGTCCACGCCTTCCCACCAGTTGCTTTGCCTCAATCGGAGCAGGCAGTACAGCGTCCCAGTTTTTCTTTACTTGTTTCGCAAGGTTGTTTGCTACTGCGTGTTATGGGTGGTTTCGACTTAGCTATGCCACCGTGGGCGTCGTCAGACAGTGAAGCACAAGTTATCAAAGTGCCAGCAACGTTCGCTTTCTCAAGCAGCCCAGTGAGCCACAGCACAGAGCAGTATGGCTCCGTCCTATCAACCGTGGTGGTCTCGATGATATGGGCAAAGAGAGTGGAGCGTCATGGTTGGGGTTCCGCAAGTAGAGGTTCTGCCACGCGGTCTCGTTAGGAGTGCTTCCACGGTGCAGACGCCTTCGCCATCGTCGCCTCCGCCGTGGTCTTGCTCTGACGATGACCGACCTCGAATACGCATGGGTGCGTCGGCATACGACTCAAAGCCCCACAGCCGACTCCGATCTAGCAAATGACGCTGTAGCTCCGCGATGTCGGCCATTATACGCTGTTTTCATGAAGTTTTGGTATTGTCATGTAGATGACGGCGCCGCAATCGAAACAGTATGATGCTGCGAACCATGGTCAACTGAGGCTCAACAACATCGCTGCGTCGCTATGTTTTGTTGACAATGAAGGCTATTCATCAGCTGTCTTAAACAGACATCAGTGGCACAATTGACGAGAACGTGAGCTTGGAAACCAATATTGCGCTTTTTTAGCTGTTCAGTGAGCGCAAACTATCAAACGAATCGAGCTGTAGTATTCATTCATTTATTTTACCCTCAGGGCACAGAGAACATTTCAGAGGGGAACGGGCATTGTACAACAATAAAAACAAGGAATAAAAAGAGCATGCCACACAAATATAGCAACTGATTCAGGCACAAAAATTAACGCATATAACAACTTCATAAAATGAAATAAGAAGTAAAGAATGAACAATATTTTTATTCGCATAAGTTATGAAAGCTTTATAAGGTCATTGTTGAGTAAAACATAAAAAACGGTAATTAGTTAATGATTGTTTTTAGGATATGGGTAAATTTAGTGTAGTCGGTGATGCTTGTTACAGATGCAGGCAGGGAATTCCAATCATCAGAAGTTCTTGGGACATATGATTGGGTCTATATTGCTGTATGGCAATGAAGGATTTTGACCTTTTGTATGTGATTACGACAACGTGAAACGAAGGGAGCAGGTTTGGTAATTGGGGAATGATGTATCAGATTATGACTAATATTTTATCAAATAGACAAGTGCGACTGTTCTTTCGGTGGGCACCTAGAGGGAGGACATTTTGAGATGCCTTCATTTGGGTGACACAACCTGAATGATGGTAATTAGCCAAAATGAAATGAGTTGCATGGTTCTGAACCAACTACAACATGTGGAATAATATTGCCTGATAATTAGTCTCATACATGTAAAGCATATTCCACTTGAGGCCGGATGTGCGTGGTATATAGCAATAATTTAAGTGACGACGGATGAAGAAAAAAGTTTCTTGGAAGATATTCGAGTGTTTTGCAATTCTTGAATGTTATATGTTCCGTATGTAATTTACAGGACAGAGTGTCAGTCATGTAGATGTCTAGGTACCCGTAAGAAGTCACACTTTCAAGGGGTTCAGACAGTAAAGAGATGGCCAGGACTTTGAATCCACACGTAGGTGAAAATTTCTGTGAAATTTTTTCTGACCCCTTCGAGCGAATGAATATAAACACACAAAACTAGGACATGCAAGAAGCTGGTGTACGCCCAGGCTTAAACAACATCTGGTAGAATAAAACATGTCGGACAAGTCGTATATCTTGTCGTCAAAGATACGCAGCTATGAATGACAGCATACCATAGAGAATAGATATTGTGGCCGGTGAATGTTGCCGCAAAAAGTTGTGATATTTTTTCCGTTGTGCTATGTGGCTTTCGCAGAGAGGTTGACATCATTGAGTTTCCTAATAGTAACTAGAAGTGACTCTGGCACTGCGATCGTTCAGCGATCATGGGAATGATAGCTAGAGCTCTGAACGGTCAATTTTGCCAGCCAGAGCCCGGCCCAGCCCGAAAAAATATTGCTCCGGCAAGCCCAAGCTTGGTCCGGTGTTTTTAAATATGGCCCGTACCCGGCCCAGGCCCGAAAGGCTTGAGCCTGGCCCGGCCCGGCCTGGCTCTACCCAGCCTGTTTGAGCTAGTTATGCCTTGAACATAAACGAGGCATTGTCCATTCTTCGGTTATTGTTAAGTAACTTCCTCACTAAAGATATATTATAGTGAGTGTTTTGGAACTTCTTTCAGTGTCATGCCGTTTCATTGACATACTCTGTGAACTTTCGGCTAATTAAGCTCATAAAGCTTTTGAGAAATAACTGCAGGGTAATGTAAAACATAACTGTAGTCATAACTACCTGTCTCATGTACATCATGCCAACGACACAATGTTGTTCTTGCATTTTATAAAACGATTACAAAGTATGCTGCCCTCATAAAGTGAGAAAAATGTCAGTCATTTATATTGTGAGTTTACTTAAATTTCATGCGTGCCAGGGCTTTTGAGTAAAAGTACCAAATCTCTGGCAACATAAATGAATATTCAATGCAATAAAATACGTGCTCCAGCTACATTTGAGAGGAATACACCAGGCTGGACAGCGTTACATATAATAAAGCTATTGCGTTGGCTTTTCGGCTGTCTGCAACGTACACTATGTTTTCGAGCTCGAAACAAGAAAATTGACGGCAGATCCACGTAGTGATTGATGATGAGATTGGGGAAAGCTCCTAGAAGCAATACTGTGAAATTTTCTTCCGTTAATTCGCCTGCCGATATGTGTGTTTCCTCGCCGCTTCCCATAGCCGAACGTTTTCAAGATCTGCTTCGCGACGTTGACGTGCTGCCTCGGCCTCTCGTTACCGTACGGAAGGATCTTGCTGACGCTGACGTGTGCTGCACCTTCTTGTTCACGTACGGCGGGATCATGCCGACGCTGCCTTGCTGATGTGGCTTCTTGTTCCCGTACAGCAGGATCTTGGCGGCGACGTCGCGCAGCTTCCTGGCGCGCTTCTGCCTCGCGTGCTCTCACTTCGGGGTGTGCGAGCGCGCACCGCCACTGCCCTGCGCGCCCGCATTTCTGCATCCTTATCCATACAAGCACACACCGACGGCAACGAGCATCGGCTACTACAAACCTGCATCGATATGGTTTTGATTATAATACCATTGCTTTAGAAAACACCTTGCGACTTTCGTTATGCAGCTGGCGTCTCATTTTTGTTTTGCTTTGGAAACATCTGACAAAGGAGAAATAGACAGAGGAGAAATATCTCCAGGCATTACCTTGGAGGTAAACAATGGCTGTTACTGAGAATGAGAGACAGCAGAAGTCGGCTTTTAACACTTCTACTTCTACTAACGTTTCCTACTGGAACATCCCAATAGCTGCTAATGGGGAATGAGAGACAGAAGAATTCGGCTTTTAGTTAACGCGCACGCTGCAAATTTTTTATTGTTCAACAACGCACAGGAGAAATGTCCCACCAGCACCACCTTGGAGGTCAAATCGTAAGACTGGTTACTTACTACGACTACGACTACAACTACGAGGGACGAATAGGTGATGCTATAAGGAGCTTCGCCCCTAAAAGGTTATTTTCCCGCACTTCTTCTACGAGTCATGGCCACCACAGTTTCATGATTGTCATGGGGACCCACGCTTATTAGCAAGCGAGCCACCGTTCTCGCTGTTCCCTGAAGATGCCTATTTTGTCGTCTTCTCGGGACTCCTCCAATCTTTGAAATTGTCATGTCCTTGTGGGCAAATCTCTGTAGAGCCTTTATTGGCGCTCAGCGCAGCGCCGTATACAACATGGAATTCATCCGAACACTCCAATAACAAACAAGCCTCTCCCCACTTTCCTTCTTTGTCTCTTCAGTCCACGTAGCGCGAAAGACTCCCACTACGACAATTTCACTAACCTTTCCTCAGTATTCTCCACAGGCAGCCTTTTATAGCCCGTGTAATCCCTCCACGAGTCCTCCCCAGAACGAATGATGCTATCATTTTCACCTTGCTTGCATGAGTTTTAGCGAAGTCCTATAATAGTGTGTTTCAAAAAGCCCCTACTCATGACTATCTCTCTTCAGCGTTACTTCCTTATCGGAATATGAAACTCTGCAAAATAAAAGAACAGAAAGCCTTCAGAGATGCGTTAGCTTCAATGACACCTCCCGTGTGTGCATTGTTCTAACTGGCGCACGCTTAACAACTTTAACGGCAGTCTCCAACCGCAGCCACAAGCACCATATCGACACTTGTAGCAGCTTCGATCAGGACACACTGTCATTTGGAAAGGTGTTGTAGTTGTTGATGAACCATTGAGTCTTAACTACGTACATGCATCAAAAACAGCGCACTTGTTTAACACGTGGGTGTGTCTTAGTGAACATAACCATTCACATGGTCCAGCGAGAGTGCCCTGAAGGCCACCATGACGACAGTGTCGATGCATGTCATTCGAATTGTGGTGTGTGTAACGCTGATGTTGCGGCAGCCATTTAGGCCAGTTGCCTTCTTGCTAGGTGTCGTGTTCGAAGGGATAGCTGACGCCATTAGTACGTGTCTTCGAATACCTCTTCAAGTTGGACATTGAAAGTTACCCATCTGCTTCGTTCGAAGAGGCGTCCTACGCAGCTGGGGTTCTTATCGTACCTGTTTCTCCGATTACTTCTGACAATTTATCAGTGGCAGTCTTCTCCGCATTTCTGTTTTTTTTGTGCAACTTCTTACTTTTTACACCTGGTAACTGTTTTTTTCTTCAAAGAAATTGCAACACTGTGATGATCCCTCCACGATGTCCTTGGTAGCGTAACTTCACCACGACCATTTCGAAAACTAATGGCTTTGCTGAACACTTTCTGTCAATGTCTTGCTTGAGGAATGTCTTTCCTGCAACACTACTGGTATTCCGAAACCCGTTGCGACGAGTCGGAGAAGTTCTCCTTCTGATACACCTCTGTTCGGGTGCAGACAGGTCCGGTCAAATAGTGTTCCTCCTCGATGGATATATGGTCCTCGGGGAGTCCACTCCATTTTCGTGTTAGTAGTGATTAACGCTCTGTAATCCGCCACCCAACGGACTTCGCTGTCAGTTGGCATTACTTTCCGAAACCGTTCCGACCCAATCAGAAGACAAACTGCGGGTTCGCAGGTGACACTTGGAAAAACAAGTGCATCCGCCAATGGTTTAACTTCCGCAATGATGACTTTATGAAGGTCTTCGAAGATTCACCGATGTCGCCGCAGATGAAAAGAACAAAGTCCGCTTCTAACTGCTGGTATTACGGCAGTAAAAAGAGAAATTAAAACAACTGGCTTTTAACCAGTAGAAAATGTTCGTCGAGCGAAATGGGTGAATGAAAGTTGTTCCTACGAATAGTCTATAGCCACTTTGAAACTTTCGGAAGGCGGGCACTGGTAATCATGTGAGAGCGATGAAATCTGGCTAATTTTGCTCACGAAGCTGAAACCGGCACACAAAACAGCGCATCTACCATTCACTACGAAAACGCGCTAATTGCGAAGGTAATTGTTAAAAATTTTGCGAAACTTTAGTTTTAATTTATTTACCTCTGTATTTGATGTTTGTACACATCAAAGATGCCTTCAGTCAAAGTAAAAGCAACACTTCATGTAGCATGTAGATGGCTCCTTTTGTCATTTCTAAATAATAGTAAACATATTTCTTGAAACACCCTGTATATGAGACCCGGGACTAATATGGGCCTGACTCAGGCCCGGGCCTGACCCAACAATGCCTTACCCGGCCCGCGGGCGAGTCCGGGCCCGTGCAGTGCTTTATGATGGGTAGTAGATTGATTTTACCCAGTCTTCGTGCTTGCGGGCTTCGAACGCAGTTGCGGCTTCGTTTATTGCAGTGTTCATGTTTTGTATTAAATAATTGGTTTGAACTTTGTGGCTCAATTCGTGGTTCAATAGTGTAATTAAAATAAGCTCTCTACGGCTCTGCGTGACCTTGGACAAACAGCTGGCTAACAACTGCTAATCGGTCATGGGAAGATGACGTCGAACCTCAAGAATAGAAACGCAGCCGTCGTGTCCGGCATCCAAAAGCAGTAAAATTCTCTCTGATGCTGACAACATGCTGGCCAATAGCTCTCAGCAGCGGCATTAGGAATCTCATGAATCTCATGGCACAACATTTACGTCAGCTCTATGGCGGGATTTTGATGAGGCCGTTAATCTATTTTCAACATCATCGGTTGGGTGTCATTAGTAGAGCAGCAAAAATCAAGGAAATCACTTGCAGTTGCGCTCTTTTTTAATGCTAGAGGTGCATATCACAACGTTTCCCATCAAGCTATATTCGACACGTTACTGGTAATTGGACTGGGAAGGCGAATATTTCGATGGATCCAAAGCACCTTTTACGACGATGCTTTTTTGTATTGACTAAAAATGGCCCGACCTCAGACCACGACACGTGTCATGGCATCCATCAAGGCGGTGTTTCAATCCCGGTTCCTTTCAATCTTGCTCTACTTAGACTAATAGAAGCTCTCCCGAAAAAAGTCACTGTAACTCCGGTAACAACATCGCTGATGGCATCGGCGCTCGGGCATTAGCAGTGACGCGCCTACAGGTTCGAGGAAGGATACAGAAGGCAGCATCTGACTATCTTCGCACGTAAAATCTCACTATCTAAACAGAAAAAATGTGTTCTGGTGGCCTTTGCGCAAAAAATGATGACCAGTTACCAGTTACCCGATTTGAAATAATGGTAAGCCCATCTCTTACAATCGAAGTCATCGCGTTTTAGGTATCTTTATTGACCTCGGCCTCTCCTGAAGCAATCACGTGACTCCCTTGAAAGCAAAACTCGTATCTATTGCTTATGGCCTGAACGTTATTGCTGGAAAAAGATGGGGTCCATCATTCAGTTTCTTGCTACAGCTACGCCAAACACTTGTTATTGCTGTACGGCGCTGTTGCTCACCTCTGTGTACTAAAACTTGCAAGTCAAGCATTCGAGCACTTTAGAGCGTGAAAGCACAGACAGTACTTATTTGTCTTCCCCTACCACGAACTACCTCAACAGCCTGAAAACTTATATTGCCTTTGCACCATCCGGCAACGACCTACGTCACAACTGACATACAAAAAGCGCATATTAGGAACAGTTTTATGAATGGTGTCGATTCATATGGCGTTCCTTCAAGAACAACGACTGCAGGCATTGTTTTGTAATGTCGTCAGCTCCCGTCGTGTTTGCCATCGTTCGGTTTCACACCATTGGCGGGTTCACAGGCCGCCTTGTGGTGCCTACGACAACCAGATGTGCGCTTTGCTGTCCTAGGAATAAGAAATAGACAAAGCGTTTTACCTTGGCCTTGAAGCAAGGAGGTCTGGCCTATTCGCACTCTTTATATGCTCACAAAATCTATGTATACACGCATGGCTCTACCACTCAGACCAGCTCCACCAACGCCACCATCATCAAACCACTACATAAAACATCACTTACAAGCTCTGTCACGTGAGCATATCGACAAACCAAGACATTATTACCCTGCGAGGTGCCATCGATCATATCAATTAACAATCGTCTAATAGCATTCTTGTGGTAATCTAGCGACTTTACAGAGTCTATCGTTAACAGCATGTTGTGGGTCGTGCGAACAACTAGTGTGAAAGATCAGAAAATTGCTATACTATATGTACAAAAAAGACAAAATCTTCCAGCAGATACCAAGTCATTGTATTATCTCCGGTAACAACCTCGCCGATGAATCTACCAGAAATGCTCACGTAAACAAAAACGTTGCTTACGTACTTTAATCTAAAAGATTGACGTAGCTGGTTACTTAAGTGACCTGGCGCAGAACATGGCATTCCGGAAGTGGTAGTCATCACAGTTCGAACATGATTGCCTAGTTGTTGTTTGTGGCCATCAAGGATTTTCTTCGTCAGGCTGGATCAAACTGCCGGAGTAATGAAGACTTGTCGCAGATGTTCTTTGGAGACATTCCAGTTGGGAAAGTCGATCTGGTGATTAGAAAACAATATCTTCGCCACGATGAAAAGGTAGAAAGAGACGTGGCAGAGCTTGTGCGGATCGTCCAAACGTTTCGCTACAATCACTATGTCATATTGGTGTAGCTAGTCGTCTACGTCCTCATTTTTGAGTCCATAAAACAAAGGGGGCTTCCGAGAGGGTCCGATGACGATCCAAGAGTGAGTAGCTGCTGCAGTCGTAGCCGGAGGGGTACGTGAAGGGAGAAGCATCTGAAAGTTCGTCCTTCGGTATGCTGGCGGACACGTAGCCCAAACAGCTACCTGAGCGAAGCTCCAGGATGGAAAGTGGGCGAGCAGGGACGAAGAATCGAGAAGCACCCTCCACCAGTCTGAATGTAGTCCTTCACACGCCTTTATTAGGCCTGGAAGACCAAAAACTGTCACCTCCGAGGCACAGACCAGACTCAAGAGCTATATTCACTAACGATGAAGATGAGGAACACTGTGATGATAGTTATGTACAGGTAATGAAGAAGCGTGTTGTAAATGTCCAAAGTATTCTCTAGACCAATCTCTACGACAGCGGTCACCCTGGGGTCTTTCCAGGGAGGAAGGTACGCTGTTACGCCTCTGCATCTTGACGTAGCCGTCACCAATGCCTTCTTATTCAAGGTTGGAATGGCGGACAGCGCGGAGTGCAAAGACTGCAGCGTCAGTGAGACAATTGAACGCCTTATGCGTTAGTGCTCGACATATGCATACGAGAGGCTTCACCTCCGGGCTATTTTAAACGAACTGAAAGAAAGTGATTTCACTGTCCAAACAAAATTGGAACCGTAACACTGCCCATCTCCGTTCTGAAAGGCAACGAAGGAGCTGTTGCGTTTCCTCAAAGACACCGGCCTGATTCATCGTTTGTGATAAGAAATGGGAAATTGTTATGCGTTGGCCCATTCAGTGACTTTTTGGTCGTCCTCTATAGCTTTCCTTCCCCCTTTACCCTTCCGCACTCGAGCGTAGCCTACCCAGGCTCAGCCTTGGTTAATTCTCCAAATTTCTCCTCAATATCTCTCTCTATCTCTCTCTCTTTCTCCATCTCTCTATGGTTTAGATGAGCGGAATGCTGCGAGTTACTACTATATCCAATAGTATGAACTGCTCATCCATGATACGGCCCTTAGGCTGAAGTATGATGGTGAGCTGATAAATTTCCAGGGCAACCGAACTCGGCATCACCGCGACCACAGCAGTGTTTAGCTGCTTTTGGCGATAGCCGACTGGTCTCGAACCATCCTCTACGTTTTGGTAACAAACGGAAGACGACACTTTTAAGTGAATGCTTTGCAGCGTAGTCTCATTCTGTTTGGCAAACTAGTTTTACAATTGCTACGTCGGTCGTAAAATAGACACTTTCTTGTTTAAATACGAAGCATTTGTTAATCTATCTATCTATCTATCTATCTTTCTATCTATCTATCTATCTATCTATCTATCTATCTATCTATCTATCTATCTATCTATCTATCTATCTATCTATCTATCTATCTATCTATCTATCTGCTTCCACCTGGGGGATCTTGGAATCTCCCCCTTAATTTGGCGTGAACCAAAGTTCATAAGGGGCCCCACCGTGGTGGTCTAGTGGCTGAGGTTACGGCTGCTGACCCGCAGGTCGCGGAATCGAATGCCGGCTGCGGCAGCTGCATTTTTGACGGAGGCAAAAATGTCGTAGGCCTGTGTGCTCAGATTTGGGTGTGCGTTAAAAAACCCCAGGTGGTAAAAATTTCGGGAATATCGCGTGTCTGATAACCGTATGGTGCTTTTGGGACGTTAAACCTCACATATCAAAATTCATATGGGAGGGTAGGACGGTTTGAGGAATATGACGCACTGGTCAAGACATGAATAATATCACAATCACGTTGCCTACGTCGTCAAACACTTTACCCCAAAAGTTGTATATACCCGCCAATCGGTATGTGCCACTGGTATAGAGGATGTCTGCCACAGGAGATTGACACTCAGTATGTACCCAGGAACGCCGTAACACAGATGCGTTTTTTAACCTGTGAGCGTGAACAATAAAGCTGACATTGGCTGCGTTGACCAGACAAATGAAAAAAATAAAGTCAGGTTCCAGCAGGATTCGAACCCCAGCATACTGCGTGGCAATTAGGTATTCCGGCACACACGCCCGGTCTTGAAAAATAGACCCTAATATTTGTGTAATGCCATCCGCTTGCTGTGCTGGCAATTCGCATTTTTAAACAGTCCATATCGCCATACTCTTTTCTGCGATTACCTGTACAACGTAAACGTAACAGTTCTGAAACATATGTGGCCGCTAGTGATAACGCTGGAACATTCAATGGCACATGTATAAATGCCGACGCGCTTGACCATTTGTAAGTTGATCAGTGGCTGAGGCTCTATTCGCCGCTATCGGTGCCAGTTTGTGTTCCTGTAAACTGAGTTTCTGTTTACCGGCCAGAGGCTCACCCCTATACACAGTTTCGTCTTGGCACATACTGACTACTGCCTTCGTCATCGTCATGATTACGTGACAATATGCATCCTTGTGATACAGCCGTGACGTCGGATAAACGCCAGTTGATGTTAAATGTCATCCGCTGAAGTTTAATTATGCAGCAGTGTCCAGGCCTGCCATCCTTGCTAGCATAAGTGCTACATCGCCATCAGCCCGACTACGTCCACTGCAGGGTAAAGGCCTCTCAATGTTCCGCCAGTCGACTCGGTCCTGTGTTGCTGCTGCCACTTAAAACCCGCAAACTTCCTAATCGCATCTGCCCACCTAACTTTCTGTCTCCCTCTCATCATCTTGCCTTCTCTAGAAATTTTGTCGGTTGAATAACCGGCAGTTATCCTGCGTATAAGTGCTACGTGCCCTGCCCATGACAATTTCTTCTTCTTGATTTTGACTTTAATGTCGTTTACACCTGTTTGTTCTCTGGTACACTCTGCTCTCTTCTTGTCCCTTAGGTTTACACCAATCTTTTTCGTTTTCACGGCTCACTAGGCCATCCTTAAATTCGGCTGAACCCTCTTTGTAAGCCTCGTGGTTTCTGTTCCGTAGGCAAATACCAGCAAGATGCAGTTGGTGTATACCTTACTTTTTTGGGATAGAGGCAATAGACTAGTCATTATGTCAGAATGCTTGCCGAATGTCCTCCACCCCGTTCTGACTCTTCTATTCACTTCGATCTCGCGGTCAGGCTCCACGGACACTTCCTATCCTAAGCCGATGCACTCCTTTACTGCAACATATTTTAATACAGCGTTCTTTTCTTAGGTTGCTGTTCATTATTTTTTGTTTTCTGAAGAATAAATTTAAGGCCTACCTTTCTGCTCTCCTTGACTAATTCAGCATTTATGAATATTGATTCGTCTCCTGAGTTACTCAGCAATGTAATTTCATCGGTGACGCGCAAGTTACTAAGGTACTATTCATTAAATCTTACCTCTCACTCTTGTCATTCTAGGTCTCTGAAAACTTTCCCTAAGCACGCTGTAAATATCATTGGGAAGATTTCATCCGCATGACTTACTTCCTTTTTTATTGGTATTAGATCACTTTCTTTATGGGGCACTATGGTGGCAGCTGATCTTCTGGAGATTTGTTAAGGAATTTTTATATGTGATTCATTGACATCCTGATTGAATGGGGCTTCAACAAAACATGCGTACACTGAAGCGCTACCTATCGGCTTAAAGTAGAAAGTTCCTGGTGTTGCTAATGCCCATGATGCTGTTGGCACCATTCGGCAACTGTAAAGAATTGATTACATAAATTGTATGCGACTGTTGAAGGCATGTCTGTGAGCACAACATTTGTATACATATCCCTAGCGTCACTTCGTAACGTTTCACTCGTTGAAATATGCAACATAATCACATACCTTCCGCAGGCTTCCCATAACGTCGATTCTCAAGGTATGTGACAAGTGCCGAACTTTTTTTTCCTTTTTCTGCAAGAATTCAGCAAAGTTTTACTTTATAGTTCCCCATCTTCTTGCCAGAACTGGACCTACTGCTGTGCAGTTTGAGCCTGGACTGCATGTAGCAAGATTATAGCCTTTGTGTACTTGTGCCCTTTGGTCTCTTCACAGGCTTTAAATGCTAGTGAGAATGGTTTTACATCTTTTATATTTCGCACTTCCTAATTATATCATGTACCTTCTTCTAGCTATCGATACATCACTCTGTCACACATGTCCCGTTTATTAGGGAGGTGATCGCCGGGCTAATTCCAAGAGCCGAAGTATCGGCCCCCCGAACCGCACAACGAAAGCGTGGACAATTTAGAAGTGGTCCTTATTGGCGCGCCAGCAGACGCCGGCTGTGGCCCAAAGAACAAGTCAGAGCCGAGAGTTGATAAACAAACAAAATTATATTCTCAATAATCGCAGATCGAAAACAATACACGAGTATGCACACTCCACAATAGTTGAGTACAATATGTCACCAATCAACCAACGTACTACACAGTACAATCAGCCACACTCAAAACAACGGACTCAGACAACAATACACACTACAATGCAGTCGCATGCATTTAACAACCAAGACACTTAAAGACTAAAGAAATAGAAAACCTATTCAGTCCAAAGTTCTTGGAACAAAAGTCTGAATGATACTCTTCCGAGAATCACTCACTCAAAGTCCCGCGTTGTTGTCGTTCCGCAACCCTCGAAGTTTCTCTTCCAGGAAACCTCGCCGAAGTTTCTCTTCCAGGAAACCTCGCGTCTTCAATTGGCCACTCTCCAAGCTTCAAACTTCTTCGCCGGAAACACGTCGGCCTCACACACGCAGCTGTTGCCACGCGTCTTCGCTCGATAGCGGTAAACACACGCTCTTGCCTGTAGCTCGAGCCTTCACCCCTCAGGTGGAAATCCTCTTCTTCTCCTGCTTTGTCGCTACCGACAAAACCTTCGCCGACAACACGGTGGAATACCCTACGCACTCTGACGCTAACTTCCGTCTTCTCCTGCTCTCTCGTCTCCGCTGCTCGGTTGAATCCCTTCCGCACGACATTCCAGAAAGTTCTCGTCATTTCGTCGGCGCGATACGCAGCGAAGCTGCGTAGGGGGTGAGACGGTTCGAATGCCCTCCGCGATGGATGACTCAACTCGGCGTGACCACGCCTCTTTCGTTCTAGAATTCTCGCGCGCTTGCTCGGCCACCGATGTGGGGTGAGGAGTTTGGTCGGCGAAGCCACGCTTCCGAGGGGAGAGCGCGCGCCCGAGGAGCCTTGGATGTTTGTTTTCTTTTTTTTTCTTTTGACCTCCCGGCGTCTCCTCCGCACGTTATCGCAAGAATTTGGCGGCGCGCCCATTTTTAGCGCTCGTTCTGTGACACACTCTAAGAGAGGCCACAAAATCGTTCAGCGTACATAGAGACGTCAATGAAACACTACACCCCTACTGAGTATGAGAGACAATACCGCACGGAAGCAAGAAAATTCTGTCAACATGCACCGCTCTATATTACTTTAGCGGCATTACTCGATTAACCCATTCGATAGAGTTCCGTGACCGTAACAAGATGTCAGATAAAGAGTTAGAAGAGACACCCTCAACAAACACTGGTACGTTGCAGCCACATGCATACGAACAAGTAAGTATGGCCATCACAACCGCTTTTTCCTTTTTAGGGGCGAAGCTCCTACGCCGTAGGCTGTTAGTCCCGTGTTTGTAGTAGTAGCCACTCCTAAATTAGTGCTCAGAAATTCCACTGAATGGCGGTACTTGCATATGATGAAAATATGATGAAAAGATGCGAGATGGCGGAACGTGGAGTGTTCATTAGATGAATGGACAGACGGATGGATGGATGGACACATTGACGCTTAGCCCCACTCATCGGCACTCACTCAGTGGATATGCTGGGATTTTTTTGTCCTCATTTTGTTTTGACACGCGTTTGAGCAGCGAAGATCTAAGTTACAGGTCACGTAGTGTTTTATCGCATTGAGTACAGTTCGTGATGCTAGCAGTGCGCCTGCGTTTAGCTTTCGCAATACAACCTCTTCGGTTGTGTTGATGTGCACGCTCCAAAGGTGCGGCGTGGGCTTTGTTTTCCGTCTGTCTACCTCATCATGGCTGGCCAGACGCGGCGCTTTTGTGTGTCTATTTCCACAGACTAGAGAGATCAGTTTGCAATTCCAGTCATGACGCGACTCATATGCGTGCACCGTGTACGCTCTTCCTTCTACTGCTTCATGTACCAACTCTCCTGGGTGTAACCAACTGAAAATTGGTAAGAATAAAGAAAGAAAAATTGATTGAGTGAAGGCGGAGTAGTTATTTACAGATTTGTTTAGATTCAGTATGCTCTTTGGTGAAGAAAAACGCTCATGGATGTCGAAGAACCGGCCTACAATGCGTAGTAGTAAATAAAGAAGTACAGCATAGAAATTGTTTAGAAATGAAAGCTGTGCTAGTTCAAGAATCACCCGCTTTTGCGACGACAACTCGTGAGGTCATGAAGGTAGTGCAAACTAAGTGGGCGATTCCTGAATCAGCACAGCTTCCATACATATAACAAAAATGGAGTATTCAATCTTAGACAAAACGTGGTAGTTTGGCTCTGCACGTCTCAAGCGAAGTAACAACTGAGACGCTTACACGCGTTTGTCTGCGCCTGTGAGTACGTTTGCTGCGTCACTTGTGCGGTAGAAACGCGGGACACGTTTCGGTCTGCTTGTGATTTCGCACGTGACCTTTGAAATGATTGTTATTGCGTTCATTGTTTCACATTAACGGCAAAGCTGTGCCTTTTTTTTGGAAACTTGAAGTAGACGTTATCGCATTACACCCAAATTTACCGTTAGCTGCTGACATATACAAGAAGTGTATATGTACCTCTGTGTCATTTTTCGACGTCTAGATAAGTTTTTCCCATTATCTCGATCATCATATAGAGAAACGTTGAGCTGTCATTTCTGTGGAATCCTGTTCAGAATTATTATCATTTAATCGTAAGGTGAACAAACTTGCCTTTCTCTTTGCACCTCGCTCTACAGCCAGCCAATCAACACCGCTTTTCTTCAGAGACCCACCCAAGCGGCAAAAACTTCCCCATTGTATTCATTTCTTCTCTTCACGTTTGAATTGAAATGCACAGCTTTGCGAAATGGGGTGGGCAATTCGAATATACAGTGAACGCGGCCACATCCAAAAATTAAGAGAAAAAAAAGCTGTGTCAGTGCGAGGGGACGCTACATTATGGGTCGTAATGCTGCGCATCGCGATAGGCGTCGAATGTTAAAAATATCAAAGAACGTGCTTGTATATGGAAAAAAGCAAACTACTAGATGTAAGGAGCGAACGGCTTCTCCGACTTGTAAAAAAGCAGAAAAAAGCAAAGAAATCATTTATTACGTATGGAACTTAAAATTGGCATGAAAGTCGAGATTACTGTTGACGGAGAAGCAGTCGACCTGAATAAAGAATGTATAATGCTGCCGTCTGGTAAGAAAAAAAAACAAAAACCGAAAAATGATGCGTCTTCGACCACTTGGAGAAAAAAAAATGACAGCATATCCATGAACTGAATGATGGATAATGGGGCGAAGCATCCGTCCGTCAATTCGTTCTTGCTTCCGCCCGTCCATGCGTGCGTATGAGTGGCCGCCCGTGCGTCCATCCGCCCGTCCGTGCGTCTGTTCGTGCGTCCACACGTTCATCTGTGCGCCCGTTTCCGCTTTTGTCCATGCATTTGCTCCTGCGTCCGTCCATGCGTCCATCCGTCCATGCAGTCATCCGTGCGTCCTTCCATGCATCTGTCTATGTGTCCGTTCGTCCACCTATCCAACACTCCAAGTACCAACATCTCGCATCTTTTCATCATATATTCCTCATATAAAAGCACCGCCATCCAGTGGACATGCCACGGACTGAACGAGAGGAGGCACACACACACTTTCTTACGGCTTGCGCTTCGTGTCTATTTCCCACCATTAAGCACCTCGAGTTTATAGTATATTCTATTTCACTGTATTCATGGCACTGCGGCCCAACGCTTGCTAAAACTTTCCAAAACCTAGAAGGTTACGCCCAGCGAGTATAAGGTAGCAACCCTTCTTGTTTTCTGTGCGTTGTTGAGCTATAAAATTTGCAGCGTGCGCGTTAACTAAAAGCCGAACTTTCCTGTTTCTCATTCCCCCTTAGCAGCCATTGGCTTGTACATTGAACACTATCTTTTATTGTTCAACAATGCACAGAATAAATCTCTTTCTGGCACCACCTTGGTGGTCAGAATGTTATACTTGTTACACACCACTACAACGGTTACGAGGGACGAACGGGTGCCGCTATAAGAAGCTTCGCCCCTGGAATATTGTATTGAATAACTGGAACAAGCTTGAATGAAAACGTGGCCTAACAAGAGAAAAAAAAACTAACGAGAGAACTAAAAAAACCGGCGAAAATGTGAACGAGAAGAACGGGTTGCGAGACACAAAAAGCTTCCGACAAAATAAAAAAAACATTTTTTTGATGTGACAACGATCTCTTGGATTATGTACAGGAGGCTTATCAGAGCATAACACGGACATGCAAAAAAAAAGAATAATTGGCAGATCCCACGTAAAGTGGGAATCCATAATATGAGAAGCGCAAATGAGGAAGGTTTATATATCAGTGCATAATCAGAAGAACGTTACGAGTCGGAGGTAAATTATGCCGTACATAACTTCCATTCATAATTATTACGTGGGCGCATCATGAGCGTGGCATGCGGTCACGTTGTTACATTACACGCATCTCATGACTATCATGTTTACACCAGTCACATACCTTCGTCATCCACTCACGTGACGTAATACCAACTTTGGCATATATGCATCTAGCGACACCGCCTCGAGTGCATCATGAGTGTGGCATGTAGTCATGTTGTTGCACGACACGCATGTCATGATTACCATGCTTGGACTTGTAATTTACATATGTCGTCCATTCACGTCCCCTAATAACAACTTTGGTGTATTTGAAGCTAGCGAAATGGCTGCGAAGGCATCATGAGTGTGGCTTGTAGTCATAATGTCACATGGCACGCATCTCATGCTTATCATGTTTATACCAGTCACATACCTGCGTGATCCATTCGCAACACGTAACGCTGAATTTGGTATATATGAAGCTATCGAGACGGCTGCGAGTGCATCATGAGCGTGGTGTGTAGTCATGACTCACGACTTACATGACATGCAAGTCATGATTTCCACGTTAGGGTCCGCCGCATGTGTTCGCCATGCAATCACGTCATGCTATACCAGTTTTGAAATATGTCATGTCAACGAGACTACCGCAAGAGCACCAAGACCATGAAATGTAAATCATGACATTCATGACATACCTCTCATAATTTTCACGTTGTGACTTGTCAAGTAGGCTCGTCATACAGTCATGTTATGCCATACCAAGTTTGGTATTGGTACCATTATCCAAACGGCCAGGAGAGCTAAAAGTCGTACGCGGCTAGATAGATAGATAGATAGATAGATATATAGATAGATAGATAGATAGATAGATAGATAGATAGATAGATAGATAGATAGATAGATAGATAGATAGATAGATAGATAGATAGATAGATAGATACGCTCAAAGTCACCGAAGTTCGCTAAGAAATGCTTCGCATTTGAAAATTCTGCTTTGCATTTTGTGGCCATGCCTCTCTCCTGCGAAAAAAAAGCGTTAGGTTTGTTGTTGACAGTTTGTTCTTTTTTTTTAACCTGAGAGTGTGAAAGACAGCATATTGCTTTCTATAATTGAGTTATACGCACTGGGAAATGCACAGACGTCATCTATATATAAGAAGCGTTTGCTGAAATGAGCTATGCTTTATCGATTTGTGTGCTATCCCTAACCCATTACATTTTCTTTTTTTTTTTTTACTTTGAAAGCAGCGTCTAATATTTGTTAGACGCAAGGCCTGGCATTACGAAAACCCCGCTATAGTAAAGCTCGGCTAGTGCAGCATCACTTGCAGCAGCTTGGGAAGATGACATAAATAGACCAAGAAAACGACATGAGAGCGTTGAAACTCACTCTTTGGTTTAATATATAGAAAGTTGCCTGTACGTTGTCTTCGTGATATTTAGGAGTGATTAAAAATATCATACAATGTTTCAATTCAACGAGACCCAGTGGCAGCTTACTCAGTTGAACCTTTGGGGCACATATATTTGCAAGTAAAGCATATTTGCAGATTTCAATGTTTTGTTGAGGAATGCTGAATTGCATAATCTGTTGAGAAAGCGAAATACGCTTGTTCGTAATAATGATAATTGCTGAGGTTCAACTTTCGATAATCACGGTGTAATCATGAGCAACACCTTATTGAAGGGCTCTGGAAGGTTTGACATCCCTGGGATTATATAACACATGACCACATGAGCAACACTTTATTGAAGGGCTCTGGAAGGTTTGACATCCCTGGGAATATTTAACATGGTTGCCTTTTGATTTATGCATTCAGGTTTCTAGCATTTACACCTGCATAAAAAATTCGGACACTTCGGCCATAATTTATTCTCTTGACCTTCGAGTGAGCAGTAGGGAACCGTAACTCACCCTGCATTGTTGCGACACGATGTATAGCGAGTTACAGTCGTTTCACTCGTGTACCATTATGGGCGTGTACCAACGTGTATTACCTGTATAAAAACAGTGTATGCAGGAGTAGTAAAACTTTATTGTGGAACATATTTTGTAAAGATTCGTAACTGTTGCGCATCGTTATGCTGGAATGCCTAGGCTAACAAGTTTGAAGAATATACGGATGCAGCCACATTAAACAATTTGCCAGCGTTCTGTTTAGAATGGAATATTATGAAGTTTAGCAATTAAAGTAACCATTTAAAGCAAGTAATCAAAACCTCAGTTACAAGTATCTCAAGCTCTGGATAGGGAGTTTAATAGTGACGCAAGGTTGTAGGAAGGCAGCCGGTACGGACAGAAATGTTCGTGCCGTCTAGCGTCTACAGCTCGTGCACACACTCGCGCTTCGCATTCAGAGAGAGATGGTTCCTCTAGTCAGTGCCTTGCGAATTCCCCACTACAATACCCTGGCGATAAAGACGAGCCATCCTGGTGACTCAAGATGACGAGAGAACAGGAGGGTCATAGCAGGGCTTGAGGCGACTGACGTGGACCATCTCACGACCAAGGCGGCGCTTGTCCGTGGACGGCTTGAGTGGCTCAATCACATAGGTTACAGAAGAAGGGTGCTGTAAGACGCAGTAAGGGCCAGTATACTTCGGTGCAAACTTGGGAGTCAGTCCACGACAGTGGAAAGGATGTCGGAGCCACACGAGAGAACCGATGGCGAAAGTGTCCTGAACAAGATCACGGTCGTAGTGATCTTTTGATAGGGTTTGATTATCGGCTGTGAAGGACCGTGCAAGCTGACGACACTTTTCAGCATGTTCGGCCATTTCAGAAACTTGGCTGAACTTGGAGGCATCAGGATTCTATGGCAGAATTGTGTCGAATGTGCTGCATGGGTCACAACCATATAAAAGAAAAAAATGGAGAAAAGCCCGTAGTTGAATGAATCGCCGTATTGTAGGCATACGTCACGAAAGGAAGGACGTCCCAATTGGAATGGTCGGAATCATTATACATAGCGAGCATGTCTCCGAGGGTTCTTTTGAAACGTTCCGTTAGGCCGTTCGTCTGAGGGTGGTAGGCTGTTGATGTGCGGTGTGCCATACGGCATAAATGTAAGAGCTACTGCAGAACTTCGGACAAAAATACGCGGCCCCTGTAACTCAGGAGCTCCCGTGGTGCACCATGACGAAGAACGAACCAATGCAAGATGAAGGTTGCAACGTCACGAGCCCCAACCGAAGGTAGCGCTGCCGTTTAGGCGTACCTTGTCAGATGGTCGGCAGCCACAATCACCCATCGATTACCACCAACAAAGCACGGTAGCGGGCTGTATAGGTCAATCCCAACATGGTCAAATGGGTGTGCAGGACATGGTAAAGGCTTCATTTGACCGGGTGAATGAGGAAATGTCTTGTGCTGCTGACACAGGGAACATGAGCGAATGTGTTTGCGTAAAAACGTGTACATACCCCGCCAGTAGTAACGTTGGCGGATCCGCTCATAAGTCTTTAGCGCATCGGCGTGTGCGTGTTGTGGCTCAGCATAAAAATATTCCCAGATATCAGACCGCATATGGCTGGGTATGACTAGCAGCCATTTACGACCCACAATTTGATAGTTTCGACGGTATAACAGGCCATCCCGAATGACAAAATGCGTTGCTTGGCGGCAAAGAGCACGCGGCTAACCGGAAGTAGATGCGTCAGAAAGCATATTCAAGAGCGAGACAATCCAAGGATCTTTCTTTGTTCGGATGACATGTCTGTGACGCTGACGGCAGAGAGGAGAAGGTCAATGGCTGATATTTCCGTATCATCACATTTAACGGGTGATCGTGAAAGCGCATCTGCGTCAGTGTACTTTCGCCCCGATCGGTAGACGACGCGTATGTCGAATTCCTGGAGGCGTAGTGCCCAACATCCGAGGCGACCAGAAGGATCTTTCAGTGAAGCCAAACAACAGAGTGCGTGATGGTCAGTTAGCACATCAAAAGTTTGACCTTACAAATAGGGCGAAACTTGTTTAACGCCTACACAATCGCCAGGCACTCTTTTTCCGTAATCGAATGGTTGGCTTCTGCCTTAGTGAGAACGCGGCTCGCATAGGCGACCAAATACTCCGTAAAACCTGGCTTGCATTGCGCGAGTACTGCACCAAGGCCGACGCCACTTGCATCCGTGTGTACTTCGGTCGGCGCAGTAGGGTCGTAATGACGCAGTACGGGTGGTGAGGTAAAGAGTTGGCGCAGTGTTGCGAAGGATTCGTCACAGGCTGCTGTCCAATTCAAAAGATCTGCAGGGCCAGCAAGGAGTTTGTTGAGCGGAGTGATGATGGAAGCAAAGTTCCGGACAAACCGACAAAAATAGGAGCACAGGCCCACAAAGTTCCGTAGTTCTTTAACTGTAGTCAGCTTAGGAAATTCGGCCACAGAACGAAGCTTGTCAGGGTCGGGAAGGATGCCGGCTTTCGAGACGACATGACCAAGTGTGGTGAGTTGTTTAGCCCCGAAGTGACATTTCTTCGGGTTAAGCTGAAGCCTGGCGTATGGAAGGCACTGTAGAATTTTACGCAGACGAGTGGGATGCGAAGTGAAATTGGGTGAAAAGACCACAACGTAATCAAGATAGCACAAGCATATGTTCCATTTGAAACCGCGTAAAATGCTGTCCATCATTCGCTCAAATGTGGCGGGCGCATTGCAGAGTCCGAATGGCATTACGGTAAATTCATAGAGACCATCCGGTGTGACGAACGCCGTTTTTGGACGATCAGACAGCCATTGAGACCTGCCAATAACCTGAGCAAAGGTCAAGCGAGGAAAATAATTCTGCACCTTGGAGATAATCGAAAGCGTCGTCTATGTGGGGAAGAGGGTAGCCATCTTTCGTCGTAATGTTGTTTAGGCGCCTGTAGTCTACGCAGAAAAGGATCGAACCATCCTTTTTTTTGACGAATACAACTGGTGAAGACCAAGGGCTACAAGAAGGCTTGATGACTCCAAGCTGTAGCATGTCGTCTACTTGCTCTGCAATTACGCGACGCTCCGGTGGGGACCCACGATAGGGGCACTGGCACAAAGGAGTACTCCTACCTGTGTCTATTGTGTGCACAACGGTTTTCGTTCTTCCTAGCACCGCTTGGGGAAAGTCAAACGAACGCCTGAATTCGTGCAACAGGGTAACAAGCTGATCTCGTTGAGCCGGGACTAGATGGCTGTCAATAGAACTGTGAAATACATCTGACGACACGCTGTTTGAGGCAAATTGAGGAACCAACGCGTTCAGCTCCATATTTGGCTTGGTGTCGAAGATTTCGGCAGGCACGATAGTACCTTCATCAATAAGCTTAATGTGGCCAAGCGTCTCGTTGCGGCTCAAACTGAGAGGGCACGAGTTCGGATTGGAAACAAATATTTTGGTAGTGTCTTGACAAAGCGCAAGAACGGCAAATGGCAGCGATGTGTGGTGGCGGCTACCGAAGATGTCAGATGGCGTGAATAGGACGGCAGCATCAGATAGTGAAGTGCAGCAGGCAGGGACAAATTGGGCGCTGAAATGAGGAAGGCCTATGTCCCTCGAGACGACAAGGTTAGCCACACTAGATATGGCCGCATCAACAGAAGGCGCATCACGAAACGGTAACAGCCCCACTTCGGCCCGAGCGCAGTCCATGACGGCGTGATGACGTGATAAGAAATGCTATCCTAGGATGACATCGTGGGAACATGAAGCCAACACGTGAAATTCAACGATGTACAACACGTCTTGAATAACCACTTTTGCCGTACATGCCGTGACGGGCTCAATTTGTTGGGCGCTCGCAGTGCTAAGAGAAACTACGGGAGGAATGATCGTCACTTTACGAAGAGAGCTGCAGAGTCTTTGACTAATCACAGATATCGCGGCACCGCAATTGATGAGTGCAAGTGTTCATACACCTTCGACGACTACATCGATAAGGTTAGCGGGAGACAGGCGAGGACAAACGATTAGACAATGACGCAGCTCGTGCCTACGGAGCTACGGCAGTTAGTTTTCCGTCTCAATGAAGGTGGGTCGTCAACGCATTGGCGACACGGAACGACGACTTGTTGAAGGGGAAGGCGAGCGGGAAGTAGAACGTCGAGAAGCGGAGGTTCGGGTGCCGGAAGCAGCTTGGACGTCACGGTCGTGAACTTCAGGTGGCACGTGCGGTGCGTGGTTTGGAGACAAAAACGAGTAGTCAGAGTACCTTGGTCCGTTTACTGCGAAGTGCCGACGACATAGACGTGATACGTGACCTGGAATCCCGCAAAAGTTACATATCGGCCGGTTGTCAGCAGTGCGCCAAGGATTTCCGGCGTGCTGCTGTGTAGCTGAAAATGACGCGGTGGAAGGTCGCACAGTTTGTGGCGTATACAATGGTAGACGAGGCGGAGGCATTGCCGCGACGGCCGCATAAGTCAGTGGTGCGGCAACAGGTGTTGGTGGAGAGGCAAGCGTAGGTAATGGCAACGCCTTAGAGACCTGCTCCTGAATAGCCTGTCTGATTGTCGGCATTAGGCAGTTCATTGGTGCTTCGGTGGTCGGCAGGTACGAGAGACACGAAAGCTGTCGTGTGACCTCTTCGCGTAAATATTCTTTTATAATCTCCAGCAGGGTGCTGTCACCACCGACGGCAAGGGAAGTGAGAGAGTCGTCTGCTGTGGTTGACATTCGAACTGATGCACGTTGCTTGCGAATCTCTTCCAAGCTCTGGCACAAGGTCACAAGTTCGGACACGGTACTTGGGCCCTTTGCCAGCAACATTTGAAAGGCATCATCGTCTATTCATTTCAAAATATGCCTGATATCTTGTCTTGTTCGGTCATCTCAGGGTTAAAGCGCCGGCGTAAATTGGTAACATCTTCAATATAGCTAGTGAAGTTTTCGCTCTGCCTTTGTACTAGTCTGTGTAGGCGCTGTTCAGCGCGATGCTTGTGCACTGCGGGGCGATCGAACACAGCTGCAAGAGTGGTCTTGAAAGCGGCCCAAGTGGTAAATTCAGTACGGTGCTTTGTGAACCACAGGCTGGCGACGTCTTTGAGATAAAATGGGACGTACTCCAATTTCGAGGGGTCGTTTCACTTCTTAGCGGCGCTCACCTTTTCAAACAGCTGCAACCAGTCTTCCACATCTTGGTTCTCGGTGCGGCTGAAGAAGGGGAGATCCCGTTGGCGTAGGGTGATAGGTATGATGACCAGTTGAGATTGCGCCGTGCTTTGCAGGGTGGTGCCTTGCTCGGTCATCTGATCAGGCATTGCTGATGCAGTGGGCAGCTTCCGGCTTCGAAGTTCCAGGTTTGCGTACCCAGCACCCTTCCACCACTTTGCAAGGCGTAGCGACGCCAGGTAGTAGGAGGCAGCCGGTACGGACAGAAATGCTCTAGCGGTCTAGCGTCTACAGCTCGTGCACACACTCGCGCTTCGCACTCAGAGAGAGATGGTCCCACTATCAGTGCTTGCGATTTCCCCACTACAATATATCTGTACTTCTATATATATATATAAATATATATATATATATATATATATATATATATATATATATATATATATATATATATATATATATATTAAAATAGAGATGTTGTACGTCGAAATGTTCAGACGGAGCTTGGCAAAATGTGCTTTATCAGGCAGGTTTGGCTAATGGCGAGCGGCGTGCGCGAGCTACTACAACAGCCACCGATCGTCATCGTATTCTTCATTGCCAGCAGAGCGTCCGTTATTCAGATTCATTATTTCAATACAATTACTCCCCGCAAAATAAGGAGCCATCCTGACGACCTAGGGACAAGTAAACACGGGAGGGTCGTAGCAGGGCTTAAGTCTCGAGATGTGGACGATTTCCTGGCCACGACGACGTTGGTCAGAAGATGGTTCCAGTGGCTGAATGAGGTAATTCACTGGTGACGTTTTTGTAGCACATGTTATGTGCCGTGATACTTGAGGACAAACTTGGTAGAAAGGCCAGGTGTAGCAGAAGGGACATGCAGCCAGACGAGTGAACCAGGATCATAGGAAGTAGTTTTATTTGATGCGTCATGGTGGTGCTTTTGGCGTCCTTGGTCTTGGGTTGTGAATGATCTTGCCAGTTGGCGGCATTCTTCAGCGTATGTAGCGGCTTGAGACAAAGTCGTGTACTCTAAGGAGTCAGGTTTGTACGAAAGAATGGTGTCCATAGTGCAAGAAGGTTCGCGTCCGTGAAGCGGGAAAAAAGGAGAGAACCCAGTAGTTCTGTCATTCTATTGATCTGGGGATGATAGGCGCTTGTAGTGCGGTGAACGACGTGGCACTCACGCAGCAATGCTGTGATGACGTCTGACAAGACTACGCAACCACGATCGCTCAGTAACTCCCGAGGTGCTCCATGACGTAATACGACGTTGTGAAGTACGAAAGTCGCAACGTCTTTTGCTGTAGACGAGGGAAGGGATGAAGTTTCGGCATACCGCGTGAGATGGTCGACGGCAACTATGATCCAGCGGTTACCGTCAACAGTGTTGGGAAGGGGACCATAGATATCGATGCCGACGCGGTTGAATGGTCGGAATGGGCATGGTAAGGGTAACAAGGTACCGCTGGCGTGATAAGGGGGAGTTTTTCGTCTCTGGCACGTCAAGCAGGCCCAAACGTATTGTCATATAAAACGGTACATGCCACGCCAGTAATATTGGAGACGTATGCGAGAATAAGTCTTCAGGAAACCTGCGTGGCCACATAGGGGCTCGTCATGAAACCTGGAACAAATTTCGGATCGCAGATGACGTGGAATCACGAGTAGCCACTGACGTCCACCGGGTGCGTATTTGCGTCGGTACAGCACGTCGTCGCGAGTGGCGAAGTGCTCGACTTGCCGATGCAACGTGTGAGAAGGAGGGGAAGCCGTCCGCCCAGCCAAGATGTCTAGAATCGAAGCAACCCAAGGGTCCTTGCGTTGCTCAGATGGTATGTCGGCGATGGTGACGACAGTGGAATCACAGGTTAGACTTTCGCAGCAGTCCGGGTCAGGGGGCAGGGGCGAACGGGATAAGGCGTCTGTGTCCGAATGTTTCCGGCCGGAGCGATAGACCACCCGAATATTATATTCTTGGAGGCGTAATGCCCATCGGGCGAGGCGACCGCTTGGATCCTTCAGTGACGACAACCAGCAGAGGGCGTGGTGGTCAGTCACGACGTCAAAAGGGCGCCCGTACAAGTAAAGTCGAAATTTATCTATCGCCCAAATAATGGCCAGGCATTCCTTTTCAGTGACGGAATAGTTGATTTCGGCTTTGCTAAGAGTTCTGCTTGCGTAGACAACCACGTACTCTTGGAAGCCGCCTTTCTTCTGTGCAAGAATAGCGCCTGGCCCGAGACCACTAGCATCGGTGTGGATCTCTGTGGGTGCCAATGGGTTGTAGTGTCGCAGGTGGCGACGTGAGGAGGCTGCGCAGTTCATTGAAAGAATTGTCACAGGTGGCAGAGCAGGTTGAAAGGTCTCTAGAGTCGGCGAGGAGCTTGGTCAAAGGAGCGATGATGGTCGCGAAATTGCGGACGAAGCACCGGAAGTGAGAGCACAGGCCTATAAAGCTTCAGAGCTCTTTCATGGTGGTCGGTTTGGGAAATGCCGAAACGGCTGTAAGTTTGGCAGGGTCAGGAAGAATGCCGTCTTTTGAAACCACGTAACCAAGGATCGTAAGCTTTCGAGCGGCGAAATAGCACTTCTTCAGATTCGGTTGCAGCCCCGCGGCAGAAATACACGTGAGGACTTTTTCGAGGCGGGTTAAATGGGTTGTGATATCAGTTGAAAAGACGACAATGTCATCTAAATAACAAAGACAAACGTTCCATTTGAGGCCTCGAAGGATAGAGTCCATCATTCGCTCTAAAGTAGCTGGCGCGTTGCAGAGGCCGAAGGGCATGACTTTGAATTCGTAAAGCCCGTCGGGCGTGATGAAAGCTGTTTTCTCGCGATCGGCCTCTGCCATGGGTATCTGCCAGTATTCAGAGCGCAAATCTAAAGAAGAGAAAAATTCGGTTCCCTGTAGGCAGTCCAAGGCATCGTCCATGCGTGGCAGCGGATAGACATCCTTGCACGTAATTCGATTGAGACGTCGGTAGTCCACGCAAAACCTGAAGGATCCGTCCTTCTTCTTCACCAACACAAATGGAGAGGCCCAGGGACTGCTTGACGGTTTGATTATGCCACGTGTCAGCATGTCGTCAACCTGTTCATTGATGGCACGGCGTTCGGTAGTTGACACATGATATGGACGCTGCCGCAATGGCGTCTCTTGACCGGTATCTATACGGTGAACAACAGATGACGCTCGACCTAAGGAAAGCTTATTGTGGTCAAACGAGGCCCGAAAATGCTGTAGGAGCTCGATCAGCTGTTCCTGCTGCCCAGGCGTGAGGTTGCAATCAATGGACTTGCGGAATACACCCATAGGTTCATTGGCGTCAGTTGCGGGTGTAATAGCACAAGTCGGTAAAAATGGCTTGTCTCGATAGATTGGGTCTTCCAAAATACAATTTAGGGTCTCGAGGCTTCCCAGACACTCGCCGCGTAGCAGGATGTACGGGCAAGCAGAAACGTTGCACGCATAAAGTACCGCCGAACCATTCAAAAAGTTGATGACGGCAAACGGGAGGACGATGGTTCAGTGTTGCACACTAGCTATAGTTGGTTGGAACAGGAGCGCCGAGTTAGTGGCAGCAGGGGAAAACACAGGCACTAGGACGGTGGACAACGGCGCGATGCGAACGTCAGCTGCAGCAAACGCTTTCGAGGAATTGTGGTGGTCGATATCAAGGCACGGATTCGTCAACGTGAGTTGAGCACGAGCGCAGTCGACGAGGGCCTGATGGGTAGAAAAAAAATCCCATCCTAGTATGACGTCGTAAGATGAACGTTGGAAAACAACAAAGTTGACGGTGTACCAAACATCTTGAATAAGAATGCATGCTGTGTACCGAGCTGTTGGCACGATGAAATGGGAGGTGGCTGTACGCAGAGCAAGATTCGTAAGTGGCGTTGTAACTTTTCTCAAATCGCGACATAGTTTTTCACTAATTACAGAAACGACGGCGCCTGTGTCGACAAGTGCACGTACAGCAACAGCTTCTACTGGCACATCAATTTCGTTGGTCGCACAAAGAGGAGGTCTTAGAAAGTTCGACGACGACGCAGTTCTTGCCTCCGCAACTGCGGCTGTCAGTTTTCCTCTCGAGCGGGGCTCGTGCGCCGAAGCATCGGGGAGACAGATCGGCGACGGGGTGGTAACGACCAGCGAGAATCGACAGGGCGTCGTGGGGACAATGAGTCGGTGATAGGAGAAGATGGTTGCTGGGGATTCTGGGCAGCCTGGTAATTTACAGAATTCCCATGGTCTGGAGGCTGGAAGTTGTGACGGCGACAGTAGCGTGCTATATGTCCCACGAAACCACATGCGAAACACATGGGTCGATTATCCAAGGTGCGCCATGGGTTAACGATACAAGGTGCAGGGAGCGAAACGGGATGGGGTGCCGTGTATGTAGGCAGCGTCGTAGGGTAGGAGGACCCGGTGCCCCGGCATGCTCCAGAGACAGGTGGGGCTGGGGGTCTAGCAACGACGGCAGCGTAGGTCAGCGGCGTAGGGACAGATGGCGGTGGAGGCAGTGCCTGCGTGACCTGTGTCTCAATGACCCGGCGTAGACGTGGGTCTAACGAGGTCACTCTCGCGGATGCTTCGGCAACAAGAGAAGGCTGACGCACCACTTCTTCACGAATGAATGGTTTGATGTGGGGCAGTAAGACGGTGTGATCAGCAGCGACGTCGTGCACGAGGGTGGAAACTTCAGCCGTATCTTCAGCGGCTCTGCGCGTCGAGACATGCTGCTTACGCAACTCGTCGTACTCCAGACAGAGCTGGATTACATCGGTGACGGTCTGTGGATTCCTAGCGACAATCATCTGGAAGGTATCGTCGTGAACTCCTTTGATGATGTGCTTGATTTTGTCGCGTTCGGTTAGAGATTCATCGACCCGCTTGCAAAGGGACAAGACATCTTCAATGTAACTTGTAAAGGTCTCGTCCCTGCGCTGGACTTGACTACGGAGACGCTGTTCCGCGCAAAGCCGGCGCACGGCGGGATGACCGAAGACCGCGGCGATGGTGGTCTTGAAGGCAGACCAGTTGGTGATTTCGCCTTCGTGGTTCTTGAACCAGAGGCTGGCCACATCAGCGAGGTAAAAGCGCACGTTTGTGAGCTGGTCGCAGGCGTTCCACTTGATGGAAGCGCTTACGATTTCGTACTCGACGAGCCAGTCCTCGACGTCTTGTTCGTCATTGCCGCGAAAAATTAGTGGGTCGCGTTGCCGAGGCACGCCCAGTACAGTAGAGTGTCGTTGGTAAGGTAGCTTGAGAAGGGCCAGGAGCTTCATGGTGAATGGTGAGGGTAGCGTCCGATTGCGAAGTTCCAGGTTGATGGGAACCCCGGCTCCTCCACCACTTGAAATGGAGGTGTTGTACGTCGAAAAAGGTTCAGACGCAGCTTGGCAAAATGTGCTTCATCAGGCAGATCTGGCTAGTGGCGAGCGGCGTGCGCGAGCTACTACCACAGCCACCAATCGTCATCGTCTTCTTCATTGCCAGCAGAGCAGCCGTTATTCAGATTCATCAATTCATTACAATATATATATATATATATATATATATATATACATACATACATACATATATATATATATATATATATATATATATATATATATATATATATATATATATATATATATATATATATATGTATATATATATATATATATATATATATATATATTACCATCTTCTGAGTGGAGTTTTTTGATGGATGCATCCTGTAGATCCTTGTGCTCAAATTTGATCGTGCGCCAAACAACTTCAGGTGGCCGAAATATGGTAGTTTTGGGACAGTAAACTCCCCTTATCAATCAAATAACGCATGACCATTCAGTCAGCATACACGTACACTAACCACTACCTCTTCACGCTGCAGGACCGTCTGAAATGAAACAGGCTTGTGTAGGCACTGATAAGTTTGCACACGGCGCAAAAACTCCTGCGGGTACCCCAAAGAACGGGTACTTTACTCCGCAAGGACAAAAGTTCCCCTTCTTGAGGTGCCGTGTGCAATCCTTTGTGCAGAATTCGTCTTTCGGAGGAGCAAGGAGTTCTTTTGCGGTAACTGCACAGTTACTCTGGAAATATTTTTAGAGTGCACGTGCGCATGTACATCTCTATGAGCCAATCCTTGTTGAGAGAAAACTAAGCAGTGCTGCGTGTGTGTGCGTCTTTTCTGTTAGAGTTGTATTTAGAGCTGTAGAAGACAATTCAAGCGGAATAAAAATAACTAACCAGACTCATATTTAGGCCTTCATCGTGCAAAGAACCACACCCGTACTCCTTCTCCCTGGTCCGGTTGCGTTCAAGCTGCGGGGTAAGCTTAGAAGCTGGCCTTCCCATTGTACTCGAGTCCGCTGCTTTATTCTTTGCCACTTCCTAAACTGCTGCCATCGCTGCTAATTACCGTAAGCAAGGCTGATCAGATTTATCAGAGACTAAAGGGAAACCCTTCTGTGGCGCTTCTAGTACGGCAGAACTGAAGCGTTTAAAAAGATTCGTCACAATTATCGGCTCACAGCAGCTTCGATAAAAGATCCATGACGTTATTCATTGTTAATTAAAGCAAACAATTTTCCTGAAGCAGCGAATGCTCTGACTGGTTCATAAAAGGATCGCTCGTTTCAATCTATAACAAAGCAAGGAAAAGATGCTTTTACGCCTTGTACTGTAGCCTGCTTTGCAACGCTTAAGAAAAAGGCGCGAAAGAACTGCATAGAGGGCCCACACCACAATAAACATTAAAAGACAATCGTCACAGCAGAAATTTACGAAAACCACTATAATAAAACATTCTCTGGTGACAATTTCATTTTTAGTAACAATATAATTGAGTGATTACTATGATGAAGGAAAACTTCGCCTTTGTGGTTGGTTTCCCCAGCGTGCAGCTGAAAGTGACCACTTTGAAAAGTGGTCACAGCCAGGCCCCCCAACTTTCTCAGTGGTGAAGGCTGGAGCCCCCCTTCCCCCCCCCCTCCAGCTGATACGACTATGCCCACGACAGACATCGAACACGCCGCCTCCACCGGTAATCGGTAGCATTCGTGACCACACAACATCACAAACGCCAGCTTTGGAGGCCCAAATTTCCGCCTTTAACTAGCAAATTCTAGCTAGTTTATCGTGCAGATAAATGGCGAAATTTTGGTCGGGACCACAACCTGGTTTTTTTTTCTGCTGTTGGTCTGCGCGGTTGCTGCCCCGCCGTGGTGGTATAATGGCTAAGGTACTCAGCTGCTGACCCGCAGGTCGAGGGTTTGAATCCCGGCTCTGGCGGCTGCATTTTCGATGGAGGTGGGAATGCTGTAGGCCTATGTGCTCAGATTTGGGTGCACGTTGAAAAACCCACGGTGGTTGAAATTTGCAGAGCCCTGCAATACGGCGTCTCTCATAATTATATGGTGGTCCCGGAACGTTAAACCCCCCTTATAATCAAATCAATCTGCGGTTACCGGAGCTATATCGGAGGCGTCTGCTTCGCCTACCATTTTACAACGAAAAGGATGCCACGCATGTACCCTCGTTTGCAGTATATACAAAAAGGTACACGGGCCATCAATGAAACTTTCTAGGATGCCTAATCGAACAGTTCTATGCTCAAGAAGGGACAGATAAATCAAGAACGAACCTTGAAAAGTGAAAATCTATGGGGCCAATCATGCCTGTTGAAGTGTGATTCGCACAACTGATCGCAAGATGCTTTGCTTTTACATGTCCTTCATTTCTTTGGCATCAAATTTATGCACAAACGTATCGCATCAAAGCGTTACGGAACGCACGTTGGGGCTCTTGCCTGAAACTCTGTGTCAAGAAATGCTGACTTCCTTTTCCACTAAGAATGTACAGTACGTTCTACTAATAATGTACAGTGAGCGCTAGTTTACGTTAAACTGTACGATTGCTTTTAAATATGTCTCTCCTCTGTCAATTGCCGTCTTCGGCTGGCGAATGCCGACAAGAAACCGGGCCATTATCTTCGACTCGCCGAGTGCGTCCATCTGCGCTTTCGCCGACGGTGGAGCATCACGAAAACCATTTCATGACTCCGACGCCTGCACGTGTTCCTCGTATGTGGTGGTCGTCGGTTTCATAGGTAATGGTGATGCTTTGATTGACTGTCGCACGTTCGCCCCCCATCGCTAAGTAGGTACGTGTCGTTCATGTAGTTTTAAGGGCGAAGCACTTTATACCAGCACCCGTTCGCCCTCGTAGCCGTTGTAGTAGTGTGTAACAAGTATAACATTTTGACCTCCAAGGGAATGCCAGTGAGAGATTTTTTTCTGTGCGTTGTTGAACAATAAAGGATGGTGCTTGATGTACATGCCAATGGCTGCTATGGGGGAATGAGAGAAAGGAAAATTTGGCTTTTAGTTAGCGCGCACGCTGCGAATTTTTTATTGCTCAACAACGCACAAGAGACAAGAAAGGGTTGCGATATTATACTCGCTGGGCGTATCCTCCTAGGTTTTAGAAAGGTTTAGCGAGCGTTGGGCCGCAGTGCCACGAATACAGTGAACTAGTATATACCATGAACTCGAGGTGGTTAAAGGTGGGAAGTAGACACGAAGCGCAAGCCGTAAGAAAGTGTGCGTGCGCCTCCTCTCTATCAGTCCTTGGAATGTCCGCTGGATGGCGGTGCTTCTATATTAGGAATATATGATGAAATAATGCGAGAGGGTGGTACTTGAAGTGTTGAATAGGTGGACGAACGGACACAGAGACAGATGCATGGACGGACGCGCGAATGGCTGCATGGACGAATGGACGCATAGACGGACGCAGGAGCGGATGCATCGACGAAAGAAGGGATGGACGCACAGATGAATGTGGGGACGCACGAACAGACGCACGCACGGAAGGACGGATGGACGCACGGGCGGCCACACAGACACACGCATGGATGTACGGAAACAAGAACGAATGGTCGGACGGAAGCTTCTCCCCACTATTCATCATTCACTCCGTGGATATGCTGCCATTTTTTGCCCTAACCGCAAGCGCACGATTTCCTCGCGACAGCGACAAGCGACCAGAGTTGCTCTCGTAGAGACTTATTCGCCCCCGCCGCTTTTCGCGTCGCACGTTTCTGAAAAACTAGAAAAAAAATGGCAGCATATCCACGGAGTGAATGATGGAGAATGGGGCGAAGCATTCATCCGTCCATTCGTTCGTTCATCTGTCCGTCCGTGCGTCCATCTGTGTTACCGTCCATGCGTCCATCCGCCAGTCCGTGCGTGCGCCTGTTCGTGCGTCCATCGCTGCGTTCGTCCATGCATCCGCCTCTGCGTCCGTTCATGCGTCCATCCATGCGTCTGTCTGTGTGTCCGTTTGTCCATCTATTCAACACTCCAAGTAGCACCATCTCGGATCTTTTTATGATATATTCCCCATATAGAAGCACCGCCATCAAGTGGACATTCCAAGGACTGAACGAGAGGAGGCACACGCATACTTTATTAAGGCTTGCGCTTCGTGTCTACTTCTCACCTTTAACCACCTCGAGTTCATGGTATATACTAGTTCTCTGTATTCATGGCACTGCGGCTCAACGTTCGCTAAACCTGTGTAAAACCAAGGAGGTTACGCTCAGCGAGTATAACGTAGCAACCCTTTCTTGTCAGATAGTGCTCAATTTACATGTCAATGACTGCTAATGGGGATCGCAGCGTGCGCGTTAACTAAAAGCCGAATGCTCCTGTCACTCGTTCCCCCTTAGCAGCCATAGGCATGTACATTGAGCACTATATTTCATTGTTCAACAACGCACAGAAGAAAT
This sequence comes from Rhipicephalus microplus, assembly GCF_043290135.1. NCBI lineage: Eukaryota > Metazoa > Arthropoda > Arachnida > Ixodida > Ixodidae > Rhipicephalus > Rhipicephalus microplus. The sequence goes on from NW_027464590.1 coordinate 298,319, forward strand.
CTCTCACCGGCACAACTTTGGAGGTCAAAATGGTATACTTGTTACACACTACAACGGCAACGAGGGACGAACAGTTGCCGCTATAAAGAGCTTCGCCCCTAAAGATCCCTCGTTGCCCAGAAACCAGCGTGCCGATTTACGGCAACAAGGCTGCGCCCCTGGTCCTCGCCTCGTTTGCAATGTGCTCTCTATACTTGTTATCTGCGCGTATTTGCTGCTTTCTCACTCTCACGCGGAGACTGAGAGAGCACCTGTATTTTGTCCTAAATCTTATTATCGTAGGTTTGTTTTTATTTCTCAACGGTAGCTTGTGACAATTTGGGGACTAATTGGACGTTTTTGGAATGAGCTTGATGTGTGTTTGCGCAGACTCGGTGCTTGGTAATTAGAAAAAAAAAGAAGTGCGTTAAGTTGAACTTTGTTGAATTGATTTGTTTCTAGGTGCTGAACAATTTTGTGCACACCTGTGTATGGAAAACTGGGATAGCTATATATATATATAAATAACACTTAGACATGCTGCTAACACGTTAATTGATTCGTCTTTTACCGGAAACAGATTTTTTTTTGAAATTCAATGTAGAAGTTTCTATTCCCACCAACTCTTGAATCTTGATACTACCCCCTCACCCTCTCTTTCGCACCACGCCAACTCCATAGGTGAGAACACCGGCGTGTCCCCACCAGCGTATTCAGTACCAGCCAAAGGTCTAAAATGCAAAAGCAGTAAAACAAATTACATTTAACATTTGGGTCAAATTCACTATATTATTACACATTACTGACTCCAAAACACATTTTTGTTTGTAGGTTCTTATTCAATCAAACGCTTGCTTACTCTGGACTCAAGGGTATTCAGTGCCCAAAACTATGACCCATGCCCTTCGAAAATCAGTTGTTATTAGCATTTACGCTCGCATTTTTCGAAAGAAAAAAGTTCCGGAGCCTGCCACCTCTGAGTTTATTGTGATTATATTGTGAATTTGGAACGTTAACCCTCTCTGCTTCCGCACACAAAAATTAAATGCTAAGGGCCGTGCGAAACCACGCTCTGTTGAGAAATCTTTCGGAGGGCGGCTAGGCAAAACAATACATCACCCGAGAAAGAAAAGAAGTCGACATTCGAACAAGAGATGTTCTAAATGTGTTAAGGGGCCGCATGGTTCTGATTCACTGGCGGAAAACACGAAATGCCCGCCGAAAAAACTTTCAGCTTACACCTCCGAAGCGTTCGTGGTGCGCGTAAAAATCGCGGTGGCTTCATGGAATACAATTTAAGGGTTCAAGCAGGCACCGGGCCCAGGTTATTTTTGTAACATACCGATGTTCCACAATGCCAGTGCTGGAAATCGCTTTGGAAGAATAAAACCATTTAGATGGGTCATGATTCGAGGAATCATGGTTCTAGTTGTGATGCGTGATGAGACAGAAGAACACAATAATTTCAGTAGTCACAACATGCTGGCTGAGCAACGAGTAGTTGCTTTAAAGAAGAATCTTTGTACAGTGACCAGCCACGATTGCTGGTCATTCCCACCTGAATTTTATCATTCTTGTAGAAGGGGTATTACCCAACCTACAACGTCGACAAAGTGCGCTGCGGTGAACTGTGTGTACTGTCTTATGCAAGCGTTATGTACTTCACTCACTTACCAAAGAGAAAACTTCTCATGCACCGGACGCATTCCACCTGCAGTTGCATTGGCCACTTTTAAAAATACTGAAATAAACAACACTACGAGCAAGCATGTTGCTATTCTTTCAGTACAGTGTACGTGTGCACCGAGAAACAGAGCATGGCAAGTGATTGAAAAGGCGATGCGAACATGGCACAATCATTCCACCTATGATGGCGAAGCGTGAGAAACTCCCAAGAATTTTCAGACCCAAATGGCAAATTTTATGGAAAGATGATATTGGTACACCAAAAGTGCCTTAACGTTGAAGGAAAATAAATTGTTTGAACAAAAATGAAGTGCTGGCAGGCTCCACTTATAAGAGAGAAATTTATTCTTTTTCATATAATCCAACTGAGGTAGTGCTCCTTGATCAGAGTAGATTACACCGTTTGTTATGCAAAGGAAAGTTTATTAAACCAGTATACGCAAACACTACACATTCATACACACTAAATACATCATCATTACGTCAGTAAAATAATACAAACCCCTAGAAGAAGTCTTACTCAGCCTTCCGCCGTCCACAGCTACAAAACTCTGAATATATAAACATGCTTCCTCTCTTAGAGCTGGAGAGAGAGATGTTCAAACACATTTTTTGGCAATTTCGAGTACGGTGTGTTCACCAAAAAGTGTTCGACGATTTAGAGTACGCTATACTCCTTTATCAAAGGGCAATAAGCTGTCCCAGTATAAGTTGGCAGAAACAAAAAATGGTATTTTTGTTTAGAAAAAGTTACCATGATTCTGAGTACATGGTATTTTACTATGAAAGAGCATAAAGCAGTCCCGTGTACGTCACATACATCACAACCATCACGACAATTGTGTGTTCAGAAAAAAGATGTTACCAATTTAGAGCGCGGGGTACTCTACAATCGCATAACATTACGCCATCCCGTGGGCCTCTCCAAGCCAGCAACTTCTCCCCAAAACTAGTGAGGCGTTGTGTTATTAATTTAGAGTACTTGGTTCTGTACTATGGAGAGCAAAATGCCAACCCACTTTTCTCTGGTTTGCTATTGAGGTGACGGAAATTGTCTGTGCTGGTTGCGTGTTTAAAAAGTTTTCAACGATTGTGTTTAGAAAGAGTTGTTAACAATTAAGAGTACTCGGTACTGTACTACGTAAGAGCATAAAGCCATCTCGAGTTGGCCGGCAAGCGACCGAAGTAACTTGCCAGCGCCGCAATTGTGTATAGAAAAAAAAATATTTAACGATCTCGAGTACTTGGTACTCAACTATGGAAGAGCAGCCGTCAGCAATCTCACTACTTGCCACTGTGCATAAAGCCGCTGCATTTATAGCAAGGTGCGTCCTACTCATCTTGCACGAGCGGTGTAGATGCGCTTGTTTGTGGTATATATATTTGTTAGAGGTACTCAAAATTGTCTTCAGCAGGGGACAGTCGATCACTGTGGCTGACTGAAAATGTTATTACTCAACGTCTTTATGTATTTTCTACATTGTGTGAAAAAAGAAGCAGCTTTCAACATTTTTTGAACGTCAGGATTCATGCTACGTAAGGCCAGATGCTAAAATAATCACAGCACATCCTCGCAGTGAAAGATGATAAGCGGGGCGAAGTTTCGAAGGGTTTTATCACTTAGCCGCGAGTCGTCCACTGGCCGCGTCCGTTCGTCCATCTGTATGTATGTATGTATGTATGTATGTATGTATGTATGTATGTATGTATGTATGTATGTATGTATGTATGTATGTATGTATGTATGTATGTATGTATGTATGTATGTATGTATGTGTGTGTATGTATGTATGTATGTATGTATGTATGTATGTATGTATGTATGTATGTATGTATGTATGTATGTGTGTATGTATGTATGTATGTATGTATGTATGTAGGTAAGGCAGAGCTTTATTCGAGACTAGCTCAAGCGGGCACACACTGATGATGATATCTACAGATGAGGAATTATACAAATGATGATGACACGTCGAATTGATAAAGAAGAGTCAGTGACTACGCTCACACTAATTCCCCGTTACGCTGGAAGCGGCCTCCTGGCCGCGCCAAAGACCATATTAAGAATTGCGTAGGGTATACAGCTTCAGTCGAGAAACGTGCACAATTTCTATCCCACGACAACGATGGTTGGAAGGAGGGTTAAGTGGTGAGATACGGTAATTAACGGGGGACCATATAAGGTCCCATAACGCCATATAAGGTCCTATAACCAATGGTTCAATCACCATATAAGGTCCTATAACACGACTGAGGAATTTTTCACCTTAACCGGGCACACGCACGGGAGTCCAGAGAAGAACTTCGTCTTCTGGAAAAAAGGTGTCAGCACGGTAAGTTGAGTCGTAGCGAGACTTGCGAGCTTCCTGAGAGATGCCGGTGTTGATTCGGGCCAGATGACGGCAGTGCTCGAGCCGAGACAAAAATTGTGCGGATAAGGGGCCTGCTGAGGTAGCAGAAGCCGAAAGAAAGGAGACGTCCAGAGTTACACTTGGAAAGCGGCCGTGGACCAGAATATAGGGAGAAACGCCGGTGGTGCGTTGCGTAGCTGTATTGTAGGCGAACGTTACGAATGGCAAAATGGCGTCCCAGTTCATGTGGTCAGGGTTGACGTACATGGCAATCATGTCCGAGAGGGTACGATGAAAGCGTTCCGTCAAGCCATTTGTTTGTAGATGATAAGTAGAAGTTGTCTTGTGGATGGTTTTGGTGGCATGTAGAACCTCAGCAACAATAGAGGAAACAAAGACCTCCCCGCGGTCACTGAGCAGAACACGTGGAGCTACGTGGCGTAAAAATATGTTACGCAGAAAAAAATCACCTACTTCAGTGGCTGTACCAGCGTGCAGCGAGGCTGTTTCCGCGTAACGAGTGAGGCGGTCAAGAGCCGTCACAAACCAACTATTTCCACTGGAGGTCACGGGAAGGGGGCCGCACAAGTCTATCCCGACGACTTCGAATGGCGAAGCGGGACAAGGAAGAGGTTAGAGAAAGCCAGAAGGAGCAGTAGTGGGACGTTTCCGCCGTTTACATAAGGCACACGAAGAAATATATTTGGCAATGGCGGATGAGAGGCCAGGCAAGGGAAAAGATTGCTTATTTTGTCGTACGTTTTGTTAACCGAGATGTCCAGCAGCAGGATCATCATTAAATGTCTCAAGAATTTGGCGGTTTTGACAACGTGGTATAACGGAGAATCATTTGTTTCCTTCAACGTGGCAAATATAGCGATGTAAAACACCATCGTGAAGCTTGAATTGTTTCAGTTGTCGACGAATTCGGGCGTTCGGAGGAGCGGATGTGCCTTCTAAGCATGCTGATAGGGAGCGGCAGTAAGGGTCAATGCGTTGATGCGACACAAGGGTAGATGGGCGTCCGGATCTTAGCCAACTGAGACCCGCGATGGGTAATGCCACCATGGAAATTGGTGACAGTGGGCTATCACGGTTGGGTAGAGGGCAGCATGAGAGAACATTAGCATCTTGGTGCTTCTTACCAGACCTTTATACGACCTCAAATTTGTGCTCTTTTAAACGAAGCACCCAGCGGCTAAGACGGCCTGATAAGTTCTTTAGCGACAAAAGCCAGCAAAATGCGTTGTGGTCGGTGACGAGTGTGAAGTGGCGGCAGTGGAGGTACGGACGAAATGTGTGTACTTCCTATACAACAGCGGTGCACACTTGTTCGGTTATTGCGTAATTTTTCTCGGCAGCAGTCAAAACACGACTGGCGTAAGCGATGACATGTTCGCGTGCGGTGATGTCACGCTGCAGTAGAATGGCACCGAGACCATGACCACTGACGTCAGTGTGAAGAATGGTGGGTGCACCTGGATCGAAGTGACATAGTACCGGGTCGGATGTCAGGGCTTGCTTCAACGCCAGGAAAGCCTTTTCAGAGTCTTCGGACCAGACGAATGTCGTGTTACTTGCGAGCAGTTGATGGAGCGGAGAAGCAAGCCTTGCGAAATTGTGTATGAAATGCCAAAACTAGGATGCCAAGCCGACAAAACTGCGCAGGTCTTTTTGACGCAACGGACGGGAAAACTAGAGGACAGCAGCAGGCTTTTCAGGATTTACTAAGTGCCCTATTACCTTGATCGTCTTGCTTGCGAAGGTGCAATTTTTCGCATTAAGCTGTCAACCAGCTTTTGCAAGGCAACCTAGAACTTCTTCGAGACGTTGCAGATGTTGCGAAAAGGTAGACGGAAACACTACGATGTCGTCGAGGTAGTACTAGCAGGTTTACCACTTCAGACCATGCAGTACGCTATCGACCATACCATAGTCCCTCAATACTTTTTTCTGGTCACAAAACTTCAGGCAAAGTTTGGTATAGGGACAGAGCCTCCCGCCAGAGGGCGTTACTGCAGACATGGAGGCATTCAGTTCGGCCTGTCATGGTGGATGGAAGTGTTTTTTGAGCGCTCCGGATCGACTGCGCAGATAAGTGTTTTGCATGTTTTGAGCTTGTCTTCATATTTAGAAGGCAGCGGTTGAAATTTTCGTAGCACTTATTTTATGGCACGGCTTTTTCTGGGGCCAGTCACCAGGTACTTATTAGTTAGTGCGGGTGTGTGTGTTTCAATTTTTTGTTGTTTTTTCTTCCACCCCGTTGGGGAGATGCCCGTACATTGAACACGCAAATTTTTGTAGTAGAGCTTAGACTGTCTTTTTTTTCGTAGTGCAGGGCTCGAGTTTAGTAATTATCGAGTATAGGGACAATTGGTAAAAGAAAGACATGGTTAAAAAGACTGTAGAGTGTTCAGGATGTGGAGTGGGTTTGAAAGTGGACCCAAGCGTAGAAGCGGATGGAGAAGAGGCTGAAGCGAGGTGTAGGCAATGTGAGGTCGAGGAAAAAATGGAGAAAGTGATGGTTGCCCAGAGTGAACTGCTGATGAGAATCGCCGAGATCGAGACTGCATTGGCGACAGAGCAAGAGAAAACGAGGGCAATGGGAGAAAGACTGAAGTCCGCCGAGGAAGCACTAGCGAAGCTGAACAAAGAAGCGGCCTACGGAGAGAACAGTAGGGAACCGGCAACCAGAACGGTGAAGAAGGAAGAGCAAGCAAGTTTGGAAAAAAACAGGTTTAGCCGGTTCAATTCTCGCAAGGCCCAGCTTCAGCGAGGTAGTGGTGGGGCTGGGAGGGGACAAAGCAGCCGGCGTCAAAGGTGCAAGTAGCCCCCAGGTGCAGGATGCTCCAGCAGAAAAGTCACAGCATGTGGTAATCGCCGGGGACTCGAATTTAAATCGATGAACAGAAGCCATAAAAGTGAGGGTAAGAGGTGACAAGAGGGTTGCAGTAGGGGCGTTCCCGGGACGTAAGCTTGAAGCAGTCATGAGGCAAGCGAGTGCAAAACTCAATACTACAGCTGATAGACGAAGTCTCGTGATAATTTCAGGCGGTTTAAACGATATCTTAAATGAAGATACAGCAGGGCTAGCAACCACACTGGCGGAAGGCGTCGATCACATGCGCGCCACTTTTCGGAAGGTACAGGTAGTGATATGCACAACACCGGAGGTACCAGTGCGTGATAGCAACCTGCAAAGAGCGGTTGTCACCGCAAACTAAGAGATATGGCGGATGAGTCGAGAGAAAGGCTTTGAGGTGGTGGAAATAAACAGAGAGGTGCATAGGTGGGGTGGTTTTCAATGAGACAGAAGTCACTTCGATAGGCGGGTAGGTCATGAGGTGGGTTGGCGACTTGCAGGACGCGCAGTGGCTTTTTTGGGGGGCAAGCAAGCCCTTCGGGGTGCAGGATAGCTAGTAACGAGGAAAACAACCAGGGAGACTCTTCGACGCGTGGTATGGACAGATAGTATTCCAAAGTGGCACCAATATCTAAGATAGGTAGAGTCCGGGGCAGAAATAGACGTAGCCACGAGCGCCGAGCCGATTCAGACATAGGGTATATTAACATGCAGGGTGGTAGGACCAGGCTGAAGTGGAAAGAGATAGAAGAACAGCTAAGGGAAGAGAGGCCGATGATATACGGTTTTGTAGAAACACATCTCAGGGACATGGAACAACCTCCGAACAATCCGGACTACGCTAGAGAATATTGTAATAGAACAGAAAGCAACAGAAAGGGGGATGGAATTGGGGCATTCATTTATAAAAGTACAGACTGGCAAAGGGTCAAGCAGGAGTGCAAGGAAAATTTATGGCTAAAAGGGAAAGTGGCTGGTCAATTGACACTCCTTGTTTTTGCGTACTTGTGGACGGGAGCAAAGGCCAGAGAGAAAAACCAGGCAATGGTAGAGTGTATATCAAAAGACATTCAGGAGTTAGGAAGAGAGTGCGAGATAATTATACTAGGAGGCACCAATGCGCACATAGAAGATATAGATTGGTATACCGACCCGACAGGCAAAATGATCATGGATATGTGTGAAAGGCTTAATTTGATCTTATGCAACAGTACCGAGAAGTGTGAAGGGCAAAACCCATGGGAGGTAGGAAGGCTCCAGTCGATGATAGATTATGCACTGATGTCACATAGGACGTATGATAAGCTCAGGAGAATGCACATAGATGAAGGTGGCTCCAGAAGTCTGAGTAGTGATGACAAACGTATCAAGCTAAGTTTCGGAAGAGCAGTGAAAGTGGAAAGGAGGGAAGATGACCAACTACAGGGAAATTTTTATCCAGAACAGCAAATTGAAATAGCCACTAAACAAAATTAGAAAGTAATCAGGAAGGATAATAAGACAGTGTAGACACACACGAATCTAATTAGAATATTTGATCTAGAGATTGCTAAGACGCGTGGCAAGTCACCACGGAAAAGAAGACACAAACCCAAAAGTTGGTGGGATGAGGAAGTTAAGAGAGCCATAGCAAAAAGGCAGGAAGCCTCTAAGGAACACAGGCATGCTAAGCAACGGGGTGAACCGACAGATGATGTTGAAAAAAAAAGGGACACCTTTCTAAGCTGTAGAAGGAATGCATTCCTTCTGAACATTGAAAATATTAGAAGAAAGGGAGCTCAGTGGCTGGCAGAAGTGCATAAAAAAGATAGAAAGGAAGCTGCGAACTTTTGGAACCATCTAATCTCCCTAAGAAATGAGACCAGCCTAGAGCAGAGCTTTATAACTACAGCCCAAGGTGCTAGGCTAGAAGGGGACGAAGCTGTTGAATATATAGGAACAAGGGTGACAGAAAAATTTCAACAAGGAAGTACTTTATCCACCACAATAGACAAGGACGAGTCAAGTGGTGCAATAGCTCCATTTTCACAACGAGAGTGGGAAAGGGCTGAGAAAAGGGTTCCTAGTAGTACATCAACAGGCCCAGATGGCATTCCAATTATGCTGATAAAGATATAGGGTCCGAAGTATAAGCAGGCTTTGAGAGAGGCAGTGAGCAAAATAATAATCGATGGAGAAGTTCCCGACGGATGGAAACTTAGCAGGATGAGCATGATCTATAAAGGAAAGGGGGACAAAGCTGACATAAACATCTACCGTCCAATAACAGTGACATCACTGGTCTACCGGCTGGCGATGCAGATTATAAAGGAAAGACTTCAGGCATGGATACAGTATGAGGGGGTGCTGGGGGAACTGCAGAATGGGTTTCGGAAACACAGGAGGTTGGAAGACAATCTGTTCTCACTGACTCAGTGCATCGAAATAGCAGAAAAGGAACACAGGCCCCTGTGGCTAGCACTTTGGATATCAAGGGAGCGTACGAAAGCGTGGTTCAAGAGGAATTGTGGGGAATACTGGACAGACTAGGCGTGGAACATGTAGTCACAAATCTTTTAAAGGGTATCTCTAAAGGTAACAAGGTAGTTATAAAGTGGGAAAACAGGTATCTAGGCCTGCAGAGGTAAAACGGGGGCTTAGGCAGGGGTGTCCCCTGTCACCCTTATTATTCATAATGTACCTACAAAGATTAGAGGCCAAATTAGAGGGAAGTGGACTGAGCTTGAACCTTTCTTTAGTCTAACAAGGAAAACGTATTGATCAGGCACTACCAGCATTAATGTACGCAGATGATATAGTGGTAATGGCCAACAACAAGGAAGATTTGCAGACATTGATGGACATCTGCGGTAATGAGGGAGATAGGTTAGGTTTAAGATTCAGCAAGGAAAAATCAGCAGTCATGATTTTCAATGACAACGAAGATAGTGAGCTTAGAATACAGGAGGTCACGCTAGAGATAACAGATAAATACAAATATCTGGGCGTATGGATAAGCAATGGGACCGAGTACCTGAGGGAACACAAAATATACGTGACGAATAGAGGTAACAGGAATGCAGCAGTGATGAAAAATAGGGCACTGTGGAATTACAATAGGTATGATGTGAGAGGAAGATGGAAAGGGGTCATGGTTCCTGGGCTGACGTTCGGCAATGCGGTCTTGTGCATGAGATCAGAAGTTCAAGCTAGATTAGAAATTAGGCAACGTGGAATAGGTAGGCTTGCTTTAGGAGCTCACGGGAATACACCAAACTAGGGAGTACAAGGTGAAATGGGATGGACATGATTTGAGGGCAGGGAAGCTAGCAGCAAGATAAAATTTGAGAAGCGATTTAGAGAAATGGGGGAGGAGCGTTGGGCTAGGAAGGTTTTCAGCTACTTGTACATGAAGAATGTCGATACGAAATGGAGGAAGACAACCAGGAAATTGACTGGTAAATACTTAGAAAATAGCAGGTGGCCAAACCAAAAAGATTTATTGGTTAAGAAGAAAGGGAAGGAAACGGAGACTGACATCTGGAGAATGGGCATGATTAAGAAGTCTGCAATAGAGATCTATCGAACTTTTAAGCAGGAAATTGCCAAGGAAAGGATCTATGATAATACTCGGGGTAGTTCTCAACTGTTTGAGGCCAGGACGGGAGCACTGTGAACCAAGACATACTGGGCCAAATACGAAGGGGTAGACACAGTGTGTAGTGCGTGTGGAGAGGAAAAAAACTGCCGAACACTTGATAATGTTCTGTAAAGGGCTTCACCCTATAGTTCAGGATGATGGCGAAGAGTTTTTCAAAGCACTGGGGTTTAGGGACCGGGAGGCCAAATGGTCTTTAAGCGGGTAAACTTAAATAGAAGGAGGTTATCTGATTGGTGGCTAAAGTCAAGGCACGAGTGAAAATAAACTCTTCACTGCAAAGTACGAATCCTCAAACTCACTTTTTAAAGAAAAAAAATTCAATCTAGCTTTTGGTTCGTTAAGTTTTACGGCTTGGTGGCGCTAGCCACCGCCCGATCTAAAGGGTACAGCCATATCCATCCATCCATCCATCCATCCATCCATCCATCCATCCATCCATCCATCCATCCATCCATCCATCCATCCATCCATCCATCCATCCATCCATCCATCCATCCATCCATCCATCCATCCGTCCGTCCATCCATCCATCCATCCATCCATCCATCCATCCATCCATCCATCCATCCATCCATCCATCCATCCATCCATCCATCCATCCATCCATCCATCCATCCATCCATCCATTCATCCATCCATCCATCCATCCATCCAGGCGTTCATCGCGGCGCTTAAACGGCGTTTTTTGGCGTGTCAAGAAGCTTTCGTGGCGAAAAGTCGCTTTGCTGGCTTCACGGACATATTTCCGTGGGTTTTCATATACTGATCACCCATCGCGTATAGGCGGCGTACTCGTACCTGCGGTTATAAATGTCTGTTCGGTTGCGGCAGTGTTCTATTCATTTCGATTGCGGAGAAATCGGCATGCAGCCACCCCCTGCACGCTCATTAAGCAAAGGCTGCTTGGCCATGCCTCTTTGACGCTTTTTATTTTCCTCGAGGCTGCAGCCGACCGTCAGCGGAAAAACCGTGACTAACATCGCCAGTATGCAGCAGTACGTGCGACGGGCGCGAATCCCGATTCTTCACCGATAAGCATACTGACGCGTGCAACTTACGCAATGATACTTCCTCCCGGCGATTTATCCTTGCTTCGAAATAAGACTTAGTTTAAATTCCTCTGAATGTACATGACCGAGTTAATTATGTTAGTTTAGGGTGTCATTGCGTGCGCCACCGACGCTCGGCGTAGGAAATACCAAGTTAGAGAAAAAAAAGATTGTAGCTCTCCCGTGCGTCGCTAAGTTCTGTCTCGGGCAGACTGCACGTACAAGACTCTGAAGTGAATATCACAACATTATTGTAGTAATACGAGTAAAAACCCTGATAAAGTTCTTTTAAATGCCTCTGAATGCCTCCGTGTCTAAGCAGGTAAAGTATGTTGCTAAACGTGCTTGATGAAGCGCTCGCATTCCAGGAAGATGAGGCGCAAGATGGGTACTTAGATTTACAAGCCCATTGAAGAGCCACATGAGGTACTTTTTTCTAATGCGAAATGTTTAAGGGCCCTCGCACTCTGCAAAGTGCTGAGCGATTGTATAATGTATTTTCCCAGCAATTCTCTACAGCAGCTCCTTTCACTTGGATGAAAGTTGAACAGAGGTCTTGTGCAGCTGTTGATCTTCAAGAAATATTCAATACTTTTAGCACTCTACTAAAGAGTGAAAGTCAGTGGGCTTCATTTATTCTATATATTCATAACAAACAGTAAATTGCTGGCTATAAGCATTTTCTTTCGAAAACAGAAAGTTAAAGCAAACAACGGCCAAAGTACTGAACTGTAGAGTAAGGTTTAAGTTCAGCAGACGTATTTTCGAGGATAGGCAAACTAGGCATCGGACACTATCAACAAAACAGCACACACACAGTAAAATGCTCATGCGGTGAGAGTACGAAGCTCGTAAAGATTACACATGCAATTAAAAATTCATATGAGTGTTCACGAATACAGAAGCGAGAAGACGGGCCTCATCAACATGAATGCCCACCAAACAAAGTCAATGCAGTTACCACTTCTGCATTACGTAAGCTATGGTTTCTAAAAAGAAAACTAGCATCTGCACCCTCGCGTACTAAAATTCTAGCCTATAATGCCTGTGTTCGTTCTAAGTTTGAGTATGCTTCTATTATCTGGGATCCGCATACAGAGAAAGATATTATGAATCTGGAACGTATTAACAGAAAGGCTGTAAGGTTTATTTTTGGCAAATATCGTAGGTTTGATTCCCCGACCACCTTGATGCAATTAAACGACATTTCTACTTTAGAAGCTCGGAGACAGTTCAGTCGTCTTTCCTTTTTTTACAATTGTTTGTGTGGTATTGTAAAAATTGGTCTCCCTGACTGTGTTAAACCGCTCTCAGTACGACGTACTCGTCATGGTCATGAACATGCTCTAACCCCAATTTTTGCCCGATCAAATGCTTTTAAATATAGTTTTTTTCCTAGAAATGTCGATGACTGTAATTGTTTGCCATGTGACATCTTTCATTCTAATAAGTTTCTTGGTGACCTTGAGCGTCACCTTCTTTCTTAACCTTTTGTTTCTTTTGTATTGTTGTCTGTTGTTTTCTTCAATTACGTTTTGATGTATCCACTCCTGCTTGGGCCAGTACATTGGCCTGCAGTATTGTGAAATAAATTAAATAAATAAATAAATTATGGAAGTAAACCGAAACCTCCTGTCGTAATCCTTGTACTAATACAAGCAGGCTCCGGACGCTCATTCACTTGGCTTTTTTCCTCCAGATTCAGGGCATACTGAATGCTTGGCTGCTCTTGAAGCCTTATTTTTTTCCCTAGCGAAAAAATGCAGCTGGCACCTCAGAAAGAAGTAGACAATTTCAGCTGTTGTAGCTACAAAATGTGATTGGCACCCCACACTTGCATGCACAGTCAGATCATCACTAAGTATACTGTCTACGATGTCCATGTACGCAGTTCCATATGCAACCTTCTACACAGTAAACCTCTCCACATGGTCTTCAACAACCTGCAAAAGTCCAAGAAGGCGGGCTGAGGGGACCTGCAAGTAGCCTTTAGACTTAGTAGCTGTCAAGTCACTTGGCAGTCTTGATGATGTCTTTAACGTTTCGATGCAGGCAGTGCACGTCTGTGTAGAAAACTTTACAACATAGCCACTAAGGTATTCTAAGATGCTCCGCTTTGTTGTCAAGGGCTGGAAAGTGGCCACGCTAAATTCATCATTTGCATGCTCTAAATGTATTTCATGAACCAGCACCGCAAGAATGTCAGCCTGTAATGTAAAAGAATCACAGTGCAAATGAGACTCACAAAATACAGAATGGAAGAGGTAATCGAGTGTACCTGATTTGCTGTTGGTCCATTTTTGCAAGAAATGTCCTGCAACTTCAGAAGTAGGTTTGGACCTTCGCAATCTATTGAAGCTCGTTTTGGTGACTAAACAATGTTATTTACAGACAACATACGATAAATGAATAAAAATTGCAGCACAGTTGGCTGTACTCCATCTCCAGCGACACGCCTGGTAATGCCAAAAAACCTCTGAAAAAATGTCAGTGTTGATTAGCGCTCTAAAAGAGATTGGAACACAAATTTTACCTCCAAGGGGTCTTGTCCGAAGTTTCATACGAGAACATACTGAAAACCAGACTTCAGGAGATCGTCAATCAGAGCAACCACACTGTGTAGCGTCAACCTCAAGGCCTCACTGGTTGGCCTGCTTAGAATAAAGATTTGCCGCTGCTTTGGAAGGGTCTGAATGTATTTGTACCACCTTTCTAGCCATTTATTGTTTTTCTTTAGCGTCTGAAAAACATGCACGTATTTTCAGACACGGCAACAATGACAAAAAATATTTTCTTTCCTAAGCCAATGAAGATGGCCTCTCACACTGATGTGCTGCGCTTTATTGTAGTGCACTTGCTCAGGCCTATTAGTGTTAAGACAATCAAACAACGCGTTCATTCTTCTGGTGAATTGTACAGTTGCAGCAGACGTGTGCAGTTTTTTACATTAATCTTTTTTGGCATAGAATTCCGTTCCCGAGGCAGTAGTTTCACTGAACAGCTGTAAGAAAGATGAATTCGTAAGGTTCAAGTGATTGCTCGTGCCGTCTTGCAGAACAAAGCCAGTTTTATCACTTTTAGGCTTCTCGATAAAGATGTGTTCTGTACCTGAACTGCAAGCTTGACACTGAGCTTCTGAAATGAATTCGGAGTGACATGTGATTTCGCCAGCTTTGGTACTGCATGAAGTCCTGCCTGTTGTTCATCATACTCCAGCAGAGCGGAATAATGAAAATTAAATACTTCTTCGTCACCAGGCAGCTACCAGGACCAAAATAGTCTCTACAAAACAGTTGGGTTTGGAACATGAACATGAAGGCAAATTTGCTTACCAGAAATTTTCTGACTTTCAAAAGGTCGTTTCCGATGCATTTGAAAATATGAGGTGGGTAAATCACCGTGTGCACAACTCGTGACGGATCACAGGGGTGTGGAAATGAAGTGCTGAGGCTGCTGATGTCCCCGCTGGTACCTGAACAAAATTGTGATGTTGCGATGAGTATTGTCAAAAACCATGAGTCATACATGACATACACTAATGTGACTGAGGTGCTTAAAATAATTTACCCAAGGAGTGCGAAGCTGATCTATTGGATGTAGAGTTGTCACATGTGACCAGTATTGAAAAGGTGCGCTATGCATTGCAGTAACAGCTTTGCTACTATTTGCCCTTGGGCAGCATCCGAAGCACAAAAAGTGCCAACAGTTTGTGACCATCCGCCAAGGAAAGGCCGAAACAAGAAAGCCAGTACATGGTCTCCGTCTTTAAATGGATCCGACGGTCTTGTATGCCCACCGAAGTAGACTTTGCCAAGTAGGGCCGTGTCTAATTCACGTATGTGGACACTCTTTCTCACACTCATTTCATCAGGCATCAAAACTCCTGCGAATAAGAAAATAAAAAAATGAAAACTTGTTTCAGAGTATTCTCGCGGTGGAAACTGGTCAAAAATTATATGCATCAAATTTTATTTTGCTGTCATAGCTTCAAACCTTACCTTTCCGTTCCCTCTCATGCATTCTTTGAAGTTTTTGTTTCAATATACGAGACAAAGTCTCATCAAAACTGAATTTTGCTTTCAAGTTTCTCATGTAAGTGTGCAGTGTGCGAGGGTGCAGTAAGGGTAGATAACCATTCTCGTGAAGAAATGTGTAAACACACGTTGACTTGATTTTCAGCAGCAAGCAGTCGTACAACCATTCCTTTTTGTACCTGATTGTGGAATGCAAATATTTCAATTACTGGTATGGACAACTGCATTCATAACATGCAATTAGCCTTGAAGCACAGATAACATCAGGCAGTGCTCAAACGCCCATTCTAAAGTCACGATCTTTTGTCAAGAACGCGCACTCTACTGTCCTGTTTACAACTCACCGCACAGCTTTCGACGTCCTTGCATTAGCTTTCATGACACATTGCTCAAAGATCACATTCTCGCGGTCAGAGAGTTCTTTAAACGTTCCCTCGAAGTGACTACTCTTTTTTTCGCGCAGCGTTGCTTTTGCCAGCTTAATCTGGCAGCTTCAAGTCGTTGTTGCACACGGAGGAGCTGTGCCTTAACTTTCTGCAGTTCCGAAGCGCTGCATACTGCCTCTTCTGTTTGACAAGCTTTGTCTTCAGCCTTGTTTGCTGTCGGCCCACTTTCTGCACACCAAGAGGGAAAACAAAAAGGTTTAGGAAATCCATCAAGTTTCTTCAACTTGCGTTATAATCAGTGTGCCAAAGAACACAGAAGAGCAAGGTGCGTAAAAGTGCAATATTTACCGTCATTTACTGAATACAATTAATCGGAGACGACCACAGGGATCCTCTGCGCAGCATCTTCCCCACTAGAATCCACCGAAGACTCCCGATGACGCTTGACCGGCTGCCTGTGCGGCAAGTGCCAAGGTACCGGCTTTTTTTGAACAAGTTAGCCGGGAGACTTCAAATAATCGAGGTATAGCGCCGGCCCTCAGTTTTGCGCTTTCGCGCGGCGACCTAACAACGGTGTCTTCTATAACGCTTTCTTCTTCACGAACAATGTCCTCATTATAGAAATGTTTTTCACATACTCGAACATTCGGTTAACTAACGAGAATGTGCCCGTTTCTTTGCGTGTTATCGCCCACTTCCACTGCTCACGGCTTTCGGGGTTGCTGGGGAAGACAAACAGCGGTACTTTTTCAGCAGTTCCTCTATAGCCAGAGCGACAGTGCGGCACACAGCATGTCTTTGGCATCGTTCGTGAAGCTGCGGCTAGCAGTTTGTCGCATACGAAAATTGTCACAGGCAAGCACAGCACCGCACACACGCGATGAAACGACACAAACAAAGCGAACACAGCACGCCGTCACCACTCTAGCCTCGACGAGCGCCTTGTTCGCCGGAGCGACCGTGCGGCACGCAGGACGTCTTCTGCATCGTTCGTCAAGCTGCCACCAACTATTCGTCACGTTTAAATACGATAAGACACACAGAAAGCACACACGAGGATACAACACGATTCACAAAAACAACCAAACCACGCCATGACTGATTCCACGAGTGCCGCGGGTGCCCCCTTAACACTGGTGGCGGCGCCTTTCGGTAAAATTTAGCGACACACAAAGCTCTCCCATAGAGTGACGGAGAAGTTTCGTGACCAGTAAAAAGTATTGAGGGACTATGATCACACGTTCGAAGGTAGCGGGCGCATTACAAAGTCCGAAAGGCATTACGTTAAATTCATATAGCCCATCTGGGGTGGCAAAAGCTGTCTTCTCTTCGTCAGATTCGGTCACTGGTATTTGCCATTAGCCCGATCGCGGACCTAGGCTGGAAAAATACTCTGCGCCATGCAACGAATCTAGTGTATCGTCGATTTGTGGGAGAGGGTCAACATCTTTGCGCGTTACTTTGTTCAGTGCCCAGTAATCAACGTAGAAACGTACTCTTCCGTCTTTATTTTGCACCAAAACAACTGGCGAAGACCATGGACTCGAGGAAGGACGTATGATATTTCGTCGAAGTATGTCTGAGACGTTTTCCGCAATTATCTTCCTTTCTGTAACAGCCACGCGGTATGGGCGCCGGTGAATAATTCGGGAGCCGGCAGTCTGAATTCGGTAAGTCACTGAAGTTATCATACCAAAGACAGCAGAATGAACGTCAAAGAGCGATGTCTGTTCAATAAATTCAGCAATTCTTGACTCTGGCCTGCTGTCATATGAGGACTTATCGTCCCCGATAGAGGAGTGGGAGAGTTGAGTGACGGCGCGCTTTACTCTAGTAGGTCTTCTCCACTTGGAAGAGCAACAATTTTGCAGCGAGATGCGGGTCGATAGCGCATGTCACTGTTGATCCACAGGGTAACAATAAGGGTTCGGGGGTGTGATTTAACGCAGTAATAATAGCAGACCCTTCTGAAAAACGAACAAGGCCTGAAATGATCAAAATGCCTTGATGTACCGTGTGGCCATTAGGTAGTAGAAGCACGTCACCATTCACAATGTTGATTCAATTAACGCTAATTACTTCTTCTCGGAATGGCCAAAGAACACAATCTGAAGTGGTGACAAGACAAATGCGCTTTTCGTGTTCCGATACAGAAGAGTCGGTGGGATTCAGGTGGATGAGGCACTGACGACAAGATAGAGAAGCGCATGCAGACGACAGGAAATCTCATCACAAAATGAGCTCGTGGGTGCACTCATGGAGAATTGCAACGGCAATATGTTGACAAATACTGTCTATGAAAACACGAACTGTACACTAGGCAAGTGGGTGAGTAATGGCTTTCGTCGCAGTACAGAGAGACGGGCCCGAGTAAGGTGTTGTGACTTTGCGGAGACCGGAGCAAAGGACAGAGCGAATAATCGAAATAGCAGCGCCAGTATTCACTGGAACTTCGACGCGTATACCTTCTACTAACACTATTAACAAGTTCGATGGTCTGTCTGGAGGAATTGCTGGCAGTCCGGTGGATGCAGTTTCCCCTCCTAAAACTGCATGGGGGAGTTTTCCGAGTGGGAATTCAGAATATTGGAGGCAGGTCGCAGAGGTGACGCGGAACGGCGATTGGGAGATGATGAGTGGCGGCGAGACACACGGGAGTTCACAGGCAGACCCATACTTTAAGGTGGAGAGGGCAAACACTGAAAAGAAGACCGGTAATAAAGGCGTGCGCTGATAGTTCATGAAGGGACTGAAGCGACAACGTTCCTCTGTAGCATAGCCACGTTGCTCGTCCCGTTGGCGCCTTCGGCATAAGCGAGATATATGACCCCTATAGCCGCAATAATAACAGCTTGGGCGAGGAGGAGGCGGGACGATGTAATAGGGCTGTGGGCACATCGGTGGTGACACCGACGCCACAGGTACATGGCCACCTGGTGTAGCCGCTGGGGTAGTGGTGGGTGCTGAGAGCGCCGCAACTTCTGCGTATGTGGGTACCTGACGAGGTCTGGATTCGGCGGAACATGTTGGATGTGACGCAGATGCAACCTCTTGCCTAATGAAGTCCCTCAAGTTGGTTGGAGCTGACGTTAGAGCAGATGTTGGAGCGCAGGAAGAGCACCGCCTATGAAGCTCCTCACGAACAACGTCATGGACGAAGGCACGGATGTCGAGGGCCGCCGGAAGACGAGTGTCCGAGGCCTCATGGTAGACACGAAGAGATTGAAGTTCTTCCAGTCTCTAGCGAATGGTGATGACATCTTGAGTCGTGGTAGGATTTTGCGACGCTAAGACGTTGAATGCGATGGTACTTATGTCTTTGATAATGTGGCGTATTTGGTCACTTTGAGGCGTACATGAGTTTACTCGCTTGTACAAGGCAAGAATATACTCAATGTACGAGGTGTATGATTCACCCACCAGTTGAATGCGTTCAGAAAGCTTCTTCGTTGTTGCTTCAGCGCGAACACTGGAAGAACCAAACATCTAACGAATCTGCCGTGCGAACGTGTCCCAGTCGGGAGATCTTGGAGGTGGTTCCAAAACCAGGTTTTGGCAACATCAGTCAGGTAGAAAGGCACCGTGCGTAATTTGTGTAAATTATCCCACGTGTTCAACTCGCTTACGAGGCCGTAGGTGTGTAGCCATTTTTCAACGTCATCCCCTTTGGCACCCGAGAACACTGGTGGATCACGCTGGTGGCTGTGGATGGCCAGGGTTGACGGCGGAGGCTGCACTGGGCCGGTGGTGTTGGATAAACCAGGATTGTCTTGCACTGCCATAGCAGGTGGTAGTAGACGACGACCCGAGCGGAGCTCAAGTGGCAACGTGCGAGAGGACTTGGGGATCGAGAAGCACCGTCCACCACTTACCAGGGAGAGCTTTATTCGAGACGAGCTCGAGCTGGCACACATTGATCTACAGATGAGGAATTATACAAATTATGATGACACGTCGAATTGATAAAGAAGAGTCGGTGGCTACGCTCACAGTATGTATGTATGTTTGTATGTATGTATGTATGTATGTATGTATGTATGTATGTATGTATGTATGTATGTATGTATGTATGTATGTATGTATGTATGTATGTATGTATGTATGTATGCCTGTATGTCCATACGTCCATACGCCTGTCTCTCAGTGTGTCCATCTGCCCGCCTGTCGATTCGCCTGTTTGTCTGTCTGTCTGGTCGTCCATCTGTGCATCTGTCTAGTGAACACTCCAAGTACCTCCATCTCGCATATTTTCATCGTATATTCATCATGTACAAGTACCGTCATCCTGCATACATTCCAAGGACTAAAACGAGAAGTGTATACTACATATAATAGACGAAAGACCGATTCCATAAGCAACTTCGCCCTAAAAAGTATTGTCCATTGTTATATGAGCAGTGATATCAAACTTCAAACTTGAGATGTGGAGTTCGTTCGATTGCTTGGTTTGCATGAGTTTCGGGGGTGAAGCTACTAAAGCCGTGAGTCTGTCTATGCATGTCTCTTTGTAGCCGGTCCGCAACCACCCTGTTGTATGGCTCACTCAGCAGGTAGCGCTAGTGTGAGTGACATACAGACAGAAGTACAGACAGATAAACCGACAGACAGACAGACCGACCGACAGATGGACGGACGGATGCAAGCATAGACTGACGAATGCATGCACAGAAGCATGGACGCACGCGTGAATGATTAGAACAGCTTTGAAATTAGAACAGCTTTCAAGAGCAGTGCACTCTTGAAGAGCGCACTGCTTAGACGCGTACAGAAAGACAGGGACAAGCGCTTATTCCTCTCTTTCTGTTAAGCGCTTGTTCCTGTCTTTCCGCCGCGTCTAAGCAGTACACTCTGACTTCAAAACGGTAATGTATCACCAACTCACCCAATCAACCATATTGACGGATGAGTAGAAGGGACGGCTGACAGACAGACGGACAGACGCATGCACAAGCGGACAGAAGAACGAACGGACACCCGGCCGGACAGACGGAAGCAAGGGTGGGACGACAGACAAACGAACAGAAGCACAGATGGTCGAACGGGAGCATGGACGGACAGAGAAACAGATGGACAGCCGGACGGACGCACTCAAGGACGGACAGAAGCACAGTCGCATGGACAGACAGAAGTACGGACGGGCGTATGGACGGAAGCAGCTTTGAATGAACGGAGAGATGGACAGGCGGAAGCATGCATGAACAGACAGACAGATGGACGCGCGGGCGGACTCATGGATGAACAGACAGAAGCACGGACGCACGGACTGACGAACGGAAGCATGCATGGATGGACAAATGAAAGCACGGACTGATGGATTGATGGGTGAACGGACGGACGTTCCGCCCCACTGATCATCATTCACTGCGTGGATACGCTGTGATTTTTTTGTGAAGTATGAACGATGCCCGTTACAAGTTATTCTATTTCAAGTGCAAATAGCATCCAAAATCTCAACGGCTCGTTCACGGCCATGAGAGATCGACAGTAATTTGGCGTGTTCAGCGAGATGCTAGGCCACGCCTAAGCGCTGATTGACGATGAGAGAGCAGCGATGCCGTCGGCAATATTAGTGTTGTCATCAAAGTGCCTACATGTGGTATCGTCCGGTGGTGACGCGGGGCTACGTATAAATGCCTTCATCTGCTTTCTGTTGCTTGCTTCGTACAGTTTGTTCACATTATTTCTGCGTTTTCATTGTGCCGCATCGGGCAATTTGTTGTGTAGTCATCAGTGCGAATGTGATTAATTGAAGATGCATGAACGAATGAATAGAACTTTTATCGCCGAGATTGTAGATCAAAAGAGGAATGGGTGGGTCCCTATTCTGGGACTCCGTTGGATTGCCCTGCAAATCGCGCCGCCTGCTTCAGGAGTCTCTGATGGTCCTCGAGAGCAGGGCCCGACAAAGCCTCCTCTCAACCCTGCCGTGTTGGCTGCACAAATTGCGCGATGCTTCTAGTAGACTGGCAAGCCCGAACAATGTAAAACAGGTCTGCGCGGTTGCCCCGGAATTCACACATGCACTGAATTATTCTGGGTCTATTTTCGTCATTATAACCGGGCTGCTGCATGACATGGTTTCAAGCCTGCGCACAAAGTTCTCCTAAGTTTTATAGTCCCTTAGCGGGATTATGCCAAGTTTGTCTTTGTTGGCGATATATCTGCAGTACATCTGCGTATGTTGTAGCCAGTATCGGTGATTGAATGACGTAATTGGAGGGATCGGTAGACAGAGCCTGGGGAAGCAATGCTCAGGTCGAGTTGCGTGAAAGCTTGCTTCCGAGTATACCCCCTGGTGTCCGGGCACCCAGATGAGCTGCTTTATCGAGGCTCGCGCTGGTGCCTGCCACAAGTAGTGTGAGCTTGTGATGAAATACGGGCTCTCATCTAGTTCCAGTAGGCTATCTTTAAATCTGTGAGTATGTATTCCGCAGTGGATTGCGCTGCTGCTAGGGCTATTGCAGTCTCCATTACGATAGTTGCATCAGATCATCTTAGTGATAGGACGTCAACTACCTTACTTTGGTGAGTGACTGACATTGTAAGGTATTAGACTGTAGACCTGCAGGTCACGGGATTGAATCCAGGCTGCGGCGGCTACATTTTTGATGGAGGCGAAAATGCTGCTGGCCCGTGTGCTCAGATTTAGATGCACGTAAAAGAAACCCAGGTGGCCAATAATTCTTGAGACCTCTACTACGGCGTCTCTCATAATTACATGGTGCTTTTGGTTGGTTAAACGCCACATACCAATCAATCTGCTATTGTAGAAATCTTTCCGATGGGTCCCGCAGCATCTACGGAGTAGTCTACTTTTGTGTTGCCATAGCATTGATTCAATAGTTTAGCTGGAGCTGCCCTTTTTCTGTGGTGGTAATCTGGGCTCATATTTCAGGGCAAAGGCTTAGTTAGAAAACAGCCCCGCTATTTACGGGGTAGGTCTTGCCTGTCGGACGTTGTACGGGGAACAAAAATGTGCAGACCGTCCAGCGCTTTCCTGGCTGTTCTGGTAGTTTCCAGGTGCAAAATTTGGTTCGTAAGCGGAGCCTCGATTAGCTATTCAGCTGTGTTGTGAAAGCCTAATTTCAGAAGCCGCAAGGCGGATATTTTATGTGGCAAATTTAGTGCCTTCTTGCAGACGTTACGAATTAAGACATCTAGATTATGTGCGTCAGGTCTTCGTAAGTGAAAGTACGGAATGCCGTAAGTTAATCTGCATATTATAAAAACCTGTTTTGGCCTTACAATACTATGTTATTTTAAGCCTCGGTTTCTACTTGCGATTCTAGAGTGCATGCGCGTGGTTCGCCCACATGTGCATCGCAACTTATGCTGTAAGGCCCCGTTCGCCATGGTGTTACTAAATGTGACTCCAACAATCCGAATGCTGTTTCGCTCTGGAACGGATGTGTCATGTACCCGAACGTGAACCATGGCCTTGTCTCCCCTTCTTCGAAACACTAACAGTTGAGACGTTTTTGGTGTGCATTGGAGACCACATGCTTCTGCTTGGTGTTGTACCTCATTGGCTGCCATTTGGAGAGCTTTCTCTATTTGTCCCAGATTTCCATGTGTAGTCCCGATAGTAACGTTATCCGTGTATAGTGTACGTCGAATATACGGCAAGGTATTGAGCTTACCGGTAAGCTGCAGGAGTGCTATGTTAAAAAGGAGCAGGGAGGGTACGGCCCCCTGGGGTGTACCCCTGGTTCCCGTGCTGATTGTTGTGGACTTGATGTCTCCGATTTAGATGGTTGCTTGTGGGCCAACTAAGAAGTTCTTGATGTAGGTGAATGTTTGTTTTCCACAGCCCGTGGTTTTTAAATTATGTAATAATTGTGAATGCTTGACATGGTCAGATGCCCCCTTCAAGTCTAACGCAAGAATTGCTCTATGATTGTACTTGCTGTTAGTATCGATGCCTTCTTTCTTGAGTTGCAGCAGAAAATCTTGCATTGACAGATGTGCTCTGAACCCGAATATGGTGTCGGGGATGGGCCCATGGTCCTTGAGGTACATAGATGGCCATTGGTTCACTGCTTTCTCCATCACTTTCCTTACGCAGGACG
Source organism: Rhipicephalus microplus (assembly GCF_043290135.1). Taxonomy (NCBI): domain Eukaryota; kingdom Metazoa; phylum Arthropoda; class Arachnida; order Ixodida; family Ixodidae; genus Rhipicephalus; species Rhipicephalus microplus. The sequence continues at coordinate 322,376 of NW_027464590.1, forward strand.
CCAAGAATATCGGGCGAAGCTTATTGATATCAATTTATTTGGCTGATTTAGGGATGAACGTAATCCACGCCGTCTTCTAGACCTTGGGCAAGATGCCACTTGGCCAACACTCATTGATATAATTTGTGGGGCTTTCAAGCATCTTATAACTGAGATTGACAAGAATTGACAAGAATACTCTACGATTATCACGAACAAGAAACACGCACGCTGCGTTCAAATGTATCACCAGCCAGCGTGCCCCAAGCTTGTGTGTGTCTCCAGCTGCTTCACCACTGCTCAGTCCGGCGTCGACTTCAAATTAACTGCTCTGAAAAACATCGAAGCGAAAATGATTTGTCGCGGCACTGATCACGGCAATCACATATTCCTCAGTGTATTCGTCGTCGCTTGTTTACGCTGAAGACGGCGGTGATGGTATGACAGTAGCAACACATGTCTTGAAGTGCGTGCCGAGCAGACAAATTGTCAACTGAAGGTCACGTCACTATTTCGTGCGGCTACGTGATCAGATTGGGTGTGTCCACGGGAGCTGATCGTTTGGCAGTGCTTCCAGCGCTGAGAATTAGGGAATATTTCGCCCTTTTCTAATTAGGTTCAATACTAGTAATACTGATGGATATCAATCGCTGGTACTGAACCATTGCAAGAGGGTTGATAACGTAGTGTTGATGAAAAAGAATGACATGCGTCAGGTTGATATTACGGCTTTCTTAACTACTGATTCTCGCACGTTGGATAAGCTTATTTGAATGTCTGCAACAGCTGGGCGAACGCAGCGTGCCTTTGCAAATGGCTGATAGGCTGCGTCCACAGTCCTTACGCTAGCCTTGGGGTCTGCTCAAACGCTAGCACAAAAAGTGAACGTGCCGCATGACAAATAATGGTCCTTTTGTACAGCTACAGACTTGTCCACTAACACTTAACTCGACATGAAATCTATAAATCCGTAAAATATGCACAAAATTCCCACGAACTTCAGCTGCAAGACCAGGTCAATGCTTCTGCGTCTCCGTGCCTAGTTCGGTTCAGTGTTGCATCGTACGACCTGAAACACATCGCTTTTTTGACATCTGCCGAAATTTATTATATTTAAATCCTTTTCAACTGTCTCGGCTTCACTTGTGGTCATTTTTGCCTTATCATCGAGGAAGGCGAATAGCTACAACGTCGTAATCTCTGTGCGGCTAGAAAAAACAAGCGCGAAAATGGTAAACTAAGCTTTTTAAGATTTCTACACAATAATAGACCAGCGTATCTGATAGTGAGACTCCTAATACCCGGCGTTGAACGTTCCAAAACTACTACATCATTATCAGAGACCTTATAGTGAAGGGCTCCGAAAACTTTAACCAAATCAACGAAAGTGCACGGGCCTCGAACAACTTTGCCTTCATCGTAAATTAAGCGGCTATTGTACGGATTTGATCCCGCGACCTTTGGGTTAGCAGTCGAGCGCCATAAGCACTACATAACTGCGGTGGGGTGCCAGGGTATAAAAAACAGACGTAGTTTATCGGTAGTATGGGGCTGGTGAAGCCTGTTTGCGTAACTGTAAATCAAAGATGAGCTTTATTTGAGAATGAGTGAGCTTGACAATGCATGTAAACTACTGGAAAGATTTGTAGTGAATGGCTCTCGCTTGAGGGGGCATCGCCCTTTTGCCCAAGGTACGGAATTTTCGGCGTGCGTTAGCGTTACGAGCTCTATTCCAGAAATGGCGTGCTTACACAAGAGCTTGGGCTACGCTTACGTTTTGCGCAAGCCCAATTTGAAGCGCACAATGCCAACAATGAGCTAACCCGTGGCTGTTTCTTGTTATACCAAATTTGTCTACCGTATGGCTGGTTTTTGGCTGATTCGAAGGCACTTGCGCCTGCTCTGCACATCATGTAAAATTTAAAAACTACAAGTAACAAGAAAGTTAAAGAACACTTTAGAGACGTAGAAAATATGAGGTCTACATAGCACGGAAATCTTTTACAATTTCCGAATGCCCTATATGATGCATCGTATACTGTTTTATAATGCTATAATGTAAGATACGGGAACAATTTAAAACATGCGATGTCAAAAAGTTTCACAGATATCTAAGGTACGAGATGAAACACAAATGGTGAATGTCCCATCCACAAAAATAAACATCCACTTTCTTGGAGCGCAACTTGTTATCAGCTCACAACAACAGCTGTTTTCAGAAGCACTGGCACTGGCCACCATTGCCACTGCCAATTTTTGTCGCAACAATGGCTCACAATGACACCTAAAACTAAGTTTGATCTGAACTGGGGTGCTATGCAGGATGGCCCAAGTTTCTCAGGCAGTCGAGTTTGCTCCGAGCTCACTCTACAACGGCGATGACATGTAGACAGTGCGGATAGCGTGATAGCAGCGTTGATGAAAATGGCTTCAGGAACGCGCGTTGCCTTGGAAACGCATGTGGGACATTTGCGGTGGTTATCGAAAAAACACCGCATGCCAAAAGGTCAGCGCCTCCACTCAGTAGACATTTTAACAGTGCAGTGACATCAGCGTGACTGTCGCGGAATCTTTTTTCTGATTCAAGACGCGCCTTCCACAAGTGTGTTCGTGGGCGTTTGTAGTTTATCGGGTAGGTTCTTCCGTTCCACCTGCAGCATGAAATTTTCAATCTCGAAGGCAGCAAAGGTTTACACGCAGCACTTTCGTGCTGCTCGTTTTGCTTCTATCAATTATTGAAGATAAGTATTAGGACAGGTGGTCACCAGGGGCACTCGTATCATGGCGGCAACGTGGCTCTGATTGACAACGTCTTGGGTGTGGTGAAATTGAATGGAAGAATCGTAGCCGCATGACGATATCACTGCGTGTGCGTATGCATAGTCTGCGTGATAAAGCTGATAGAATAATTGTGCCGCTCGACGTTGGTGCTGTTCTTCTCCACGTATGCATAGTCTGCGTGATAAAGCTGATAGAATAATTGTGCCACTCGACGTTGGTGCTGTTCTTCTCCCACGTACTCTTGGCAAGAGTAAACTTGGTGGGCGTACCTGATCTTCACCGCCGGCACCTGTCAATGAATCTGATTGATGCATAAACTCCAATACAAACTCGTTGATTCTGAGAAGGCCTGAGTTCAACTCGTGACTGTGATGGTGCTGGCGTGATGGTCAAGCGTTTGATGCAATAAGCGCAGTTTTGGTGAGCTTCTTGCAGCTTCTTGCAGCTTTTGAAGTTGCAAGAAGCTGCAACTTGCGGCTTTTAAGTTGTTGTTCTACTCATGTGCGTGATCGGCTTTGAAGTGAAGACCGCATCAGCTCTCTCCTAATTTTGATTGAACTAAATGACTGAGGCTTAATGACCATTACACGGAACTGTCATATCTTCATTGATAAGGCTTGAATAAAAAGGCAATGATATCGGGCGCAATTAGCAGGGCCATCATCAGTATGGAGCTATTGAACGTAGGGTGGTGGTGGTGGTGGTGGTGGTGGTGGTGGTGTTGTAGCAGGCGGGGTTAGCCTGGCCTGCATGGCCGGCAATTGTTCCGCCTGAGCATCTCCTGAATTTGGAAAATGTCACCACGTGTCAGACAGCCCAGTGTCTCGCAGGAAGACTAACAAAATTTGTTGCACGTTCCTCCTAGTTGCCGCGGGTCTTTCAGGAAAGATGATGTCATCAACTGTCCGGTGTCTATGACAGCCTTTTCGCAAGGTGCGGATCATCGCTGCTCCTTGCACACCAAACTGTGGGCAAAGCCAAATGAAATGTTCAATATCCCCAATGTCACCACAGAAGGCACAGAACGGGGAAGCGTATCTCCCAGTCTTGAATGACCAGGCCGGGGTGTATGCGGAGCCGGTTCTAATGCGGTACAACAGCGTCGCTTCTTCACGAGAAAGTCCATGAATTACACATGCTTGGTTTGGAAACTTGTAGATCGCCTTGAAATGATTGCGTATCACATCTTTGTTGTTCTGGTAAGTTTTGGGAATTCTTACTTTTGGAAACGATGTACGTGCTTCGCAAGCAAGGGCATCAGCCTTTTCATTGCCCTCAATGCCAACGTGGGATGGGATCCACTGAAACTTTATATTAAAACTCTTGCCATTTAGGCGTTTGATTAGTGCCAGAGATTGCCTGGTGAACGTTTCTTGAGGTAGGCCACGATGCAGTCTTTGTAGCGCCGATTTGGAGTCCGTCAGCACTACAACATCTCGTGCAGAAAAGGATCGCAGTTTTCGCAAAGCCGCCGTAATTGCAGCGCTTCCTACCGTTGTGGACGAAACCACGCTATCCAGGCGGCCCGACCATGACACACCCAGCCAGGGTATGCAGAAAGCCGCTGCGCAGCTATCCGCCTGTGTGCACACTGATCCGTCGGTGTACACTTGTAGGTGGCCGCGGTACATGGTGCTCAAGTGGTCCAGCGCAAGAAATTTTGCTTCCGCGGCTGGAATGGTGCGCTTCGCTGGTAGCCTGGGTACGCTGAAGTTGCACGCAACATCCACAAAAGACCATGGCGGGTCCATAGGGCACCGTTTAGGCAGTTTCAAGCCTAAATAATGAAATGTGTTTAGTGCCGCGTTGAAATGTCAGCCAGTTCTTGCTCTTAGCCGCCGGAGAAGCGCCGTGCCTGCGAATGACTCGCCCAGTCTTGACAGCTGCGTCAATAAGGCCTGAGATGCCAAAAGGCGGAGTGGCAGAGACTCGGCTTCATTGGTGACCTTCGTGTTTGAAGCCGCCTGAGGGACTCCCATCGCCAAGCGAAGGCCCTTTCTGTGCACTGCCTCTAGGCGTTCGAACTGGCTTGGTGATGGTGATATCAGGGGCAGCTGATAAATGATGCGGCTTGTTATAAGCGCATCATTTAATTTAAGCATGGACATAGGATTGTTGCCCCAACGGACCCCTGCCATGTGACGAAGAGCGTTGATCCTTTGCACTGATGCAGTGACTATACCATCAACCGCACCTCGCCATAATAGCTTGTTGTCGATGGTAATGCCCAGGAAACGGACACTTGTTGCACAACGAATTGAGTGGCCTCGAATATTCAGCGACAGACGTGTTGACTTCCGTCGCGCTCCCGGGAAGAGCATGAAGGCCGATTTTTCCGCTGATAAAGATAGGCCGAGTGTCAACAAGTGACGCTCAATGATTGAAATAGCGCTCTGTGCTATCCGGGCCAAACGTTTGTGCTGGTACCCTGAGATCCAAATGCAGATGTCATCGGCGTAGATGGATATTTTAACTGCTTTCAGAGCTAAGTGCAGAGTGTTGGGAAGGCTGGCCATGGCAGCGTTAAAAAGCAAGGGAGATAGAACACTTCCTTGTGGGACGCCGAGGGAAACGCGTCTCTCTTCGCTCATTACATTTCCAAGCTTAACACGGACACAACGGTCTCTGAGAAATTCATGTATGAACCGAAGAGCATTTCCCGACACACCCATGGCTTGGAGCCCGTTCACGATGCCTGCCTGAAGCACACAATCATATGCCTTGGCAACGTCCATGAAGACGGCGAGTGTCGAGAGTCCGCTGACACGGTGGTGCTCGATGTGGCTTAATAGGTCCAAAACACTGTCCTGGGCACTCAGTCGTGGGCGAAATCCGGTCATACACGATGGCCATCATCTTCCTTGTTCAAGGTACCAAGTTAATCTTGTACATATTAATCTTTCCATCAGCTTAGATACGCATGATGTAAGAGATACCGGTCGATATGACGCGAGGCTCGCAGGATCCTTTCCGGACTTTAAGACTGGCACCACCCAAGCTGTCTTCCAAACAAATGGGATCTCTCCCGTTCTCCAGACATGATTAAATATGTCCAAAAGGGCCCTTTTTCGCTCATATGGTAGATTTGTCAGCATTTGATTGCTGATCAAATCGGGACCCACGGCACAGCGTCTTCTTAATTTGCTGAGTACCATATGCAGCTCTCGGAAGGTGAATGGCGTATTCATCGTGTGAAAAAACTGGGGTGACAGAGGAATCGCCACTCCTGCTGATCTACCAGATATGTACACGTGTGCGAAATCCTCTGCAAGGGTTTGCAAATCTATCCCTTGTTTCAAAGCGAGTGCTGCAAATGGCCTGTGTGTTCGGATCTTCCCAGAAAGACTATTTATTACTGCCCATATCTTTGTCAAGGGCGTAAACGTTGATAAACTCTCACAGAAAGTGGCCCATTGATTTCGTCTTAATTTTTTGGTATGGCGACGAATCGCAGCGTTTATCCTGTTATATTCGGTTTTCGCAGACAGATTTCCTTTTGTTCTCATTAATTTCCGCTCCACCCGTCTACGTGCTGCGCAGAGGTTCTTCAATTTCAAGTCAGGAGCAGGAAAATGGTCGGGCAGTTTCAGCAATGAAGTTGCTGATCGCTTGCCTTGCTACATATCTGCGAACAGCTCACCAGTGGATTTGTCGAACACTTCTCTGTAGGTGTCCCAGCGTGTTACATTGCTGAATTGTCGACCAGTAGTTCGAAATCCCAGGATATTGGTGAAGATGGGGAAATCGTCGCTGCCCATCTTGTCTGGAGCCGTGGTCGATGATACCAGAAGGTCCGTGGAGTGAAGTACAAGGTCTATTGCACTCCATGAATCTGGTGGCCTGAAAAATGTAGGTTTACCATCGTTCGCCACACATAAGTCAGCAGCATACGCAGCTGCTAGAAGATCCTTGCCTCGAAAATCGACGCTCTTATCTCCCCAGAGTACATGGTGCGCGTTAAAATCACCACAGATTATTCGAGGTGCGGGACATCGAGTGCAAAGGTCCTTTGAGAAAGTCTCCATAGAGACCTTTTTTCGTGGGCTTATGTACACCGATACCACACTCAGTTTTCGGTTTCCCAGGCACACTTGCACAGCAGTGACTTCCAGTGAGTTGGAACAGAGGTCTTGCACTGGTAAGGCAACGTGAGGGATTTCCCGCCTTATGTATATCATAGCGCTTCCATTTGCAAACGACGTTATGCTCGGGTTGCCATGTCGGGTGTACCCTGGGAGCGTCCTTGCATTCGGTAGACCGGCTTCGGAGAGGGCTAGAATCGGTATTGGAATGTCGCGCAGGAAAGGTTGAGTTCGCACAGGCGTTTTAGAAGACCGGCGCAGTTCCATTGCATCATTAAGGGCACTTTTGAAGGACGAAATAGACCAGGTGGGCGAGACATTGCCATTATTACACTGTGTGTTCGTGGAAGCAGAGCAAAGTAACACTGACTCTAGAGCCAGGACTGCTTCCAACATATCCTTCGTTGAACTCGCAGGCATCTTAGCGACGTGTGAACGTAGTGCGGTGAACAGAGCGCGAATAACGTGCTCGAGGTTTTCTTGCTGTTGGCTTCCAGATGGTACTTGAGGTGGGCTCAGTGCATCAGCGTAGGTGCGCTTGGCGGACTCTTTCGTGATACATTTCTCACCAGCGTTGAGCACTTGCGTTGACTCAGTACCAGCTCTTGTCGGCTTTAGGCGCGAAAAATTTCCTGCGTACTCGTTATCCGAACCGCCATGCTGTGGCGCGCCGGACGTCTTTTTTGTGAGCGATGGTTCGTTCACAGTCTTCGGGCCGAGGACAAACGTCTTATTTCTTCGCTGCGCAGCTGTTCGTGCTGGACATCGGCCGTAGCTAGCTGGGTGGTCGCCGCCACAGTTTGCACACACAAGTTTTTCTTTACTTGTACACGTCTTAAAGTCATGAGGCCCCCCACAGCGCTTACACCTTTGTTCCACACGACAGTGCTTAGCAACATGTCCAAAACGCTGACATTTAAAACAGCGTGGTGGCGTCTCCACGTAGTCTACCAACTCGTGTCTGGTGAAGCCAAGGTTGATCTTCTCAGGGCGTTCCGAATTTGGAGCGAATGTGAGAACTGCAGAGTCAGTGCGCCTTGATTCCCATTCGGTGGATGAGGTTTGGACTCGTCGTATGATTCTTCTTGCGTGGTATACTCCCTGAGGTCTCAGGTAGGTTAACAGCTCTTCGTCCGAGTACCATCTTGGGACCCCTTTTATAATGCATGTATTTTTCAGGGCATGTAGCGCGTAGACAGGATAACCGCTGGTCATTAAGGGTAACGGACTGGATTCCCAGAGAAGGGAAGCGGGTTAGGGGGAGATAGAAGGTTAGGTGGGCAGATGAGATTAAGAAGTTTGCGGGTATAAATTGGCAGCAGCAAGCACAGGACCGGGTTAACTGGCGGAACATGGGAGAGGCCTTTGTCCTGCAGTGGACGTGGTCAGGCTGGTGATGATGATGATGATTTTTCATGTAACTGTGTGGTACACGGGCAGACATGGCAAGGCAGCAGATAGTATTGGTCTCTAGAAGCATATTAGCTTGGTGTTCTGTCTCTATATCCAAGAGCACGGCTCCCTGTGCTGTGAAACGGCTCTTAACTGGGGCTCCACCGAGAATCGTTTCAATTTCAGAGTATAGGTCAATAGGATTCACTTGCCTCAAGTTAGCTCCTTCGGATGTCGGAGCAATTAACACAGGAATGCCCACCGTCCTGTCTTTGCGATGTCGCACAAGGCGGAAACCACCCTCGTCCATGTCTTGATCTGTGAGGTTCGCCCCGTTGTGGTCCCCGACGACAGTTGATTCGTCCTCTGATGCAACGCTGTGTTGTCGCTTGCCGTCAGGTATGCTTGCGCCAGCCAGCTGGTGCTTCTGACCTGGTGTCACACTTTGGGAGGTCATGGCGGCGCTCTTCCCGATGCTTGTTTCGTTTCTTCTAGCACATTTCGACGCGGCGGGCTGCGCAGTACCCGTCGGTCACCGATACGGCAGGTACCTTTTCGAGTCGTCCGACGTCTTGAACAGTGCTGAGCCGTAATATAAACAAAAATAAGCGATAAATGCAGACAGAGCTACTTAGCCAAGCAGCAACAGCTTCGTCGTCTTTTTCTCAAACCAACGTAGTGCTGATTAGCGAGATACTAATTATGATATTGTCATGTTCCGAACGAGCTACAATTGTATAATATCATTAAAGGCGGATAAGCATAGTTTTACTTTGTGTGCTCATAATTAACGCGGCAGTAATTATTGTTTAGCCAGATGATTATTTAGGATGATTTATTTAACAGGGTTCTGGCATTAAATGGCTTCAGCAGCACGGCGTTTTTAAGATGTGGCATAGTTACTTTGGCCTTACCATGACTTGGCGTAAATAACTTGGCCATAGCGTGTCCTGGCATAACTAGTCATGTATACCATTCAGTCAAATAGCTAATTAGCCAGCCGCATCTGCTCGGGTGCGAGCGAGCAATTGCAACAAAGACGACGCGCAACAGCTGAGAAGCGCGCTAGAATGTAGAGCCTAACCATAATGATTAACACGTGGCCTCGGATTTAGCCTGGGTCGTGATGGAAGATGCTCGGCCGGTACTGATCTCAGAGTCCACCGTGTTGATTATTCTAAAACAGACTTATTGCAGGCAATAAAAGCTTCAAAATGAATTTAACAGGTCTTGCCTCTAAAAACATCATTACTAAGTGTTTCGAACACTTTTATTGCATGGGTGGACTTCTGCACTGAGCGGAACGATAAAAAAAAATCATACTTCTGGTTTGAAAACGCCGCCTAACTTAGTCGACCGTCCTTGACACGAAGACTGGTTCGATTTTAAGCAATGAAACGCAGCACACTGAGGGGTGGACTTGAATTTTTAGTACTGTTGGCTTGTTGATAAGGGGGTCTTGCGAGATCTCTAGAATATCCCGTGTTTTGCGAAACTCGGGTGAAAGACAGCCAATCCTGCGTAGCGCCCAGTGAACCCAAGTATTTCGCGAGGTAGCGAAGTACTGTGCCACACACCTTGAAAGGATAAAATAGTTTACGCAAGCTCTGTGTCAGGCCAGAAATGAAGCTAACATAATATCATAGAAGTATGAGTGAAAGGACACAAAGAATAGGAAGAAATTTACGTAACAGACACTCAAAGAGCGCCTCTCCTGTCAATTCCTTTGTGTCCTTTCTGTTTCTTCCTGACATGTACACTGTCGTCATTTATGAAAGGGAACACGTAAGCTCGTGGTTTGGCTATGCGGCTGCTGCCTACAGCACCATTAACCGACAGCAAAAGTAAACACGTTCAGTTTCAGCGTCATCTGTTGCCGAAAAAATAAGAATGAATTAAGGCTGGTAGACAAGCGCTGCTAGATTGTACTCTCTCTGCTCACGCCTGCAGTTCGTCGTTGTTTGCGACCATGGCGCAAGCTGCAGTAGGCACCCGATATCGCTCGCCACACGAGTGATCGGGAACGTAACCTAGCGGCGTTTGTCTACCGGCCGTAACTCGTTATATTGCTTGGCCATAGATGACGCGAAAAGCGAGCGTGCTTTCTTCTCTTGTCGGCTGATGATGCTGTAGGCAGCCGCCGGAGAATGCAGGCCACGCATCGCGTGTTCCCTTTCATTAAGAACGACAGTGTACATTGACAATAACTCCCGCCAGTTCGACCAGCAGACCACCGTCTTGATTATGTAGGACTGCATGGAATAAGACTGCAATTCTTCCAGGGTTCACCCGAGGTGAAGAATAGCACGACGAATTGCGGAATGAAAGGTCTACTTATTTCAAGTATTCGCACATAATTCATAACCATCGTCGGCAGCCACAGGATCGCATATAGAGCAACGCCATGAGTCCCGTATTGCTTTATAGACGTCTACTGGGAGCTTCACTAATTCTCTTGTTGATTACTTATGGGGAAGCGGGCACTTCGAAACTATACCCACAGTAGGCACGCATTCTAAAAAAATATAACTAAGTAGGCTAGTTCACGTCAGAATATGATGTAAAAAAAGTTTGAGCTCAATAAATGACGCAGGACGAGCAAGATACACATACAATTAGCGCTCAAAGTTTTAACATGTGGCAAATGCTCTGCACATGCAACTCTTTTTTTTCTGGTGGCATATATTTGAATTCGTAGACACATTTGGTTGAACACACGTGGACCACCCTCGCCTGACTAGAAATTAGGTGGGCTAACGCAGGGTCCCATAGTACTGATTGTAAACTGTCGCCTTTCTTAAATTTTATGTGCTGTTCGCATAGACTCAGCGATGTACAATCTGCCATATTTATAAAATCCGAACACGGCTACATATTGCCACACCAAGAGTCAAGGGTTTCCGATAAGTTCGGTCAAACAATACGTTATGATATTCGAGTCCTGTTCTATATTCGAGTCCTATGATATTCCGAAGCTCTCCTGTTCAGCTTATGTCCCGAACAGCAATATGCCCTGGTTAGCCAAGCTGGGACAGAGGCCAGTGAGTTTACAGCAAAAGCTGTTATGAGGTCACAACTCGGGCCACGCGCAGTTGACCTCTGCCGCCACCGGTGTACGTAACCACCTCACACGAAATTAGAAAAAGAAACCGAGCACCAAAGACACAGTGGGGCTCTAAACCAGGGTCTGCTGGGTGCCAGCCTAGTATTATACTACTGCTTGTGACTTGTTGCCAAACTTGCCTTAGACAGGCTTGATGCCGGGAAAGCAATCACGTTATAACGGCTTATAAAGCGTTTTAAAACAGAGAAAGAACACCCAGTCGTCGCGCAATGGGAATAGCGTAACGAGTGGACCGTCCAATGATCCAACTCTTTACAAAAGCTTGTTCTTGTTCCTCTGATAACTGTGGCGCATACCCACTTTAGCCATAATTCCTCATCTTCGTCAACCACTGCATGAACAATTGGCACGAAATTCGTTTCAAGTGTTTTGCGCACACCACGCATCTTAGAAGAATGTCTAAAAATAGCATAGCGAATGCCGGCCTACTACCCAAAAGTTTATTATTAATGCCCTTGTGGGCATGAAGCAAGTGCATTTGCAGTAGTTACCCAATGCACTCGATTCTTGGCCAATCCCTCCTAGTGGGTATGCGCCACAGTCAATAGGTGAACAAGAACAAGTGATTTGAAACGGCTCTAAAAGGCCGTTCTTCTAGCTTTCGCTGTGACTGTGCTGCGCCTTCCGCGCAGGCCTTGTGTTTATTCAGACTGGTAGGTCCGAACACAAGAAACACCATTATATGCTTACCGGTATATGTTTATTCCCTCTTTTTCTCATGGCATACTTGATGTACCCATCGAGTTTCAATGTCGGGATACCAATTCAGGAATCGATGAGAACAAGACCTGATTAGGCTATCATGTTTAGCTCTTGAGCGCAAAACCGAACAGCTATTCTCATCTATTGTACTCCCTTTAAAAGTCACCTTAGAAGTTTTCACTTTGGTTGTCCTTGCTGCTACGCAGCACACACCACCGGAAATAAATCGTGCCCGCCGTGAAACTATACATGGCCACTGATGGCCTTCAACCTCAACATATTGAAGCACTCTAGTGCGTTCTCTAGCCCTACCCAGAATTTCTCAGTTTTGGTGACTTATCTTTAGGACCGACGGCCATTGCCCAGCATCTCATACACACAGGTGATCCGCAACTACACAACCCACTTATACATGTGCCCCACCACAAGCTGACTAGGTTGTGTTACTGACAATAACTTAGCTTCAGGTAATGTTGCTGAAGTTGCTCCGGATCCTCTGCATGACAGAAAAATTGCACTCGCATTTTTGACGAAGCCGCCACTCGACCACATGGAAGTTGTCGTAAACACCTCGTTAATTCAAGATTAAAGTAAAGTTTTTACCAGTACGTGGAACATTCTGACGTTTCACTTCTGTGACCTTTATTGCCAGGTAGAGGGTTAATGCAGCTACTGAATAACAATTTAATTTTAATTGCCAGGTTCCATACAATATTTTTACCCATTGGTACAGCTGCAAACAGCATATAGGTGTGTAGTTCACGACGATAATGATAATGCTGTATTTTTATTCTATCATACGGATGCTTTATGAGTATTCTAGCATGCGGATACTAATACAGATAAATTCCAGACACCAACTGTTAATATCTTGATGATGCACAGTTTTGAAGGAATTGACAAACAGGGCTTCACTGTCTACTGATTCGCTTATAGAAGGTTACCATGATGTGCATCATTCAATCTGCTTTGAGTGTGCCCGTCTTGACGCTCCTAGTAGCTGACCACTCCTGAGAAAAACACGCGTTATGCTCGTCTCTTCATCAACCACCTGCGGTTTCGCATCAGTGAGTGCCAAATTAGCAATTCATAATAGGCGATACTTTACACCCATTCGGCTAAGCAACTTGGTTATTCTTCTCGGAAAGCAGCAGGATTGGGGCACGGTGTTGACGAGGAAATATCTGACCGGCGAGAAAAATTCCCTGATTTTTCACACAAGTCCCCGTCATCCTTTCATCCACCATCACGTACTTTCATTGATGTCATTGCATTTCAAGACGTCATTTATTAGATCTGTGCGTTAAAGAAAAAAAACGGTTACTGGATGGCCTCTCACAGATCAGAATAAAGTTTTTTCAGTCCCCGTTTATCACATGGAGCACAATAAAACTTCAGACTTTCTCTATCTTAATGTGGGCAAATGATGGGCACTTCAGTTGATATCACTTTACAGAAACCGGCGTGGGCATCACATATAGCTCACACGCCATAAATATGTAATGACGTGTCTGACACCCTACTGTTTCAAACCAGTGCTATGCCACTTGTGTGCAAATTGTGCCCACTCGCATCAACAGTAGATGTTTACCTGGAGCCCAACGCGTACAAAAGATGGGGTAAAGAAAAGTAATATTGCTGTGAATGACCTATCCGACAGGGCAACGATTGAATCCAGTTGAGTCATCAGAAACCTCATAATCGAAGACCTGCTTTACTACCTATGTTTGCCCTTCAAAAACCAGTTCGCATTCAAAATAACAAAAATAGGTGAAAAAATGCATTGATATATAAGTCTGTAAGTAAGTAAATCAGTAAAGACACATTGCGATCGGAGTGAAGTAGAATGTTACAAAAAGTACAGAGCGGTGCTCAAGACTTGCTACACTTTTGTTACTAACACATTTCTGTTACTCTTCGTATTGTCCTTTCTTGTAGTGTTTTGCTTCTTTCTCTAGTCAATTTGTTCTCTCGTATTTCTTTTCTCTTAACAAAGGTGCTCTCGTGATGATGTACGAATACCAAAGGGTGGGGGGAAACACAAGAGCCAGCAGCCATTTGATAGGAACCGAAGTACTTGCATGAGGAAAGTCAAAGTGATAATCACTCTGAGGAACAGACAAAGCACAGAAGCGTGGCTCACTGAGCACGAATAGCATTGAAGCGAAATAGCCATTAATTAGGGCATCAGACACGGGAGCCATTTGTGCGAGAGCCCGCTAAGTTGCACTCAAGAACTGCTCACTGGTTAATATTCAAGTGACCTTTTCTTTTCACACGTTTGTTTCTGCTTATGTAAAATATCCCGGTCTTTTTGACGCACACACGCTTTTCCAAATTTAAAAAAAGCCACCACTTACTTTGAAGGCTTTCACAGGGATAACGAGATAATTAGCCGCGGCGAGTAGTAGAGCCAGCAGTAATGGTGACAATGCTGATATGCCTCCTTATGGTGCTGCCTTTCTGGGGCTTTGCGGATCTTTCGACACTCCACTCTTGGATAGTGTGGTTACCCTGGATAATGCAGTAGCTTCAATTACGCTTGTTGATCACCTTAACAGCATTCGGTATACCCTGGCTTTTTCCACGTCGAGGCATGGCATTGGCTGGCCACTCGATGCGCCAGCGCTGTCTCCAAGCAACTGTGGTGACCCGGCCTACAGTTCCATCTGAAGCTCATAATGGAGGCGTCTTCGGCAATGGATATAAATAGCTGGCGGCTACAGTGCAGCTTCAATGGGCGAGAGAGAAGCAGTGGTTACACAATGGTGAGCGATACCTATTTATTTTGCAGGTATGTGACTTAGCGAACAGATATTGTACGCGCTCAGGTAAGAGTTACCTGCTACTGTTTACTTGCCCACAGACTACTGCTTTTTAATATGTATCTCTTTATGCTCAACTTGTGTACTCTGCTAGTTGCTTGTTTCGAATGGTAGCGTTGAGCGCCACCGCGGTGGTCTAGTGGCTAAGGTAACTGTTGCTGATCTGGAGGTTATGTAATGGAATGCCCTCTGCGGCGGCTGCATTTTATGTGGAGGCAAACATGATGTAGGCTGGTGTGCTAAGATGTGGGTGCAAAATAATTAACCCCAGGTGGTCGAATTTTTGTCCAATCCTCCACTACGGCGTCTGTCATAATTATATGGTGGTTTTGGGACGTTGAACCCTACATATCAAATAGGGGTTTGAGATCAAAACGAGCCCCAGGTGGAGCAAGGGTAATTTAGTGAGGCATTGCACTAATACAGGTTTACCAGACTCATTGCTACGTTTTGTGGTCGGCAGTAGTGACATCGACTCCAAGACTTCAGTTTCACCCATATTTTTTTTACTACTTGCTGGGCAAAATAAGATAACCCAGGGTTGCTATGCTGGATGACCCAACCTTTGAGCGATCTTGGTGAAACTCGGGGTCTTTCCGAGCTCTGGCGACTCTACCATTTGAATGAACCAACAATGCGAAACAGTCAAATCTATCCTGGCTGCGGCGGCTGCATTTTCGATGGAGGCGGAAATGTTGTAGGCCCGTGTGCTCAGATTTGGGTGCACGTTAAATAACCCCAGGTGGTTGAATATTTTGGAGCCCTCCACTACGGCGTTTCTCATAATCATATCGTGGTTTCGGGACGTTAAACCCCACATATCAATGAAAAAGTCATGTAAACCCCTCAGCGCGCTGCGTTGCATCCGTTACGATGAAACCTGGCGTCGTGCCAAGGGCAGTCGACGAAGTTGAGCGGTGTTTTAAAAGCAGAGGCATCTTTCATTCGATTGCCGTTTCAGAGACTGTAAAAGTGCGCTCATGCAATGAAAGTGTCGGAAGATTTTCCTGATGATGACTTTTTTGAAGCAGAAGCTGCTTAAATTCATTTTGAAGCGTTTAATGCCTGCACTAAGACTGCTTTAGAACAATCGGTACAGTGGCCCCTGAGGTTTGTTTTGGCCGAGCACGCCAAAACATTGCGACCCGAGATTAACTTGAGGCATCGTGTTAATCATCATGACTGGTGCGTGCCCTGTTAGTTATCTTCATCGTCTGCGAGAACCTGAGGACAAGCGGCCAGTTAATTCGCTATTTGCCTGGGTGGTATACTTTGCAATTCAGGCGAGGACATGCTTTGACTAAGGAAATTAAACAAAGTCAATGTAAGACCTAAGAAATTTCACGACAGTTTAGCAGCACCATGATAATCAAATCGTATTACACTAGAACCATGGTAACGAAGCATGCCAGTTGAAGCACTAACAAATCGAGCTAATTAGGTGACTTTGTGAGCACGATAAGTAAAACCAACCTAATTAGACCTTCCAAGTAAGGTGTATATTAACATCGTGCTAATCAGAACTACGTTAAATAGCCCTAACTGATGATGAACTTGCTTATTGCACACGAGAAAAATGTTTCCGTTTTAATCGGAACCTTATAAATTAGGACAACACTGTTAAGTGTAAATGTCATTAGGCTCTATGTAAATAATAAATTCAAAATAAGACAGTGCTGATGCGGCCTTTACTTCACAAAGACCAAGAAGATGGGTAGACGACCCAATTAAAAACCTCAATGAAGTTAGGTTATCACAAGCTGCTCTAAGGCAGTGCAAGATGACCAAACTATTGTATAAGCAAATAAAGCTATTGTTTAGCATCCACCACATCAAACGCTTGTCAGTCAAACGGTCATCATGACAGTCGTAAGCTTAACTAGGGCTTTTTCCGAATCAATGAGTTGTGTCCAAGTTCACTTGTCAACTAGTTTGATTGGTAGACGCCCGCAGCGAATATCCGGTCCGCCAACCACTTTTTCTGTGGCGAGGGGCAGTGGAGTGATTAAACTATCAGCCTTATCGCGCGGACGATGCACATACGAACGCAGAACTAAACCTTATATTATCACGTGACTACTACGTTTCGCATTCAATTTCGTGGCACTCACGACATACCCACTCAATGCCGCGTTGTCGCCATGATGCGAGCGCTTCTGGTGGTGACCCGTCCTCATTATTTATTAATTATTATTTGACAGATGTCAAACGAGCAGCTTGAGTGTGCTGCATGCGCACCCTTCTAGCCTGGAGAGTTGAAATTTCCATGCTGCAGATGCAACGAAAGAAATTTCCCGAAAGAGAACACATGCCCATGAAGACATCTGTGGAGGCGCGTGTTGAGTTGGAAAAAAAATGACAGATTCCACTCACAGTGGGAATCGATGATATGCGAAGTACCAATGAGGAAAATTTTAATGTCAGGTTAAAATAAGCACAACGTTAGCAGGTGGAGGTAAATTATGTCTTACATGACTTCCATGTCATAGTTATAAAGTTTGGACGTGTCAGTTACCTTCATCATCAATTCATGCCACCTGATACCAAGTTTGATATATGGGGAGCTAGAGAAACGGCCGCGAGCATGCTGTGAGCGTCGCATGTAGTCCAGTTTTACATGACACGCATGACATGATTATCATGTTCGGATGTGTTATTTACCTTCGTCATCTACTGACGTCATGCAATACTAATTTGGCATATGTGAAACTAGAGAAACGACCGTGAGCGCATCATGAGCGTGGCATGTGGTCGTGTTGTTACATGACGCGCATCTCATGATTATCTAGTTTGACCAGTCAGACACAATCGTCGTCCATTCACGTCCCGTAATACGAAACTTGGTATATTAGAAGCTAGCGAAACGGCGGCAGAGCATCACGAAGGGTTCAATTTACAGCGACGTAACTTTCTCGCGCGCACTCTGGACGCAGTGACGCTACGCTAGCAAAACGCGAAAACTCTATAATCTGATGCCAGACGTGACCAGCGTCTGTCGGCGCAGCGCGGCGGCAACCGGGGCAAAATGCCACATGCTGCATTTCGCACCGACAACGTTACCCAGAATGCACCACGTCTGCCTAGCTTCGTGACGTTGGGATACCGGGCGTGCTCAAACGCACAAGCGTCAAAGCAAGGCAGTGCGGCGCGTGCCTGCGACTACATGAGAGGCAGATAGGCACCCGGCGTGGCATCGCCAGCATGACGCGACTAAACGAACGCTGGAGCACACGTGCGCCGGGTGATGTCAAAGTGTAGTGGCGCCTTGAGTGCGGCAGGCAGTCATGCTCTTACATGACACGCATCTTAAAATATTTAAGTTTGCACCGGTCACACAGCTTTGTCATCCATTAACATGACGTAATACCAAATAAGGCATATGTGAATCTAGCAAAGCGGCCCCGAGCGCATCATGAGTGTGGCATGTAGTGATGTTGTTGCATGACACACATGTGATCATTATTATGTTTGGACATGTCATTTACGTATGTCGTCCGTTCGCGTCACACAATGCTAAATTTGGTGCATGTGAAGCTAGCGAAACGGCCACGAGCACATCGCGAGTGCATCACGACGTGCATGTCATCTAGTTGTACGCTCACTCTGTACAATTAGCCAGCGTTTTTGAAGTTTGAAGTTTGAAGTTTATTTTGTCTTTGAAGTATATTCGGTTTGCGAGGACTTCGGCCTCGCAAAAAACCTACGCAAAAAAGAGGAGATAAAGAAGGATCAGAACTGAAATATCTGGAGGTGAACCATATCGGTATGCTGGTGTGTTTACAGCAAATGCAAGAAGATAGCGGGCAGAAAGAAGGAAATGGAAGAGTGCTAGACCAGTGGGGGCTGCACAAAACTTGGAAAAGGACAACAATAAACGGCATGCTGATGCACTGTGAACACAGTCGTCCTATCAAAACTTCCAAGAGTATTCATAACAGCAAAATCCCACCAACTGCCACATTCTAAGCGTTATAAAAACGCACTTTATCGAAAACGACATGGTTACTCGTGGAATGCTATACAAGCTCAGAATTTGTGTACAATAAAAAATTGCAAAGAAAGAAAACAAAGTGATTTTACTATAGTATTAATTAAGCAATGTTTTAAGACGTGAGCACTCCCACATGTGAGCAGGCGGCATCGGAGGCCCACGTGAGTGGCGATCTGGGCTTGTTCGTAAATTAGCATGAGATGATGTCTTGAATGTGCCTTCTTTTGTCCATGACCTTTGTCTGCGCTACCATATATTATCATGCCCACCGCTTCAAACAATACCAAGCTTCGAGGACATTTTGAGGACATCCGGATGTTTTGAATTGTCGATACATCACTGAGCGGCAGTTTTGCCTATTGAAAGACTATGTGTACGTGGATGGAGCGTCTCGGTTTGGCGGGTTCGCCAGAAGTGACAGGCAAAATAGTTTCTCTGGCTGTTCGATACGTTCGATTGTTAGCTAGTTTGGCCTGGCATCACATTCCCTGCAACAGTGGTATAATGCGAATCTCCGCTGACCAACAAAAAGCCAACGAAAAATAAATTCGGATATTGAAACTCTTCCCCGAGCATTATTTTTTTAGTTTATTTTTTTAGAAGTAATTTTTATCTACTTCGTCTTCAAAGGGATGAGAATAAAAGTGCTGAACCACACTGAATATCGCCTGGCTTGTTCTCTTGTTATTAATACTAGATATGCGTATGTATATCACGTTGGGCCAGAACATTAGTAAAAGTTGAGAGCGCTTCCTGCAAGATGCACAATTTAGCGGAAGGAAGAAAGGAAAATAGGAGGAAAAGAACGGCAGGGAGGTTAACCAGCCTACAGGCAGCCGGAGTTCCTCAATACTGTATGCGAGTGACTAATTAGTCGTCAAGCTCCAGTGGTAGCCATCGCCAAGGCAGTAATCACCTTCCCAATGCATCTGAGATTCAGAGGCGAAGCTCCTAAAGGCGTGGGTCTGTCTGTCCCTTGTACGTACGTGGCCGCCTATAGTTCTACGTCTGCAAACTGCCCTACTACTTCATCCTTGTAAACATCCCACTACGTCCCATTCTCGATATACCACTTCACCGAACATAAAGCTAATGCTGATGAGAAGTAGCCAATATGAAATGCAAGATAGTCGTGTACTTGTATGCAGGTGCGTGCTAAAGACCCATTGACTGTCCAACTGTGTCCATCCCTTGTTTGTACGTGATCAATTTTGTGAACTGCCCACCACTTAATCTTTGCAAACATCCTACTACACCCCATCACTGATTTACCACATCACCGAACATGAAGCCGTTATAATCGAAGGGGAATGGAAGCCACTTACGCATAAGAAAATATCTTGTATAAATGTATACAATGTTTGTGACATCATTGATGGTGTAGCACACAGTATTCTCGGATGGTTCACAGTTTAGTAATGAAACCCTCCAGCGCTTCGCCCTACTCATAATCACTAACATCGTGAATATGTTGTGATTTTTTTTGTTTTCATCTAACCATCTGTCTTAGAAATTCCGCATGCAAGAAAGTTTATTGAATGAAATAACAGTAAATAAAACTAGATTGAGAACGATATGACACCCAGCTTTGTTATTTGAGTTATTTGAAGAGAATCTTTTGTCACGCTTTGGCCATTCTGCTTTACACGACCCACTATATGACTGAGCATTAAAATCAATCATGCTATCAGGCGCAATTCAAAATAGAATTTGTTCGTAGATGCGGTCTTTTTTAGTTGTTGATGTTTTCTTCTGGTAGCCACCGCCAACGATTTATGATCATGGCTAAAAAAATGTTTCATTCAATTGTTATGTTCATAACCCCCACCTTCATTGCTTATGCAAACAATCCGCTTCTGTGACTTGTACACTCATGGAGGTGTTTAGTGTTAAAAGGTGTGGGGAGCATCAGAAATCAAAACCGCGATTGATATATCGTGTCGATGTTATAGCCTTCCAGTTTTGTTTCTTTTTTCGGTGGGAGCCACACGTAGAGAGAGCGCCAAAACGCAAACCACTGTCTGTATTTTTCTGCTCACAAACAACAATCTCCAGATGTTTGTAACGACAACCTCCAACACTCCCCCACCAACGTTTGCTACGACGGGAACGGCGTGATTTCTTGCACTCTGCGAGGAGCTGATGACCGTCATCATATATAGATCAATCGCCCTTGCCACCAGTAGGACACCGAAAAAAGTCTCAGATCAATCGCGACGGTTTGCTTTTGCCGATAGGTCCAGTTCTTTGCGAGGTCTTTGATGACCCCTTCGTTTTCTACGTTTTTCCTGCTATGTCGTTCTTTGTGTTGCGTGTTGTATGCCTCTCGGTTTCATGGGCCGCCTTTTCTATGAACACCATCTGCAAAGGTTGACTTTCGTGCTTTAATAGTTAGAGAATATTTTGTAGATAAAAAATAGTACGGCAGATTGAATTGTGCAGTTTCTCGCTCTTCACAGGTGCGCGTCGTATGATTACTACGAATAATTAAGATTGCTATGATTAATACTAAGTGCTTCGTATGATTTAGTAGAGAAAAAGATGTAATGGTGGCTTTTGCACTAATAGTTGTGATGTACGAATCTTGAATGGTCTTGACATTAGGCTGAGTCATGCATGTCCCGACTACTGCGCATGTTCTAATAAATAACGCGCTGTTAAGTAAAAAAAGAACAGTTCGTAAGTAGAACAAAAATACGCGTTTACCACAACATTATTTTCTATATAAACTTCTCGTAACCTTCAAAGTAAAGCGCCACGTCGCACAGGATTGTACATTTGGATCCCACCGGCGAAAAGAGTTATCCCCTCTTCCATTCATTTCCTATATATTCAAACAAGCATCATTATGTATACCACAGCCGAGGAAAATCACACATAATGTCCCTATGCTTTCCTTGGTCCATTTCATCAGTAGTGGAAGGTCATGCAGGAAGGTCAAGCCGTCGGACGTTTTCCTCCTTTCGTAAGCCACACATAGCTATTAAAATCTATTGACTAGACAATCCACTGGCTGTCAGGCGAGTGCTGGAACATAGTGGAAACGTAAGAAAAACGTTTTTGTAAGAACGCCTTACTAATAGCCTATCTGGTGGAGTGGCCTTCTTCGTAGTGAATGGATTACAGAACCATTCTCTTTGAAAGACGTACAACAGGGCAATGATGTATCCTGAGGCACCTGTACAAAATAGCATGCGGTTGCGCGTAGAAAAACGCGCTTCCCTGTTTTGATGAGTGCTCTACACTGGAGAGGTTTACAGTAGCACAAGTTAAGCTTGTGTACCACCTTTCAGAACTATCCTATATTTGTGGAACACAACTAGAAATGTTATCTACATACCCGTTTCCATAATTTAGTCACAACTAGTTTTAACGTGTTAACATAAAGGTTAAGAATTTGTGTGAATATATTTTATCGGTGCAATGGTGTATTTAGAGCCAAATGAATGAGTTTAGTATGACACAAAATTAAGTCAGTATATATGACCAGGCTTCCTAACCACGCTAGTCGCAACTCTATAAAATGGTCCCGGGCTGAAACACTGGTTGAAAAAAACGAAGATTGCTTTGCTTAACGGAGTCAGCGTGCCACTAATAATGAATTAAGAAAGTAAAATTTTAGCATTAGATATCTTTCTCACGGAATACCTTCCCTTTTCGTTAGTAAACGCTTCTTTACTGTCAGGTGCTCAAAATTATAGTGCTTTGGATGCCGCAATTTTGAAATGCAGAAAAGACACATTAATGGTAGGAGACTTCAATTCTCATCCCACTTTGTGGGGATTCAGAACGAATATGAGTGGAAAAGGTTTGCGGGATTTCATTGCTAGAAATTTTTTTACATGCCAGTGAACCACCGCGTTTGTGTGCGATCAGCCTCATTATGCGATTGATCTGACTTGCTGTAGTCCTAGCCTTTGTATTTCTACATGGTCTACTTTGAACTCGGGTACTAATAGCGACCATTTTCCTCTGTTGTTTGCGATCGTATGTCCCGTGGCTTCAGTAATGAGGCAGCCCACTTCTCACGTCAATTTCAATACATTTGAGAGAGAGAGAGAGTGAGAAACTAGAAAAAAAAGAAGGCAGGAGGTTAACCAGATGTTAGTATCCGGTATGCTACGCTACACTGGGGTTGGGGGATAGGGGGTTAAAAGAGGAAGGGAGAGTTAAAAAATAAATAAGAGAAAAACACCGACACACACGCACACACAAAATCAGTCTACTCAGAGCCGTTCTGACCGGCCAGTAGTTCGCAAGAAGCCCAGTAGCGGTTGCACGGTTTTCTTCTGTGACGATGAGTCATGCCGATGACGCAGTATACTTTCTTCTGACAGTGGCTTGTCATCTAACCTGTTTAGTTTATTAGAAAGGTGTTGTCTTTCCAGGTTGTAATTTGGGCAGTCACACAGGGTATGTCGAATAGTTTCTTCATCTCCGCAGTGTGCACAGTCGGCGGTGTCGGCCATACCTATGCGGAACGCGTACGCACGGGTAAACGCGACTCCCAACCATAGTCTGCACAGAGCAGTAGCGTTGCCTCGCCGAATTTTTGTTGGAAGCTGTATGCTTAACGTTGGATCAGGGGATCGTAATCTTGCACGCGTAGAAAGAGGCTCATTACAAAGAGCCATGGATCGTTGGCGAGCAAGCATGCGGAGCCTCCTAGCAGCGTCCGTCCTCGAGAGAGGTGTTGACTGGTTGTTGTCTTCTGTATGGGCTGAACGGGCAGCTTGATCAGCTCGTTCGTTACCGATAATTCCACCGTGGCTTAGCAACCACTGAAATATAACGTGGTGCCCTTTCTCTGTTATATGGTATAGCATTCCTGCTGTTTCAAATACATACTGCTCGTTTGGACCACGGCGTATATTTGACAGAAGCGACTGCAGTGCCGCCTTGCAGTCGCAGAAAATTGTCCACCGTTGCGCGCTTTGGTCGTTAATGAAGCGCAGCGCAGCGCGAAGCGCTGCAAGCTCTGTTGCCGTTGTTGTGGTTGCATGAGCTGTCCTGAATTTGATGGTTGTGGCGTGCGTTGGAATAACGACCGCCGCAGTGGAGCTGTTTAGCAGGACGGAAGCGTCGGTGTAGACGTGGCTGCAGTCTTGGTACTTATCGTACAGCAGAAGTAAGGCGAGCTGCTTGAGGGCTGGTATTGAGAAATCTCGTTTTTTTCTGGATGCCTGGTATTCTCAGATTGATGACTGGCTGTTTGAGGCACCACGGAGGAATTGAAGGTCTCGCCGCGGGCGTAAAATCAGTTGGTAGAGAGTCACCGTGTGTAGTTATTGTTCGACAAAAGGAAGTATGAGGTCTATCCGCTGGTAGAGAGGCTAGGTGGTGATGGGGAGTCCAGCCCACATGTCTTATGTGTGTTCTTACGAACTACTGGCCTGTCGAAACGCCTCTGAGTGGACTGATTTTGTGTGTGCATGTGTGTCGGTGTTTTTCTCTTATTTATTTTTTAACTCTCGCTTTCTCTTTCAACCCCCTATTCCCCAACCCCAGTGTAGGATAGCATACCGGATACTAGCATCTGGTTAACCTCCCTGCCTTCCTTTTTTCTCGTTTCTCTCTCTCTCAAAGGTTCAATTTCAATATGGGTCTGCACGAGGTGGTCTTTCGATATAGCTATAGTCACCATTGTTGAGGCACCCTGAGGCAGACCTAGACATATTCGAAGTGCCTGTGCCTGATCGCTTTGTGTCATGCGTCGACTTGTTTTGCTGGCGTTCGATAATGCAGGCAGTTCGTATCGTAAAAAGCCAAGGAAAAGAATCCTGTACAGCCATAACATAGCATTAGGCTGCATTCCCCAAGTCTTTCCAGCGAGAAACTTTTAAAGACGGCATATGCCTGTCAATTGCTTTTTCAAATACGACAAATGAGGGCTCCATGATATATCTCTGTCGACTATGACACCCAGAAATTTGTGAGATCGACGATATGGTATATTTTGACCGTTAATTGACACTCTGTAACTTGACATGGGTTTGCGCGTAAATGGCAGAAGAGCGCACTTTCCGTAGGAAATTTCCAGGCCTCGATTGCGTAGATATAAAGCAGTTGCAGTAGCAGCTCTCTGTATTCTCGCTCGTAACTGCAGGCGAGTTACCGCAGAAGTCCAGATGCAGATGTCATCAGCGTATGTTGATAGCTAAATATTGTTTGGTAGGTGCGTTTGGAGAGCGATTAGTGTTATATTAAATAGCACGGGGCTCAGTACACCACCCTGAAGGACGCCACGACAACTTATATGTGTAGACGTGTTCTCGGTCTCTGTACTCACAAAATAGGATCGCATTTGGAGATAACTGCGTATCCACTTAAACATTCGGCCACCCACTGCTATCTCTTCTAGTGCGGTAAAGACGGCTTCATGTGTAACGTTATCACAGGCTCCTTTGACGTCAAGGAACAGAGTGGCGCAAAGACGCTTATGGCCTTTCTCGTGTTCAACGTACGTGATTAGGTCGATGACGCTATCGATCGATGATCGACCACGTCGAAAGCCAGCCATGGAATTTGGGTAGATCTCATGATACTCCAAGTACCACTCGAGTCGGCCGAGAATCATTCTCTCCATCACTTTACCCACGCAACTAGCCAATGTGATCAGGCGATAGAAGGAGAGTTCCAATGGTGATTTGCCAGGTTTTAGCAGTGGTACTAGAAGACTAGTTTTCCAACTTAAGGGGACAGTGCCCTCTAGCCAATAATCATTATATAGCTGAAGTAGAGCTATTCTCGCATGCTCCACAGATGACACAGGGCTCTGAAGGAGATTCCTTCAGGTGCTGGTGCGGAGGTACGTTTGAATGAAGCGAGTGCCGCCTTGAGCTCCTCAATGGTGAACGGGAAGTCTATACAGGAATCACGTGGTGGCGGACAACTGCTCGAAAGTGTTGAGCTGCTAAGTGCTGTAGTTTGCCCTGACAATCCGGCACAGAACTCTTCAGCAACGTCCACATCTGGTCAATTTTGGTGAAGGGCTAAGGCCTTGAATGCTGACTTCTGAATGAGGGATGACCGCAAACCTCTAACCGTTTTCCATATCTGCGATAAAGGCTTACGAGGGTCGAGTGACTCGCAGAAATTAATCCAGCGTTGGAATTCTAGCTTGTCAAACCGACGTTTGATCGTCTTCTGCATACGTCTAGCAGTCCGTAAATCTATGTCCTTCGTGCGCCGGTACCTTTTTTCAGCTCGTCGTCGCAAGAATCGAAGCTGCTCCAGCTCTATGTCGATGTCCATGTTTCTTACAGGGCATGGGATCGTACACATGGTCTCTTTTACAGTGCTCTTGATGGCCTTTTGTAAATCGGATATGTGTTCTTGGCATAGGCCTTATATACGAGGCTGAAATTTTTTCCAGTCCACCTTTTTAACCATGTCGCGCAACAATACATTTGAACAGACACTGCGTGAGGCTTTGCGAAAACGAACACATGAAAACGAAGAGCGGAATGTCATCAACTTCACCGATGCTATAAAACAATTCTTAAATCAATTTAAATTCACCGTCCAAGTCTCTAAACAACGGCTTTTGAATTATTGGTAGAACACTGATTGTTCACGTCAATACAGGCTAAGAAAAGCGACGTGGTGAAAATTGCTCTATAATCAGTGCCCAAGAGACTAGAGCGATTATAAATACGTCGCTGCTGTTTTTAAGCGAACAGTTGCCACTGCGAAGGATAACTATGATAGCCAAGGTTCCGAGTTTTTTTTCAAAGCCTCTTCACAGGTAATCACTTTTCAGCTTCTTTAAAGCCAAAAATGTAATCCCCCCCCCACCAACAAACCTTGAATCGATAGTCTCAAAGCCAAAAAAGCTGCCTACTTTTCTAGAAGAAATTGCTCAAGAGCTGAAAAGCGGCTTCATGGCTGCTAACTTTTACCACTCGCTGTGTCTTGTTAAAAGCGATGACATTGAAGCGTCGGAAATAGCACAAGTAGTGAAAATATAGCCCAATTTTCCTCCAGGTTTTGATGGAATAACTGAATAAGTAATAAAAATAACCGAGAAAGTATCACCTCAGGATTTACCTGCAATAGTTAACCACTCTGTTAGACATTTGTGAATTCCGCCTGATTAGAGAATCGCGAAAACATTTTCTTTAATCAAGAAATATTGAGCTGAGTTTACTTTTGATATTGTTAGGCCTGTTTCATTCACATCTATTTTGGTAAAACTAACCGAAATAATTTTAAACATTAGGACAGACAACTGGTTGCACAAAAGCACAATTTTAAGTTTGCCTAATTGGATTCAGGCGTGGCTGCTCCTTTTGGTGTGCCCATGTTGATTTTGAAAGCAGGACACAACTAGCTCGTTCTAAGATACAGGTTACGGCCTTAGTAACTTCAGATATTGCAAAAGCTTAAGACACCTTCAAACACATTAAACTAATAAATGCGCTAACGCACGTTGGTGTACCAAGTACTTCGTGGCGTGGGTTTACTCCTTTCTAAAAGATAGCGAATTCTATTGCTATCAATCTGGCCTGTGCTTTTCAAAGTATAAAAAATAGAGGTCTCCCCAAGGTTCGGTACTGTCACCATAATTATTTATTAGTTTTTGGGGACAGTTCCAGTACAAAATGATGTACAGGTGTATATACATACACTATATCATAAGCTGCAGATTTATATGAACGCTCTGGACACATGGTTAGACGACATTAATCTATCACTGAACCTCAAGAAAAGTGCAATCGTAGTTTTTCCGATAAGTGTTCCAGTGAAGATTTTCGTACATTACAGACAGGACTTTATTCTGCAGGTTAAATCGAATAAATACTTAGGGGTGGCACATCTCATCGCTAAGGAAAAAGCTTGTACATCATCCCGTGCTTGTACTTCCTCTGTATATACACTCGAGGGAGCTCAGGCGCGTGCCCTAAGAATTTGCCTAGGAGTGCCTCGATGTACTTCTACATGAAGCACCATTGCTAAAGCACGTGCTAGTGCAGCTCGTGTTTATCTTCAAGACGAACCACTACGAGTACATCTGAGGCTACTGACAAGGCATCGAGACCATCTACCGGCAGACACTTCTAACACACGACCCAATGCTGCATAATCAGAAGCTGTTATGTCGCACCGAGATCTGCTGCCTTCAAATTATGGACCACATGTGATCTCCGATATAGCACTCTGGATGCGTAAGCCGATCGTGCGACTTCTGATCCCAGGAATAATAACAAAGAAGTAAAAAATACTAACTGCTGGTCTTAAGCATTTCGCTTTGTTCATATTGCCTATATTTACGGGTATACAATGCGCATTTTTGGAGATGGCTCTGTCACGCAGACCTTCACCGCAACCGCTTTCACTGTGCGTCAAATGGCAATCATTCAACGCTTCAAAATAGCACACCGGACAAGATCTACTGCCGCTGAGCTGACCTGCGTCCGACAAGCTGCGTGCTAGATATTATAGCATAGTCCAGCGAAATGAACATAATTTTGCGACTCCAAGCTGGCACTTCAGATAATTTTAAACTACATGAGACAAGACACTGCATACAGTTCTCTGGTGTGTGACATAAGGTTGAATTATGCATTTCAATCTAGACATACTGTTGCTTTGCGATAGATTCCCAGTCATTGTGATATAGCTGGGAATGAACAAGCTGTTGCAGAAGCGAAAATGGCGCGCACTAGCAGCGAAGTGATATCAATTCACTTTTCCCGATATGATATCAACGCCTTGCTGTCTAACGGTATGAGAACATCTATGCAATGACTGTGGAATGATTCGGATTATTGCCACGAGCGCGTCTACAGGCTTAGCTCTTGTCGTGCTTTTCGCCTTGTGTACCTACTGAGGAAAGACCAGAAAACGCTACTGCATGGACTGCTACTGGGGGTTGCATACGCGCGACAGTACTTATGCAAGATTGGACAAGAGCAAAATCCTAACTGCAACTTGTGTAACACGCCAGAGACTATTAATCACATCCTGTGTGCGTGCCCTTTATACGCAGTTGAAAGACAATCTCTTAAGCGCCTCACAGATGACCTAGACTGCCTGACTCTTTTAAGAAGAGAAACTTTTGGGTGCTTGAGAACGTGTGGATCACGCCTCACGCAGCTTAAAGGGCTTGCTCGAATTTCTCAGCAAGACAGGTTTTGATTTCCGTCTTTAGAGCAGCTGCTAATATAGAAACTTTTGTGCATGTCCTATATATACACTGAACAAAACATTGTGTGCACTGACTCATTCTGCTATATCACAATCACCCATCATCATACCCTCCTCTTTTTCTCACATTCCCCCTTGTCCCGTGAGGAGTAGCAAGCTATAAACCCGTTTTTTCAGGCCTACTCCTCCTTCTCATTAAACGCCTTCTGCTTCTTCTGCGTCTTTCTGCTGATACGGCAGCGCACAATATATATACCGCAAAAGCGAGAAAGCAAGAACAACAAAAAAGAAAGACGCACTTTAGAACTACGTCACATGTAGACTTCCACAACTTCAGTGCATACAGAGTGAATAAACAAAAATTATGAAGATTGAACTTATGTCACTCTGGTGAGAAGGAGTGAACATGTGAGAGCTGTTGCACGTGCTTCGTGCTTTTCGCCATCAGCTTGCACAACACTATATTCTAGCGTAAAATACTTTACACGAGGTGGCGCAAGATTTTTTACTCTTGAAAGGTACTTCACTTATGTTTACCCGTCAGCACTTGGCTGCTAAAAGGCAGAACAGCATTCGTAACACGCTTGATCAACGTTTTTTTGCATGTCCCCAAATCGCGACCCAAAAAAAAGGGCTAGATAAAAAAGTCACAGGATATCGACAGAGTAAATGATGATGAATGGTGTGAAGAGTCCATCTGTCTGTCTGTCTGTCTGTCTGTCTGTCTGTCTGTCTGTCTGTCTGTCTGTCTGTCTGTCTGTCTGTCTGTCTGTCTGTCTGTCTGTCCATGGGTCCGTCTGTCCGTCTGTCTTTGCGTTCGTCTGTGCATCCGTCCGTTCATCAGTCCGTCCGTCCATTCGTGCCTGCGTTCGTGCTTCCGTCGGTCTATCTGTGTTCGTCTGTCTGTCTGTTTCTCTGATACTGTCGGTTAAGCCTGATGCAGGACAACTTTAGAATAAGAGGAGCTTCGCCCGTAATAAAGTCGTGTGCTTGTAAACACTCGCCTTTCAAGCGTGACTGCACACGACCATCGCGTGTGCACTTTTGTGCGTATATAGACTAGGGAGACTGCATGTGCGCTCGTCTCCATTTTTCAGGGTGTTGTCAGCCTTTGACCCACCACTTGACTCCGACCGCTAAAACACATTGGCGCCAGTCCCTGTTTTTATGGCAACAAGCGGCATGTTTCTTCTCACAGCCAAGCATTCCTGCTCCACTGCACCTCACCAGCTGCATGTTGACACAGGTGCGCAAGCTGCGCTATAAGCTGCGTTTGGCTACGCTGTAGAACTAGCTTCGACTAAGACATCATCCTTGCGCTAAGTGCACCCAAAAGAGCATTCGAGTGTAAACGCCAGGGTGCTGCGAGACGCAATGAAAATCATCTGCAGACTGTTCTGCCTCCCGACTTGCTTTAGCAGATGGAAACGCTGTCCGGACGGACAGGCAGACAGACAAACGGACGCAGAGGCGAAAGAATGGACGCACCCATGGACGGACTGACTGAGTGGCGGAAGTACGGACGGACGAATGGATGAACAGACAGACAAATGTACGCAAGGACGGACGGACGGATTCACGGATGGACGCATGGAAGCCGGCACGCATGGAAGGTCGCAGAGATAAACGCTCGGATGGACGCATGAACGAATGGAAGCAACAACGAACGGACGGACGAAAACACGGCCAACGGAAGTATGGCCGGACTCACGGACGCTTCACCCTACTCATAATCAATCACTTCGTGCTGTGATTTTTTCCTGTTCTACAAACCGGCGGCTAACTTCAGAAAACAACTCTCCAGCTTTCAGTACTTGCTAAATAATAAAAAAAACATCCCCTTCTTGTTGCAACCCAGACTACCTTCAGTGTAAGTGAGCGACCACTGCGAACCAATATGTCGCCCTGTCATGTATGACGAACATTCTAGCTTGTTGTAAGCAACCATGATCTAACAGAGACACGCGCACATGCAAGCTCCCTAGCATAGACACTGAAGCGAAATCTAAATGATTGGGGTGAAAATGTACAGCACCTTAATTTGAGGATGGGCAGCACCACGACTTGAGCGCAAAACAAGCATATAGACAAATTCCATGGTTGTAAGCACAAGTAGGCCGATGTCGACATTATGAATGAAATCATAGCGGCGTCCGCACGTAAGTTCCGCCATAAGCTCTGAGGGCTGCGATGGGCGCCAACAAAACGATGTTGTGAGGCGCTATAAGCAATGTGAAAGCTATAGGGGCTGCGAGCTGCGACGTGCGCCAGGAAACAAAACACAGTTGTGAGACGCAACTCACATCCAACCGCGACGCAGTTTGTCGGCATACCGTTTCTAGGGGGGCGAAGCTTCTTATAGCGGCACCCGTTCATCCCTCGTAGCCGTTGTAGTAGTGTGTAACAAATATAACATTTGACCTCCAAGGTGGTGCGGGTAAGAGATTTCTTCTGTGCGTTGTTGAACAATAAAAGATAGTGCTTAATGTACATTCCAATGTCTGCTAAGGGGGAATGAGAGACAGGAGGATTCGGTTTTTAGTTAACGCACACGCAGCAAATGTTTTATTGTTCAACAACGCACAGAAGACAAGAAATGGTTGCTACGTTATATTCGCTGCGAGTAACCTCCTAGTTTTAGAAAGGTTTAGCGAGCGTTGGGCCGCAGTGCCATGAATACAGTGAACTAGTATATACCGTGAACTCGAGGCGGTAAAATGAGTGAAGTAGACACGAAACGCAAGCCATAAGAAAGTATGCGCGTACCTCCTCTCATTCAGTCCTTGGAATGTCCGCTGGATAGCAGTGCTTCTATATGAGGAATAAATGACGAAAAGTTGCGAGATGTTGGTACTTTGGAGTGTTGAATAGGTGAACGAACGGACACACAAACAGATGCATGGACGGACGCACGGATGGCTGCATGGACGGATGGACGCATGGACGCACGCAGGAGCGGATGCATGGAAGAAAGCAGGGACGGACGCACAGATGAACGTACGGACGCAGGAACCGATGCACGCATGAACGGGTTGATGGACGCATGGACAGCCACACAGACGCATGTATGGATGGACGGAAGCAAGAACGAATGGACGGACGGATGCTTCGCCTCACTATCCGTTATTCACTCCGTGGATAGGCTGCCATTTTTTTATAGCGAAGCATTTCTTTGCGAACTTCGGCGACTTTGAGCGTATCTATCTATCTATCTATCTATCGATCTATCTATCTATCTATCTATCTATCTATCTATCTATCTATCTATCTATCTATCTATCTATCTATCTATCTATCTATCTATCTATCTATCTATCTATCTATCTATCTGGCCGCCTACGACTTTTCGCTCTCCTGGTCGTTTCAATAACAGTATCTATACCAAACTTGGTATAGAATAACATGACTGTATAAAGAACATTCCTGACAAGTCACAACATAAAAATCGTGACTCTTTTATGTAATGAATGTCAAGATTTACATGTCATGGTCCTGCAGCTCTTGGAGGGGTGGGCAGATGAGATTAAGAAGTTCACGGTTATAAATTGGCAGCAGGAAGCACAGGAGCGATTTGAGTGGCGGAACATAGGAGAGGCCTTTGTCGTGCAGTGGACGTAGTAAGTCTGATGATGACAATGATGATGATGATGATGATAATGATGATGATACCAAAGTTGGTATTACGGCACGTGAATGGATGGCGAAGGTACGCGAGTGGTGCAAACATGATAATCATCAAATATATGACATGTAACATGACTACAAGCTACGCTCATGATGTGCCGGTGGCCGTTTCGCTAGCTTCAGGTAGAGTGTACTAGAAGTGTTGAGTGGCGTGACCGCGCCTCGCCGCCTGATCCCTTCCGCGTTGCCCGCAACGGCGGCACTGCAGTCGAATAGTACTGAAAGAGCTGCTGCGCGTGCAGGAACTGCTATGTGATTCGGCTCCTCCGTGGCAATTTCTTGATGCAGATTTCTTCACATCTGCCCATCATTCATGTCTAGCACATGATGCCATAGCCCTTGAAGTATAACATGCCCATCTACTGAATTTGAGCTCCATGAAAGTCCTTGTAACAGATTGAACTATTTCGAAAGGGGAGTGTCTCATACTGATTTTTTCTCTCTTGACACCTTCTTTGTTGTTTAGGCGTCTAAAATATTCAGAATAATTGAGCTGATTTATTGGAAGTTAGCTGTGCTCAGAAAGCTGTGAGATGAAAAAACAAAAACTGTGTCACACGCACGCAGAACCAGAAAGCCACGTGGAAAGAGGCGAGAGGAAGGAAATCTGAACCCCCTAAGCCATGAAATATTTTGATAATTTAACTTTTCAGGGTAAACTAAAATCGTTACAGGCATTCACAGCGACCACCAATTGCCAAAGTTAGGCGTTCCGCTGCACACCGCACATGTCGAAAAAAAAAATCGTGGGTAGCCCTGTGTCAATAGTTTACAGTTGGCGATGTAGAATATAGTGTGTCTACAAATGCGCACTGTAGATTTCACCTTTTCGAGTACGATGTCTCAAAACTAGTTCAAGTCTAACGTAGTCGGACGAGAAATGCACCGTATATATATATATATATATATATATATATATATATATATATATATATATATATATATATATATATATATATATATATATATATATATATATATATGTGTGTGTGTGTGTGTGTGTGTGTGTGTGTGTGTGTGTGTGTGTGTGTGTGTGTGTGTGTGTTTATGTTTACTGTGTACATATACAAGGAAGGTAAATTTCTCAAAACAAGGTGCACCACTGCCTGCCTACACTTTTGACGCATATTGTTAGAAATACGCTTATAATACAAAACATCGTCATAAACTTGCTCGCTTGCAATGGCGTTACGCCAATAGAATATTTGGAAAGCAGCACAATTTAAGCTATTGATACAAAATGAGAACTGGTTACAATGAATATACGCAGATTTACAGACAGGCTATATATAAAAATGGCACCTTTTGATAAGTTCGAGTGTTGTTTTATAATAAGTTTATTATGTAATAAGCCACCCCGCCACGGTGGTCTAGTGGCTAAAGTACTCGGCTGCTGACCCGCAGGTCGCGGTATCAAATCCCGGCTGTGGCGGCTGCATTTCCAATGGAGGCGGAAATGTTGTAGGCCCGTGTACTCATATTTGGGTGCACGTTAAGGAACCCCAGGTGGTCGAAATTCCTGGAGCCCTCCACCACGGCGTCTCTCATAATCAAATGGTGGTTTTGGGAAGTTAAACCCCACAAATCTTTGTGTATTAAGCCTTTCGGAAAGCAATAATTTTAATCTTCCTCAAAACTGGCATCACAAAAAAAGAGTCGTCACCAATTAACGTTGTGACAACGTTACTTACACTTGGGTTTCTCGTGAAAAAATCGAGCGCATGTAGGCTCAAATGAGGATTATGGTGCTCTGGATATCGCAGACTGCTGACAATACGAGCGCATGATTTCATTGTAGTTTTGATACTTCTCTTTTTGTAGTTAGCCAGTAGCCAGCCAAGATGTACCGCAGCTCAACGCGCTGATTGAGTAAGAAGCTAGGCGGATCAGTGCAAATTTTGATTGACATTTTTTTTCTGTGTTGGCAGGCTCTTGAAACAGTGAATGTATCGACGCAATTTTGGCGTGCCTGCATATTTACTCGTGTACCCTGGCGCGTAGAAGGTGCGTCCACTTATAAAGGGTTACATACGCTATGAACACAATGAAAACGAGTGATTACACGCTTTCGCTGGCTCAGGCGCGCGCGCTGCCAATGCAGGCGCTCCCAAGATTTTCAGTACCATGAAGAAAGGAAACGTTTCCTTTCTCCGTGTTCAGTACCATGAAACTACAGCACCGCCACTACTGTCACCTGCCGGAGAATCAGCCGAGATGCGGCGCGGCCGCCTCGTTCACTCCACTGCCCCCTTCTAGTACACTGTACTTCAGGTACACCAAATTTGATATCACAAGACACGAACGAACGACATCGGTAAATGACACATCAAACATGATAATCACGACATGAGTGTCATGTAAAAACATGACTACATGCCACTCCTTGATGCGCTCGCGGCCTTTTCGCTGGCTTCGCATATGCCAAATTTAGTATTACGTGATGCCAATGGATGACGAAGGTATGTGACTGGGGCAAACATGATAATCATGAGATGCGTGTCATATGAAAATATGACTATATTCCACAGTCAAGGCACCAATACATTTCTACGTGACGTGGTGCGCGTGCTCGCCGGCGTTCATTTGGTCGCGTCACGCGGGCGTTACCATGCTAGGCGCCGGTCGTGCCATATACTCGCAGGCGCGTGCTGTGCCGCGTTGCTCTGACGCATGCGCGTTGCAGCACGTACGGCGTCCCTCCGTCACGAAAAGAGGGAGACGCAGTCTTGTCTGGATAACTCATCGGCGTGAAATGCAGTATGTCGCATTTTACGCCTGTTGCCGTCGGGCCTCGCCGACGAACGCTGGTAGCGTCTGGCGTCAGACTATAGAGGGCTCGCGTTTTGCTAAATTAGCGTTGCTCTGCCCAGCGTGTGAGCACGTCAACGCTGCATTGGAGTACGTTGGGCCCTTCATGATGCACTCGCGGCCGTTTTGCTAGCTCCGCATATAATAAATTCGGTGTTACGTGACGTCCATGGATGATGAAATATACAACTTGTGCGAACATGATAATCCTGACACGCGTGTCATGTAAGAAAATGACTTATACCACGCTCAAAGCGTGCTAGCGGCCGTTTCGCTAGCTGCCCATATAATTAACTTGGTATGACGTGACATGAATAGATGACGAAGGCAAATAAGAGATCCAAACATAAGATTCATGACACGGAAGTCATCTACGGCATCATTTTCCTCCACATAACGTTGAGCTGATTTTAAAGTGGCATATCAACATTTGTTCATGCTTCGCATATCATCAATTTTTACTGCACGTGGAATCAGCCAATTTTTTTTCTCGTTGCTTGGCTGAGATCACATGCACCATTGAAAACCCTGCAGAAACTGCGGTAGGCAGAGCGTTTTTTGCTTAACAAGACAGCGCCACCGCATTTTCGCGACGTAAGTCCGCTTGAGTTTGTCTACAGGTAAAAAAATTAGGCAGATCCTGCGCACCAGGGAATCAACGTTATGCGATTGTGTGCGAAGGTGAGCGTGCAGTGTTTTCATTGACCGACATGTAATGAAATGAAGGTAAATATATGTACAAGTGTTGGCCGAACAGACTTATGTTGAAGAGTTGCAGATGTTTGTATAACCAGTGTTTTGCACTTGTGCAATGATGCCAACTGGAGCATTCGTATTAGCAACACTAGAAGCTGATATGAAGCACTGATGGTCGCGAAGATGCTGGCCCTGCACACTGCTACATAAATCAACTTCAGTGAATGGCAACTAACCACAATCATGTCACGTTAACCCGACGTGACGGCTGTATCAAAGCAGCACTATGTATTCTTTATAAAACTGGGTAGGCAGAGCTGCAACCACTATTGACGTTTCACATAGAATTAGCGTCTATTTAAAAAACAGTTCCCAGATCTGGCGTAGTTCTGTGGTAGAATGCTTCATTGTCACGCAGAATGCTTGGGTTCGATTCCAACTGTGACCCTGGCGCTTATTCTTTGTATTTGTGAGGTCGACGCTACCGATAATTGGGTAATTCTTAGCGCTCGCGCGCTATCATTGCCCCGTGTGTTCTCGTCGTTTTAGGTTAGATACTAAGTGTCAATCCTGTGTTGCCTATACCCGCATACGAGTCGCATATACCCGTCCATAGGTGTGTGCCACTGTCTGGCGGGAAGAGTTTGATGACGTACGCGCTGGGATTCTGACAATAGTCATGTATTGACCAGCGCGTTATATCGATCAAAGCATCCCACCCTTCTTGTTAATTTTGATTAACGCCAAGTTAAGAAGTGAACACGAGAACACACAAAGGTAGCGGTTAGATAGGTAGATACGCTGTCACCGAAGTTCGCTGAGAAATGCTTCGCATTTATATACAGTCACAGATGTGGTGCAACAAAATTTTCAAAGCGCTTGCTTATATCCGCGTTCATAGAAACCCGACAATAAAGCGCAAACGCTAAATAATAGTATTGCCACCGAGGACAAACAAAGTGTTCTGATTGAAGTGACTAGAAGAAACTACCGTAGGTTCTGTCGCCGTTTTTTAGAATGCGTTAGTTAATGATTTGCGCCATTCTCTGTCGTGCGTCGCCTGCACCCTTTGGGAAGTAAAAGCAGGATATGCTGCCATGTTTCGACCGTGGCACCACGCATTGCTGCACGCTGCCATGGTCTTTAAGCATTGCTTTGTTACTTTTCGAACTCGCGCATGCGGCATGACAATATAAAGAAGCCATGTGCCCGAATCTCAATGCACGCTACGTGATAACATATCTCCTTTGAAGCTTAGTACCGTTCCACCTGTTGGCACTGTTTTAAAGTGTGGCTGCTAGGTGGCGAGCAGTCAGCTTAAGCTGCGAATTGTTCCAGTCCATGGATAAGCCCAAAGGCATCTCTATGGACTGGAACAATTCGCAATGATGCTGTGTAACAGAAGATCTGCTTGCATTTAGTTTATTGATGAAACCACTGGCAAGCTTACGTACCTATATTAAGTGAGCACACGAATCGGAGGCTTCACCTTTTGCTATGAGTTATGTTTATTAAGAGAAAAAATCTAGTTTCCAAATCGGTCATTTTCTGTGGCTTTCTCACTAGCCTCTTTGGCACACAAGGGCCCTTACCTAAAACAAGAAAAGTAGGCACACTTGGTCTGCAACACGACATAGTAGACGCTAAAAAGACACACAATGTAGGAGAAAAACACATGCTCGTCAAAATTGGACTGTGCGCCATTTCAGTGGCAATTGTGCCACAAAATAAGCAGCAAATATTAAAACAAATAGCATTCGGAAGCCTCATATAAGGTTCTTCGCATTATGCTTAGTCAATTATTTACCACCGCACTATATTTAAGCGCAGCCAATAGTGAAACACTGCTGTCAAGCTTCTCAAAACTTAAACAACACGAAAAAATGTCTGTTTATTAGCTGGTCTTTCTGACCTTCCTGTTGTGAAAGAAAAAAAGCAGATTGACGGAGAGCGAGATGCCGACATGAGTCCTGGTCCTTCATGTTCTCAGATACACACTGGAGACTGAAATAGGACTGCAGTTGAAGGGAGAAGTTTCTCAATACAATGCTTTCTCAATTTTATTTTTTACGATGCGTAGTATCCACTTTACCGTCTGCAATAGCGGATCACCAACTATACAAATAAAGCATGAGTGGGAAAAAAACAGAGAAACATGCTTTTGTAAATTTCCCGTGAGCGTTAGATGTTAAGAAACCACGGCACATGCTAAAAACATTGAATGTTTTCGCAGCTTTAAGAGACAGCCCGGAATTTTGATTTCTAGCCTGTTCTAAAGTGAGCTCATATGTATTGAGCAGTTCAACCGATTGAACCGAAGTTTCGTGTGAGTCAAAAATTTCTGAGACATTGTCACCTCTAATCCTTCGATATCGACCGAATAATAGCTATACATGTATTGAATTTACATAACACCACTGAATATGTTTTGGGACCTAGTGAGTTTCATTGTGGCATAAGTTTGCCCACTAATTCCATTCTCTCTTAAGCACACGACAACCTACAGATCATCACACAATGGCTATCATCGCTCACGCAACATCAACCAACGTTCCTGCTGAAAACTGCTCTTTTAGGAGCGAAGCTGCCTAAGGTCGAGACCTGTTCGTTGCCGCGCGCAATAGCCGTGATGACAATGATGACGCTGATAACGACGAAGATGAGCACGACGATCATCAAGAACAACGGCTGGCTTGTGCAGTAGATGCCATCTCGATATGCTCTGCGCTGCACTTCGTATGACTGGAAACCAACAACCACCAAGGTAACGTGCACAGACCTCGTCTTTGATAACATCAACCTGGTTTTAATTCGTAAAAACAGCTGTAATGACGTCCAAACAGAGTTCACAACTCAACACAGCATTAGACTTATGACCAAGAAACCTTGTATGTGATCGTACATCGCTTTAGCACTCATTTGCATACGTGTGCTGTCAATGTCGCGCGGAATTTATGGGAACACCGAACGATCTCACTGGTTCACTCACTCATCAATAATAACTTCTTGGATATGCCGTGTTTTTTCTACTCAATAATTTTATTCAGGAGCCAAACTTGATATTTGTTTCATGATATGAAGGGCCATCGCAAGTAGCTTTTCTGTCAACACTGCTAAGTCGAAATATCGGTCACAATTCTACAAAATACCAGAGACTCCACAAAAGAAAGGCAACACCAAGAGCCAAATAGACACCCAGGAACATAGTTGATTGCAATCAGGCACTGAGTCTGTTCTGGTCAATTCGACAATTTCAGGGATATTGTTGTCACTGTGTCACGGACGGCTATTTTCGGCGACACCTCATCACGGCAATTAACGGGCGCCGTACTCCCCGACTGACCGTGAGAAACGGCGGCACATGAAAGGGAACCGATAAGTGCAAAATGGGGCGCTCTCCTTAGAACGTCGCCGCCGACAGTTAATCCTTTTGTAACTGTGGCGACGTCTGCAAGGTCGTAGAAGGCCGCGGTATACCCCGAACAAGGATTAGACTACAAGACGCTCCGACTGAGAGCTAAGTGGTTGACCGTTCCCACGGGGAAAAGCGTGGGAAACGCTCTGGTGGCCAAGCCGTATGACAACAACCCGACAGGTTGTCACTCTCGCTAGTTGCGGGCCCTCTCCCTATTAAAAAGGGGTGGGGTCAAAATATTTTTCGGGCGGAGTTTCCCCTCAATTAAACGCGCATGATTGGACCCAGGTAGAGGTCTCTTGTCCCCAAGGCAGAGAGCGAGGAGACACGAGGGGGATTTAAGCGCAGGATTTTGCCCTGCTAGGCAGACTAGTCGCTGACCAAGATGGTGTAGAAACAGATCAACAAGCATCTCTTCTAGAAGTTTTTAGTGTGGCTCTGTATCGGCTGGCCACCTAAACCTAGCCGTTCGTCTAGTTGTGACGCGATATTAACGTCTGCAACGTAGACATCGGGACTTCGCCTCGAGTTAGCTCAACCTGCTCGAAGTCACCTGCAAGCTCTAGCCTCCCGGAGCCACCAGCGTTGCAACACCGCCGACATCGCAGTCGTGCCAGAACTCTCTTCGACTTCTCGCATCCGATCGTCGGGGACACAACGCTGCCGGTCATCACACGTATGCCTTCACCTGTTTATATCTTCGAACTTTCTCCTCCGTCGTTCTATTGGTGTTAGTTTGTGTAGTTTTTAATACGTTCTCTCTCGTAAGCTGAGTTATTGTTTCTGTTATATATCTTTTTAGTTGTACCAAGTGTTGATGTATTTTGTTAGTTGTATTGAAGTGTTGTGTTAGATCCCGTGTGCTGCAATATCACTAGAGTAAAGTTGTTTTGTTTTCTCACGTCTCTGATCTCTTCACTGTCTCCGCTTGCGTACGGAACGAACCAACCTGCTGTCATTCCCGTCGCCGACTTCGCGCTGGCGACGCTAGAGTGGCAGCTTGTAACACACTGCCATCCGCAAAAATCGTGAAACAATACGTTGCGAGAGGTAAAGGACAATGTACCCACTTGATAAACGTACTTCTCTTCATACGTTGGAATCCTCCTGCTTCTGTAAGAACAAGCAATTACCACCGCTTTTTTTTCCAGCTCAGCAGAAACGTCACCCAG
Source organism: Rhipicephalus microplus (assembly GCF_043290135.1). NCBI lineage: Eukaryota > Metazoa > Arthropoda > Arachnida > Ixodida > Ixodidae > Rhipicephalus > Rhipicephalus microplus. The sequence continues at coordinate 363,176 of NW_027464590.1, forward strand.
GTCCATTGCTCAGTGCCATACGATAATAAACGGCACCATCGAATTTAGCCACAGCGGTACAACAGTAATAAAAAAGGAGCACCACGACATTTTTTTACACGACAGTAAATTGCAAGACAGAGGTGAATTGGCGCCAGAAGAGAACACTAGCAGCTCATCTTCCGTCCAGAGACATTGTACGGCTTACCATACAAAGGTACACAAGCGGAAGTGTTCGCAATAGTCTGCACGGCTTTTTCTTACTGCTACTGAATCCACGATGTTGTGACATCCCGTTCGCAAGCTTCCGACGCTACAACTCTGATGTAGTTTCATGTATTCTGACGTAAACGTGTATCCATTGAGGAGCATCATGTTATCAGAGAAAGTTTGAAAATGCTCGAGATATATAAAAGAAAATATTACAAGCCACTTCAATACTGTGAAAATATCAGATGACGGTGTGCATAGTATGGTGCACATTGCTATAGTATATGTTATCAGTACGTAGAGTCTAGAGCACATATATATACACACACACACATATATATATATATATATATATATATATATATATATATATATATATATATATATATATATAACGCAAGTAGGTATTGACTGAAGGTAAAGGCTGAGGAAGAAGAAGCCAGAGTAGAATAAACATGGAGTATGAGCCAGGCCACATCACCCAGTCATTGTAGCATCACACGAGTCGACAGGATGAAGACCTCCCAGCCACTTCATCAGTGTCTCATCGTCGACACAGTTCTTCACAAGACGCCCTGACCATACATCGACTACGGAATGATCTCCTGGCCGCACACAGCGACCAGCACCATGCCAGAATCATCGACTGACCTTCCCATCCCCAAGTACACCGGAGCAGCGGACGATGAACCTGTACTGGACTGGTTCGATCTGCTCGAGCACCACGAAAGCGCTGCATCATGGTCGGAACGGGAGATGGTCGCCAACTCTACCGACTACGTCTCCGGTGAGGCTTTCAAATTCTACCTCACTCACGTATTACAAAACGACGAGTCATGAGAAAAGGTAAAACAAGAAACGATCATTTGGTTAAAAAATACGATAACGACTACGACGAAGACTTGCTTGTAAACCACCATCCACAGACAACTGCACTCAGTCGTCAATTTCACAGGCAGTCTTCAACCTTTCGAACGCACAACAAGATTTGACCTCTGACAAAAGACGAAGTGGCACACGAGTTCAGTCGCAGACGACAATGCGTATTTTGGGAAAAACACAGCCATCGAGCGCGCCTCCCTTCTGCACGAAAGTCGGCATTTGCGAAGTCATCGCTTCAGCATATTACCCGAGACGTTGCCCAACCACCTGATGCCGTTCACTCTTCGTCTCGCATGCGTGGTCCACCACCTGGGTTTTCATCATGCGGTTCTTCAAGCGCTCCTAACGCTCACCATTTGCCTTATAGGAACGCCGTATTTATGGTAGATGACCTGGAGCATCGGGAAAATACCCTGTCGAGCCATGCTCCTTCCGCACGGGTTCATGCATCGCCATCCAGTGCATACACACTCGACTGCGGAAGCAACACCGAAGGCTCCGACGCATCGAAGTCGCACGCTGCAATGCGCAAGAGCCTCTCGTAGTGAACAGGGTAGAAGAAGCTTCGGAAGAACTTTCTACCCACTCTGAAACATTATCTTCATTGCCCGAAGTGCATGACAACAGCCTACAAAGTACCAGCTGCCGACTGAGCACCACATCAAATTGTGAAGAAAACTGGCACGATGTTCAAAGAGGGATCTAGCTTCAATGCGTTCCACAGCAACATCAGCAACACAAGCAAAAGCAAGTCCAAGAATCGCAGACACTCCAACAAATACACCGACAAGGACGACGACGCAAAGTAAGCCTCTTAAAACAAATTCAAGACGTCCGGCATCTTCACATACGGGATCGGCACCAGAAACGCATTTGGCGCATGAGATCAAGACTGCGCCTAGGATTACAGCTCCGAAACAGCAGAAAACGACAAAAGAGACGAGAAGGCACCATCTGTTAAACGCAGAGACCAAGACATCATTCTAATTTCATCAGCTGCGACCATCGCACATGCAAACTAGACGCACACCGTCTGTTCCCGTCACGAGACGCAACTCGACGCCTTCAACATTCGAACTTCAAATCCTACAGGGACTCCCACTTTTGTCCGTTCCTCGCAAAAACTCAACCCATGTCACCACCAGTGCAGATCTCCAGGGTGTGGTTATGCCATCCGGAACGCAACAGTCAGCCTCACCCACCAGAACTCCTGCGTTAACCGGACTGCTGCACTCTACACTGAAGTCTTCGAAAGTTTACAGAACTCCTCTGGAGCATAGAACCAATTGTGACTTTTGACATTTGTGACTTTTTAACCTCTCCTTGTTTGCTTTTTCTTGTTCATAATTCATGCCTTCTTTCGGTGGGAGGGGGAATCGTGAAGTCAGAGTAGAATAAAAATGGAGTATGAGCCGGGCCACATCACGCAGTCAATGTGGCATCATATATATATATATATATATATATATATATATATATATATATATATATATATAATTCACCCAATTTTCTTTCTTCTTATTGACTTTCGATTTGTTCTAATAACTTCCCCTATACATTCCTTGGCAATACTGTCTGTTAGATCTCAATATTACTGTGCCAAAACACGGAAAAATGAGCCCTTAGGTACCACACTTCTTTCCCTTATTCATTAACGAGGGTCTCGTACTGGCAGACTTGGTGTCATGAGGTTGTATACGAAGGACTATTGGTCAGCTGCCCGCTCGTAATAAGTTCACGTGCTACTATTGACGTTAACCTGACGCGACGTGTGTATCAAAGGAATATGAACACACAACAAGGTTCTCTTTTTGACAAGAAATTAGGTGTTGTAATGATGGCAAAAATTATTGTGTACTCAATTTTTCAACAGGTGACGTAGTTACGGATGTCGTGGTGACGTGGGGGCTCTAACCATATCAAGTTTCTGCCTAAATGCTTCTCTTCAGTGAAGAGCCGGTTGCATGTTCCGGCTATATTTGCTGGATTTTTTGCCTGTCATGAACTAACTATCCCCCATTTAAACTCTTTCAAGAGCACCAATTTTCTTCACGCGAAGAACCCTATGCAGTTTTGAAATGAATGCTAAGTGGCCTCCAGTATTTTGTAGTTGAATAAAATTCAACCAAACTGAATGGTGAAACTGGCACCCCAGAACCGATGAGCGCGCAAGCAGACGGCATAAACGACCCCACTTTTCAAGATAAAGATTACACAAGTGAGGTTCTTCCATGTTCCTTTGGCAGTTGTGCCATCAGGGGCACAAGCGCAAGCGCAACTGGCGAACACCCAGAACCAATTCGGTTGACGGTCTATAGAAAGTCGCTCATTCATTCTGGACATTTCACTATATGACCTTTACGGTTGTCAGCGTTTCTTTTTCGGTTTAGTCGCTGCATTTGGGTGAATGTCATTGCTTGTCAATTTCAACAGAAGCCGTATTCTTGAAATCTCGACAATGTAATGTTATTGGAATGAAGGGCTTTAATTCTCTCGTTTGGCACAACCATTTTACTCCTAAGACTAAAATGTACCCACTTGAAACTTCTTTAATTATGCTGAATTGGTGTTTTTGTATCATCCTTAAATGCTGGAGCTGCAGAAGAAGGAACTTTGAAGTCACCGCATAACTTGCATTTTTGTGATTTTTTAGGACTTTTGAATCAATTTTGAGGCACCCAGTATGTATTGTCAGTGAACAAAAGCTTGATTATGATGTGGGGTTTAACCTCCCAAAACCACCATGTGATAATGAGAGACACCGTAGTGGAAGGCTCCGGAAGTTTCGACCTCCTAGGGTTTTTCAACGTGCACCCAAATCTGAGCACACGGGTCTACAACATTTCCACCTCCATCGGAAATGCAGCCGCCAAAGCCGGGATTTGATCCCGCAACCAGCAGGTCAGTTGCCGAGTACCTTAGCCGCTAGACCTCTACGGCGGGGCAGTGAACAAAAGAACACAGTAAGGCCGAGTACCAGAAAGAGAAGCTGAATGACAAGACGCTTCGATGAAGCAAGCAAACAAGCTTACTGCGAGCACATGTAGCCGTATTCCTAGTTGTTTCAAAAGCGAATTCGAGGTCCCCAAAGTTCGAACAGACAGAACAAAAAACTGTTGTAGCACCGAAAGGCGGGCGAGTTGGAACTTATCCATAGTGGGCAGCGCACAAAAGGAAACACACAAGAGAAGGAATCAGGACAAGCGCTGGTCTAACAACTGAAAGTTTTATTTGAAAGAAAGCATAAATATACATGTGTACACAGAAAATCAAGTGCTACGCAAGATTACTTCCGATCAATGAAACCAATCTCCTGTTCAGATAAAGAAACAGATGGCTGGCTAACGCAAATGCCAACACTCTTCGCCATGTGGTAACATGGCGAAGAGTGTTGGCAGAACAAAAAATACACATTACAATGCAACGCCACATCAGTCTGCATTTCCTGATCCCTTTGTTCACGCTCTTTTTTGCCACAAAGCCATATGAAGAAGTTCAGCTACAAAGCATGTTTCAAGCGCATCTTATCAACTTGCGCTTTTACGAAGAACACGGGTTATAAAAGGTGCTGGAAGTCAGAACTTCACCCAATCCCTTCATTAGGCTTATGATAGAAGATGAACACTATAGTCATTATTTATTATTACAATTTCTGCACCGAAATATTAATGAAAGCTTTTGGCGCATAAGGAATTGGTATTACCTTGTCTTCGCCGAAAAATCTCTCGCATTAGTAGTTCAGTTGACGTGACGAAACAAGGGTAGTGTTTTTTTATGGAAGTCACTCGAGTAAGTTTGAGGGCTGTGTGTCTAAAATTACAGCCTTTTTCACACTTTCACACTCCATTGCCTGACCTAAAATAGTGAAGTGAAGTGGCAATGACCTCTAAGAAACCTCCGTATCTTTCCATTGTCCTTATCCTTTTCTTACTCGGTGTAGCCACGTCATCACAGCAGTATCCCATTTTATAGAAGTGCCAGCCCATATATGGTTATATCTTCTTTTGACAACTACAAAAAACAAAAAATGAAAACACATCGCTAAGACGTTAAGAATTGGCGCATTGCGCTCAAAGGATCCAACAATCGACTGGCAGAGCTCATGAGGGCGTATCGATTAGCCTGAGCTGTGTGGTGCCGGGCACCTAACAACGGTTCTCTTGGTTGTAAGGTTCTACACCTTGGGGCAATTGCGAGACACGCAACAGAGAGCACGGCCCAACAGCATAGTGTCAAAGTGGAGGTTTACGAGGCAGGAAAACGGGTGAGAGGTGCAGAGCTCCTACTTACGGCGGCTATTCAGTGAAAGCCATACCAGTGCCATGAAGCTAGGAAAAAACCGTGGGGTGAGGGACTCGAAAGAAGACAATTTCGACTTCAATTAGCTCATGTGTAAATAAGAAAAGTTATCGAACGCTCGCAGGGCCCGTGGCTTGACAGTGTTGCTGCCTTTGAGGTTCACATTCATTCCCAATCTTCTCCCACTCACCATGACCTCGTTGTATTTTTCAACTTTTCTCGCAGCCACAGGCTAGTAGATAGATATGTGGGGTTCAACGTCCCGAAAGCACTATATGATTGAGAGACGTCGTAGTGGAGAGCTCCAAAAATTTCGACCACCTGGGGTTCTTTAACGTGCACCCAAATCTGAGCACACGGGCCTACAACATTTCCGCCTCAATCGTAAATGCAGCTGCCACTGCCGGGATTCGAACCCGCGACCTGCGGGTCAGCAGTCGAGTACCTTAGCCACTAGACCACCGCGGCGGGGCAGCCACAGGCTAGTAAAGAGTTTTAAATGCCAAGCATTTCTTGGCAAACTACAGCGACTTAAATCGTATCTATCTATCTATCTATCTATCTATCTATCTATCTATCTATCTATCTATCTATCTATCTATCTATCTAGCCGCCTACTACTTTTAGCTCCCCTGGCCGTTTCAATAAAGTGATCTTCACCAAAAGTGGTACTGAAGATTATGACATGTCCATCATGAATGTCTTATCATCATGAATGTCTTAATTCACACTTCATGGTCTCGCTGCTCTTCTGATGGCTTCGTTCACATGATACATTGCGAAAGTGGTATGATATGACATGACTGCATGGCGAATATAAGTGACAGATCCTAACGTACAAATGATAACATTCATGTACTACAAGTCATGACTACATGCTACGGTCATGGTACGCTCGCGGCGATTTTTCCTGCATAACCTATATTAAAGTTGGTGTGACGTGACGTGGATGGATGACGCAGATGTGACTGGTGGAATTAAAATAGTCATGACATGCATGCCATATAAGAACAGGACCGCATACCACGCTCATTATGCGCTCGCGGCTGCTTCGCTACCTTCGAATACACCTAATTTGCTATTGCGTGACGTGAGTGCACTACGAAGGTAAATTACATGTCAAAACAGGATAATCCTGGAATGTGTATCATGCAAAACATGACTATATGCTTCGCTTATAGCACGCTCATGGCCGTTTTGATAGGTCCACTTATACTATATTGGTATCTTGTGGCGTGAATGCACGACGAAGATAAATGAGGTTTAGGAATGATATTCATGATATGCGTGTCATTTACACGACGACTGCATGTTACGCTCATAGTGTGCGGCGGCCATTTCACCAACGCATTTTTGTACAGATTGCATTTGTTTCAACATGTTAAAGTGTTGATAATTATGTATGTGTGTCAGCTCTCATTAACACCGGAAGCGTTTTCACAGTGACTGACAACGATGCTTGCATAGCCTGTGAAATCTGGTGCAGTTGATTCCATGTAAAAACTTGGCCTATAGTACTAGCCAGTGGCGGTCACTCTTACATTCTCGTCCAGGCTTCTTTTTATTTCTTAAGTTGTCTGATAAGCACGTTTTCTGCTTCTTGTTATATGTCCGTAAATGGTTATATCCATGACTGGCAAACAAGACACCGCGGTCTGCCGAATTATTATTTTTTTGGCGAGCTACTTCTTCCTGTCAAATCAATGTTAAATAGTATGTCGCGGCTTATTTTATTATAAAAATTGTGCGCAAACACACTGCTTCACTGCCACATTGCAGTCAACCAATGACAACTGATTAAATGGACAATTATTAGCTATGATCACGCACATACGATGTACAGAATGGCAGTGGTAGAACTACGACTCTAAACAGTTGTCACCAGAATTCATCCGTATGACACAGTTACGGAAACAAGTCCACCAAATGCGCTGGTTATTCGGGAACAGACACATCAGGTTTCACCCATAACACTGAGCAGCCGCCTTCAGTAGCCACCTCGCAGCACGCGCAAGTGCGAACTGGAACAGGTCGATCAATAAAATTTTGTATAAGGTTTTCTGTCATTTACTGCCGCGACCTTGTTGGTCTTGATCGAAGAATCTTTTGAGGTCATGACGCCTGACGCAGGCCTGGTGGTGTAAAGAAGGTAAGACGGCGAGATTGTATGTACCAACCTTAAATAAAGGCAAAAGCTGTTGTCACTCCTGCGACATTGAAAAACTCTAGCAATGTCCCCGGCTTCCAGTTTTCACGTGGTCGACACAGCTGTTGGACTCGTAATAAATTTGCGACTCCAATGTTTTGACGCTGCAAGTGAATCTGATTAAAAACTTGTTTTGCCGGTAGCCTGGAGATTCTGTTAGGAACGTTTCCACAACGCAAGCTTGGTGTAATAACAATTTACTTCGTTTACTGTACTGGATGTTTTTGTGAGTTTTGTCTTCTGGGTGCTAATGACCATCTTGTGCGCCGCTTTTCCCCGTGTGAAACACGCACGGCTGTGTTGCAATCTCTACACCAGAGGTTGCGCCATTACCCTCGCTTTGCGGAAGCGTTCGGGCACAGTCGCTATTGTGGGGCAAGCAGTCCATTTGTCATGCCACCCTACGCGAAATTGAAGCTTATCAGATTCTTTGGTCTGGCATATCTGTCGAATTTTGATTTTCGTAACGTAAAAGCTTAACTATTACTAGTGATCTTCAAACTGTCTGGAGGGCGTGGGAGACAAGAAATACGAGGAACACATGAACACAGATCATCGCAGAATGACGGAAGAGCTGTAGTCAGCAAGCAATACTAAGCCGTTATCTAAAAAAATATTGCAAGAGGTGTCATCGGCAACCTACTTTTGAAAGGAACCCATTCTTTTAATGATCCACGTGAAAAGGGTGCTCTCACGAATAGATCTTTCTTAGCAGCTTGCTTCATCATTCCATAACCAGCGCAAACAAATAGCTGCAAGAGAGGCACAAAAAACTATTGTGTAAAAGTGTAAGTCTTGTCTCTTTCTGCGTGTTTTGTCGCATTTCGGCTTCCTTAGTTCGTTTTGTTTTTTCACCACGCATTTGTGGCGCCACGCATTGCCTTCATACCATTTCTCCAAAGTGCTTCCGTGGCATTTACTGTCAACGTGATTCCATCAATACGATGTTTGATATTATGTCTGGAGTACAAGAGGTGCTTTTCAAGATTTCACGCGTAGTTTTGGCTATCACTGAAAACTGGGAAGGTAAAAGATAATAAATGCTGCATGACTTGTGGCTGGAATATACGTATGTACACCAGCGCTGTCGAGTTCAGTAGCAATTCAGCATTTAGGCGATGTTTCACAGTTTCAGCGTCTGTTTCGATAGAATATCTTTCCAGCTTCAAGCGTGTGGAATAACAATGCGATACTTGAACATAAAAACATTCACGGATAACCATTTCCACAACCTCAATATAAGGATATTGATGCATAATAGTAATAATAGAGAGTGATAGTTATGCTGTGCTGAGCCAGTAAAAAAAGTATAAAAAAAGCTGCAATAAAGTAGCATCTCCTAGATATAAACTTCCTTCTAGCACTTCCTTCTTGCAGTCTCTAGATATAAACGGTACTGTTGCAAATGAGTTATATTATCTCATTCTCAACTTACTTGCAGCACCTGTGTTCATGTGTTCCGAGTTGTCGATGGATTCGCCCTCGCGCTGTCTATTTTTGGCTTCCTGGTTAGCTCAGTTGGCAGAGAAACCGCCCCGTAAAGGCGCTGGTCCCGGGATCAAACCCCGGACCAGAACGAACTTTTCGGCAACTAAGATTGATTGATATGTAGAGTTCAACATCCGAAAACCACCATATGATTATGAGAGACGCCGTAGTAGATGACTGCAAAACTTTTGACCACCTGCGGTTCCTTAACGTGCACCCAAATCTGAGCAGACGTGCCTACAGCATTTTCGCACCTAACAAAAATGCAGCCAACGCAGCCGGTGTTTGGTCCCTCGACCTGTGGGTCAGCAGCCGAGTACCTTAGCCACTAACCATTGCGGTAGGGCCGGCAACCAAGATGCTTTCATTTCTGAGAAAACCGTATAGATTTCCTTGTGGCTTTATGGTACAAGCGGTTGGTTGTCTTCTTTCCCTTTCTTAACGGTACTGCTCATTGCTATAAAAGCAAGGTTGTCCGTTAATATACATATTTGTTAGGATAGATATTGTTGTAAATACGTATCTCGTAAACATTTCTCAATTCTAGTCTGCACATCAGACCCTTGGTTGTTTAGCTAATTGTATATATGAGGGCGAAGAACAACGCCAAGCAGGTAAATGTAGTTTCCTGCCATTTAGTGAAAATGAAGAGAAGGTTTGTGAGCGAGATCTAATTGCTACATGAATATGCCAAAGACCAACTGGGTTGAAATTTCTTGTCGTAACCGCTTGTCTCAGTGTCTTCCATTTGAAGCTGATCGACGAGGTCATGAACCGAGCCATGTGTAACGTGCACAAAAACTCAAGCTTTCCTGCCGATAACTACCAACAACTTTGGTCTCCCTTCGAAGCGGTGAGTTGGGCGTTCGGTTTAACGAGCACCATAGGTAACATCCACGTCCATTAGCAGGCGCACTTAGTCGGGATTCGGCAATTTTACCGGTGGTGCCTACGTAGTAAACTTCTTTTTTCCCCCAGTGAATCTGTTGCAGTGGAACTGCTGTATCATTTCACGCCTGTACGCCTAGGCTCTATTGTTGAGTGCCAGGACTACCTGTTTCCCGCCTTTGCGCACTTCCCCTCCCGTAAACGGGATCGGAAGTTGGTTGGGAGGGTCAGGAAGCAGGGTCCATAAATTTACTATCGGGCGATAGGCACTCAGTGTGTTCTGCTGGTCGATTGGATTTTCCTGGGACACGTTCCAAGTTTCTTTATGTTTATGTTTGTATTGTTTGGAGGAATAAAAGTACCTTCATTTCATGACGTTTCCCGAAAACGGTATTGCCATTACTTAATCTGAAACTATTGCGGCCTAACATATTTGAAATATATAGCGGCCCGTGTCAAAGTGAGAAATAAAAAAATAATGTACTATATGTATGTTTATTTTTGTCTGGTGTTTAAGGCTTTACGTACAGTGAACAACAGCTCAGTTATTTTTTCGAAGAGAATGTACAGGGCAGCAGCATTGCAAAAATATTCATGACGACGTGAGTAAAAGAAGTACGCGCTTCTAGCCTATGCGTCCCCTCAACTTTACTGGTTGTTTCCTTAGCGTTGATTTCGTGAAGATGACGCCTTTCTGCAAGCATATACATCAAATGTTTATATTGCTGTTATCACCCTGCCTTCCTTGCTCTAGCGTGTTCTTGTTCTGCAGAAAAGTTCTCCGGCTTTTCTGTATAAACCACATACATGTAAGGACATCAAATATATTACCATTACTCAAGTAAACATCTTGAAGGCCATTGCTTCACAAAGCCGTGTACAACGTAATGTAATGACAATGAAGAAAGCTATTTTTTGGTCGAGAGCGTCTCTTCTTTATTAAACACAACCAAACGAATTAGACACCGCATCAGCTTAATAAAAAAAGTGAACTGCTCCCCACTCGCCCTCAAGACTACACTTGATGCTGACAAACCTTCCCATGCCTTGCGTGCGCATTAATACCTTTTAGCTAGACGAGGTGACCACCACTGCGCAGATAGTAACTCCATCAAGTGCAGAATTAGAAGTTCGCAGATTAGCTCCGAACCGGCAGCAAGTTGCCTATTCGTACACTCTAAAGCCTTCACATTAGTTTCACAATTGTTATGGCATGCTCAAACGGTACAATAAATGTTCCCAGTACGCTTCTTAGCCTTATTATCTGCTGCTTTCATTAACGCTGTGTAAAACAAAAAAACGAGGCCTAGAATATTTTTCATCCTTCATTCAAAGGAGATGCTACCATGTCAGAGATGTAGCATAGTCTGGTGAAAAAAAGCAATCCAGACTAATGCCTGTCACCACGTCACTCCAAAAGCAGCGGATAACAAATGGAAGGGAAAAGTTTGCCGACCAAGCATATTCTTTGCACACAATAAAAAGATATGGAGATATGATTTGTTTTCACCTGCAAGTGTTTCGATTTTCTTTCACATGCAATTCCGAAAAAATGCCTGAGGCGGGGGGCCAGAGTCTCAGCATCAGAGAATGGGATTCGTTATATCCGCAAACAACGCCGTTTCCTGTGTTTGCTCTGCCTGATACGGCACTGTTGTGTACATGTGTTCCTGTACACACCTCAGAAAGCAAATAGTTTCGTTTCCTGGCTCTTAACAAGCACTCTCATTGTTTGCTGTTGCTCCTATCTACGACGTTCGCCATCCTAACTATATATCTGAAAAGACGCACTGGCACACGATTCTGACAAAGCAATCACTCTGACAGGCATAGGATGATGGTTTAGCTAGAAGTATTGATGGCGTGTTTCTACGGCGCTATGCCTAAACATGCAAAATGAAAAATAACGCTACTGTACACAACAAAGCCACATTTCTTCCTAAAATTTTGTTATCACCCTTGTACATTGTAACTGCTGCCTTACGCAAACCACGCAAAATGATCAAGAACCATTAGGATATTCTTAGAACCTCCACATGTCATTAGGTTCACAACGCGAACATCAAAGTTTCTTTTAAAAACTTACGTGACCACTCGTGATAACGCTGGAATGTATAACAGTACATGTATAAATTCGGACGTGTTCCAGCTTTCGTCAATTGATCGACAGCGAACGCTTAGTTCCTTGACATTCATGCCATTGTGTATTATTGTATTCCTATTTTCTGTCTAGCGGCCCCAAGTTGGGCCAAATAAACAGTTTAATCTTGGACATATCGACCACAGGGTTCGTAGTCATTACTACAACGTCACAGTATCAGCATTATCGCAGTAAGTTCTCAAACATTAACAAGCCGCGTAAATTTTCTAAACACTAGCAAAAAAAAGCTCAACCGATAGGTTAAGGTAAAGAAACAAGTATAATTTTTAGCCCATAGTGCTGAAAATATTTGTCTTTGAAATATGCAGTTTTATCTATCTATCTGTCTGTCTGTCTGTCTTGATATGTGGGATATAACGTCCCAAAACCACTATATGATTATGAGAGACGCCATAGTGGAGGGCTCCGGAAATTTCGACCACCTGGGGTTTTTCAACGTGCACCCTAATCTGAGCCCACGGGCCTACAACATTTCCGCCTCCATCGGAAATGCAGACGCCGCAGCCGGGATTTGAACCCGCGACCTGCGGGTCAGCAGCCGAGTACCTTAGCCACTAGACCACCACGGCGGGGCTGTCTGTCTGTCTTGTGGGCCTTGCAATCGCTGCACATAAACAGAACTATCGTCTTATAAAAAAAAGGACGAGCACTCACAATCCTGGCAGTGGGTTAAATAATGTTTTTGAAACCTCCGTGACGTGTCGAATCGTATACACAGGGAAGAATGTCAGTTGCCTAAACAAGCGCCTTAGAGAGCACAAAAATAAAGTGAATTCAAATTACGCTACTAATTCAACCACACGTGCGCTGTAAGGATCGTAAGTGCACACGTCTTTTTCGTGAAGGAACAGCTCTGCATAGGCAGAAGTTAGACACGCCTATGAAGTACCTTTGTATTATGAATGCTAGTGAAAAACGTGTGAGTTCTTGTGCCGTAGCGTTATTGCGAAGCAAGCTCGTTTTACACCGAAAGCTGCTATTAGGTCACACCGAGGCTCCGTGAGTACCATTGCTGTCTGGCACTGCCGCCGCCGGTGTCCGTAACCACTATCGCACGAAGTAAGGAAAGTATTCAGAAATTATAAGCATCAAGGATTCAATCAGATTCAAACTCAGGTCTCCAGCATGCTAGCTCAGTATTATACCCCTGAGCCTCGCCAGAGCTTGGAACTCTGTGGTGAATTGGCCCTAGGCAGGCTTGATGTCGGGTAAGGAATCGCGTTAACATAAGTAATGAAGCTTTATAAAACAGCAAAGGAACAACAAGGCGTTAGATTACACTAATTGCGCAAAAAATGGGTCGCCGAATGCTCCAACCCTTAACAAAAGCTTCATATTGGTCACCTAATAACTGTGGCTGAAATAGATTAGGTACATTCGCAATGACTTCATCATAATTAGAAGTGTCACGCTTTCTTAAGGGGACAGTGAAATAATCAACATTGAAAATAATCAACAGAGGGCACGGCACTTGGCTGACGAGCAAGATGTATAAAACGCCGTTGCTGCTATTGCAGATGCTGCCTTAGTTTTTTGTCGGAATGCCTGTGGAAGACGATGAAGGCTGCTCTTTTGTCATCGATGCGAAACGCTGCGGGCATGCAAGCTTCGAGTGCGCATTTTCTGTACTGGCTTCCGCGAGCGTGACCTCACCAGCACTGAGTCTACAAAAAGAACAGCGCGAAAACGTCGGCTTCAGAGGTCACGGCACTTGGCTGACGAGCAAGATGTTTAAAACGTTGCTGCTATCGCAGGTCAATGAAAGCTATACGTATCTTAGAGATAATAGATACTTGCTATTTCTGCCGTGCCCTCGCGGTGCCATGCTATTTTGATTGATTGTTGGTCTGTGTTGTCGCTGCTGATGGCTGGTGACGTTGAGGAGAACAACGGTACAAAAACTGGGGAACTTCTGCAGAAAATTCTTGAAAAAAATGCTTTGAATAGCAAAATTCACGATATCAAGAAAGAAATTGCTGAAGTCAATGCTAAAACAGAAAAAAATGAAAGTGTACTATCGACGTCTGATGAAATGAAAGCTAAAACAGATAAAATGGAAACCATCGTGTGAAAGCGATATGACGAATTGATCGATTGTGAAAATAGAAGCAGACGAAATGATCTCTAAGTGTTTGTCCTCACTGAGAGCGTGAACGAGTCTGCGCAAATGGTAAAGAGACGCGTTGTGAATGACATTTTTTTGAGTTCTTGGCGTAAAAGTCACTAATGTGAAAAGAATTCATGGGCTTGGTAAAATAAACCCGGATAAACTAAGACTAGTGATCTTGAAATTTAAGATGGCAAAGAAAAAGACACCATCTTTAAAAGCTGCAAAGAACTAAAAGAAACTTCGATCAGAATAAGCAACGGCAATGTGAAGGAAATAGTGCAGATACGAAAGAAGTTATGGCTAAACGCTGCCACGGATAGGGAAGTAGGTGTGAAAGTAGTTCTCGTTCAAGATAAACTCAAGATAAATGGTGGCTTATACGCATGAGATGACGTCAGAGGCAAGCACTATTTGCTCTCGGGCAAACGTGACACTGATAAAACAGAACGAAGTGAGCGTGTCGTATCAACTACGTCAAACAAATTTGATAGCCCAGGTAGTTCTTTTGAGACACAAAGAAAATAGCTAAAATTGCTTTCATTCAATGCTCGCAGTGTAGTGAAGAAGACTACGCACCTTGAGTACATATTGCTCTCACACGATCCACATATAATCACAATAACGGAAGTATGGTTGCATGAAAATGTGCCGAATGATTGTGTGCCTACCAGTTACAATATATTTAGAAAGGACAGAGACTCAGAGAGGTGAGGTGTGTATAGTTGTTAAAGGTTCTGTAAATGCTTCATTGATTGTTTAAGTACCAGAGACTTTCTGGTGCAGATTAACTTGTGACAGTGCTGTTTTGTTTATTGTAGTTGTATATTGGCCACCCTCAAGCTTCCCTGAGTTTCTAAAGTGCTTGAACAAATTTTTTTGTGAGCAAGTAATTGGGAACACTAGGTTGGTAATGACTAGAGAATTCAATATTCCACATATAAATTAGTAAAATTTTTTGTGCAGTCGTAGGGAACCAGTAAACCCTGAAAAAATGCTGGAAATTCTGTTTACCTACAATCTGAAGCAAGTAGTGCTCGAGGATACGTTAATTACGCCGACGTCAAGGTCGTTACTAGACTTGGTGTTCCTATCTAATAAGTTGAGAGATTACAAAATGAAGGTGGAAGATGGTATATCGGATCACAGGATGATCTGTCTTGAGCTGCCTGTTCGAGCAACGCAATATGTGAAGAGCTGTACACAAGTAAAGGTTAAAACTATGCTACGGCCGACGATACTTCAATTCTTCAATATTTAGAGGTCCAATTTCAAAGCTTCGAGACCATTTCTGGTTAGAGAGAGAGAGACAGAGATTAATAGAGAAGAAAGGCAGGGAGGTTAAACAAGCTTGGCTCTGTTGGCTACCCTACACTTCGACTGGGGGAAAGGATGAATAATAGAACGGAAAGAGATAGAAAAGAAGAGGAGTAAGAAAGATAAGGATGAATGTTCAGCTCGATACTTCACAGCATGGTCTCACACTGTTCTTTCACAATCGGTCGTGAAGTGTGGTGGTCGTTAAGAAGTACAAGAGGGCCTTCGTGGCTTTGCGCGTATGGGAAACCATCGGCCAAGGTCCGAGGATCTTCTGTGTTGTAGCGGCCGTGAATACAGCTGGTAAAGCTTGGCTTCCATGATACGTCGTTCAGACTGGTATGCTCGGCAATGGCATAGAATGTGCTCAAGCGTTTCCTCGCAGGCGCAGATGTTGCACGCCGAAGTGCTCGTCATTCCAAGGAAATGAGAATACGCATTCGTAAATGCCGCGCCCAACCTCATGCGAAAAAATAAATTTCCGCGCATCGTGGGAGCCCGGATGACAAACGAAGTTCCAAGTTTGGGTCGGTTGAATACAAGTGCGTGTTGGAGAAACCCGGCGTAATCCATTGTGGCAGAGTTATACGGCGAGCAAGTGATTGTAGTCGCCTTGCAGCGTCCGTTCTTAAAAGTGGTATGGGCGTACGTAGGTCTTGGTCATAAGCCGATCGAGCAGCTTCATCCACGCGGTCATTGTCGTCAATTCCGAAATGGCTCGGCAACCACTAAAATACAATATCGTGACCTTCCTTGAGCGCTTCGTCGTAGTCGTGCCTTATCTGATAGAGTGATTGTTTGTGTAACCCGTGCTATATTGCAAACCGTAGTGTCTGTAAGGCTGACCTCTAGTCGCAAAAGATGGCCCATTGGTTAGGCTGCTGCAGAAGAACGTATTTTACTGCACCTTGAAGCACTGCGAGCTATGGCAAAAATTTAAATGTGTTATAAGTTACTGCATAGACCATTATGTTCCATCACGTGTTAAAAAAACAAAGAAAGAAGTCATTGGATCACCCGAGATTTATTTCACATGAAAAAAAATTAAGAGACTGCGTAAAAAGAGCAAGTCGCCAGTGGCTCTGAAAATTCTAAAACTTGATCTTAAGCATAATTTGGCTAAATAAAAAAACATACTTTGAAAAAACTCTCAGTGATTCTCTTCGATCTTCGCCCGAGGAATTCTGGAGAAATTTTAGCGATATGATAAAAGTAGTCGACGAAATACTTGTCGGTAGTTATAATATAACGGAAAAAGATGCGATAGCAAACCATTTTAACCACGTTTTTTCAGTCCGTATTTAACCTGCCTGAAACTAAAGCAAATACAAAAGAAGCTTTAACAATTTGTCCTACTGTTTCATTGAAAACACTTGAAATAGCTAGGGAGGGGGTATTTTAGCAGCTACTCACATGCGTCAGATACGAAAAAGTTGAGTGGTCCCAATGATATACCCACTGCATTCCTCAAGCCATGCACAGAATGGATGTCACAATATGTAACAGTTTTATTGAAGAAATTTTCTAGAACGCACTCACTGCCACGAGATTGGCGCACTGCATTCGTCATTCTTCATTTAAAGACGGCAATCGCAAACTGGGGACACGTTACCGCCAAGTATCACATACTTCGGTTGCTTGCGAAGTGTTTGAACACTAAATTGCACAACACATACTCGCATTTCGGGATCAGAACGCTTCGCTGTACCCTTAACAACATGGCTTCAGGACGAGGTTATCAACCGTGACCCAGTTAATAGAAACAAGTCATGATTTCACGAGTGCTATAGTTTTAAGACAACAAGTTTATGCGATATGTGTGGATTTCGCGAAAGCGTTTGATAAAATATCCCATGCCCAATTATTCTGCAAATTACGTCATGCAGGAATAATTAAACTCATAATAAAATGAACTGAAGCTTATATATTACATCGTACGCAGGTAGTGAAACTGGAGGGTCACTTATCACAATAATTGGCTGTACTTTCTGGAGTGCCCCAAGGCTCTGTTTTGGAACCACCATTGCTTCTCCTGTACGTCAATGATATCAATAGTGTGGCAGAAGAGGATGTTCATGTTAAACGTTTCGCAGACGACTGCTTAATCTATGCCGCGATTAACAAACTAGATGACCAAATTAAAGTTCATAACTCTTTGCAAAATTAAAAAAAAACTTGTGAAGGAAATCGAAGATGACAATAAATTATTTTGAATCTACATTTACACACATCAACAAAAAGAAAGCATTTCATTCCTTTTTGTACAGCAGTTCAGCACTCATTAGTAAATACGGCCCAGTTTAAGTACCTCGGGGTAACAATTACGCAAAAATTAACATAGAATGAGAATATAGATAATGTTTGCACGAAAGCCTATCAAACGTTATATCTATTGAGGAAGAAGCTGCAGGATGCATCGCGCGACATAAAATACATTGCATAAACCACCCACATTAGGACAGTACTAGATTATTCATCCATTGTTTGGAGTCCCCTTCAAGTTACTCTTACGAAGAAGCTAGAAAGAATACAGAGACTAGCGGCGCGCTTTATTTGTTCAACGTACCGAAGGAAGGAATAAGTGGCACTGATGTTACAGAGATGCAACCTTGATCCTCTTGAACTACGTAGAAATAAATACCGGCTGGAAGTATTGCTCCAAATAATGCACGATCAACTGAAGATAGATAAGCTCAAATATGTACATTCTCCAAGCAAAAAAACCCCCGAACTAACCACAATTGCGTCATTAAACCATACCGTAGAAATACTGACACATTTTTATGTTCTTTTTTTTTCAGATGTCATAGAAATGTGGAACAAATTGCCGAATGAACCTGTTGTTTCATGATGTCACTGACTTTGAAAATGCTCTAGAAGCACATTAACCTGATTGTTAAATCAATTTTTTCAGTGCCATGTGATGTTAACGATTTCATCTTCATAGCGCATATTTAAAAATGACTGTGAATTTTGAATTGTTCTTGAATGGTTCTTTGAACGTTGAGTTGTTAGTAGTAGTAGTAGTAGTAGTAGTAGTAGTAGTAGTAGTAGTACTTTATTTACAGTAAGCCGGATACAGAGCTCACTGCAGGAGCAAAGGGTTAAAGGCGAACAGCCTGACAAAGGCCCTTGTCGCTCCACAGTCCGTGACAGTGCAAAGCTTGAACATCAGCACTGGCAAACAATATATACCGGGTGTTCAAAATTAAGCTTTATGATTTTTTTAAAATTAGGCGCTCGAAGGCACGTGAGAACCACTTGTGCAAATAAGTTAAGCGGCCAGGGGGACAGAAAGTTAGATGATAATTATCGCTGTCAGCAGCCCAATTAACTAAAATTTAATAATTAACTTTTTACTGGCTGCGGTAAGTTGGCATGTTTATATTGAAAAAATGTAGGCAGTGGTGTTTGTACACAGTTTCAGTTGGAAGATTTTTTCTAGCACGCCTGTGTTCCGAGATATCCGGCTCCAAAGTTTAATTGTCTTTCGCACGATTACGCATGCAAGAGGGTGAGGGTCCGCGCAAAGCTCCTCCCTAAAGTGACGCATCTGTTGCGTGTGGTGTTTAGTGTGTGAAGAGGGTGGAAGCGTAGGCATAGGTGATAGCAATTACCCTTGCCCTCTTCGGCCGGCGAAATCAAAATGTGACAGCGCGGTGCGCCATGAGCCTTACGCATGATCCTGATGAACGCGATAACAGGAGACCATTTTTCGCGACGTTTTTTCGTGACTTTAGATCACACTGAGACATCTTCTTGTGAACGCGTTACCAGGACCGTCCTGCACTAGGGTGCCTCCGGTTAGAGCACAGCGTCTCTGCATTGAAGGTCTACCAAGGAAATCCACGTGGAGTCCTTTCGAGCTAATATGGCTGCTTCTGGCGTGAGGTATTCTACCAAAGTAAAAGTAGACGTGGTGCTTGCAATGGCTGAAATGAATGGCAACGCTTCGTTAGCAATGGAGCTTTACGCGTCTCGCCACCCACACCGTCCCCTTCCAACAAGGCCCACTTTCACAAACCTGTTTCGACGCTTCTGCACAACAGGCTCTGTCCACCTTCCGAGACGGACCAGGAAGGCAATCGTCGATGAAGACTTTGAAATCGACGTTGTCGCGTGCGTAACCTCGATGCCAGAGCTCAGCATCCGACAGATTGCCGATCAGTGCGGTCGCAGCATCGGAACAGTCACAAATGTTTTAAGAAAGCACAAGTTCCATCCATATCACGTTTACCTTCATCAGGACCTAAATGAGGCGGACTTTGAAAGGCGAGTTGACTTCTGCAATTGGGGCCTCATCAAAACTGATCAAGAAAATGACTTTTTGCACAGAATAATTTGGACTGATGAAGCTCGGTTTTGCCGAAATGGAAGTGTTAATCTTCACAACGCCCATTATTGGGCACAAGAAAACCCACACTGGCTGAGGCAGCACAAGCATCAAGTTCGCTGGAGTGTGAATGTGTGGTGCGGCATACTCGGGGACAGGATCATCGGACCTCACTTTTTTGAGGACAACTTGAACGGAAAGATGTACACAGAAGAAATATTAGGTGTTGTCATTGATGATCTTGTCTGCAGTCTTTCCCTGAATGACCTGCGCCAAGTATGGTTTCAGCACGATGGAGCACCACCACATTTTTCTACCAGGGCGAAGAACTGGTTGGACAGACGTTTTCCACAACAGTGGATTGGGCGCGCAGGAGCGATGTTTTGGCCACCAAGATCACCTGACCTTTCTCCGCTCGACTTTTTCCTTTGGGGCTACGTTAAAGATCGAGTTTACGTAACAGAGCCCAGCGATGTTAATGACATGAAGGACAGGATAACATCTGCCTGTGCGAGTATTCCTGCAGAAGTACTGCGCCGAGTCATCGAGTCGACGCGACAGCGGTTCATGCTTTGCGTTGCTGCCGAAGGCAGGCATTTTGAACACTTTTTGGGGCATTGACGTCTTGAGAGGTGAAGAGTTTCGATGAGATTTGTGCATGACCGAAATATGCTTATGTAGCAGCAGGAAATATGCGTTAGCAAGGATAAAACTGTTTCAGTTATTATTGGTGGAGTTGTTGCTCTTGTTTCAATAAAAGTTACAGTACTCGGACATCAGCAGTCACGCTATTCGCGTAGCCCAGGCAACGACCACGCATGCTTCTCTAGTGATTATTACGCACGCGCACTGGCATCCAGATTCTCCGCTCGCACCATTATCTCGGCATGGTATCTGCCACTATCGTTAGAGGCTCTGCAGTTGCGTGTTACGACACTGGTTGCAAGCGTTCTTCGATTTTTGATTTCAACGGCCGAAGAGGGCAAGGGTAATTGCTATCACCTATGCCTACGCTTCCACCCTCTTCACACACTAAACACCACACGCAACAGATGCGTCACTTTAGGGAGGAGCTTTGCGCGGACCCTCACCCTCTTGCATGCGTAATCGTGCGAAAGACAATTAAACTTTGGAGCCGGATATCTCGGAACACAGGCGTGCTAGAAAAAATCTTCCAACTGAAACTGTGTACAAACACCACTGCCTACATTTTTTCAATATAAACATGCCAACTTACCGCAGTCAGTAAAAAGTTAATTATTAAATTTTAGTTAATTGGGCTGCTGACAGCGATAATTATCATCTAACTTTCTGTCCCCCTGGCCGCTTAACTTATTTGCACAAGTGGTTCTCACGTGCCTTCGAGCGCCTAATTTTAAAAAAATCATAAAGCTTAATTTTGAACACCCGGTATATTCAATACATTGGTTTCAAGCAACCTTGAATTGTACACACAAATTTCAAACATAAATAGCATAAGAAGTGTACATAACACATTTCAAGAATTAGAGGTCACTCTCGTAAAAATTCACAACTAAACGATATCAATAAAACAACTCAAAAACAGACACAAAATGCATGCGGATACAGTGAATTGCGCTGTATACACTCGTATAATGACATAGAAATTTATGAACAATTTAAGCATTTGGAGAGGCATCAGACTACATTACGTAATTTCGATAGTGTAGACCGGTGTTTATGAATAAGTTCTTTATTTGTTTCTTGAAAGTCGCTCTACGAGCTCTAAAGTTCATTGATCTGCGAGGCTATTTAAAACCTGAGGTACCTGGTAAGCAACACTTTGTTTTCCATACTTGGTTCTTGTTCTAGGAGCTCGTTTCTTTTGTTCTCGCAGACTGTAGTGTGGTCTTTCGGTGCAACTTTCTTCATATAGCTTAGTCTTTTGTATTAACTGAACCAATTTAAAATGATATATATGATCAATTATGAGTATGGAATGTTTAATGAATAGTGGACCAGTGCACAAGTCTTGTAGATTCCCCCTGTATTTTTCAAAGCAGTGCAATATTTTCTTTTGTATAGTTATTAACTTGTGGGAATTCCCTTGTGATGTCGTTCTTCAGACTAACATCTCATAAATTACTTTAGAATGGTAGAGTGCATAGTATATACTTATTTTTAACCTAATAGTTAGGTAATAGAATACCAATTTCATTATGAGTTGTCAAACTATTAAGAAACTTTATGAACGTTGTACATTTCTTCGTAGGTCTTCTCTGTTATAACTCTATATGAGGGTTGACGGTATTACAAAATAAATAAAAAATTAAATAACGCTACACAAACAAAACGAGGTCAGGGCCGAGCCTTTTGTTGAACACTTTGTTGAAACTTGTTACAAACAGGCAATGCAGGACCCAATACATATACCCTGCTACTGTACGTAGTAACTGACTTCATACTGTTTAACAGTGGAGTTAAGATATGTCTAACATCACTAAAAAATGTGTACCACCACACAGGCTGTGTCTTGAATGCTACGTTGCCATTGGCTTTGATGTATCTACAAACAGCTGTGTTCTGAAATGTGACTTTGCCATTGGCTTTGATGTAACCAGAAACCCACTTGTACAATGAATAAAAAAATAGAATAGCCAAATGATCTATATATATTGAAAAGGCATTGCCAACTCGACTGCGACACTCCAGTGATATCTAGAGAATCCTTCCCCTCAAACAAGTCGTTGACATTTTTTCATGTTCGCCATTCACTCACGACTGAACGAAAAGGAATGCTCTGCTTGTTTGTCTTGAACGCGAAGAAAATGTTCAAGCAGTCCACATTTTTTCTGTTCACAAGAGTACACCGAGTTTTTAGGGGCGAAGCTCCTTAGGGCGTGGGCTGTGCGTCCCCTGTTGCCTGTATGTAGCCACCTCTAGTTTAGTTCTTGCAGTGTTCACTAGATGGCGGTACCGTCCCCTGTATGTAGCCACCTCTAGTTTAGTTCTTGCAGTGTTCACTAGATGGCGGTACCATCTCCTGTATGTAGCCACCTCTCGTTTAGTTCTTGCAGTGTTTACTAGATGGTGGTACTTGTAGCTGATGATGAAAAGTTGCAAGATGCTATAAACTAGAAAGCGGTACTTGTAGTTGATGAAAGACGCGAGATCTTATAAAATAGGAATGATGTCACATATGGCGCGTGTCATTGGTTGAAGGCAATCGTTCGATTTAGTGCGGCGACGGGAGCGATGTAATAAAATCGAGTGGGCAAAATGTACAGAGGATTCATGGTTTACCAGGTTTACCTCCGGAGCTTCGCCCACTCATCATCATTCACTTCGTGGATATGGCGGAATTTTTTTGTAGTTCGTCCCACCTGCTGTAGGCTACAGGCTTCGACTTCACTCTTGATGCGTTCACTAACACTGGTTCGAAGTTTTTCTTAGCATCTTCAGTTCCCTTGTAACGGAACACCTCAGAGAGTGTAACAGCAGTCTTTGTCCCTTGCCTTGCTGCAGTAATAGGTGGTAATGGCGTCTGAAATAGCGGCCGACACTTGAAGTTGGTTCTTTCCCGTCATACGCGTTGTTCATATTTTTCAGTGTATTCGAGAGACGATCCACGCCATTCAACAGACAGCTTTTTTGGTTCTCTACATAGGCTTTTTCGAGAGGTTCTTACTGAGAGACAACTATTCGTGAGTTTCCTGCGAAGTTGGAGCACTGTATTAGGTTTATACTAAACTTCAGCTCCCGAAAAAGCAACTATATTTCAGTATGTATTCTCGCTGAGTATCCCAGTGCTTTTGTACCGACTCCAGAAGCCAGTTTTAATCTTGTTGCATCATATTCCATATTACGCATCACGTAACTGCCGCGTTTGGTCACCTATACAACCATGTTCACTTGAATGCGTCAGAAACCACCGCTCGTGATTGGCAAAAGAACACAACCTGCTCATAGCAGATACTGCTATCAACATTTCCCTTATATCTCGCAGTCTTTCGCGGCCACGAGATCTTATCAGCGGAGGGAAAAGTTAGTCTTTTATTAGGTGTCTTATCTTGATAAAAAGCCCGTCCACATTCGCATCGTAGCTTCCTATGTTACCTGTTGGACTTCGAAAAGCAGGCGGTCTGCTACTCACTGTTAACCTCTACAAACAGCGAGAGTCGATAAACCCATTTAATGATTCTCGCCACGGAGCGCAGTCATGCGGCAGTGCTGTGCTTTGCATCCTAATTAATCACACAATTAGGTTAGTTCACACGTTTAGGAGTTTCAGCGGGAATGAGAAATGTTGTTTCATCACGCTCGCCGAAAGTGATGACACGTGCTTTCGTAACTTCATCGCTCCATGCCATCCCTCCTCGCCAGCTTCTGTCGCGCTTGTCAGGACGAAATGTGTGAGAAAGCGCTCAAAGTGCGTGAAAGACGCTTCGAACACCACAGTTCATTAACTGATTAGAGTGATTTCCGTGGCCACCTATTTGTGAGTCAATAAGTTTTGATACTGAGGTCATTGGATAATTCCTTAGAGACGTGGTGCCTGGTTTCTATACTCTTTTGTCTGCCTGGTGAGAAACCTTAAAGAAAACTAACATTGAGAATGACAACGTCAAGTATAATCCCTTGCTTTATTCTTGAGAGAAATGCCAAATGTTTCCTCACCGTACAAGCATGCGCAAGATCCGGCACTTCTTGCTCGCCGACGATAATTACAACATCCGTGGACTGGCTTCCTAGAACGCCCTTCTCGCTAATAACTGAGCACGCAAGGGCACGGTGAGCTTTATTCTGGCAGATTCGTTGCCGCTCTCCTTCGTTCCGCCCTTTGAGACGCAAGTCCGAATTCGATGAGGCCATTTGTCAAGACGCTCCTAAGAAGGACAGACCTACACCCCGATAGTTTTCGAAACCTTGTCCTCGCGCTGGGGTTTGTTACCAGCCAAATAGGGGCATGCTGCTGCGAATCGCACCAATATTTCTATATTTACTGAGTCAAACGCAATAAATTTTCATTTGGATTATAGGTGCTAGCAGAGCCTATAGAAAGGCGCCAACCTTTAGGGAGCAAACGAGGTTCTGGGCATGTTTGCACCATTTGCCTATAGCTATATAAATTGATGGCTGAGCCCTGGTTAACCTTCCTGTCTTTGTCCTTATGTTCTCTCTCTCTCTCTCTTATTCTACGGAGATATTGTTGACATGGTTGGCGAAGATTTGTGAACTTTTCGAACTCTGTGCTTCAGAACATTCTGACGTAGTTAAGAGACACTATAAGCAAACACATTGGCTGACGTTTATCTCTTGCAAACCTAGGTATCACGAGCGATAGGTACTGGCACTTCTTGCTGTTTCTGCTCGCATAGCGAGAAGGGCCACGCGTTGACAGAGAAGCAGACGAGCACAGCATTGTGAAGGAAGAAGCAGAATCATCAAGAGCCACGTTTCATTTATCCAATGCGTGTAATACTCCTGTCACACAGCCACCACCGAACTCTGTTAAACCCTGTCAACGTAAATCTCCCCTAGGGAGTTCAACCGAGATAGACTTGTGGGAATGTCACACGCCATAGACAAGGTTGTAATAGTTGCCGCGAGGGGGCTCAGCCGTCGCGGTTAGAGTTTCGCAGAAGTATGCTAATTTCATCTGTAGTAGTTTTTTTTCTTAATCTTCATAGCGTGGGTTTTACAAAAAAACACAATATTGAGCTGGTCTGAAGCGAACAAAGCCTTAAAACTATTTCAAATGAAAACAATTCTCTAAGGTAGCGATGCCGGCAGCGACGCTGGCCCTCTTGTGCCCAACGCTATCTAAGTGTACTATGCCGTTGAAAACACGGACGGGAAAAAGGCAAGAACAAGCGCATGCCCTTTTCTGCACTTGTCCTTGTCTCTTTCCTGTCGGTGTTTTCTACCGCGCAGTACACTTAAATCATGTATCAACAACAGGCCCAATCGTCCACTTCGATAACCCAACGCTATGTTTGTTTACAATTGGGCCGTGCTCGACGGCCCGTGTACGAAAGTTCTTGAGTTTTATTCCCCCGTGAGCGCACTCTAAGTTGTTCTTTATTTAGGTCAGGTCCTATTACTCATTTTTGCAGCCGTCCAATCAGGTGACGATAATCCAGCGCTGTAAGTAATTCCTCTCATTGGCAAAAGCTAACACAGAGACGACAACAACCGCACGCACGGACAACCATTTTTAAATGGTGGCGCCCGGCCCGACTGGCTAGGCACGGTGTGGAGAGTAGCTGCACTTCGGCGAGTGTGTATATGTGAACAAACACGTTAGGAATAAGTCTTGCAACAAAAGAACGTTTATTATTGCCAAAATGTAATATTGAACTCACTGTGGCAATTTAGTGCTCAAAATTTTTTGCTTACCTGCAGATGCTGGGGACGAGAGTACCTCGTTCCACTGCAAAGTGAGATCGTCTAACGCTCTTTGCGAAACGCTCCGTTTACCTGCGTTTGTGTAACGGTGGCCGCGTGAGACGGACCCCATCTCTCTTCGCGTGAGTACGAGGGAGTTAAAGGGCGTTCGCGGGTGCCCGTCTGACAGGGGTAATACACCACAAGCGTTGACTGTGGACTCTCGTACAACTACCGTGCCACATCATAAGTCTGACAACTGGACAATTCAGGGGCCCTTTAAACCCGCGTCAGGTCCCGTCACACCGCAATGGCGAGGTCCTGACTGAGCACAGCTTCCTACGGCACTCCACAGCACAACACGTGTCGTGACGTTTCAGCTGCTTCACTTGCGTTCCGGTGGCCGACGCCCTGGTGGCTCAAGGTGATTCAGACGCAAAGAATTGGATTTGATAAAATTTTAATAGGTCGTCTAAATCGCAGATCACTGTGTCATGGGCCACTCCCACGTGGGGACTTAGATGTAGGGCTCCTCAGCTACCTCGTAAGCTCAGTGGACAGCCCAGAGCTCACCTGCCAAGAACGAGTTGTTGATTGCCGCCTCCCATCTGGAAGAGGTGATGTTCAGTAAATAGGCGAAATTTGTACACTGTCGAAGCATATCTTCTAGTTTAGCTATTTTCGCACAATGTGGGCACAGATTACTTCAATATACGTCAGGCGAAACGACATTTATTATTTTCAAAATAAAGTAGATCCGGATTTGTAACAGCCTCATTGTAAGTGCTTGGTACCGTGGGAGATTTTTGTGAGGTGGAGGGAAAATTGTTCTGGACAGGTAAAAGTGCTTAGTGAGCTCATTATACAGGGTGTTTCAACTGAAAAGCACAAAGTGGTAAACAACTAAACATAAGCGCTACGCATCTCCAATTAACGCAGTATTGTTATAAACCATATAGAGCACGTCAGAATATTTTAGGAGCGAAGCTGCTTAAGGCGTGGGCTGTGCGTCCCCTGTATGTAGCCACCTCTCGTTCAGTTCTTGCAGTGTTCACTAGATGGCGGTACTTGTAGCTGACAGCATTGAGTATTACGCTAGCCACCGCCCGATCTAAAGGGTACAGCCATATCCATCCGTCCATCCGTCCATCCATCCGTCCGTCCATCCGTCCGTCCGTCCGTCCGTCCGTCCGTCCATCCGTTCGTCCATCCATCCATCCAAAAGATGCAAGATGTTATAAACTAGACGGCGGTACGTGTAGTTGATTATGAAAGATGCGAGGTGTTATAAAATAGGAATAATGCCACATATGGCGCGTGTCATCGTTCCATATAGTGCGGCGACGTACGCTAGAAGGAGCGTTGCAATAAAATCGAGTGGGCAAAATGTACGGAGGATTCATGGTTTACCAGGTTTACCTCCGGAGCTTCGCCCACTCATCAACATTCACTTCGTGGATGTGGCGGCACTTTTTTTTGCAACTCGCCAAGCTCGGCAATTGATAAAAAATACTTAATGAACTTTTTGAATAGTGACTCTGAAGAAAGGTATTCAATATGAAACTTGTAGCGCTCATCCCAAAATACTGAAATTTCCCATATGCAGTGAGGTAGTCGATCGACGTAGCGCGTTTAGAAACATAGGACAAAAGAAGGGACAGAAGAGAGCGCTTATAGCGCTTATACTCTAGGCAGTGAGGTACCTGCGCTGCCCAATTTTTTCAGCCTTTGTTTAAAGTGCACAAAAATTTTTAAAAATACCACGTGATTACTCTCTGAGCGGGGCATTGTTAGTGCCCTCGAATGTAAGTTCGTGGAATTGTCATGACTGCTCATGCACGAAGGTCGCTTGAACAGGCTATCGGTGACTACGATGGATGTTAAGCGACGGTATGACAGCGCCGTTAAAAATAAAAGAGAAAAAAAATGAAATAGAAAAAGAAAGCTTCGACGAAAATGCAGCCACCTTGTGCGAATGCAATACGAGACTGTAGGCAGTATTGAACGCAGCACCACGTTTTTTTTTCTTTTCTTTTCGGGCTAACAATAAACATGACGGAGGATAGAGGGTGACTTTATGACGAAGTAATGCTACAGTAGAATGCACAATGTAAAAACGTCAAGGAATTTTTATTCATATTTTTATAGTATTGCGTGCGATGGCTGCTTTTAATTTTTGCAAGAAATATGGCACGATTGGCTGTGGGTTCAAAAGTTAATCGCTCGTACGTCGTCTTTGTTTAGAACATCATGTTTAAAAGTTGGCTGTTAGAGCGAAATGCATACAAATAAGCACATTGATATGTGCGGTTTAACGTCCCAAAACCACCATATGATTATGAAAGACGCTGTAGTGGAAGGCTCATGAAATTTTGACTGCCTGGGGCTCTTTCAACGTTTGCCCAAATCTGAGCACATGGGCCTACAGTATTTTCGCCTCCATCGAAAACGCAACCGCCGCAGCCTCGATTTGATTTCACGACCTGCGGGTCAAGGGCCGAGTACCTTAGCCATTAGACCACCGTGGCGGGGCTATAAATAAGCAGAACGAATGAAAAAGCGCACAGCGCTCTATTACCTAATTATTGAATAATAGGAAAGCAAAGTATATGAAACAAATCAGCCTCATTGGAATCCAAATTGCTTAAATTGAGACGTCATGGGCAGTTACATAGCGTGCTCGAACAGCCCTCCATCAGCTCCTCTTCACAACCTACACCGATTCGACGCATTTTCTGTCACATGTCGCAGCACTACTGGAGTAATTAGGTGCTACACATCTGCTACTTTAGTCTTCAGTCTGTCTGGCGTTGTCGTCGCTTTGGTGTAGCCATGGCCTTCAATCTATCTCCATAGAAAGAAATCTAACAGAGACAAATATGGGGACCTAGCGGGCCAATCTACAGGTCCAACACGGCTGACCCATTTTCAGGAGCCCCGCTGCCATGGCACATTGGCTAATGTACTCGGCTGCGGACCCGCAGGTCGTGGGATCCAATCCCAGCTGCGGCGGCTGCCTTTCCGGCAGAGGTAGGTCCGTGTGTAATTAATTAAAAAAAAACACTTGATTCACAATCGAGCAACCAACTGACCATGCGGCTTGCACTTACTAGTCAGTGATCACGGTTAGCTCTTGGTCGCGATAGTCGACATCAAACTGCTTTTTTAATGTTTGGCCACTTTGCCTGTCGCGCGGTATACGTTATCCCGCCAGTTTTAAAAGTTGAACGTCTTTAGGCCACGTGGTGTGAGAACCGGTGAGCTAAAAGCGATGTCCCGAATTCCTGGATATGTGGATACGGTGACGAGTTCGGACTGTTCGAGCCAGTCCTCGACATTCTCATGCTCTTCTCCACGGGAAACTTCAGGAACGCGAGGATGTTCAAGAGTGCAGAGGGAAGAGCTGTCTGCAATGGAAGGACACCCATGAGTATGGTAGGAGCTGTCATGGTAGTAAGAGACGGAACATGTGTGGGCTCCGGACTTAGGCCAGTAGGTGCCGACTGAATCGATGCACCGGAGTGGTTACGAGGGGTCGAGTCTCTCGACTAGTCGAGTGGGTCCGAGCAAGACTGTCCTGCATCAGGTTGTAGGCTCCAGCACCTCAACCAGTGCCACGATGTCAAAACAGATGTCTTGCCGCGGAGGTAGAGATACAACAAGCAGGTCGGTCTCTTTTTTATTAGAACGCGCAAGCGCCTTCTTCCCCTTCGTCCTTCACATAGTCCTTCGTAGCGCATGCACAACTACCATCACCTTTCTTGCCTTCAGCACATGACACTATGCAAAAATTGCATTATAATGTGGAATGATTGGCTAGCTTCCTTTAGGAAATTGTAAACTGATTAAGTAATTTAAAATCTTTATAGAACAATGCCGCGAACTACAGATAACTAATCAAAGATAACCAACTTATTCGTAAGTAGGGTTTCACGCCCAAAAATTAAGATATGATTATGAAGACGCCCATGAAAGGGCTCCAGAAATGGTGACTATCTGGTGTTCGTTAACGTGGACAGACATTGAACATAACACTGCCCTTTACGATTACGCCTCCATCCAAATGTTACCGCTGTAGCTTCGGTTGAACGTGCGAGGTACAGGTGAGCAGTCGAGCATGCTAGCCACTGACACACCAAAGCAGACTAAATGTGATAAACAACATCAAACTGTTATTGATTAATTGACGAAGTCATCTTTACGTTCGTCATTCAATTTATACCTATATTATACGGGCAATGTGTAAAGATGTGGTGTTCTTCCCTATAGCGTTCCCAATGTTTCTTGTTTTTGTATCATCTACTCGCGTTCTAGCAATAGGTGTATTTATTGTACCCAATAAGCGAACGCACAATGCTGAGTACAGGTATAGGTGATATTTGTATAACAGCATTGTATAGATGACGTGCTTACAAGTGTAAACGGAAGCTGAATCTGTTGACTGCATCAGAAAACGGCTATGTTCTGTGTTTTCGCACTTGTTTTAGTGTGAAATTGTCACCTATCGTTTACTCGACGGCTCAGTTGAAGATATTACAATTCAAAGTATTCCAGTATAACAATATATGTATAAAAGTAATAAAATGTTTTGAAGAAAAAAACACAAGTAGCAATGTCTAAGGTCGGCAACACAGGTAGCCTCGATCAAACGGGAAGCTTCATTTGTTCATTTCATTTAGGCACACGTAGAAGCACTTATCTTTTTACTCAAATTACACAAGTGTTTTGGTATGGCAAAGCAAAAAATACGCAGACAAACATGAGTTATGAGGTTTGTCTAACTCTTACGCCTAGGGCAAGTGAACGCGCAAAAAAGGTGAGCTAGTGCAGAAAGAATACTACCCGTGTAGCGTAATCTAATTGGGGCCCTAATAAGTGTAAGTATCTTGACATTCACTGTGGCCTCGTTGGCCACCTAGAATCTTTACCTTCGTTATTTATGCACGTGAGAGTTCTCCTGTGGATAATAACGTTTGCTCTCGCTCCAGGTACGTAACCACAGGGAGAGCTGTTATTAGGATTCTGCGTTCCCAAAGGGCCGCCTTAGAAGAGTATGGTAATACTTTTCCCACAAAAGCACGGGATATTACGTACCCGAGAGTAGCGACCTAGACTGCTTCTGCTGTGTACACAGTTCTCATGCCCAAAAATTGTACAGAATATGTCTGATCTTTCTGAAGATCGACCGTATGAGGTAGGTCTGTTGCAGGACAAGCCGCAGCGAATAGTGATGAATATGCAAAAGTACGTTATACTGCCCCATAGTAACAGTTTTGCTCGAACTAGCAAGATCCTGCCTTGCAGCTACGTGGTCCTCATTTAGAACGTCTATTGAAGAATTTTTTGATCATTCAAAATACAGCCAGATTTTTCTGCCTCAGTACATAGAGAGGCACTGTCTTCGTCTACTGTCCGCTTTGGCGTTGTTGCGGAAGGAAAAACGAGTCCCACTGTAAAATGATAGATGCAAACTTTCAGGCATTTTGATGAAAGTAATGCTCAAAGCTTGATTACCCTTACTCACGCACTTCAGTAGCAGCGAGTCAATTGTCAAGGAGCTACTGGACGCTTGAGGTGAAGAGTATTTGGCCATCCAGAAATTAGATCATCGGCGGAGTGCGTCCCTAGTTTTCACGTTGTGAAACTGGCTGGTATTTCTTTTTCAGTGGCTTCATTAATTCATGAAAACTTTGATTCTTAGTAAGGCAAAAATACTCACAGAAGTACGTAACTGCTAAGAGTACTATTGCGTATGCATGTACTTTGTTTCCAAAATAAGGGACAAGTTGTATTTTTGTTTGAGGCATATGCGAAAGTGTAGAAAAAATTGTAAAGATGTTGGTGAATTCATTCATTATAAACTTAAAACTGCTTGCATGACATAACTTACCATATCAACTAATAATAAAAATAATTTATTTTTCAATTGTAAAATCAAGCTTGATGGTAGGTGTGAGATTATAAGGGTTAAACATGTGACTAAAGACTCATTTTTTCAGTAAAAACTAAGGAAATAGACCTCGGCAGAAATGACAACTAGGCGGTGTGAATAACACAAACTGACGTTCGCAGATATTCACAGACCTTTTTATTTTAAAATGAACTAGAAAATGTTTTTATGTATCTTTGAAACATTTATTTACAGATTAAAAGCGTAGTTATGGTTCACATTGCCTTGTACTTTTCAGCAAGAGTTCTTTTTTTTTTTAGAGATCAATGTGAACACATAGGCAAGATAGTGGACATTTTCATTAGAATAATATGGGTGAAGAGAATACGATGAAACAAAACACGAGCGAACTTTCCTACTTCTTCCTTTTATTTTCAAATTTTGTGACGGCACTAAAAAAAACACTGTATACGAAGGAAAAGCATCAGAAATAATTTTATGTTAGGTCATTTTTGCCTTCCGAAATTGTCTAACAGGAGCGCACTCCGTGTTGACAGTCTACAACGGAACTTTTTCGGAAACGCCTCCTTACTCTTTCTCATCTACAGCCACACAGCATATTTCTCTTCCTCATCTACAGCCACACAGCATATTTCTCGGCTGTGTTAAAAATATGTGGCATTCAGGAAGTGCACCTCTTCAAGTTCTCGAAGCAACAGCGGTAAATATCGGGAAGCACCACCTGAGTTTATCCAACATTTTCTTTGCGTTCACCTTTGTCCACATGCCTGATTCTTTTCTCGCTGTTGCCTACTTCCAGGAGCCTAGAGCGGTCGAGGAGTGTCTGTTTGCGCTAGGCGTTTGAGAGGGAAGGGGAAAGAGAAAACGCAAGTTTGCGTAGTCTTCAAACTTTTGCTCATCTTGCCACCCAACTCCTGGAGAAAAAAACGTCGTCCTTTGGTGTGTATATTTACCCTTCTTGTACTTTCTAAAATGAATGAATGAATGAATGAATAATGAATAAGTAAAGAAACTTTATTCACACTCATTTCGGTAGCGTTCTCGTATGAGGCACGGGAAAAGAGCAATAACTCCTGTTCTGTCCCACCATTCATCGATGATGATGGTGGTGCCTCAAATGACGAGTCGTTGTTCTAAGATTCGGTCGACGAATTTGAGTTGCTGAAGAACTCAAGGCTGGCCGGTACTTTCATAACTTAAAAAGGTGAAAAACTTTCTCTTTTTTCAAATCAGATAGGCACTTGAGAGAAATCACATATTTTGCTAATTCTGTTCCACTTTGCACGCTTTCCTCAAGTATTGAGTTTATAAAAGCCCCTTTGCTTTCTGTGTACAGCTTTAAGGAAATACGACTGTGCTAAGCGTCAGGCAGGTAAGAATACTGGCATTTCTTTGGATACCGTATTTGATTGCGCATTTCTAAGTAAAATGTTCACGAAAAAGAAATTTGAATGTTAGACGAGTGGGCTTCAGAGAACTTTCTTACGCGATTAGTTAATACTTTTGTGTGAACAATGCCCACTATAATATTCCTTAACAGCTCAGGCAGTGGTCATAGCATCGCTCCAGCAGACGCTGCAATCTCTATTGGACTTTTATACTCAGATATGAATTGTTATATCTACCGAGGTGGTACAGTGGTCACTGTGCTTGATTGCTGAAGGGAGCATGCTTGATCTCAGCCATGGTGGCGACCTTTTACAGGGTAGCTCTTACAGACAGCCATAGAATGTTTTTGGTCACCCGATAACTGCAAGTAACGGGTAGGGGATAAAAATATGAGACATCTGACCATTCAGCACTCGCTCAATAGCAGTAAACAAGGCAACAGCTAGTCCAAGAAACGGCTGCGAAGGAATAAATTGGCAAAGAGACAAAGACACAAGAATAGAGAGAAAGGTGATTGAGAGAAACTGATAGGGAAAATATAAAGAAATGAAGTGATTAGGCATGTAAAATCAATAGAGAACAGGGAAACAGCGAGAGTGGCAGAGAGAAGTCTATAGTGCGCTAGAAACGAAGATAAAAAGAGAACAAAAAAAACAAAGGGAATAGAGACATAAGCAGATATAAAGGGGAAAAAGACATCTGCGTGTGTGCGTGTGTGTGTGTGTGTGTGTGTGTGTGTGTGTGTGCGTGCGTGCTTGCGTGCAGAAATAAGAATAAGGAAGTACAAATATCTATGAAAGGAAACAGAGGAAAATTAATATGTGAAATTATTGCGCCCTTCTTCCAGGTATGGTACCAATCTTGCAAAACGTTTATACTTTTTTTATTGAAGCGAAATTCTACGGGCGCGTGTGCTCTGTATGGTCGGGGCGCGCTAAAAAATTTCAGTCGCTCGAAGTTATTCGGAGCCCTTCACTACGTGTGATTCTCGTATCCTGCGTGGTTTGGGCACATTAAAGTCCAAAAACCAACCAACCAAATTGCTGCTACGCATACGACATTGTTGATGTGATGTACGCATGGGTTTACGCATCATTATGGTGCATAAAGGTTAAAAAACTGTGCGCCTTTTGAAAGTGACACAGGTATTGAAATCTGATAAGACTGGTGAGAGATAGTGCTACGACACTCAAAAAATAAGAAATATTTAAAAGAGTAATAACAGGGACGGGCGCACCTTTGTTTGACTCTTATGGTTGCTACTAATTATATATTTATTTTATTTTCTCCGAATTCACACGTGCTATTGTTTGCGTGAATGTAGGACTAGCTCTGGGCAACCGCAACTTCACGAGGTGTTAGCGGCAGGCTAAGTAATCTAAGTTGTGCCCGCTCGCTTATATGCCGCCAAAAAGAAGCAAGTTGCCACGCACAGAATGCAGTTACCTTAGAAACCAAAAGCCTTTCTTTCGTTAGGCCTGCAGTCGGGCGTTAAGAAAACTTTCCACAAGCGTGGACGTTAATTTATGTTCCAAAAAGTGTTGGTTACGAAACTTTTCAAGTATATAGAAGCAGAGTTCCTTGGCTCATTTATATACTCACATATATGCGCGTGCTTTTCATAACGCGTGCCTGAGCGAGTACAGTATCTGTGCCAGACTAGCTTCAAGCGACGCATGAGGTTGTGGCGCTAGGAGAAAAACTCACATCATATCCATGGAGTGAGTGGGGTGAGGATTCGAAGTGTTTTATTGGAAAACCATGAATAATCCGCCGGCCACGTCTGTCCATTCTTTCGTTTATCCGTCCGTATGTTCATCCGTCTGTCTGTCTGTCTGTCTGTCCGTCCGTCCGTCCGTCCGTCCCTCTGTCTCTCTGTCCACCCGTTTGTCTGTCCGTTCGTCTCTCTGTAGGTATGTTCATCCGTTTTTCTGCTTATCTGCCTGTCCATCAGTTCATCTGTTTGTCTGCCTGTCTGTCCGTCCACCCATCTGGCCGCATGTCTGTTTCTCTGTATGTCATTCCGTTCATCCATGCGTTCATTCATTTAGTGAACACTGCAAGTACCGCCATATCGCACTTTGTCATCATATATTCATCTTATACAAGTACCGCCATAAGAACCCCAGGCGGTCAAAATTTCCGGAGCCCTCCACTATGCCGTCTCTCATGATCATATGATGGTTTCGGGACGTTAAATTCCACAAATAAATCATCAAAGAAGTAGTGCCACCCAGCAGACATTCCAAGGACTAAAACGAGAAGCGGCCACTACATGCAGGAAACGCACGACTCACGCCTTAAGGAGCTTCGCTACGAAAAAGTTTTCTCAGTGGCTACATGATACTCCAACGCCTGAGGTATTTAGAACAGTAATACTGTATGAAATGGAAGCTCCCGGTATAGGCTTTATGGGTATAGCGTGTGATTTCTTTTCATGGCTTAGAGACCAATGCGGCTAATGTTAGACGCACAGGCACAGGTGTGTTGAATCTAATAGGAATCGATAACATGTACTTAGTGAATGAGCAGCGTTTTTTTAGGCTAATTTTTGTTTTACCATGTAAACGAATAACATACAAGTTGTAAAGGCTCTCAAAGACGACACTCTAATAAGGCAATGAAAGGAATACGAAGCTTCTACCTGACCGAATGTAACTCTATTGAGCATCCACAGATCAATAGACTTCATTTTTCACATTGGGTCATATGTTACTGAATAATTCCTAACACATTTTAGGCTAAGCCTACAGAGTTTAAGGGTACTTATGATCTAGGAGAGAAATTCACAGTTGAATTATTTGTTCATTGAGTGATCTGTATGTGAAGTTTAACATCCCAAAACCACCATATGATTATGAGAGACGTGGTAGTGGAGGCCTCCACAAATTTCGATCACCGGGGTTTTTTAGCGTCCACTCAAATGTGAGCACACAGGTCTACAGCATTTTAACCAACACCGAAAATATAGCCGCCACTGCCGGGATTCTACCCCATGGCCTGTGGGTCGGCAGCCGAGTACCTTAGCCACTAGGTCACCACAGCAGGGCTACAGCGTCCACCAAGAAACTTCGAACACAGGCATGCCCTCTTCCGGCTCACAGGGGAGGGTACGCCAATGCAACGACTCCTTTTGGTCGGTGTTGTCGTGGAAAAGAAAACATAGCGCTTGCAGTATACCAAGGCTATCAAGCATGGAGGATAGGAGGAGCCCGCATGGCGACACTAAGGCAGCTACTTCAGTTACTCTAGGGACTTTAAGTGCATCAAGGCTACACCTCTTGCAAGTTGTAAACATACTGTAAATACTGCAAATTTGCGCTTAACACAAGAAGAAAATAAGCTTATTGCCCAAACTTAAAATGCCAGTACGTTCCACATGGCAGCCTAAGCCTTAAGGCATGTGCTGAGCCATGCCATCAGCGGCTGCTCGCTTGCCTGATTGCAAGCTCTTATGCATAAACGCTGCATTGAGGTGCCAAGGACACTTGTGCCCGCAGGTAATTGTGTTGGGGAGAAAAGAAATAGAAAAACTACTTAGCAAGGGTTCATTAATCTTCTAAACATGATCAACGCCTTGTTGCCGACAGTCGTAGTTTGTTAGATGGCATCTATTGGGCCTGGGGCGCTAAGAAGCAATGAAAATCAATCTTCTACTTTCACTCCCAGAGAGATCCTTCGGAGGCATGTCGAGAAGTGAAGTGCGATTAGTTCACTTCAGCGTGGTTCTTGGAGTAGTAAGGAAGGCTTGTGAAGAGCCCAAGGAAAGCATGCCGAAATCGTAAAGGAAGATGTTGCTAACGGAACTTACTTCGGATACCTGCACATGAATATAGAAGCATGAGGCTGCCTTTCGAGTGTTACACATTCTGACTGAACTTGGCAACGTCCAATGTGGGTAATTTTGTTAGTTTTCATCATGATAACTTGGCAGCACACATAAATGGGAAAAGTAAGAAGGCGGAGTTGTTATAATGAATCTGTACCAACGAGACCACCTATCAACTATTCGTTCTCTTTGTGTAGTAGTAGTAGTAGTAGTAGTAGTAGTAGTGGTAGCAGTAGTAGTAAATGTATTAATAGTAATAGTAGTAGTAGTAGACGTAGTAGTAGCAGAGTAGGGGTATTAGTAGAAGTAATAGTAGTAGAAGTAGTATTAGTAGTAATAGTAGCAGTAGTAATGGTAGTAGTAGTAGAAATAGTAGTAGTAGTAGTAGGTTTACTAGTATTTGTAGCATTAGTAGTAGTAGTAGAAGTATCAGAAGTAACATTTGTAGTAGTATTCGTAGTAGTATAAGTAATTGTAGTAGTAGTAGTAGTAGTAGTAGCAGTAGTAGTAGTAGGAGGAGGAGGAGGAGGAGGGAGGGGAGTTCTCAATTCACGAAGGTTTGGGCGTATAAAAAGTGTAAGTACTAGTTTCACTTACACTTCCAGCAAATCTCCAAATAAGAAAAATATTGTGCATGTGCCTCTCAGTAAAATAGCCATAGTACTTAAAAATTCGCTGTAGTCAGCAGTTCCTATCTGGTGCCATCGTCTTTCTATAGCGGTCTCTATACGCCTTCAGCTATAGCCAGGACGCATGGAAAGATAAAATTTTTCATCGATCAAGAAGCGAAGCTTTGCTGTATTTTGTGTGGCCTGCATAATGGAACGCCTGAAGTTGCGGGGAAGTGCAGCAAAACAAAAATTATGTAGCCAGCAAAAGTAACGTGTGTAGGAGAAACATTTCTCGACAGTTGCAGTTTATTGACCCAGAAGCAGAAACTTTGGTTCTTACATGTTCAAGAGGCTCCGCAAATTTTTTTTATTTTTCGTAAACGTCAAGAAAACACTGAAATAAAGTTTGCGAGTGTTTCAAGAGCAAACTGAGGCATACCGTGCAAAAAACTACACTTAGTAAAAAATAAATACAGCAAAACATTTTTTCTTTCACAAATATTTGAGTATAGGAAAGGCTAACACAAGCAAGTGCTTGTTTGCAGGAATGCGTCGCTGCTGCTAGCAGAGGTCTTTACAAAAGTAACAGACTAGCACATGTAGTAGCAAAGGAGAAGAAAGTTTAATTGTCTGTAGACTTGGGTTATGAATCTGACATCGCAAATGGCATAAAAAAGAGAACAATCTTTAGCTATGAACATTTTCAGTTCACAAAGTATGGGGCATATAAAAATCATTATATTGGTCGCATACTGGGCTGCATGTAAGCGTTCAAACGTTGACCTGAAATGCGCTTAACCAGATCGATGGTATGCGTTAAAATGACCGGTCACGCTTGAGCAGCCTTCTAGCAACGAGATGGTTTTGCATATGGAAGAGCCGCCTAAACTTAGGCAACATAAATAGTATTAAAAACAACTGCACAGCCAGGTGTCACATACGCAAGAGCCACATAAGGAAGCCGTCTGAATAGGTGGCTTAGAGAGTCACTTATAGGCATGAAAATGTTGAATTACTTTCCGCTCTATATATGTTGTTTTAAGCGGTCGTTTCCTAAAAGTTTTTCGAAAATCTTGGAACATAAAGACAGGACACGAAGGAAGATAGAGGAGTGCTCTTCTCTTGGTGCTTATCTTTCTTTCTTTCCCATCTTAATGTTCTAAGCATTGCGCCACAAATAATATGTCTAGCAAACGTACGCACCAATTCGCCCATACGGAAAAAGTTCTTATAGAAAACGATTATAAATGACTTGATTTAAGTAACACATTAAAATACAATTCAGTGGTTAGATAGCCTAATTTAGGTTTGTGGAGCCTAGCCGATGGCGTAACAATGCCACGTGAATTTACTTGTGAATTACCTTTAGACGAACTTGACAGAGTCTAACAGACCACCCACTCTTAATAGTGACTTGTTTGCAAGTACGATTTCGTTTGTGTTTCTCGCCATAACGTTTGCCTTGTTAGTCTTTGTCGCGTTTTTTTTTCGGGGACATTTCGTAGCGGTGAATTACAAACTGGCCCATAGCTCTTTCCTGTTTTCTTTCTCGCTTTCTTTTTAACTTCCTTTCTTTGATTTTGTATTTATTTTTTTTCTTCTATTCCTTCTACATACGTACTTTCGGAGAAAATGGAAGCCTAAGAGGGACTTATCGTATCTCTTTAAAGAGAATCAGTTAGGTGGTATATACGTTAGGGTTAGGGCAAAGGGTAGCAGACACTTTTTTCTCAGATTGCAGACTTTATCTTTCTTTCTTTGGTCATAACCAGACCCTAGCGCCTTGCTTGCAGGTATTTCATTCCCTAGTTCCCGACTTATAGAAAAACACAAAAATAAAGAAAAACAGTGTTAGACACAGAGGAAACTACGGCTCAAGTATCAAACATGTACGCAGCACAGATCAAATTGTTTATATCAACTCCATTCATGAATTTATGCGTTATGTTATGAAAATAGCATGTATTTTTTTTTTGGTAGCCAAATCGTCGTTTCTCACTGAAGTCATCTTCAGTTGTGGTGTACGTTGGGCCAAAATAAAGGTACGCGTTGCGCCGATGCTTGTTTTTTATGAACTGTGAGCCAAGTAATTGATGGCAGAGATGAAATTAAAAAAAACCAGAATCATATTTCATAAAATCAGTACTTTTGAAGAACAATGTCTTCGACATCCATTTCTGAGCGAAAGGTACGCTTCAGACAAGAATGTTTATTGCATACAAGTAGCATCCCTTAAAGGGGCACAAAAGGTAACATTGTCGACGTTGATTGTTGAAATAACGGCCCAGCAGCCTCTTAGTATTATTTTTGGGCTTATAAAGGGCCTATTTTGAAATAAAATCACGCTTTACTGGTCCGCATTGAGTTACCGAACTTTAAATTACCCTTCCCAAGAAGTGGATGGACCGGGCCGACTCACGTCATTGTTGCCATGCACATCGTTGCCCGGCTTTACTGCGCTACTAGCAGCAGACTGAAAGCAGTGGGAGCCACAGTAGCAACAACGGCCATTGATCAGCTTCCCGCCATTGGCTTCAAGATTGCAGACGTTTTTTGATTCAACTGCGCCACGCTAGATTTCACCACATGTCCTATGTAACTACGTGAAAATTGAACTTTCGAACCCCTCGCGCCATTGCCGACAGTTACGCCCAGCGGTTCATTTTTCTAGTAATCAAACACGAAATGAACAAGCAGCAATTTAATGCGTCTCTTGATGCACGGAAGGTTTATTGCAGCCAGATCGATTTCTAGTGAATAATTTTAGACAGCCCGTCTTTTGTCATCGGGGTCATTTTGAAAATTTCCTACTGCGGCGCATGCGTTCATTTGCATTCACCTTAATTTCTCAGTAAGTAGGGCACTGTTATTGACAATACTATCGTTTTAGGCGCTGTCATTTATTAAGCTGTCAATCTGACGTAAATTGTTATTTGACTTGAGTGTCACTTTAAGGCGAGTGCAATTGTCCGCAGTGTAAAAAAATTACTAAAGTCACACGTACAAAGAGAGCATAAACATGCGCAATGTTTATGCTCTCTAAAATACTCTCACCAAGCACTGAAATACTCTCACCAATCACGGATCACTCAAAGAGACAAAAAAATGAAACACAACAAAATTATGGCAAGATGAAAGTACAAGAGTCCCCACAGCGGCCGGTCTGCGGAAACTGATATTTTATTTCAGAACTCGCAACGTGCTACCCGATGACCACAGATAGTGTGCCATGGTTGAAAAGCGAGTTCATAACAAGCAAATAAAGTAAATATTTGGTTAAACTAGCCCTTAACCGAGCAAGGCGTGCAAGAGCGAAACTGGGCAGAAATCTGAAATAAGTTTGGTTTCTTTCAAGTCGTTCCTCGGCCTTAGGTAGCGTATACATATTGTCTTGAGGTTGCGGATAGGCAATTGCTAGGTTTTAGCTCGGTTATGATTGATTGTTTCTAAGTTGATTATCAACGCATACAGGATTGAGTCAAACCGGAGACAGTCACATATGACACGACTGCCCATACTCTTGAGAGAGTACGTCACACTGAAACGAAACTTTGGAATTTCCCACAGACGTGAATGATGCTTACTATGGCTGCAGCTTGGCAGATGTTGGTCGTAGCTAGGTTGAAATTGGTAAAACGTGGCTATATACATGCTAAACTTGATGTGGCTAGGTTGAGTTTGGTAATACCTAGATTAGGCCAGGCGCCTATTTATGTGGTTAAATCGGCAGTATCACCTTCCAATTTCTGTGCCACGTTCTCCTTTATGATAATAATGGTTTTCTGATAGGCCACACAATAGTACACCCCATTTGATGACAACGATTTTCGCTTGTTTTCCGCGTTCTTTGTGGAACACTTCTGTGAAGTCGGTTTTGCCTAATTACTGTGGCATGCCCGTTTATAATTATTACTGTTTTCGCATAGGCGCACGGCACATGGAAGCGGGCTGCGCAAGTAACGGCAAGTTAAAGTAGCTAAGCTATGAAAAGTCGGAGGCCATTCAAATGCGCGGGTGGAAGAAAAAATGTTGTGAGAATATATATGTCACGAAAGGAAAACAGCAAGCAGGAAGAAACAAGGCCGGAAGGTTATACACAGTTACGTGATAGTGAGGTGAAAAAGAAAATTTTGCGGATACAATATACAGATGACAGCGCAAATATTACGATAAGCGTCGCTACAGTAGAACTACTGAAACAGAACAAATTAGCAAACCTTGAGCTGGGAAATCAAGACGGAAATTTGAAGTAGACGCCTCCTTCTGTAGGATTGATTGATTGATATGTGTGGTTTAACGTCCGGAAACCACCGTATGATTATATGAGACGCCGTGCTGGAGGTCTGCGGGAATTTCGACCACGTGGGGTTCTTTAATGTGCACCCAAATCTGAGCACACGCGCCTACAGCATTTCTGCCTCCATCGAAAATGCAGCCGCCGCATCCGCCCTATTGGGAAAATTTCCATGGTGAATACTGGAAAACTTGGTGGGCGTAGTGGAAATAATAGTGGGCATGGTGGAAATTATGATGGCTATGGTGGGACGTAGTGGAAAATATGGTGGTTATGCCAGGACATACTGGGTGGTATGGTGTACAGATGATGGGTAAAGTGG
The DNA here is from genome assembly GCF_043290135.1 of Rhipicephalus microplus. Lineage (NCBI taxonomy): Eukaryota > Metazoa > Arthropoda > Arachnida > Ixodida > Ixodidae > Rhipicephalus > Rhipicephalus microplus. The sequence goes on from NW_027464590.1 coordinate 405,750, forward strand.
AAATGATGGTGGAAAGCAGAGGCTAGATAGTGGGCGATAATGGGACACTCTGCCCACCATTGCGATAATGCTGGGAAGCCCTAAGCATATGGTGGGTGGTGCTTATTATGGTGGGCTACATGGTGTACCAAGCTGAGAAACTCTTCCCACTATTGCGATAATGCTGGGAAGCACTAAGCAGATGATGGGTGCTGCTTGTTATGGTGGGTCACATGGTGTACCAAGCTGAGAAGCTCTGCCCACCATCGCGATAATGCTGGGAAGCAGTAAGCAGATGGTGGGTGGGCTTATAATGGCGAGCAATTTATATAGTGTATCAAGCTGGGCTCTGTACACTACATGTTCTACCGCCATGATTTCCACCAAAGGTTAGGCCTACCGACCAAGCCCGTACAATTGTGTTATCTGTGCTTCCGGGTTTCAGAATACACGATTTCGACAATTGAGTATGACAATACAGCGCAGCCATGGCATCAATTAACCTAAATGAAGCATTTTTCATTGTGTATGGTGTCCGCTCAAGAAGCAACAAACATCGATGCGACGCGATCAAAGCACTACCAGAGAACGTAATTAAGTGTCTTCTCACCGACAGCCACCGGTCGCACTCGCCCGCACTTCTCTAGCTTTTGTACGAGAACTCAGACGTGGCAATTCGTATGCTTAGTGAACCAATATGATAGCGTAATGTTTCCGGCACACTGAATTCGTTTTGGCCAAGCCGTTATGTAGTTGTTGCTTTAGCGAAAGAGCTACAGCATTGCGCTGACGCGACCGCCTCTACATTACGCGAAAAGCATCCCAATACTCAATCAAATATATTAGGCGGGCGTATCTATGGATTGAGCCTAGAAGCGTCATAAAGCGTGAGCAGATGTCGCGCTTTATGAAACGGATATTAAACTTGGCAGACCCCGCCGGTAAACTGTTGCTGCTCCCCAGTCCACTTGGTTTTTTTTCTTGAAGTTGTGAACTGTAAAAAAAAATAGCACTAGTGCCATTAACATAGTGGCAATTGTTACAGGCCGCAGTCGCTTGTGTTTAATAAATGTGCAATTTTTAGTAGCAGATGTAGATCTCGTCTACGTTATGTGCACGACAAACGCAAGTTGAACTGTAAGTTTGTATGCCAATCAAGTATTTAACACACAATGATCGTCATGTTGGTGTGGCGCAGTGGTTAGCGTCTTCGAATGGGAATCCGCAGGTTGCATGTTCAATCCTCCGTGGTGCCTTGTTTTTTTTTTTTTACGGGACGGGATTTTTTTTCTACCGTTTTTATAGAATTCGCTTTTATTTTTTGTGGCAGCTCGTCACGGTGATTCTGACCTCATTTCGCGCTCAAGTGTTGCCGGCACTGCAGCACCCACCATACCCACCATGCGCCATGGTGGGCGTTTCCCACCATTCACCCACTACATTAATCCACTATAATGGTGGGTGGTGGTTTCCACCATGCCCACCATTCGTTTTTTCCGATAGGGCGGGATTCAATCCCGCGACCTACGGGTCAGAAGCCGAGTACCATAGCCACTGGACCACCGCGGTGGGGCTGTTTGTCTAGAAGACGGTCCCAGTCTCTGCTTGTCAAGGAACACGCCAGCTGCAAAACACAGGCCATTCATTTATGTAATTTCTTCATCAACGGATGTGTACTTGTGTCTATACGCCCTATATCATAGGAAATGCGTGCACTGAGAACTGGAGACAACATTTTAGAAGCCGCGATGTTCAACGTCGATTCTGTGCCATTTTCATGCCTGCCCGTTGCCATGCAGGCCACATAAAAAGCGACGGCAGTCAATACAGAAATAGAATAAAAAATGTGTTAATGTTGTTCAAACTTACGTTGATGATAACTTTAAACAATGAAGACAATAATGAATATATGACGCAGGAGACGCGATGGCTATACGATAACCATCTATTTTCCTTCGTCTTCCTCCTTCTATACTAATCCACCAGACCCTTCTCGAGTGGTTCGTCACACGCTTCCCTCCTCCCCCGATAGAGAGGTAGATGCAGGGGCGGATGATATCGTTAAAATCTCCCGACATGAACGATGTTTGTCTGGCGAGCGAGTGGAGCCACACTGTGGTCGATCTCGTAGTTAACTGCCGAAATCTTACGTATGATCGTATAGGGTCCATCCAAGATTGCGCTGAGTTTGCCGCGGTTCAGATGCCAGGATGTTTCATACAGAAGGCATGACAAGCCACTGGTAGTGACTGGCACGTGTGACAAATGCCGTTTGCGGACAGTCATCAGGGTGAATCTTCACGTGCCAGTAACCTGACGTTATGTCTAACGTCGAGAAGTTCGCAGATTTCACTCCGAGAATCAAGAACGTTGTCGATGCGAGGGATGGGCTGATAATCAGGCACCGTCAATTAGTTTAGCTTGTGGTAGTCGATGCAGAAGCGCGTGTGACCTTCCCCTTTCTTCTGTGCCGGAATTACCGGCGCAATGTGGGGGGAGGTAGATAGTGGTATGACAAATTGCTTGAGAAGGTCGTTGATCTGTCTGACCATTTCAACGCTGTCGGTTTCTGAGCATCGGTAGGGAGCTCTACGAATGAGAACATTGTCGGTGAGATTAATGCGATACATTTCGCCAATGATGCACCCATTGTCTGTCAGTGACTTGGGAAAAAATGGCGTCGTACTTGTGAATAAGCTGCTTCGATGCCAACTGTTGAGTTTTATTTAGATGCAGCACATCGCAAACTTCAACACCTTGCAAAGACGCGCCAATGTTAGCCGTGGTATGCTTTTGTTTGCGAGAATGGAAGATGTCAGTCCTTTGGCATAGAGTCATGATGTCAAGGTTCACCGCCAAGTTGAAGAGGGAGGCACTATACAAGCTAAGAAGTAACTTGCTCTTCATGCCTTGTAGACCATGAGCGTTAATTTGTCTTGTCACTTTTTCTATCTGTACTTTTATATTAACGCAACCCAAAGTTTTGGTAGATGATGTGAATTGTTGAACTGAGATGCATGAATTCCTCATTATTTGCAGGTGAAGTGCCTTCAGCACTGCTTTGCTGATACAGGTGTTATGGTGTAATGTGGGTCCAGAATCCGGAATAAATCAACCGGCAGTCAGGTGACTCTGTACACAGACTTTAACACAACCGATAACTCTTACAATTCACACACAACACACTATAGCGACTCTTAAAACACTCAAAGGTCCACGCACATGTCTGCCGTAAATTAACTCAAATGGTGAAAAGCCCAAGCTGGCTTGCGGTTCTTCGCGATAAGCGAAGAGAAGAGGAGCAATGTAGCGATCCCATGACCGCGGCTTCTCCTGACACTCCCTTTTGAGCATGGCCTTCAGCGTACCGTTGAATTTTTCGACCAATCCATTGGCCATGGCATGATATGGGGTGGTACAAAAAACTTTACAGTTAGTAGTCGGCCCACTTCTTTCATGAGTTCCGACGTGAAACTTCTACCTTGATCGGTAACCACTTCTTGAGGCAGGCCCACTCGGGAAAATATTTTAAGGAGGGCTTCTGCAATACTGACAGCGTCGACGCTGGGTAGGGCTACTGCGTCAGGATAGCGAGTAGCGAAGTCAATGAGGGTAAGCACATAGCGGTTTCCCTTACCTGATCGAGGAGATAACGGTCCGATCAGGTCAATGGCGACTCTTTGGAATGGTGTCTGTATGAGAGGCATGTTGCCCAACGGAGCGACTCCGACTTTCCCTTTCGGCGTTGTTCTCTGGCAGACGTCGCACGACTTGACAAACCGTCTGATTTCTTCATGCATACCTGGCCAGTAAAAATCCCCAAGGATACGGTCTGTGGTACGTCGCACGCCTTGGTGACCAGCCATAATGCCCTCGTCTGCAACCTTCAAAATGTGTTGTCGAAGTGTCCTTGGCACGACTACTTGCTTAAAGGTCCTCCCCGTAGAAAGGCGGTAATTTCGATACAGTAGACCAGCCTCTTCAGAAAAGTGGTACGTCGTGTCTTTATTGGAGTGAAACTCCTTTCCAATCTTGCTGAAGCAACTCTTCAGACTTGGGTCGTCTTTTTGGCTCTCAGTTAGCTGCACTCGGGTCACTTCTAGCGAACCAACTAGCGGAATCTTCATCATACTCTCCGTCTTCCCCTGCGTCCGGACGACGGCAGAAAGCAAGGTTGACTTTTCCCAGCCTGCCGGGATTTTGCTCGAACCAGTCGATTCAGGGAACAGGGCGTCAGAGTACTCCCAGGTAGTATCTGGCTCCTGTGGTCCTTTTACTCCTGGAATATTGCCGAGCACGAGAACGTACAAAGGGTTAGTCATGCATAAAGCGTTTACATCACCAACGAAGTAGGGCGTGTGTATCTGTATGTTTGCTTCCGGTAGTTCCTTGGCCTTTCCATCCAAAAGCATAACTCTTGCCGTCTTCCCGGTCAGGCATCGATCCGGCACGAACTCGCGTCGGACGATGGTCGTGTTGCTCCCTGTGTCTCGTAAGACACGTGCGCATTGTCCAAGCACCCGTCCTTCGACCACTGGCATGTTGTCGACTAAAAACATAGGTTGGTTCTCGCACTTCTTGGGGCATTCAGCAGCGCATGTCTCATCCTTGGACTTGGCCATAGGGAAGTAATCCTGTTTTTTCTGTTCTATCATGGCACAAGACACCGACTTGTCTTTGCTCTGATCCTTGAAATCGGTGGCTTTGTGGCCAAGCCGCCCACATGTTTTGCATTTCACAGACTCTCTCGGAACCGCACGACAATCCGGAGCGCTATGTCCTTTGCGGTGACACAGAAAGCAACTCGGCTGTTTGTACTGTGACATAGCACCGGATTTATTTGCCTCCTTTGTATCATCTGCAATTTTACCAATGTTATTGACTCCCTGTGCTTCGAGAAAGCGGTCGGTGCACTCTGAAAGGGATGTAAGGGTTTTGCATTCCCTCTCTTTCAGGAAGATGGCCAGCTTCGGATTACAGCAACGCAAGAATTGCTCGGCTATAACATGGTCACGAAGACCCTCAAATGTTTTGGGCACATCAGCCATCTCAATTCAGTTATCAAAATAGCTCGAGATCCTTGCTGCTAGTTGTTTCCCTGTTTCGCCATCTTCAGGCCGGGCTTTCCGAAATTTGTCTTGATATCCTTGTGCCATGAATCTGAAGCGCTGAAGTAGGACTTTTTTCACTTTATCATAGTCGAGGGCCTCGTCAGCAGTCATTCGACCAATGACAGTGAGTGCCTCACCAGTTAAGCACATGCTTACGGCTACTCCCCATTTCTCTCTTGGCCATTCTTGCCCAGTAGCCACGCGTTCAAACCTCTGCAAATACGCGTGCAGGTCATCGCGTCGCTCGTCAAATAGCGGTAGTAACTTCTGCGGATTCAGGCATGACGGGTTTGCCGATGAGGCGAGTGCTGCCGCCACAGATGGCTGACTTCGAGCACTTTCCTGAAGCTGGAGCTTAAGTTGGAGGATTTGCAGCTGCCTCTCGTCTGCTAACCATTGCCTCTCGTCCGCTAACCGTTGTCTCTCGGCTGCTTCTTTGGCCTCTTCTCTCTCAGCTGCGCGCTCATCTATCTGTCTAACTTGCTCTCGCTCAATCCATTCGCGAAGTTCCGCGCCAGACAAGCCTAACTGAGCTGCTACAGCCGCTAACTTATCGAGATCCATGTCTCTCGTCTTGTGCTGTGCGCACACACCTGACTGGCGATTTCCGCGTTCGAGATGTTACTGGCGGGATCCTGGCAGGCTCGCCAAGTTTGTTATGGTGTAATGTGGGCACACAACACAGACTTTAACACAACCGATAACTCTTACAATTCACACTCAACACACTATAGCGTTCCTTATTTACATGCCAAACGTCCTACGCGCTTCGGCACACGAACTGTCCTACTCGCCGTTATGCCTGTTGCCGCTGTGGCGATGTCGGTCGTCTCCGGTGTTCCTTGTGCAGTCACGCTGCCTTGACCGTGGTGAGGTGGTGGTGGTGGTGATGGTGGTGCTGCAGGCTGGTAGTTCACCAGGCCACTGCAGTGCAGGTTAATGGCCCGTCGCCAACATGAGCCGCGGCCACCTCGTGCCAACACTCGGGCCCCTGGACCTCAGGCCACGAACAGACTATGCTGCCGGTCCTCTTGTCAGTGCCGTCCACAGAGCGGGAAGCCAGCTCACCAGGTCCGCAAGGCTGCCGGACACCTGGTTGAGTGACGCAGCCCGAAGCAGGAAGCCAGCTCACCAGGTCCGCAAGGCTGCCGGACGCCTGGTTAAGCGATGTCGCGGCCCGAACCGCCGACCAGCAGCTGCCGTTCGAACCGTGTCACGCTCCAACTGCCCGAGCCGCACGCCCCGCTCGCGCTTCCTTTTCCTCGTCTTCGCCTCCAAGGCGTACCGCAGAGCAGAACTGCCGTTCCCTCTTCGCCCCGTCACGGGCCACACAATCCACATCATCACAACAGGTAATCGTAGCTCCGGTATCAAGAGTAGCGCTGACAGGGTACCCGTGAATGAGGGCACCAAACTGTATAACAGAACTCTTGGTCACCCTCCTCGTTTACCTGGTTGGTGGAGAGGGCGGAAATGCTTGCGCGTCGTGGCCATTCATTATGCCAGTGCATCTGTTGGGGTAAGCCATTCATCGCGCAGTATTTGCACTTGCGCACGGATGTTCGTACCGGGGTATTACGTCGATGCTGACCAGTGCTGTCGCTTATTACTTTAATCTGTGTATTCCGAGCTGGTGGAAGGCACTGTAACTTCGATCTCTGCATGGTTGACTCCACACGACGTGCAGCTGTAAGCCATGCCACTGCAGGGTGAAGACAAGGTAAGCCCAGCAATTGCCGTTTCCATATGCGCAGGAAGACCGTCGATGAGCCTTGATATAAGGTGCGCGTCCTTTAGGTCAACGAGGCGTCCGAGAGACATTTCTTTATTATAGTATTCCTTCAAGCTCTGGCCTGGTCTCAACCGGCAATGAATGAATTGGCGGAAAGAATCCGTGACGCCGCTCGTAAAGCGTTCCTTCGTGCGTTCAGATAAGCTCTCCCAAGACGCGCCAGTGTCGAAACCATCGGTGTGAAACCATCGCAAAGCCTCGCCTTCAAGGTAATCAGAGAAGTAGCACAGCTCTTCTCGCTCCGTCCATGCTGCGGCTACAGTCCTCACCTTAAAGAGCCTGAGCCACTTGTCAAAAGGGATGTCCTTAGATGTTTCCGAGTACTTCGGGATGTTGATAACTTTCTAGGATGCCGCCATGATAAATGGCACGGTAGATCCTGTCGACTAGTGTGACGCAGGAGACGTGATGGCTTTATGATGAATCTTTTATTTTTCTTCGCCTTCCTCCTTCTCTACTATTCCACCACACCGTTCTCATGTGGTTGGTCACAAATATTTATTAAGTTATTTACTCAATAATTACTGCGGACAAAAGGTTCATGCAGGGTAGGCAAAACAATAAAAGTGAAACAATCTTGTTAGTTGAGCTGAAGGTCTTTAGCATACAATTTTAAGTAGCCCACATTATACCAGACATGCGTGCAAAACAAATGATACAGTGTGTTAGTTGTTCCAATCACTTATGGTGCGCGGGAAAAAAGAGTATTTGAGTCGGTGAGTTCGGGCGAAACAAGGGGGTTAGAGCAATTGGGTGATATAGCGAGTAGGCCTAGCCAATAGTAGACTCGAAAATTCTGCTGCATCGAGTGCAAGTTTATTATTAAGAAGCTGAGGCAAAAACTCAAGCTGCAGTTTTTTTCCCACGTGATTCAAGACTGGTCGTATCATTCGACTGCATCAGTTCAGTTGGTGAGTCGAAAGTTGCAAAGGTGTTGTAGACAAATCGGATAGCCTGTCTTTGGATTCGTTCAATGTTTTTCATGTTACATTGTGTGTAGGGGTATTAATAAATGCACGTATACTCGAGCTTCGGATGAATTAGTTACTAATACGCAAGACGTTTAACAAAGACCGGAACAGGTTGAAGTTAGTACTTAAGAAAGCGAAGCTTTCTGAAGGCAGAGGAAGATATGTTTTGAACATGAAAGTTCAAGGAAAGGTTATTGCAAATTATGACGCGTAAATACTTATAGATAGTGACTTCTTTAGGCGAAGAGAAGCCCAGCATATAATAATATTATATGGTTGTTTTCTTTCGAAAAATTGGTAAAAGAACACATTTTTTTGCATTCAAGGTAATTTCCCAATGGGAGCACCACTGAAAAATGCGACTAAGGCTTTCGTTTAAGTCATCTTGGTGACTAACATGGGTTATTTCTTCAAAAAATATTCCATCATCGGTGAATAGCTTGATTTGCACATTTGTTTTAACAACATAAACAATGTAATTGACGTACACAAGGAACAAAAAAAGACCCAGTACTCTTTCCGGCGGTACTCCAGAAGTCACTGGCAGACAGGCAGAGTGGTGCCCACATATATGCACGAACTGCTCGCGTTTTTTAGTTATTCAGCTGTCCAAGAAACAAGTATTTCAAAATTAAAATAGTTTCATAGCTTAAATATTAGTTTAGAATTAGTTATCCTTTTGAAAGCTTTGCTAAAATCTGAACCATTGCTAACAGGTCCAAACCCCTCACGATACCTTTTCAAACCGTACTACGTTTCACAGCGACTGGATCATGCCAATACGAGAAGGGAAATAGGCTGCCGCACTTAAAATGTCATTTTTTCCCAGGAAAATAGCGCAGTGGAATAGGTTGCCTTCTGAAGTAGCAGAGGTTACTTCACATGAAGTAGTTTCTAGATACTTCAGGATCTATAGTAGCGTACTCGCGAAGATGTGTAGGGACGAAACGGTATTGTGAAGCTGCTTTGTATTGTCTACTCCTACGTGACGCTACGTATAGTTGACAATGAATGGCGTTATTATTGTGTTGTAGAAGTGTGAGTATCTGTATTCAATATCGAAGTTTTGTATTTTACCCCCCCCCCTCTTAAGTGCCCTTGGACACTGTGGGTACTAGTAAATAAATAAATAAAAACATTAGGTTGATTTGATTATTATTGTCAATAGCTAAAACAATAGTATGAATGACAGTGACCAGTTGTGTGACAAAAGAATATCCTTTTCTAAATTTTTCAGTCGTCAAGAAACTCATTGACGGCTTTTATAACAACAGGTTCAATTAATTTATAGCAAGATGTTAGTGAAATGAGAACATAGCTATCTAAAAAGAGATGATAACCTTTTTTTAAAGATTGGGCGCTACACGGGTCCTCTTCCAGTCTTTCGGCAAATTTGAACATGACAAGGAAGCTTGAAATATGTTTAGAAGGAACATTGCATGAAGTTCGGCATATCGGCGAAGAAAGACACTCGCAATATTGTCGCGCTCCGGGCAAGCTTTTGTTTCTAAGTTTAGTAGCATTGAAAGCACCCCGGGTAACTTTAAAACTTGAAAAACTTGAAGAACTTGTAACGGTCCTGGCGTCAAGTGGGGAAGCGGGAACGCTATCAGTTGCAACAGAAAAAAACACTGTTGAAGTATGCGTGAAATTGTTCAGCAATGACTCTGTTCACTTTTATAACGCCATTAGCATTGATTTGTGACACCAGTTTCTTTTTTTTTCCTCAAGTTATTCCAAAACTTAGTCGGGCCGGTTTTAGTAAAGTTATATAGCGTTGTACTTAAATACCAAGTTTTTAAACGATGCAATGCATTTGCAATGCTTCCGTTAACTTCTGCAGTGACATGGGATGATGTGCGATTCTTTTTAAATATCTTAACATAACGTTTCAATTGTATGATTTCCCACGTCATCTACGGCGTGTCTTTGTGTAGCTTCTTTCGTTTGCTAAGGATAAGTTGGTCAAGGCAATACTGGCACATGCTAGATCCCACAAAACACCGACATCACTGTCATCAAAATCACTAAGATAAGCCTCTAAGTGAATAATAATTGATACATCGTCCACATGCGAGTAATCTTCGTAGACATGCATGTGTGTTTCTTTTAGAACTTTACTGCTAGAAATGGGCATAAAAATATTGGCACGTTTGTGATGAGAGAGCCCGTATTCAATATCAACACTGTAGTTGACAATTCATTGGGGAACGAACACTAAATATAAGACAGAACTACAAGTACCATCAAGTCGAGTCGGCTGGTTAACGGCTTGCACGATATCATGCTCTAGCAATATGTCAAAGCATTATGTCATTATTCGCATCGTTTTCGGTGTCAAGCCAATCCCATTTAACATTAGGATGATTAAATCCGCCAGCCAAGATTATTTTTTTAGTTTTATGTGTGTGAATATGTCGAGTGGCCTTTCAAGGCAATAATATGTCGAGTGGCGTCGAGTGGCCTTTACAAGGCAATAAAAATAAACGTTTGGCTGTAAAAAGAGGGCTTGATGCACAAGCATTGTGCACGCGAAAAAGATAATTTGATGACGACATGGCGCGTTTCTCGGAAAGACTAAAGCGTTAATGCAGACGGGGCTTAAACTACCATTAGCTGCAGGTGGTCCACCATTTTCTTTTGCACAGCAATCCCGGCGCTCTCAAGCACACGCGGTATTCTTTAGGAGTTCAGCACCACCGCGCAGGTGCTTTGTACCCTATAAACATACAATTTGCACTCTACAAACAACGTCCTTCCCATCTCTTCCACTTAGTAATCACAGAACGGAAATAATGAAAGAGAGTGAAAGTGCCGTATTATGTGGCCTGTTTTCCTAGAGACAGCCTTTGTACCATCATCCCGAAATAGTGTGGCCACGAATACATTGAAATTTTTCTCCTCTTACGATCGTACTCTCAATAGGAGCTACGTATTCGTCTGGTTCCAGTACGCTAGCATATTCGAATTGTAGCTGTTTGGTTCATTATATACTTCAAACCACATATAGCCGGGTACAACTTTCTAAAGTGGAGTCAGTTCCCGTCAAAGTTGACCGCACATAAACCTGCACCGATGAGTGAGCGCTCTAGACCAGCTTCATTAGCCGGATTGTTGGAGAACGTATGACATTGCACGAGTAACTTCGGCACAGAGGCTTCAGTGCTCTGGGTGTGGCCTCTCCTGCTTCTTAAGTTGCATCTTACTATCAGCCACGACTTGAAATAAAGAGAAGTGCGTGTGCTTGAACGATTTCAAAGTGGTACTAAAATGGAAAGTAAGGCAATGACATTCCAAATAGAAGGCCAGTAAAGTCAGTGCTTGTCCTGTTGGCTTCTTCTTATTCTTCTAGTGGTGAGAAACAAGACTGAAAAAAAAAGACTTTTAGCATAATATAGGCTTTACATGCACCAAACTAAATCAAAAACAGCTACACTTGGAATTTTTCCGCTTATTCTGAGCTATAGGGTAACCCAATAGTCATAAATAGTTACACTAGTTTTTGTACGAAGTAATGACCATACTCTGCTTGGATAGATAGATAAATAGATAGATAGATAGATAGATAGATAGATAGACAGATAGATAGATAGATAGATAGATAGATAGATAGATAGATAGATAGATAGATAGATAGATAGATACGCTCAAAGACAACGAAGTTTGCTAAGTAATGGTTCACATTTGAAAGCGTGGTTGATCATTCTTTCTAAGAATCTGTATAACAAGAAAGTGAAACGTGTCTTGTCAAAGGAAGTGAAACGCTTATTGTGAATTGTTTCACCACAAGGGCGAAGGGATGAATGCTATAGCAACAAATCGTGGCGTAAGACACAGGACGGCAAACAGTTCTAAATTTGCCGCACGATCCAAAAGCAAAAAGCACGTGAAAAGTGAGCATACACAGGACGAGTACGGACAAAAAATTCTCACAGTTCCACACTTGAAGTGAAAGACGCAAGAAACGGACGCACAAGTGTACTCAGGACAAGCACGAACAACTGTCACAATTCTTGAATTTTCGTCTGTGAGCAGCGTGCTCCTGTGGTAAATGCGACCATGGCAGCAAGCGAAGGGATCTTCGTGCTCTCCGGAATGAAGAGTCTGACAAGTGCGCGCGCAGACGAGACTATGCTCCGTGGAGGCGGTGTTTATTGAATTGCGATAAGCGCCATCCTTTACAGCGCGCCAAACTTGAGCAGATCTCGCCTATGATGACATAAACGCGCTTAAGTGCTAGAGCTGTGAAGATCGCAAAACAGTATAGAGTATATAAATGGCTTACTGATTACATGTCATGGAACGTATGCTCCGTGGCGTATAGTGGTTAGCGCCACGGAGCGGAAGGACGCAGGTTCGACGCACCCCGACAGATCTTTTCCTTCTAGTTTTGTTTTCCTTGCAACAGGTTAGTTTACACTTTACAATGTCATATCTGTCACAGCAATATGTCAGCGAAGCTGTGGTGGACTCCGTCTCAAAACGCCTCCTTGTTAAAATAGTAAAAAGCAAACTGCCATCTCGAACTCCGGTCCCAAGATCTTCAACGTGGCACACGCCACATATGCATATCACAAGGTCACCCAGCAGCACATTATTGCAGAGTATTGAGAGAGGCCCTTCACGCGCTCATCGTTAGCTGGATTTTTCGATTAAGCGTTTCGGTATGCCTGGTGGCCCGCGGCACGTTACAAGCGAGACGAGAAAACGGTCGAAGCCAGTCTTCGCTTTTCGGTGTGAGGACAGCTAAAAGAGGAGGCTAAATTTGTCACCGCTTCATTGACTCCCTGCTCAAAGCAAAGGCCGCAAGTGTGGCGCCCACCAAAATGATATGATTGATACATAGATCGCATGTGAGGTTTAACGTCCTGAAACCACCTTATGTATATGGGAGACGCCGTAGCGGAGAGTTCTGGAAATTTCTACCACCTGGTGTTCTTTAACGTGCGCCCAAATCTGAGTACACGGGCCTACAACCTTTCCGCCTCCATCAGAAATGCAGCCGCCACAGCCGGGATGCGATCCTGCGACCTGCGGGTCAGGAGCCGAGTACCTGATCAACTAGACCACCGCGGCGGGGTGCCCACGAAAATGACACGTGCCATTTTTAACTGTATTTTATTACTTGCAATGTACTATGAGCCATTTTTGCAGCCAAGCTGAGTCTGCGTATGCTCTACCTATGAAGTTCACTTCCATCGCCATTCGAGGAGATCGTTAAAAATTATCACGAAAAGAAATGAAAGGCAAGCCACGTACGTTTTTTTTTTGTAGCGAAGCTGATATACTGATATGTAATACCATATTTCTTCGTGTATAGCCCATGCTACAAACCGTGAAAATATGCCTAAAATTGGTGATGCGGGTGTAATGCTGCGGTTAAATGTATATCTTTTTTCTTATATAGCGGTAATATTAAGGAGGCAGGTTATTTGCGGCGTGGGTTATAATGCAAACAAACACCTTATATGCCAGTGTAGCAGCGATGTTGCATGGCACTGGTGTATTTTGTTCAGTGAAACTGAACTTCCTTTTATATTATGTTGTTCATAACAAGGTCATCATTTTGAGACGGCGAAAAGAACGCCGCATTATCGGTAAACTGGGGATGCGCCGGGAAAAATAGATACTTTTATAGATGGTTCAGTGAAAGAGAAAGAGAATATCACAAATGTAGTTAAGTTAGCTAGACTAAGACGAGTTTGCTATTATATCCACATAGATGAGGGAGTGAAAGAGAGAGAAGGGAGGAGGAGATACACATTGCAAATAACACATATGTCGCACACACGGTGCTGGTTTCACAGGCAGTTGTACAGTCATGTTGCCCACAAGGATTGAAGCAGGGCTCGTGTGGCTTTCAGGGCTGATCTACTTGAATACCACGCATCCAAGATTTTATCCTGAGTTAACGGTTCATCATCGAGTCTTCTTAAGGACAATGAAGAGTCCGGCGATCTTATTCAAAGTCCGCAGAACCACACATGACAAGATCGACAGTTTTTATGCATTGAAAGATATCACAGTTGAGAAGGGGAGGGGGGTTCGCCATACCAATGCGACAACTGAATAAATTGGGAAAGACAACGCTGACCCACAACCAACCCTGAATTGTAGCGTCACTTCGCGAAGGCTGTGGTGACAGGTGTAATTAGATTAATAAACCCAGGTTCTGTGGACGTCGAGTGGAATTAAGTGGAAGATTCCAATGCATAAGTGTGGCTATATGCGCGATGTGGCAAAGTTTTCTTGCAGCGTGATGCCTTTGCAGGAGTAAGAGCAGTGTGGGCGCTTCGTCATATGCAAATTAGCAAGCGTTGTTAGCGAGGTGGTTACCACTAATCCGACAGTGACCGGGTAGCCATTGAAAGATTATGTTATGTTCTTCGTAGGGCGACGACTGATTTTATTGATTTAGAACACCATCTGTTAGTACTACAAACATCGTGGACTTCGCTGATTTTGAAGAACTGCTTAGAGTCACAGAATATAGCCTTATCAGGGAATTCTCGCTTAGCAACTTTAGTTTCGGGTAGAAGAGCGGTGAGCTCGAGTCAGTACATGTTGTGACGTGTGAAGTCTTGCACTTGATGGTGATGGACCGAGATGGAATCACAAAGGTGCCCGTTGAACTGCTCGAGACTCAACGATCCGTATAAATGTAAGTTCGGCTTGCATATGATAAAAGAGGTCCAACGAGGAGATCTTCTTGAGGGCTGCCAATGACAGGCTAGCGTTTTTGTACATCCCCGGCACTTCAAGGTGCACAGGGGGTCTTTGCAGACACCTCTCCTGGCATGGTGGTATGGTTGTGGGTGGGAGTTTCTAGGAAGCAGAATGCTGGTTAACTGTAACCACTCCGGAGAACTCAGAAAAATGGAGAGGCGAGCGAGTTGGTACTGATTCAACACGGCATAAATGTAGTGCAAAAAAGATGATTATATGGTAAATGTGTGCCCGGAGTGTGTCGACCGTTATGTATGTCGTAAACGGGTGGTCTTTGGCAATAACGATTGTTGCTACCGTGTTAGAACACCTAGGCGATCCCAAGCATGTGTGAAAGACTTATCCTTGAATGCTTTACGGTAGTTTTTTTGGTATTTCAAAGCAAGCGAGTACTATAATGAAATACCCCAACAAAAGCACCCTGTACAGCTCAAGGATGGCTGACACGGATGTGCTCTACGTTTTACCGGAGAGAAATTTCATTACGTTGGCGATACAGGTGAGCCTTTTGTTCAAGTGCGGGATGTTAGCACTCCATGAAAAATTTCTGTCAATAATAATGCCCCGGAATCGATGATATCTCCTGTACAAAAGTCCGACATTCTTGATGAAATCGGTATACCAGAACACCGGCTTGTGGGCGAAAGAAACTAAGGCGCATTTTTCGCTGAAAATTATCAGCCCTCTAGCACGGAGAGACTTCTACATTATTGTCACTGCTTTTTGAAGCTTTGCACATACCTGCGTCGCGTCATTGCCGAAGCCCAAATGTAGACGTCATCAGCGTATACAGAAAGGTGGACTGATTGAAGCAGAACTTGTGCAAGTCTCGTGATACTGAGGTTAAGCAAAGTAGAGTTGAGAAGCCCACTCTGTGGGATGCCCCGTGAGGCGTAATGGTTTACGGTGGGGCCTTCGGCAGTACGTGTGAAGAAGGATCTGTTCGAATGGTAGCGTTGAAACATCTTCCCACCGATTTCAATGTTTTCTTAACCATCGAGAATGACGTCATGCGTTACTTTGTCGTAGGTTTTTTTACGTTGAAGAACATAGCAGTGGATATGTGCTTGAGGGATCCCAGTTGTTGCACAAAGGTCACAAGGTCAATAACATTGTGCATAAAAGAACGGCGTTGTCAAAAACCAGCCATAACCTCTGGATATGTAATATAGAATTCTAGGTACCACTCAGAGCATGTGAGGACCATTATTTCTAATACATTCCCCACGCAGCTAGACAGCGCAGTAGGATGGTATAATACAAGGTCACGCAGCGACTTTCCAGACATGAGGGTTGGTACGTAGCGGCTGTATTTCCACCTATCAAAAAAGAAGCCTTCAGCCCAAGAGTTGTTGTAGCATTCCAGTAGCAGTCTCGGCCCCGTCCTCTCATCTGGCATAAAGCAGCATACGATATGCTTTCGGCCCGGGTGACGATGGCACAGACATTGGTCAGAGCAAAGGCGCGCTAGTGTGCTACTTTATACATGGCATATGGAATATGAGGGGGAAAAGGGTTTAGGGTGTTTGATGCGAACAGATAAGAAGTGGTGCGCATGTACACTATATAGGTAGTTAACACGGTGGTTAACCTATAGCTTTTTATAATGTCGAGTACTTTTCAGAAAGTCTAGACTGGCCTTTGCAGAAGTTCTTGAGAGCGTTTGGTCCCACATTGAGGGCATAATGCAGCTTGACTAAGTGTTAGTGCGTCGACGCCGGCAAGCATTGATGTTAGCGTATTCTTTTGTGTCGCATGTAGTTGGGAGTCACAAAATATATGGAGTAAGGCTTCGCTCGCTTGGCAGTGTTGACCATTCACACTGGTGGCACACCTGATTAGGTGTACGTAGCATCAAATCAAGGCAATGCCCAGGCGAAGAAAAGTGTCTCAAACTAGCATGCCATCTGTTCATTTTAACTCGGAGGCGAAACTTTACATGGAATCTATTTACCCAGGTCGCCTGTTTTGATGACCTGTAGAAGACAAGTAAGTTGCATGCGCTACAATATGAGTAATCTCCAGAATTTTAGCTACATGAAATAGAATCTTCGTGTTATTCTTGGCCTAAGTTTTTATTTTTCTTTAGTACAGGTACTTCATGCGCATCAGGGAGGCAGAATCTAATTGCGGCGTAAATCTTTGCGCTCACACACGTAATTGTAATATTGCAAATGAGGAACAACTTGATATCTCTTTATTAACATACGCGTCCACACACGTACATGGTTACGATCACCTTCTACGAAGCTATTGATTACATGCGGGTGTAAATATATTTGTGAATCAGGAAATTCTAAATAGCTCCCATCTTTGAGAGGAACATATTATTGGCTAGCCCAACAGCAAGATCAAGTAAACTTTGTGTCAAATGGTAACCTCGCCGGCTCACGTTGCGTTCTGCATGCTCACTGTGGTATTGCGGCGTGGTGAGCCGCTATCACGGAAGAGAGAAACTCGTACACATGACTGCCGCCATGGGCTACCGACGACTGCCGGTGTTTATTGTACGGTGGACCTATATACACAACAAACAGGTACATAGATCACAGCGCCAACTCTGGTGGCGTCGCAAAACCAACACGAATACACAAAATGTTCCCTCTCTTATTTTTTAGTTGATTAGTAATTGTTAGTACGTGTTAGTGGAGAGGAATTTCATCTATATACAATAAGCATGGAATATTTACACAACTGTACACTCAAAATGCCAAAAACTTTACACCAAATTATACACTCAATTGCAGCAAGCACACGCGTTCATGTCACTTGATCCACTCTAAATGTAATCCATAAATCTTCGAGGCGGTCGTCTTGTCCTCGCGGGTAGCTCCCGACGAGAAGGCGGTTGTGGAGAGGGTGGAGAAGAGACAGCCTGTTGTATCTCTTGCGATGCTACACAAGGGCTGCACAGAACACTAGGCACTGCACTGAGGGGGGTACCGAGTGGCACTGCTGATTGCCCACTGTCACAAGGCACAGGTGACGGGCTTGAAGGCTGTGCTGGGTGAGAGTGAACATCTGGCGTTTGGATGACTGGGTGAGGCTGGGCGGCCTGTGCAGGAACCTTGATCAACTTGGTGGAGTTCCATGTTCGCCCATCTTCTAGGCAGAAAGAGGCTGGCCCTCGTTGTTCCATCACCTTCCGAGAACGACTGAACGATAGGTCTCCTTTAAAAAAGACTGCCGGCTTCTTCACACGGACCATGTCTCCAACTGCTATGTTTGGTTTCTTGGCTGCACGGCGGAAGTCTGTGTACATCTTGCTGTATTTTTGCTTCTGTGCGACTCTCTTCCAAAGCTGGCCAAGTTCTTTGGCAGGGTCTGTGAAGAATGATAGGGATGGGTGCCCAATGATGTCCACTCGTGTTCGGGGCAGTCGTCCATGTAGGAGCAAGGCTGGTGCTACTCCCGTGGTTACGTGAGGTGTGCACCGGTAAACACCCAAGTACTCCAGTGCCGCTTGTTGAAGAGGGCCATGTTCTAACGCAGCAACCTGTACAAAGTTCTTAAAAACACGATTAAACCTTTCGACAAGTCCGTCGGCTTGAGGGTAATACACCGAAGAATGTGTCAGTCGGATACCACGCTCATCCAAGAATTGTGAAAATTCTCGTGAAGAAATTTGGGGCCCGTTGTCAGTGGCTATCTCGTCAGGGTATCCCTCTCGAGAAAAAATTGACAGCAAGAAGTTGGTGATCGTTCTTTTAGAGACCTCGTTGGAGAATTGTACTTCGGGCCACTTAGAAAAATAGTCAATCAGTGTAATGACAAGCTTACAATCTTCAGGAGCTCTTTCCAGAGGGCCAACAGTGTCTATGGCGACTTTTTGCCAAGAGTGCTCTGGAAATGGAACAGGTTGCAGTAGAGCAGGTGCCGTTTTCGCACTCTTGTCGGCCTTCTGACAGACGCTGCAGTTTTGTATAGCGACTTCTGTTTGCCGGTCCTTACCCGGCCACCAAAACCGTTCTCGAAGTCGCGCTTTCGTCCTGACGATGCCGGGATGAGCTTCATGCGCTGTGGAGTATACCTGATGCGCAAGGGACTGTGGAACTACAAGTCGCTCCCCACGAAGAAGTAAGTTGTTTACCACTGACAACGCGTTGCGTAGCATGAAGTACGGCAGCAGATGGCTTGGGACGAGCTTGTGCGGAGGCCATGACGAAGTAACGTATTCGTTGAGTTTTGCCAGAGTGGCGTCGTCACTCGTGCACTGCTCGAACCGGTCCTTAGCGATGCACAGTGGCTCGACTAGGAACACAACTTCTATAGAGTCGTCTTTAGGTTGAGGTGTGCATTCCGGCTTACCTTCCGCTGGAAGACGTGACAGCGCGTCTGCTACCTTGTTCTCCGAGCCCTTGCGGTATTCGACGGTGTAGTTGTAGCGTAGAAGTCGCTCAGCCCACCTTGCAATGCGAAACGGACGTCGCCCTGTTCCTTTGTTAGACAGCAATGCTACCAATGCATGGTGATCCGTCTGAAGAGTGAAAGGCCGTCCCCACAAATAAACATGCCGCTTTTCGCATGCCCACACGCAAGCCAATGCTTCACGCTCGCTGGCGGGGTACTTCCTTTCTGCATTGGTTAGAGTGCGCGAAGCAAACGCAATGGTCAGGATTTTCTGACCGTCCACTTGCTGCAAAACGGCACCTAGCTTGTATGCAGAAGCATCAGTTGCGACAGTTACTGGAAGAGCTGGGTCAAACATGTGCAACACCTTGTGGGAGGCCAGAAGAGTCTTCACTCTCTCAAAACTTGCTTGGGCAGCTGTGTCCCACTCGAAAGGTATGTCTTTGCGCAGCAGTCGACGCATAGGCTCTACTTCCTCGGCTAGCCTAGAAATGAACTTTGCGTAGTATTCGACAAGTCCTAAGAATGAATGGAGTGTGCCGGGTTCTGCTGGTGTGGGGGCGCGGACGATTGCATCGACTTTGGCTTGAAGGGGTGCTATGCCTTCCGCACTGACACGATGTCCAAGGAAAGAGAGTTCTGTTGCATTGAAAACACATTTTTCGTTAAGTTTCAGACCTGCTTTCGCAATGCGATGCAGAACTTCTTCCAGGTTCTTCGCATGTTCTTTCTCAGTCTTCCCGAAGACGATGATGTCGTCTATGTAACAAAGAACACCATGACAGCCTTGCAGGATTCATGTCATGAGCTGCTGAAAGGCTGCTGGGGCCGACGCCAATCCAAAGCAGACCCTTTTAAACCGAAAAAGACCCTCGTGCGTAACAAACGCTGTGAGATCCCTGCTGTCCGGGTGCAGCAGGACTTGGTGGTACGCAGAGGCGAGGTCTAGCTTTGAGAAGTGGCGGGCTCCGTTTAAGGCATGCAGCAGTTCCTCAGTGTGAGGCAGCGGGAAGTTGTCGACCACAATGACTTTGTTTGGCTCCCTTAGGTCAACACAAAGACGGATGCTTCCATCTTCCTTCTGGACTGCGACGATGGGAGAAACCCATTCGGAGGCATCGATCCTTTCGATGATGTCGGCAGAGAGCAGGGTCTGTAGTTGGTCGAGTACTGGTTGGCGTACTGAGAATGGGAGGCGCCTCAACTTTTGGGCGACTGGGGAGACTGCCTGTTTCATCTTCACCTTGTGCTGAAAACCTCTGACAAGGCCCAAACCTGGGGTAAACAGGTGAGAAAACCTGGCCCACAGCAATGCAGGCATGCCAAACTTTGGCTCACTCTGCGGTTGCTCTACGATAGCGCCTTGCGGTGGAATGCGCCCTTGTGCGTCTGAGCTCGTTGCAGGCAACGTTGAGGTGGCGGAGGCGGACGTTTGCTGAACGACCGTGTGCAGGCAACGTAGCTCCTTCCCTGAAATTTGAAAATTCAGGGCTTGCACAGCATCTAATCTCAAAAGGGAGGTCCCACTGCGCGTTACGTAAAGCGGTACGACGGCTGTTCGTGCCTTGTACGACAGCGTTGCTTCAAACAGGCCAAGCACAGGGACCTTCTGGCGTGAAAAGTCAAACAGAAATGCTGGGGGTCCTCGGTTGTACTTTATCTTGAAAAAGGTTTCGAAAGTGACCTTCCCCAATTATTGACACTGCAGAGCCTGTGTCGATGAGAAACAAGACTTTGCGCGTGAGCGGCTTCGGGTTAATCACCGACACGTCGACGTCAACATACAGGCCTCTGCGTTTGTTTGTGCAGATGGTCAAAATACTGTGACCACTCTCAGCGTCATCATCGCAGAGGAGTTCGCGGACTGGTGCAGGCCTTCGTGGTTGGCCGCGACGCGAGCTCCGACAAACGCTCTGGAAGTGTCCGCGGCGTCCGCAACCATAACAGGTGCGGCCGCGAGCGGGACAGCGCGACCGTTCGCATCCTGTGGCGCCACAGTTATCGCAGTTATCACGAGATATGGCGTGCAGGGGTTCGGCAGGGGCAGTTTCCGGCTTGGGCTTGTACAGGTTTTCCCGCTCAATTTAATCCAAGCGCCAGCCAAATTAATCTAGGCGCCAGTCAATTTAATCCAGCCACCACTGAAATTAATCCAGGTGCCATTCATTTTAATCGAAGTTCCACTGAAATTAATCCAACCGCCAGCCGATTTAATCCGGACGCCAGTGAATTTAATCCTGATGCCATTGTGACTTCAAAACGACCCAGAATTTTCGGGAATGCGTGGAGTGAATAGCTTTGGAGTAAATTTAACAGGGAAAAGCCATGAATGAGTCACTAGTGACACAATGCGACTCGCGCGACTTTATCACGCCTATCACCCGCGTAAGCACTATTCACACCTTCGACATGCATATCAAAGGCAACGCCGTCCACACAGTAATAACTTGATACTTATTAACCAGGCCAATGATCTCATCACGAGTGACTTAGGTGACGTCCTCACGCATATCACCCACGCACACACTGCCTTAACCTTCCGTCATGCATATCAAATGAAACGTCTTTGAAAGGGCGGGATTTTGATACCTAAAACTCGGCCAAGTCACCTGATAACCAGTTCCTCAGGGGACGTCATCACAAATATCACCCGCACACGTAATTTACTCGCCTACCGACATGCATACCAAACGAAACGTCTTTGAGAGAGCGATAACGTGGTACCTACGACTCGGCCAACTGACTTGATCACTTGTGATTTAGGTGACGTCATCACGCCTATCACCCACGCACGCAATGTCTAACCTGCCATCATGTATACCAAACGAAACGTCTTTGAGAGGCTAATAAATAGAACGCTGTCAATCAGCCTAGTGACGTGATCACTAGTGACTCGTGTGACGTCATCACGTTTGACACCCACGCACGCAGCGTCTAACCTGAGTTCATACATATCAAACGAAACGTGTTTGAGAGAGTAATAACTTGAACGCTGTCACAAGGCCCAGTGACGTCATCACTAGTGACTAACGTGACGTCATCTCGCCTAAGACTCACGCAAGCACTCTATAATGTCTCTTCATGCATATCAAACAAAACGTCTTTCAAAGGGTAATAACTTGAATGCTGGCACTAGGCCGCGTGACGTCATCACTAGTGACTCACGTGACGTCATTACGCCTATCACACGCACACGCAGTGTCCAAACCTGTCTTCATGAATATCAAACGAAATGTCTTTGAGAGAATATTAACTTGAACGCTGTCACAAGGCCCAGTGACGTCATCACTAGTGACTGGCGTGACGTCATCACGCCTATCACACACGCACGCAGTGTCCAAACCTGTCTTCATGAATATCAAACGAAATGTCTTTGAGAGAATATTAACTTGAACGCTGTCACAAGGCCCAGTGACGTCATCACTAGTGACTGGCGTGACGTCATCATGCCTGACACCCACGCACGCAGTGTCCAAACCTGTCTTCATGCATATCAAACGAAATGTCTTTGAGAGAGTAATAACTTGAACGCTGTCACAAGGCCCAGTGACGTCATCACTAGTGACTGGCGTGACGTCATCACGCCTATCACACACGCACGCAGTGTCCAAACCTGTCTTCATGCATATCAAACGAAATGTCTTTGAGAGAGTAATAACTTGAACGCTGTCACAAGGCCCAGTGATGTAATCACTAGTGACTGGCGTGACGTCATCACGCCAATCACACACGTACGCAGTGTCCAAACCTGTCTTCATGCATATCAAACGAAATGTCTTTGATAGAGTAATAACTTGAACGCTGTCACAAGGCCCAATGATGTCATCACTAGTGACTGGCGTGACGTCATCACGCCTATCACACACGCACGCAGTGTCCAAACCTGTCTTCATGCATATCAAACGAAATGTCTTTGAGAGAGTAATACCTTGAACGGTGTCACAAGGCCCAGTGACGTCATCACTAGTGACTGGCGTGACGTCATCATGCCTATCACACACGCAAGCACTCTGTAACCTGCCTTCATGTATATCAAACGAAATGTCTTTGAGAGAGTAATAACTTGAACGCTGTCACAAGGCCCAGTGACGGCATCACTAGTGACTGCCGTGACGTCATCATGCCTGACACCCACGCAAGCACTCTGTAACCTGCCTTCATGTATATCAAACGAAACGTCTTAGAGCGTAATAACTTGAATGCTCTCACTAGGCCAAGCGACGTGAATACTAGTGACTCATGTCACGTCATCACGTCTATCACACAGGCACGCGCTGTCCTAACCTGTTTTCATGCATATCGAACGAAACGTCTGTGAGAGAGCAATAATGTTATACTTATGACTCGGCCAACCGACTTGATCACTATTGACTCACGTGACGTCATCACGACTAACAGTCGTGCAAGCACGCCCCGCCGCGGTGGTCTAGTGGCTAAGGTACTCGGCTGCTGACCCGCGGGTCGCGGTTTCGGATCCCGGCTGCGGCGGCTGCATTTCCGATGGAGGCGGAAATGTTGTAGGCCCGTGTGCTCAGATTTGGGCGCACGTTAAAGAACCCCAGGTGGTCGAAATTTCTGGAGCCCTCCACTACGGCGTCTCTCATAATCATATGGTGGTTTTGCGACGTTAAACCCCACATATCAATCATCATCATGCAAGCACTCTCTAACGTGCTTTCATGAATATCAAACGAAACGTCATTGAGAGAACATTAACTTGAAGGCCGTTGCAGGCAGCGTCTGCTAGTAAAAAACTAACTTCTCGCGCTGCACAGCCGTTCACCAGCTAACCGGTATACGTAGGCACCAGATCGCGCGTTTCCAATTCAGTCAAAGGCGTCTTTACATGGCTTTTGTTTGACTTGACGCTTTTCTTGACTCGTGTAGATGCGATGGAAGCAACAGTACCTTCAAGCAGCAGTGTGGTACAACCCAACAACAGTGTCACATCGCTCGTTGAGGGCAGCGCTTCTCCTTCATTCAATAAATAGAAATAATGAAGTCGAATTGACAATTAAGCATTTTACAAACCATACTCAATTACGCAACATTCAACCGATACCCTCACCTCCCTGCGACACGTTTACTCCAGCTCGTCGTGTGGGTAGATGTACGCGTCTTTTTTGTTGCTTCTCGTGTTTCGTAGAATGCCTTGAAAATGCGGGCAGCCAGGCCGCAGTACTGTGAACGGACAGGCGTTCTACACTAAACAGGCACGCTTATTCCAAGCACACTAACCTATAAGAAACGGCGTGGCGTAGAATGTAGAAAGGAAGGCACGAGTCAGCCACAGCATTGAATGGCGCATCAGCAAATGGCCAGTTGCAAATAGCAATAGTATGTATCTCAAGTATGGGGACTGCCCTCTATTACAACGGATTTGTTTCACAGGGTAACCAGATGAAATAATTGTTGAGCCGAAGGAGTGGTAGACAAATCTTATTGTAGCAAGCTTTGGAGCAGGCAGACCATGCGTCTTATGCTTGATTGAGGATATACAGTGTTATGACTATAGCCGAATTATATGCAAACGCCTGTTTCGTTTCTTGTGCTCATATCGTGTCATTTTGACACGTGAGCACAAATTAGAGGGCGAGGAGAGCTTTTATAGTGCTTTTATAGTGCCTATATATACCTATTTCGGGCGTTGTAGCCTCAATTCGTATAGGTGCCTGTAAATGTCTGTTTTCAAAATCGATGCCTATATAAACGCTATTTAACTTGAAATTTTGCTTTCAAGTACCACTGAGCCCGGTATTCATGTTACCGGGCAAAATATAGGTTTCGGGACACTGTGTGGTGCAAACTACTCTTTATTTCACGAGTTACGTTTAGAACTGTCAAACTCAGAAGGCATTTTAGCCAAGAGGGAGGTAGACTAGCCTCTACACATGTATACCATCCATGTCGCGTTGTCTGCTCAGCCTCTTTCCAGTGTGCGCTCAGATGCGTAGGGAGCAGGAGGTGCCTCTGTGCAGCGGCAGGAAGATGAAGAATGAATGCGAAACTGTGGAGAGTCATCAGGGGAAGTAAGGAAGTAGAGTGCAGATAAAAAAAGCAATATCTATGTAGTTTTTGTTTTTTGTTTGTCATTTACATGTGGTGCCTCACTGGGTCACCTGAAAATATTTATTTAGGCAGTGGAAAATGTTGCCTGCCCAATGAAAAGGTTTGTGTCACTAGAATTTTAATTTGATCATTAGAAGCGGCGAAAGCATAATCTCAGGAGGTGAGCTTGAAACCTTCGCCACTAACTCTAAGAAGACTTCGTAAGTCCAATTCCTTCCCCGCTATTGGTATGAAATTCACTCGGAGCTGGAGCACCACACGACGTGCATGAGCACGTCATGTGCGCGTAACCTACACTCGCATGAGATGCCCATGTCAGCCCGTGCGTGCAAGCGGTGTTCTGCCGTCTCGATGTTCTTTTGTATTGTACTGCGAGTTTTTGTGGGATGGATCCCTATCTGCGCGCACGTTTGGAGAGGCTGGCTTGGATAACGTATTCTTACCCCGATACACAGCGTCACACCGCTGCATCTTCTGCTAGGGACGATACACCAAAACCACGCCCAGCGTTGTGAATGCTGGCCCCGACACAAATCGCAAACTGCGAGAACACCAACGCAAACAAAATGGAGGCACCTTAGTCTCGCGTCTCTCTCGATATGAGATTAAATAAATAAGGCGAATAGATTTCGCCTGTGTGTTCTAACATTTTTGTAAACTTTCATGCTTCTATTTAGGCAACAGTTTGTACAAATTACACACGTTGTCTCAAATAGTTCTGGCAGTGTCACGTACTACTTTGACATAGGCAGGACCATTCTATCACCTTCACCATGTTGGGGCGCACGCCCATGAGATGAAGGTGAAGCCGTGTTCAGTTTGGCCTATCACCTCTTTATGCCACGCGTAGTACTGGAAATCTTGGTAAATGAGATCTTGAGCGCTCAGTGCATTCATTCCTTTACGCTTCTCAAAACTCTTAAGTTTGTGTAACGACCCTTAAAGTGTTCACAGACAGAAGAAAAATTGAGCCTGTGTGGTTAGGCCTAGTTAATACGCCGCAAAAAAAAAATCCTTCTGGCGCCTGGCACTCTGACTATTTTCGCATGTATAGCCCTTTTTAGCTATGGCACACAGAAAGAGACCCAGAAGCATATTTCTACGATGGTGCACACTTAACTGACCATGCTGAACTAGAAATAGAGAGACCGTATTCTGCGAACCCCGCGGAAAAACGTATGTTTATGCTAAATCATTACCCGCTTGTACAATTATAAACTAGAACATTTTTGCTTGCTTTCATGTCGTAGAGACAGATACCACACCTGTTTATTGGAAAATTTGAGTTTTGTCAAAGATTATTCTGCCTATATTCACAATTTTGGAAGCCTGAAAGAGTGTTTTGGCCACCTATTATTGGTGCCTAAATCCCGGTTTTTCAGTGCCTATAGAGCTGGCAACTATAGTTACGACCTACCTGACATGTTTTCGCAACGCCGAAGCAAAGATGATGCCTGTTTAAAACACCTACCGTACCTCAAGAAAAAAATTGCTGTTCTGATAACGTCGAGCTCGTCAAATTGGTTATAAAATGGGTGATGAAAGAGAACCGGGGCAAGTCCGTGAGAAACAAAATTTATTATTATACAGGCAAAGCAATTTTCATAAACACGCACCCATAGATGTGCTGCTGAGCAGTGTTCTACATATCAAGGCAGTCGAGGGCAGCTTGTACAAAAGTGTAATTGTGCCTATCATAAGCGGCACAGTCCACACGCTGGATGTGCTGCATAGAGCGCCCCGCGGCCTCAACCAGCAGAGCACGGCGATGTTCTTTCTTGGAGATCCCTTCCGGTGTCGTGAGGAGATCATCCCTCCGCTCGCTTAGGAATCCCTTTACACCTGCCTTGAACTTTGAGAAGAGCTCCTCAATCGGATTGAAGAAAGGGCTGTATGGCGGTAGCCACATGACTGTGTGGTCGCTTGCCGCGAGGACAGCCTGTTCGGCGCGGCGGTGCGCTGGTGCGTTGTCAAACAGGAACACTGCCTGTATTCCTGGTTCCTGCTGTGAAACTTTACTCGACACTTCTGCAAGAAAGTCGTTGAAGACAGCCCAGTGTACCTTGTCGGCAATTGTTCAGTGGAGAAGGCCATTTGCTGACATGCAGGCTATAACATTTACATTCGCCCCTTTCGCACTAGTTGACAAACGGCATGCTGGAGCACCTCGTTTCGCCCTACCGAAACTGCGCGAGCACCATACGTTGAAGTTGGTCTCGTCGATGTAGTATCGTGTAAGCGTAGTTCCCTCGCTCTGAAGCCACTGGGCATATCGGCACCGCAGCTGTTGCTCGTCGGCGCGATTTCTATCTACTTGGCTCGGGGTCAGCAGCTTCACCGAATAACCATGGCCATCGAGAAGCCGATCAATCGTCGACGTGCTCACTTCAATGTTAGACATCTCATCTTTGAGAGCTCTCTTTATTTGTTCCAGTGTGATGGATGGGTTTCCCTGTACGATTCGTTGCAGGGCGTCCACCACGTCCGGTCCAAATTTCCTCGACGAACCACCACGTGTTTTAGTTGTGTCACGATCACTAGCGGCAATAGAACGCACGGTCTTTATATTGATTTTGAGTGTTTCGGAGAGCACTTTTAAATCACCTCCGCGCCTGTGAACATCTATTATACGGCAACGATCTACAGGAGAAACGCAAGCATACTTTTTCTTCGGTTCATCAGGCGCCTTCCGTGGCCTTCCGGGCCGCCAAGAGCCTCGGTCTTCCATAGCACCAGTGGTCGAAGCGCAAACTTTCACTTATTCTCAGGACTGCAAAAGCGCTCACCTAACGATGACTTGGCCGGAAACTTGAAACTACGCCGTCTTGTCGCTTGCGTCGCACAACGTCGTCCTGTCGTCTGCGCGAAAGAGACTCGCCGAAAACAGCTACGACACAACGTCGTCTGCTTCAGTTTTACTTAGAGCAATTGCTTCAAATCATAAATAACCAGCATTAGGGTATTCTAACACGAATTAAAACGTATCTTCAATTCTTCGATTCATTATTTCGTGGGATTGTCATCTGCATTGTAGAACGTCTGCCCGTCGTCTGCATGACGACGGGCAGTCATGCAGACGACGGTGCAGACGACGAGACCAACTTCAACGTATGGTGCTCGCGCAATTTCAGTAGGGCGAAACGAGGTGCTCCAGCATGCCGTTTGTCAACTAGTGCGAAAGGGGCGAATGTAAATGTTATAGCCTGCATATCAGCAAATGGCCTTCTCCACTGGACAATTGCCGACAAGGTCCACTGGGCTGTCTTCAACGACTTTCTTGCAGAAGTGTCGAGTAAAGTTTCACAGCAGGAACCAGGAATACAGGCAGTGTTCCTGTTTGACAACGCACCAGCGCACCGCCGCGCCGAACAGGCTGTCCTCGCGGCAAGCGACCACACAGTCAAGTGGCTACCGCCATAGAGCCCTTTCTTCAATCCGATTGAGGAGCTCTTCTCAAAGTTCAAGGCAGGTGTAAAGGGATTCCTAAGCGAGCGGAGGGATGATCTCCTCACGACACCGGAAGGGATCTCCAAGAAAGAACATCGCCGTGCTCTGCTGGTTGAGGCCGCGGGGCGCTCTATGCAGCACATCCAGCGTGTGGACTGTGCCGCTTATGATAGGCACAATTACACTTTTGTACAAGCTGCCCTCGACTGCCTTGATATGTAGAACACTGCTCAGCAGCACATCTATGGGTGCGTGTTTATGAAAATTGCTTTGCCTTTATAATAATAAATTTTGTTTCTCACGGACTTGCCCCAGTTCTCTTTCATCACCCATTTCATAACCAATTTGACGAGCTCGACGTTATCAGAACAACAATTTTTTTCTTGAGGTACGGTAGATGTTTTAAACGGGCATCATCTTTGCTTCGGCGTTGCGAAAACATGTCAGGTAGGTCGTAACTATAGTGGCCAGCTCTATAGGCACTGAAAAACCGGGATTTAGGCACCAATAATAGGTGGCCAAAACACTCTTTCAGGCTTCCAAAATTGTGAATATAGGCAGAATAATCTTTGACAAAACTCAAATTTTCCAATAAACAGGTGTGGTATCTGTCTCTACGACATGAAAGCAAGCAAAAATGTTCTAGTTTATAATTGTACAAGCGGGTAATGATTTAGCATAAACATACGTTTTTCCGCGGGGTTCGCAGAATACGGTCTCTCTATTTCTAGTTCAGCATGGTCAGTTAAGTGTGCACCATCGTAGAAATATGCTTCTGGGTCTCTTTCTGTGTGCCATAGCTAAAAAGGGCTATACATGCGAAAATAGTCAGAGTGCCAGGCGCCAGAAGGATTTTTTTTTTGCGGTGTATTAACTAGGCCTAACCACACAGGCTCAATTTTTCTTCTGTCTGTGAACACTTTAAGGGTCGTTACACAAACTTAAGAGTTTTGAGAAGCGTAAAGGAATGAATGCACTGAGCGCTCAAGATCTCATTTACCAAGATTTCCAGTACTACGCGTGGCATAAAGAGGTGATAGGCCAAACTGAACACGGCTTAACCTTCATCTCATGGGCGTGCGCCCCAACATGGTGAAGGTGATAGAATGGTCCTGCCTATGTCAAAGTAGTACGTGACCCTGCCAGAACTATTTGAGACAACGTGTGTAATTTGTACAAACTGTTGCCTAAATAGAAGCATGAAAGTTTACAAAAATGTTAGAACACACAGGCGAAATCTATTCGCCTTATTTATTTAATCTCATATCGAGAGAGACGCGAGACTAAGGTGCCTCCATTTTGTTTGCGTTGGTGTTCTCGCAGTTTGCGATTTGTGTCGGGGCCAGCATTCACAACGCTGGGCGTGGTTTTGGTGTATCGTCCCTAGCAGAAGATGCAGCGCTGTGACGCTGTGTATCGGGGTAAGAATACGTTATCCAAGCCAGCCTCTCCAAACGTGCGCGCAGATAGGGATCCATCCCACAAAAACTCGCAGTACAATACAAAAGAACATCGAGACGGCAGAACACCGCTTGCACGCACGGGCTGACATGGGCATCTCATGCGAGTGTAGGTTACGCGCGCATGACGTGCTCATGCACGTCGTGTTGTGCTCCAGCTCCGAGTGAATTTCATACCAATAGCGGGGAAGGAATTGGACTTACGAAGTCTTCTTAGAGTTAGTGGCGAAGGTTTCAAGCTCACCTCCTGAGATTATGCTTTCGCCGCTTCTAATGATCAAATTAAAATTCTAGTGACACAAACCTTTTCATTGGGCAGGCAACATTTTCCACTGCCTAAATAAATATTTTCAGGTGACCCAGTGAGGCACCACATGTAAATGACAAACAAAAAACAAAAACTACATAGATATTGCTTTTTTTATCTGCACTCTACTTCCTTACTTCCCCTGATGACTCTCCACAGTTTCGCATTCATTCTTCATCTTCCTGCCGCTGCACAGAGGCACCTCCTGCTCCCTACGCATCTGAGCGCACACTGGAAATAGGCTGAGCAGACGACGCGACATGGATGGTATACATGTGTAGAGGCTAGTCTACCTCCCTCTTGGCTAAAATGCCTTCTGAGTTTGACAGTTCTAAACGTAACTCGTGAAATAAAGAGTAGTTTGCACCACACAGTGTCCCGAAACCTATATTTTGCCCGGTAACATGAATACCGGGCTCAGTGGTACTTGAAAGCAAAATTTCAAGTTAAATAGCGTTTATATAGGCATCGATTTTGAAAACAGACATTTACAGGCACCTATACGATTTGAGGCTACAACGCCCGAAATAGGTATATATAGGCACAATAAAAGCACTATAAAAGCTCTCCTCGCCCTCTAATTTGTGCTCACGTGTCAAAATGACACGATATGAGCACAAGAAACGAAACAGGCGTTTGCATATAATTCGGCTATAGTCATAACACTGTATATCCTCAATCAAGCATAAGACGCATGGTCTGCCTGCTCCAAAGCTTGCTACAATAAGATTTGTCTACCACTCCTTCGGCTCAACAATTATTTCATCTGGTTACCCTGTGAAACAAATCCGTTGTAATAGAGGGCAGTCCCCATACTTGAGATACATACTATTGCTATTTGCAACTGGCCATTTGCTGATGCGCCATTCAATGCTGTGGCTGACTCGTGCCTTCCTTTCTACATTCTACGCTACGCCATTTCTTATAGGTTAGTGTGCTTGGAATAAGCGTGCCTGTTTAGTGTAGAACGCCTGTCCGTTCACAGTACTGCGGCCTGGCTGCCCGCATTTTCAAGGCATTCTACGAAACACGAGAAGCAACAAAAAAGACGCGTACATCTACCCACACGACCAGCTGGAGTAAACGTGTCGCAGGGAGGTGAGGGTATCGGTTGAATGTTGCGTAATTGAGTATGGTTTGTAAAATGCTTAATTGTCATTTCGACTTCATTATTTTTATTTATTGAATGAAGGAGAAGCGCTGCCCTCAACGAGCGATGTGACACTGTTGTTGGGTTGTACCACACTGCTGCTTGAAGGTACTGTTGCTTCCATCGCATCTACACGAGTCAAGAAAAGCGTCAAGTCAAACAAAAGCCATGTAAAGACGCCTTTGACTGAATTGGAAACGCGCGATCTGGTGCCTACGTATACCGGTTAGCTGGTGAACGGCTGTGCAGCGCGAGAAGTTAGTTCTTTACTAGCAGACGCTGCCTGCAACGGCCTTCACGTTAATGTTCTCTCAATGACGTTTCGTTTGATATTCATGAAAGCACGTTAGAGAGTGCTTGCATGATGATGATTGATATGTGGGGTTTAACGTCCCAAAACCACCATATGATTATGAGAGACGCCGTAGTGGAGGGCTCCGGAAATTTCGACCACCTGGGGTTCTTTAACGTGCGCCCAAATCTGAGCACACGGGCCTACAACATTTCCGCCTCCATCGGAAATGCAGCCGCCGCAGCCGGCATCCGAACCCGCGACCTGCGGGTCAGCAGCCGAGTACCTTAGCCACTAGACCACCGCGGCGGGGCGTGCTTGCATGACTGTTAGTCGTGATGACGTCACGTGAGTCAATACTGATCAAGTCGGTTGGCCGAGTCATAAGTATAACATTATTGCTCTCTCACAGACGTTTCGTTCGATATGCATGAAAACAGGGTAGGACAGCGCGTGCGTGTGTGATAGACGTGATGACGTCACATGAGTCACTAGTATTCACGTCGCTAGGCCTAGTGAGAGCATTCAAGTTATTACTCTCTCAAAGACATTGCGTTTGATATGCATGAAGACAGGTTTGGACACTGCGTGCGTGTGTGATAGGCGTGATGACGTCACGCCAGTCACTAGTGATTCCGTCACTGGGCCTTGTGACAGCGTTCAAGTTATTACTCTCTCAAAGACATTTCGTTTGATATGCATGAAGACAGGTTTGGACACTGCGTTCGTGGGTGTCAGGCATGATGACGTCACGCCAGTCCCTAGTGATGCCGTCACTGGGCCTTGTGACAGCGTTCAAGTTATTACTCTCTCAAAGACATTTCGTTTGATATACATGAAGGCAGGTTACAGAGTGCTTGCGTGTGTGATAGGCATGATGACGACACGCCAGTCACTAGTGATGACGTCACTGGGCCTTGTGAAAGCATTCAAGTTATTACTCTCTCAAAGACATTTCGTTTGATATGCATGAAGACAGGTTTGGACACTGCGTGCGTGTGTGATAGGCGTGATGACGTCACGCCAGTCACTAGTGATTACGTCACTGGGCCTTGTGACAGCGTTCAAGTTATTACTCTCTCAAAGACATTTCGTTTGATATGCATGAAGACAGGTTTGGACACTGCGTGCGTGTGTGATAGGCGTGATGACGTCACGCCAGTCACTAGTGATGACGTCACTGGGCCTTGTGACAGCGTTCAAGTTATTACTCTCTCAAAGACATTTCGTTTGATATGCATGAAGACAGGTTTGGACACTGCGAGCGTGGGTGTCAGGCATGATGACGTCGCGCCAGTCACTAGTGATGACGTCACTGGGCCTTGTGACAGCGTTCAAGTTATTACTCTCTCAAAGACATTTCGTTTGATATGCATGAAGACAGGTTTGGACACTGCGTGCGTGTGTGATAGGCGTGATGACGTCACGCCAGTCACTAGTGATGACGTCACTAGGCCTTGTGACAGCGTTCAAGGTATTACTTTCTCGAAGACATTTCGTTTGATATGCATGAAGACAGGTTTGGACACTGCGTGTGCGTGTGATAGGCGTAATGACGTCACGTGAGTCACTAGTGATGACGTCACGCGGCCTAGTGCCAGCAATCAAATTATTACCCTTTGAAAGACGTTTTGTTCGATATGCATGAAGGCACATTATAGAGTGCTTGCGTGAGTCTTAGGCGAGATGACGTCACGCCAGTCACTAGTGATGAACTCACTGGGCCTTGTGACAGCGTTCAAGTTATTACTCTCTCAAACACGTTTCATTTGATATGTATGAACTCAGGTTAGGCGCTGCGTGCGTGGGTGTCTGGCGCGAGTACGTCACACGAGTCACTAGTGATCACGTCACTAGGCCGATTGACAGCGTTCTATTTATTAGCCTCTCGAAGACGTTTCGTTTGGTATACATGATGGTAGGTTAGACATTGCGTGCGTGGGTGATAGGCGTGATGACGTCACCTAAATCACAAGTGATCAAGTCAGTTGGCCGAGTCATAGGTAACACGTTATCGCTCTCTCAAAGACGTTTCGTTTGGTATGCATGTCGGTAGGCGAGTAAATTACGTGCGCGGGTGATATTTGTGATGACGTCCCCTGAGTCACTCGTGATCCGGTGGCTTGGCCGAGCTTTAAGCATCAAGCTCCTGCCCTTTCAAAGACGTTTCATTTGATATGCATGACGGAAGGTTAAGACAGTGTGTGCGTGGGTGATATGCGTGAGTACGTCACCTAAGTCACTCGTGATGAGATCATTGGTCTGGTTAATAAGTATCAAGTTATTACTGTGTGGACGGCGTTTCCTTTGATATGCATGTCGAAGGTGTGAATAGTGCTTACGCGGGTGATAGGCGTGATAAAGTCGCGCGAGTCGCATTGTGTCACTAGTGACTCATTCATGGCTTTTCCCTGTTAAATTCACTCCAAAGCTATTCACTCCACGCATTCCCGAAAATTCTGGGTCGTTTTGAAGTCACAATGTCATCTGGATTAAATTCACTGGCGTCCGGATTAAATCGGCTGGCGGTTGGATTAATTTCAGTGGCACTTGGATTAAAATGAATGGCACCTGGATTAATTTCAGTGGCGGCTGGATTAAATTGACTGGCGCTTAGATTAATTTGGCTGGCGCTTGGATTAAATTGAGCGGGAAAACCTGTAGTTTTGGTGAGTGCGCGACGAGCTACGACGATGCTGACTAGGGGGGCGGGACCCGTTGAAGCGAAATCGGGTGCTATAATGCCTAGCAGGGTTGCGTCCGCGTTGGCGCTGCGTGATGCGGCGAATCGGGTTCGCGAAGGCTTCAGCTTCTTGGCGAGTTTGTTCGCGAAGTTTGACAATTTCTACCGCTCGGTCGAATGTCAATGCATCGCCTTCGAGGAGCAGTCGTTCTCTGAGTTGCGGGCAAGTTACTCCGGCAACGAACTGTTCGCACAAGTTATCCGCGGTAGCGGCGAAATTACACGGGGCTGCCAGTTCCGGAAGCGCCAAAGCTAATTCGGCAACCAACTCACCGGAAACCTGTCGACGTTCACGAAAATGATGACGTTCCACTCGGACGTCGACGGTGGCGGTGAAGTAGTGTGCCAGTGTGTCGACGCCAACGTCGTATGGGTCCGGAGGGCTTGCGGCAGCGGTGTGCGCGGACGTGTGTTTTTCCGTCGACTCGCTTCAGTTGAAAGTGGCGGCTGGGATGGGGGCGGTGCCGCGAAGGCGTTGAAAATCCGTTGGCCCTCGGGTCCCAGGCAGCGAAGCAGGAGCGCGCGACGGCAAGTTGCTGGCCACTCGTTGGCGCCGGACGCGAGCACGAAGTTCTGGAACAACAGGAACCAGTGGTGCCAAGGAATCACTGGCGTGCCCGGAGTCTCGAGGAACGGCGGCGGGGGAGATATACCGGTGGCCATCCTCGTCGCCAATGTGGTATTGCGGCGTGGTGAGCCGCTATCACGGAAGAGAGAAACTCGTACACATGACTGCCGCCATGGGCTACCGACGACTGCCGGTGTTTATTGTACGGTGGACTTATATACACGACAAACAGGAACATAGATCACAGCGCCATCTCCGGAAGCGTCGCAGAACCAATACGAATACACAACACTCACTTAGGTAAAAAATTAGCGCAGGTAAAGCTGGCGTGGGGCTTTTTCTGTTTTATCATTCACTATATCTAGTCATTGCGATTTATTTCAAGCAAGCTTTGCAGTATATCACTGATGTAAGCATTGTTTGCCGCTTGGCAGGTGGGTTCTCTTTGAAGGTTCTTGTGGACATGATGCAATTGTTTGCACGGGAGCTTCCAGAAATAAAAAAATAGTGCTAAAGAGCACTTGCATGTTGTGTCTCAAATTGAGCCACAAGTTACGATTGAGTGACAAAAACAACCCGTATGGTCTTGTGATAGTACTTTGCCCAGTATTTTAGAAAAAAAAACGCAATTCACTTCACTTCTCGAGACTAGTATTTGCGGTCATTGTCATTAATATAGGCTCAATGAATGCAGCCGTCATGTCTAGAGAGGCTATATTTAGGCTGGTACTCATCGTTTTGTTAAATTTGGCTAAGTCATTATCTCATGTTTTCTAGAAGCGATGCACACGATTGCTTTTTTAAAGATGATAGTCTTTCTTGGGGACATTCGACGGAAAAATTTGGTCTGTCTGTCTGTCTGTCTGTCTGTCTGTCTGTCTGTCTGTCTGTCTGTCTGTCTGTCTGTCTGTCTGTCTGTCTGTCTGTCTGTCTGTCTGTGACATTTGTCTGGTTGTCCGCGCTATTGATACCTCAAACGGCACCGAGCGGCCAACCCCAACCGCAGCGCCCACCAATATTGCTCAAGGTTTAGCGTTCATAGTTGTGCGATTGTCAATTAAAAAGCAATTATTGCGCATATGTGAGGCGCCACAAGCTTCGATGTTTTTATTTTCCTTTTCTGCCACTGACGTCGTTGAGAACGTGTGTTAAGCAAGAAACAGTGGTGCTTTGCGGATTTATTCTTTATAATCTGTACCACAGTGACTAATGAGTTAGTGTGGCACTAACCATCTAGCCTCTTAACGGTTACGAAGGTTTGAATAAAAAACACCCCTCCTCCCAAGAAAAGCGAGAGAGCCGGGAAACACTCACGCCATGAATCGAGAGCGCTCGTTAGTTGTTTGTCTGCTCTGCATGTGTTTCAGAGGCTAGAAAGAAAAAAATAAAGAGAGAGAGGGAGGGAAATAAAGAGAGAGAGGGATTGCGCGGTTGGAGGGAGCCTGCCACAATGACAAACAGCGTCACTCTTGAAAACGCGGTAAAGCGTGGGCACGTCGAGAACTTCGCGGAATACGAACCACCTCTCCTCCTTTCTGCCTACCCCGTCCTTTCTTATACTCTTTGTTAAGTGGCGAATGGCTAATAAAAGCCCGACTTCTTCCTCTCCCAGCCCTCCGCACACACATTACACTCACACGCACATAAAACAAAACGGGCAAGAAATTTAATGTCAAGCAAAAACAAAAAAAAAAGAAATTGGCCCGAATCTACACGTTACACTGTAAATGTCGTTGAAAGA
Source organism: Rhipicephalus microplus (assembly GCF_043290135.1). Classification (NCBI taxonomy): domain Eukaryota; kingdom Metazoa; phylum Arthropoda; class Arachnida; order Ixodida; family Ixodidae; genus Rhipicephalus; species Rhipicephalus microplus. The sequence continues at coordinate 442,456 of NW_027464590.1, forward strand.
CGACATTCTTGCGTCTAAAGAGAGTGAACAAAACATTTATTTGATGCTCTACGCAAAAAAATCGGTGAATGATATTCTGGAGGCGCTGCGTTAGAGTGCCTCGAGCGTGCAGCGGAGGCGAAGGAGCGCACCATGTCACGTCACACGTGATACGTTAGCGTTATTTGGTAGTTATCTTGGAAAACGAAACGCGCGGCTTTCACACGGGCGAGTGGGGGTCGAAATTTTCACATCGCCAGTCTGTAATGCTGCGTGTTAAGCTATGTTCACACTACGGTCGTAAGGCGTCAATTTTTCATAACACGCGTAAGCGGAAGCACAACAAGCGTATGCGTCTAGTTCAGACTGTGAACGTAAAGGTACCAACGTTCGCAACGAACGCATAAATCGTGGGTGAGAGTGTTAAAGGCTAGGCAACTTTTACGACTGCGATACTACGACCGTTACGACACAGCCAATGACTGATCAGCTTTCGGTTTTCAACAACTGGTCACGAGACCTGACGAGACTTCCGTCCTCCCGGCTGCAGCAGCATCGCGGAGGCGATGGCGGTAGCTGCCGGCGTGGGAAGTGCTACTTCGCCATTCCGCGGTGACGATTGGGTTGGCTTTGTTTGCTCGCAACGTGCGTAAAAAGTTGTTCCGCGCTGCCTGCCGTACTGTCTTCATTTGGTGTGGTTTAGTCGTTGGACATTTCTGGGCCGTCTTCGGGCGATTGAATACACGACTATAAGCTCATTTTGAGCATGAATTTCTTCCAACTCGGCCAGCGCTCACGTGTTGATGGGAGCCATATTGGACCGCTAGTGACGTCGATTGTACAGCGACAAATATGATTGGCCTATCGTAAAAATCGTAATGTACGTAGCTGTAAATGTGAACAAAGGTATCGGCATAACTGCGGTAACGCTTTTTATAGCCGTTGCGATCGATACGTCGAACGAGCTGTTACGCACGTTACGACCGTAGTGTGAACATAGCTTTACTCTTAAAGTTGTGGAGGTGTTCCTCCCACTCCCATTTCTCACCCAACGTCACGGCCGAGGTAGCAGCGGTGACGGTGGCAGTTCGGTGCCTGAAGCTTCAAGCTGCCCCGCTCGCCGCCTCGGTGCCGGAGAGCGAGAAAGTGGGGGCGGGTGCCCATACTACGTAAACATTCCTATTTTCTGTTTGCCCACAAGATTTGTAGCCGGCACCTTCACCGACATGCGACTGACTCTTCTGCTGCTTGTGCAGGTATCTGAGCTGTTTTGGTGTTCGTTCCGTGAATCTACCTTCGACGAAGTTGGAGGGGTGGCGCTGTGTTACGGGACCAGCCTGTGCGCAGCATCGGATATGCCCTGGCTCCCGCCGGTAGCCGGTGACGTCGACGGACAGCCACTGTTTACGCACGCCAGACGAAAGGACATCGCAAATATCGTACCACCACGTTTGGCTGGCTAGGAACCACGTGATGACCAAGAAGGCTATTTAAGCAAGCAACACTTTGCCACCGTGGGATGTGGAGCCGGCATCTTCGCCGACATGCGACCGACGCTTTTGCTGCTTGGGCTGGTTAGTCGAAACTGTCCGTTTACAACTCGTAAACTTCTACTAGTTGTGCCGGCTCCACCCACTCTGGCAAGTGTGACGTTGCGTTGTTACAAGCGGGTCTATGAGAGGGGTGGGAAAAATTCTTTTTTCTTAAGCAGAATGCTATGTCTTGCGTTGTTGCTGTTGCTATCAAGTGACGTTGAGCCAGACACTGGCCCTCGTGACACAGATAACTTGTTGAAAAACATCCAGGATGGTTAAACTGCCATTTTGAGTAAACTGTATAGGCTTCATCGATGCAAACTCACGAAACATGAAACTTTAATGACAGATATTAGCAAAAACCTAGATGACCCTCAACGACAATTGCAAGAGGTCAATAAATTGGTCTCCGATCAAGCCGATGTATTTAAATATCTGTTAAATAAAGTAGAGAATTTAGAACTGAAGGTTGTGGATCTAGAAAATCGACGCCGTAGAAGAAACGTTTTATTCTACGGTGTAGAGGGTAATGATCAATTTGAAACTTTGGACTGATCGGAACAACTGATTAGTGATATTTGTAAATATTATCTGGCAATTGAGCTTAAATCCATTGAAGGGGCACATCGCGTGAGACTTTATGAGAGCAAAGCAATGCGGCCAATGAATACAAGTCTTTCATCTTTTAAGGAAAACATATAATTCTGTCAAACACCAGGAACCTAAAGGGGACCGCGTATGGTATTGACGAAGATTACTCACCTGAAAGGCGTGCTATCAGATAAAGCTATGGAAATATGCAGGCCGATAAAAAATAAAGTTAAACTGAGTTTTGATAAGCTCATCGTGAATAGTAGGGTGCTTCACTGGGATAAAGAATAGGATGAGGTTGTCCCGTTTTTGAAAATATTACCAATAAATAAAAGTAAAGCTCAAGAACACTAACATATTGCTGTCTTAGTAGTCAATTGCAGAAGTGTAACAAATAAAGTACACCAGCTTGCTAGATTGATAGAATCAGTGGAAGCACATATTGTAATGGGCACTGAATCTTGGCTCAAACCAACTGTTAGAGATAGTGAGGTGTTTCCACAAGACTACGTGGTTTATCTTAAATATCGGCCGAGCATCGAAGGGGGCGTTTTTCTGCTCGTTCATACGACTCTGCAGTTCAGCGCTCTAGATGTCTGCTGTGTCTGCCACGAAGCTATCGAAACAGTCTGGTGCAAAATCGTGTTGCCTAATAACTCTAGTTTGATTGTGGGCTCGGTTTAGCGTGCGTCGAACTCTGATCCGAGCGCAGTTCGTGCCTTGTCTGAGATTATCTAGGAAGTGTCCGGTGAAATGATATTGTTCGGTAGTGATTTTAATCGGCCGGACCTATGTTGGCAGGATGATTATTGTGACATTGTTGCTTGTTGTGCTGTGAACTATGAAACGAAAAAGGTTGTAAACATATATCGCCTAGTGCAATACGTAAGAGAACCAACACGGGGGGATGGGGGGGGGGGGTAAAATGCTAGATTTGTTGTTTTCAAGCGCACCTAATGTATTAAGCTCTATAGCAGTTCTGCCAGGAATTAGCGACCATTCGGCTGTTGTTGCAACCGTCAAAACCGAAATTCAACGATTCACTTTTTGTGAAAATGGAAACATATTCTTTTATGATAAAGGGGATTATGAAGGTATCAACCAAAAACTGCTTCAATACCTACCAACGTTTAAATGCTTAGCGGACGACTGTAACATTCATGAACTGTGAAATACGTTTAAAATGAAATTAGGTGAGCTTGTGTAGGAACATATACCACACGTACATTTTTCAAAGCTTAAAAAACGAAAAAAAACCTTGGGTAATATCGTCCATTATACGAATTATAAAAAACGGCGTTTTGTGAAGTATAAGAAAATGAAGAGCAAGGCTCATTATGAGAGATTGGCACAAATAACGCTTGATTACAAGCTCACTACTAAGATCGCAAAAGAAAAATATTTCAAGTCACTTAATGAAAGGCTGGAAACCAATTCCAAGGCTTTTAGGAAGTATTTAAAGGGGTGCGGATCAAGTGATCTGGGCATTCCAGAAATCACTTGCAATAACCAAATTGTAACAAACGACGAAGCAATGGAAACATATCTAAATTACTTGTTTTATTTAGTATTTCTTCCAGCGAAACCTGACACTATGCCCCGCCGCGGTAGTCTAGTGGCTAAGGTACTCGGCTGCTGACCCGCAGGTCGCGGGTTCTAATCCCGGCTGCGGCGGCTGCATTTCCGATGGAGGCGGAAATGTTGTAGGCCCGTGTGCTCAGATTTGGGTGCACGTTAAAGAACCCCAGGTGGTATAAATTTCCGGAGCCCTCCACTACGGCGTCTCTCATAATTATATAGTAGTTTTGGGACGTTAAACCCCACATATCAATCAATCAAATCGAAACCCGACACTATAACGACAGCTGCTAGCAATGTGTCGCCTATGACGCAGGTGAAACTCGGCGTGTCTGGTATCTGAAAGTTATTGGGGCAATCAGGCGAAATCAAGGCGGTTGTTCCTGACGGCATTTCACCTCGCGTGTTAAAGTACTGCGCTGCGACCGTCTCTCTTTAACTTTTCGTTATCTTTACTCAGTCGCTTCGTGCTAGCGAATTGCCTTACGACTGGAAGATAGCCCACGTCATGCTAATTTGTGAAAGGGGCACGAAAAAAAATGTGCAGAATTATAGAGCCGTCTCCTTGACATGTATGGTATTCAAATTAATAGAGCACATAATTTACTGAGCCATCATGAGTCACCTCACCGAGAACAATATCCTAACAAAGTGCAGCATGGTTTCCGCAAGGACCTGTCCTGCACTACACAAGTTGTAGAATTCTATCACGATTTAGGGAGTGAAATTTATGCTGAGGGCCAGATAGATTGTTTGTTTTTAGATAATCGAAAAACGGTCGACACGGTTACGCATTCGCTTCTTATTTACAAACTACACCACATAGGTATATAAAGAGATGTTGTCAAATGAATTGAAAATTTATCGGAGCGCAGGCAGTGTGTTGTTATTATTGGCGAAAAATTGAGTTACGCGAACGTCACCTCAGGAGTCCCTCAGTGCTCTTTATTGGGACCTATATTATTTTTGATATACATAAAAGATATAAATTTAAGTAGTACGTCCTCCTTACAACTGTTCGCAGATGACTGCGTGGTGTACCAAAGTATATCTTACGACGAAGATGCGACAGCGTTACAGGGAGACTTGAACAGGATATATGATTGGTGTAAGCTGTGGAACAAGTGTTTAAACACGAAAAAGTGCATCCATACGTGTCTCATTAGAAAGGAAAAAAACAATGATAAATAACTATTCTATAAATAAGGAGGTTCTTACTACAGTTAATGTCTCTAAGTACCTTGGTGTCGTGTTTTCTGCTGACTGCTCATTGAATGAGCCCATCAGTGAGGCAGTTGGTAAGGCTGAACGGGCGCTGAACTTTGTGCAACGAAACCTAAGATGTCGCGAAGTTGAATTAAAACGGAGTGCACTTACTACATGCGTTAGACTTATATTAGAGTACGCCTGCCCACTATGGGATCTATCGGAAGCCAGTCTCATTTCTTAAATAGAAGGTATCCAAAACAGAGCAGCCAGGTACGTACTGGGCAGGTACCATGGCATCGACAGTGTCACAATGATGAAAAAAGAATTGAATTGGCAATTGTTGTCTTCACGAAGACGAAATTTATGCCTAAAACTGCTTTTTCCGATATATAGCAACAAGGTAGGCCGTAGCAAAGATAAATATTTGAATACACCTTTTTATGTTTCTAAGCGTAATGATCACAAACACAAAATCCGTGAATGCCGGCCCAGGACGTGCATGTTTAAGAATTCTTTTTTTCTGAAGTGTCTAGCCGAATGGAACAGCTCTCTAAAGAACAAGTCTGTTGTGTAAATAAGATCAATTTGTATCTCTGTTGTAAACAACCCTGCTGTAACGCCCAAGGGCGATGCGGGGTAATTCGTGAATAAAGAAAAAAAATCCGTAACGCCTCGGGAGAGACGCAGCCGTTGGCAAAGTTGCGCACTGCCGTTTGGGAGTCCCTGATAGCCACTTCTGCCATGGTGGTGGCCACTGCAGGTGCGATAGCCACTTCCTCTGCTGTCTCCACGTGCAGCGTGCGTGCTGTGACGCTAGTCTTGCACGTGTTATGGTGATCTATTACAGCAGCCGCGAAGGAGCCGCGCATGCGCGCATACCTGGTCGCCTCCGTGAACACTGTCTTTCTACACTTGCCGTACTTCCTCTGTATGTGCTGTGCTCTATTTTCTCGTCTACCTCTGTGGTATTCGGGGTACATGTTCTTCAGCAAAGGAAGGATGACCAGCCTATCATTTGCGTTGCTTGGTGCGTCGAGTTTGACACCGTGCTTAGCGTGACATCTGATTACTAAACTCGCAAGTATGTGTCGGCCCGTAGTGCTTTTCGAGAGGTGCTTGTACTACATGATCTGTTCCTTCATCGATTCTTCTAGCGTGCTGTGGAGACGCAGATCGAGTAATTTACTCGTTCTTGTGTTTATCGGTAGCCCTATTGCCTGTTTTTACGCCTTCCTGATAAAGCATCCCATGTTTGTCCTTTCTGCTACCAGCCACTTGGGGTAGGATGCTTCATACGTTATTCGGTTCATTACGAAGGCCTGCACTGGCCTTATCGTGTTGCCCTCTTTCATTCCACTGAGTCGGTTTGCTTTGCGTTGTAGTAGTCTGATGGCCAGAGCAACTGCGTCTGCAGGACTTCTGATGGTCTCTCTGTTGTGCCTTTTTCCGCGATATGTAAGCCGGCATCAGAGAAGAAATTATTATGAACCATCTTTCGAAGGGAACCAAGATGCGAAGTAGCAGCGGTGCGCACGGCGTTGACACGATTGAAGCTGGCGTCGATGCGGGTGCTGAAAGAACAGTTTGAAGTGAAGCTCGGTGTAGCATTTACTCAAGTAAACGTTTGTTTGAAACGCAAGGACATGGGAGGTTGTTCTGGTTTTATGTTATGGTCAATGAAGCGTTTGGCAAGACTTCGTAGTCATCGTTTCTTCTGAGTCGGGACACGGGTGCTCGAATGGAGCTGGCGAGCGTTTTGCCTTGACTACCACGGCCTTGTGATCTGTGAAGTGCACGCTGAGAGGTTCCTGCAGACACCCGATGCCGAAGTGGCAGCTGTGGGCGCTGGGGCGAGGGTGGTACAGGTGAGGCAAAGAGCGACATCAACGCGCATCTGCGAGAAAAGCGATAATCAGTAGCTGTGGCGTGACCTACTTGGAACCGCTCCAACAGCAGCGGTGAGGGAAGCGCGTTGTGGTGCATCCTTATGGACGCACGTACATACGGCATTACACACAAGAGTCAAAGAGCTGCCATGGCATCTAAAACACTCTACAGTAAGGGAGCTGCACGTGGAATGGAGGGAACGAGACATGATAGCTTTCGACGCCGTGGAACGCGTTCATTTCCTGCCTGTAGGTACTATGAAGAAAAAACGTTTGCGAAAGGTTGGATCCATAACAAATGCGAATTTTCGCTATATTAGTGCCTAATGCTTGTAGTAAAGCTGGTGACTGTACTGGTCGGAATTCCGTGTGCAGTATGTAACATGTATTTCAAATTACATTCGGAGACAAAGTGGGATTTTAACTTTATCAAACATTTCGTGTCCCGCGAACTTTTGCTGTTGATAGCACATGTCTTTCGAGCATGCCTTGGCGAGGGGTCTTGTACGGCAACATTGTCATACAGCTTGTAATTATTTTTCTGAATACACGTGGATTCCATCTTCGACTGCGTGTAGTGGTTCCGCTTACTCAGTTGCTTTCCTAATTTTTTCAAACCTCATGTTTAGAGTAGGGCGCAGCTAATACGTTCTAGATGCGAAAATTCAAATGAAGGAATGTTGTCTCACACGTCAACACTGGCTCGTTGCCACAGACTTCGAAGACGTCTACGTAATGTGGAAACATGGGAATTTTAGAAATGGGCGAAGAGTCGACCGTTCAGCAGCCTTATGAATAATCACTTCAGTTCTATTGAAGTTTAAAAAAACAATGTCCTTACAAAACTTACCGGAATCATAACCTACGAGGACGCAATGTCTTATGAGGATGAAAATAAGACAAAACGTCGATCACATGAAACGTAGTATAAAAGCTAGGTCCACACTTTACATGTTTCGAGAGTGACGTCTGCTACGTGCGCACTACGCACATTTTCATTTTGACTCTATCTAGTTGGTGCAGCAGTGGGCCTCATCTCAATGCACTGGCATATAAAAAAAACTCAGCCGCTAAGGTGCTCCATAGTGTGTTTTATGCCAAGTAACCCCAGCTACCTTGAAGATGGCCTGAGTAACTATAACGCCTACCAGATCACTCAAGTGCCTACTAGCGCATACATCGCTCACGTCATGAAGCATAGGTCACACAAGGTAGCCTGTGATTTTCCATCCCTACAATAAAGTCAGGAGTGCATTGGAATTACCACAAAATAAAGAAGCTGCCGTAATGTTCGCAAACTTGTTGAGAAAGAAGAGAACAAAAGTGCGAAAGAGGCAAAAGAAAGGCAGGGTGGTAAACCATGTTGTACCCGGTTTGCTACACTACACTGAGAATTGAGGAAAGTGGAGGAGAAGGAAGGAAAGGGGAGGAATCAAAACAACAAGGACAGCGATCAAGAGATACGTGCACATATATTTGAACGTTCTCCGCGAACAATACGACACTCATGACTAGAACGTGGACGTCAAACTCTGGACTTTTGCGGACACGCAGTGCCACCTGTAGATTCAGTTTTGAGTAGTGCAAAGCCCAAATCTCTTGCACAGTTTTCTGCACAACCATGGGCAACTACAGCTTATGAAACAACGGTTAAGCTGTCTTTGCACATTAAACACTCAATAAAAGAGCTACGAATTTCTCTCCGCTAGTCAGAAGCGTTATCGAACCGCCGTGAAGTGCTTGCTGGTTCACTCGTCTGAACGACAGCTAAAACAAGAGCAGACGCAACAGCTTCACGCTTTACAAAAAAAGACCACAGTCGGCGCTAACGTTGCATTCTGAATTGACATGGACATAAATTCAGAGTTACTAATTTCCGTAGCATTCACAAAGCAGAATGGTGAGAGCGCTAAATACAAGCCTTTGCGAACGTGTTGGGTAAGTGATATTACTCGCGTTCTCCAGGAATGGTCGCATGATAAAGTGTGATAATTTTGGTCTCCTAATACTGTTTTGTGCAGACGTGACGAAGAACCATGGTAACTTTAATTATGAAGTGTAGCATACCCTCTGACCACGGTGCGTGGCGTGTAACAGTAGAGTGGTGACCCTCACGATACACATCGCACACGCCATGACCACCGATTATCTGAAGTTGTCGCCACCACACAGCCTTATGCACGTGGGGCTTTGAAAGCTCCAAGTCCCGCGTCTTTAACTAGGAAAGACGAACTCGTGTGTCATACAAGTAAATCGCAAAATGGTCGTGATCACAATCAGCTTTTTCTTGTCGTTGGTCTCCGCGATTACCGTAGCTATCTCGGAGGCATCGGTTTGGCGTTCGGTTGTACACTGAAAAAGTGGACACGCATGTATTCCCGTTTGCAGTATATACAAACGGAATACAACCATCAAAAGAGCAGTTGAGCATGCATAATAAAACAGTTTAATGCACAGGAAGCGAGAAATCGATAGAGAATGCAACTGCAAAGCGAAAATCACCTGGGACATGCGTGCCGGATAAAGCGAGCTTCGTACAACTGACCACATAGATTGCTCCTGTATGCACTTCATCGCTTTGGAATCATGTGTATGTCCAAGTTTAACGCATCTGGGCGTTACAGAACGTACGCTGGAGTGCTTGCCTCCAACTCGATATCATGCGATGCTCCCTTGCACAAAATTGTAAGTTGCAGCACACCGAAATAAAAGAAACATCTTTTGCAATGTGTCCGCTTTTTGTTTTGGTGAGCTTTCTACTTTTATGAAGCGATGTTGGATTGAAAGAAGAAGCTTGCTAGGTCCATGATTTTCAGGAAACCGCGCCTTAAGACCAACAAAAGAGGAGGGCCTATGCACGTCCACTTGTGGACGACTCTATGTGCACTACCCATTTATGCCCGGCGCGGCGATAGGGACGCTGATGGCGGCGTTTTTTTTTTTTTGCAGTGCCGCCAGGGCAGAGTCTGACGTCTATACAAGATGGCAAAACGCTCGTAAAAAATGAATCCAAGGAATCCAAAACACACCATGTGCATTCAGCTGTGGGAGTTGTCATTCCAGTGAGAAGAGTGCGCATCGTGGTCATGAGAAACTTCTACATATCGAAAACTTGACTGTTGTTTTCATGGAAATTATCTGTGGCTGGTGATATACACTACGGGTCATTCTACACCGGCCTTTTATGAGTGCGCACTGGCGGTAGTGAGGTCCACGCGACGTGCGTGGCCGCTTTCGAAGTCTCTGTACCTTTTCGGCTCTCTAACTGTGACGTGCTGGTGGCGGCGCCATGGCATTAGTAGTAACGGTATCTTAGGAAATTCATGAGCTGCGGGAGGAGGAAATTGCGTTATCCGTCCAGGTTGGGTAGCAGTAGCCCAGAATTTCATTGCCGACGTGAGCGTTGTTGTCTACTTCTCACATTAACAGCCACCTCTTTGTGCGTTGATCCGTTATGTACAGTGGTGAGCACTGTTAGGGTGAACACGCGAGCGCGTGGCCGACGGCACTATCAACGCCACGTAACAGCGATCGTTGGAAACATTGCGCATGCGCAGCATGTGCTTTGCGAAACACTCTTTCCACCGCGAGCATCACGTCATCGATACGCTTGTTCGTCGTCTGCTAGCCGCATTTTTTGTTCGCTGAGCTGATCCCTTCTGCATTTCAAGGTCCATCTGGATTGAATATTGGCGCGTGAAAGAAAAAAGTGAGTCAATTGAGGCTATTCTAGTAGCTGAATGTGCTGCTCCACCTGGAACTCCTTGACAGCCCGCGCCGTATGTAACAGTGACCGGTCCTGTTGGAACAGGTAATCACCTTCTGGGAATAATCTGCTCGCATATGGCAACAGCAGATCGTTCAAAATGTTGCAGTATTGTTCCGACGATAAGTTTCCACGTATACGTTGCAGGGGCCCTAAACCATATCTTGAAACAGCACCCCACACGCTCACACTCGATCTCCCACTGGCAGAAACACCTTGCACGTTGTCTGGGTAGTTCCTGCGTGGCATTTTGACGTTAAATAAACAATTGCTTTTCAAAGCAAGACGTTTGCCTCACCGTGTGCCTGGTATTCTCCAAACACGCAATCTTTGGTATTGTCGCGTCTAAAACGTCGACTCATCCGAAAAGATGACGCGACCCCACTCTTCTGATGTCCATGCTTCGTGCAACTCAGCGAACTGCCGTCGTGCGTCCTTGTGTGCCGCCGTTAGTAGTAGCTTCTGTGCTGCGACGTGACTGCGAAGGCCCGCAGTACGCAGGCGACGTCGAAGAGTGGTTTCCGAAACGTCCAAATCCAAGTCCTCGCGTATTGCTGGGGCTGGCAAGAAAGGGTGACGAACAGCAACTGCAACTATGAGGGCGTCTTCATCGTCTGTGGTAGGTTGAGGGCAGGGCGCGCGGGCTGCATCCTGCATGCGACCTTCATACTTGTAGGCTTGATTTATCCTGTTCACAGTCTTCAGGGGCCTATGAGCGAAAGCGCCAATATACTGCTGGGAATAACCTTTCAGGGAAAGATCAACAATTGAGCGCCGTTCATCATCAGGAACCCTAGCCCTAATACGATCTGGCGACAGAATGAATGGCAGCAAAAGATGTTTGGTTGTTTTATATATGGCGTTGCATGCACAACAACGTTGAAGGGAACGAATACACAAGCCCCCATAGATGTAAAAGTTTTTTTTGTCTTGTTCTGTTCAAGCACATAGGTTTAAAAAAATCTTAAAAATGCAGGATGCATGGGCTTAGAAAACAAAAATGTGGCTAGCAGACGACGAACAAGTGCATTCATGACGTCATGTGCACGGTGGAACAATCATTTCGCGGAAGACGTGATGCGCATGCGCCATGTTTCCAGTGATGACCGTAACGGGGCGCTGAGAGTGCTGTCGGCCACGCGCTCGCGTGTTCACCCTAACAATGCTCATCGCTGTGCCATCTGTTTCAGGACACTCCGTTCTTTATTCACAAACGAACAGCCTTTTGATGACGCTTGATGCGATTCATGGTAGTTGAGACGTTTCAAAGCACTTTCGTGGCAGTATTCTTCATTGTGTGGCTCTGAACAGCGAGGACAAATTACCATGCTCCTGGGAACTGCGCTAACATGACGCATTTTTTGACACCTATGGCACTGAAGCGGTCTTGAAGTAAGTGAACGGACTGCGTAATGAAAGTGACCCACATTCTCGTGAGATGGCAATATGTCGTTTTTGACGACAATCTTTACGTAACGCGAGTTACCCAGCCGTAGGGCTTGGACGTATTGCTATGGTCACTTACTCTCTTGATCAGCATTGGGAGATCGCCAGAAGGAATGGAGATGTCCACTTCGTATATCACACTTAGCAGCATGTCGTTGCTAAGTGGAATGTGAGGTAGCACTTTGATACCATCGATTCCTGGGATCTTGGTCAGATCGAGCACTGATGTCTGGTGCATGACGTATATTGCCATGACATTCTTGCGGATATTCGCTCGAACATCCCTGATTTTGTTAGGAGCCAGAGATTCGAATTATTTAGAGATGATCTGTCGATTCTGGAGTCTCTAGCTGTCTTATGACGGTATTGTCACAATTAGGACAGTCTAGTTTGTTCAAGCTACCCGCAGATTCACTGCAAGTGTGGTATTAGTTTTTTTTTACAACTGTAAACAGGCATGAAGTTATCCTCGCCATCTGCGGAATGCGGTTCGGTAGACTCAGTGTCAGGGTCGCTGGGTTCACTGCTCCGTTCCTTAGAGAGGCCCGCCAGTGGATATGACATGGCTGGAGGGTGCGCCGGTGAGTTTCATTCAGTTGTTACAAGAAATGAGCATGAAAAAACTAATGAGGTGGCCCAGTTCTCGAAAAAAAAAACAAGTCTATGATTTTAACTGGGCGTTGATGTGGGAGTCATTTCAGTAGCGACACAATAATAATCAATTTTCAAAGAGAAAGGAAGAAGACAAAAACAAAGAAATGAAAGAAACAAAGGAACAAATAAAGAGAAAGAAAGAAAGAAAGAAAGAAAGAAAGAAAGAAAGAAAGGAAGATGGGCGCCTTGTCAATTTCGTTCCGAGACTGAAGCAGATAACAACAACGGTGTCTTGGTAAATGTATCAAACCATTGCAATGCCAGTCTTATCTGTCCCCACACTTGGTGGGCGTGTTGGTCGACACGTATTTCCACAAAAGCACATGCTTGCTCATCTTCATTAAAAAGTATATAAATAAATGGTGTAGCTATATTTGCTCAAGATTTTTTCTTTTTCGGGCGTATCTTTATCATGCCGTGCTGGTTGTAAACAGGTATAGTAGAATCCAAAAAAAGCAGCTCGTGCAGGCCAGGGATTGTGTTGTGATGTGAATTGTACATTAAGCCCAGTATATATGTGCATTTACAGTTGAAGCAAATAGGTGGGTGCCGTATTCGGTTGTACAATAAGGGTGCGCAAACACTGATACGACGATGCGCGTGCCGCGCCTATTCGTATATACACACCCAATGGCTCAAAAGAATAATTTCGTATGCTGAACGCAAATTCACTGTTTCTCAAAACCATCACGAAGTGCACGCTCTAAAAAGACGGTACCTGATGCGTGGATTGAAACACCGCCCGAAGCGCGCGTCGTTATTCTCAGAGAGCACGAAATGTAAAGCTGTGGTGCTGGCTTTTACTTAACTCTTTGCATGCATATGGTTGCAAAAGAGCCTTGTTTGTCGAGCCTATCCTTTCAACTCTGTTTGGCCTGAACCTCGCTTCGGTCATGCAAAGCTTTGTAAGTACCTAATCGAGTAATAGGGCTACAGGCGTATACAGAAAGATGCATGCTGACAGAAGTGCTTTCCTTTACTGTACAGCCCTGCTTGGTGCTGAATGGCTGAAGTTTTTACAGCCATAGCTGTTATATCAAAACAAGGGTCGCGTAAGCCGTAGTTGTCTGCCACCGCGGATGTCCGTAACCTCTATCGTGCGAAAAAGACACTAAATAAATAAAAACACTAACACTAAGAACACCACGCCTTTCGAACTCGGGTGTCCTGCATGCCAGGCCAGTGTTATACCACAGAGCTACGTCTGTGCTGGGATCCCCGCCACGGTTGTCTAGTGGCTAAGGTACTCGGCTGCTGATCCGCAGGTCGCGGGAGTGAATCTCGGCTGCGACGGCTGCAATTTCGATGGCAGTGAATATGCTGTAGGCCCGTGTGTTTAGATTTGGGTACAGGTTAAAGAACCCCAGGTGGTCGAAATTTCCTGAGCACCCCACTACAGCGTCTTTCATATTCATACTGTGGTTTTGGTATGTTGAACCCCACTTATCTATGTTGGAAACATCGTTGCAAGCTGGCCTTGTGGAGGCTTAATGTCGGGAAAAAAATTGCGTTGGAATGAGTAATAAAACGTTTTAGAACAGAAACGGTCCCAACCAGGTGTGACAGAGTGTGAATTGCGTAACAAGCCGGTGATGGAATGCTCTAACCCATTACAAAAGCTTGTTCTTGATCATCTAACAACTGTGGCGCATACACACTTCAGGCATAATTCCCCAATGCCATCACCCACAAGATCAAAATATTGCACGATATCTTTTCCCATTTTTTAGCGGGAACCACGATTCCTAAAAATGACAAATGATGTCATAGTGAATGCTCCTTTTACTACATAAACTATATGACAATTATGATGATTTATTACGTAGTGAGTGCCCTGCAAATGTGGTTGTTGCAGTTACGCAAAGATTGTTTAAAAAGGCCCAGAAAGAACGCTGTTCCAGCTTTCACTTTGTTTGTGCTGCGAGGTCCGCGCAAACATAGCGGTCAACTTTTTGCAGCGGTCGCGTTCACAAAAGGAGTGCTTTGCTCACATACGAGGAAATAAGAATTGTGACTGTTGTTTTCTCTCGTCTCGCGTGAAGTTGTGCCTTTGTTTCGTGCATATTTATTTCTCTTGGAGCAACTTGCTTTAGGTGTCGAGCAGTGATGATTGTTTGTCCGCGCTCGTCCTGTGCATGCTCATTTCGTGCATCCTTTCATTTTTGAGGTTCACATAAGCCTGCCATACTTGCGCACACTCTATGAAGTTTGTACCTATTCCTGAAAAGAAAAACAAGCTCAATTCAAATCTCGTGACAATGAAGCGCTGCTGGGCTGTGATAAAAAAAAAACAGAGCATCTTGCATGAACTGCGCAAGGCTTTGGCCCCCAGCGGAGCTAATGTTCGACCTAGCTATGTTTTCTAGTATTGCTAAGCTAAAGATCCTCAATTTTTGTTCGTAGAGTAGACTTTGGTATATATGTTACCTGACCGCTTTTTGCGCAATGTTGGGGCTGCAGTCACATGTATAGCTGTTAGAAATTTACGTGAGGTTCTTATCACGTGACTAGCTATTACACGATGTTACGTGATATTAGTTAACTGACCTATTGTTACGTGATTTTCAGACACGTGACTATATCTTGAGATATTTTGATTTTCAGTTACGCGAACAGTAACGCGACGTCTAATGCCCCAGTCACGTGGCTAGTTACGTGAGGTTACATCATTCCTGGTCACCTGAGTTGCTATTATTGTGACGTGATTTTAGACACGTGACTGGATGTGACGTAGCGTATTTTTGTATGGGTTACTAGGTATTACGCGACTTTGAGCCGCGTGGCTAATTGTTACGCGATGTTGCACGATTTCAGTCCTGTGATTAATTATGACATGATATTACGTGATTTTTGTTCACGTAATTGAGTTGCCCATCATAGCGTTTGTAGTCGACACTTCGTAAGTTCGTGCACGTGTCATAGAAGCAAAGCAGAGGCTTACGAAGACGAAGCGAAGGCGTACAGGTCGAGGGAGATGATAATTCCCGCTCGCACTATTCCCGATCCTAAAAATTCGGAGGCGCACAACTGAAGACAAGCAATGAGAAAGTGAAAAACGATGACACAGGCTGACACTCGCCACTGTATATTCTTTCCAGTAACAGTACATATATCATTGATTCATTTTGCCCACTGCCTAGTTCCTCTCGCCAAAGAAACAAAGTATATAATGACTTCGAATGCTAAACAACTGCCTGTGAAGGGACGTGCGCTTTTGTTTGCTCAATCCCCCCTCCCCCTCCCACCGCTGTCTATTTGATTCGACGTATTTGTCTTCAAAGCAGGCAACAAAAGGTTTCTGAGCTTCCTTTTCACAAAGCCTTCTTTCAAATCAGATAACTGTCCCAAGCGATGATCTTTAATATTCATCAGTTCACTCGTCAAACAGAGTGCCAGTGCCAATGAGTTAGTTGTGTCAACGTGTCAGCGAGTGATAGGACAAAAAACTAAATTAATCTAATCAATGAATAGCGACACTGTTAAATATTTTTTCGTGTGCTTTCATTGTAACTTTTCTATTTTTACCTTTTGTTTACTATTTTGGAACCTAAACGGCACCCGTGCTTTATAGAAAAGCAAAGGACAAAAATGAGATTGTGGGGACGAGCTAGGAGTTTTCAAACTTTTCTCGTGTCTTTCATTTTCATTTGTTTTTACAAGTGCCTATCCCCCCCTTGTTTCTTTTTTTTTGCCTCTTTCGCCTACGCTCGGGCTCTTTTATCTCAGCAGACTTGATGTCGTTATAATGATGGCGGAAAGTTTGAAAGAAAAAAATGAACAGAAATACAGATCAGTGCCGTTGAAACAATAGGCAATATTTATTTATTTACTCAATTGTTTGTTTATTTACACCACCATACACGCCCGGTAGTCTTGTGGCTAAGGCACTCGGCTGCTGACCCGTAGGTCGTGAGATCGAATGCCAGCCTCAGCGGCTGCATTTTCTTTGAAGGGAAAGTGCTTGAGGCCTGTCTGCTTACTGCAGTGTGCCCGCAAGTGGGCTAAATTTCCAGAGTCCCCTGCTACAGCGTTCTAAATAATCAAATGGAAGGATTCGTACGTGAAACCTCAACAAATAATTAGTACTATTACCCAGTCTTGGCTCTTTGACTCTAAATTAGCGTTGGCAACTTAAAAGTAGGTGCACGTTAAAGAAGCCCAGATGGTCGAAATTTCGGGAGCCTTCCACTACGCTGCCTCTCATGATCATATGGTGGATTTGGGACGTTAAACCCCACATATCATCAACCTAAAAGTGGCCTTAAGGCTATCGACCAGCGTATTCCACATTACATCTTATCGTTCCTTATAGGCGTTCTTATAGGCGTTCCAAAATGAACTCTGCAGATAGACGCAATTTTTATCATTGCGATATCGGAAGCAGCACTGCGCCGTCAAGTTAGGGTGATGATAATTTTCAGGGGCGTTATTTTCTTCTTTATAGACTCGAAAAGGACTGTAATAGAGTTAATGGTTGGGTAAAATGGTTCACTCCTAAGGTAGCTTTTAGCGTGAAATAAAAACGAGAGACGGACAAGCGCAAACTATCAACGGATTTATTCCAAAGCCACACACATATGTATAAGTAAAGAAACTCAGTCACGAGTCTCATTAGAAAGAGTAAATGCTCTATTAGTGGCAGGCGCTCAAATAATCTAACCCAGTGGCGTGCAACGTGATGGAGGGCCTCGCTACGCATGTCTCGCCCGATCTGTCTATAAAGTATGCTTCCCCAATCTCTAGTGCAACTTTCCCTTCTAATCTTGCGAGAAAATCTTAGTTTCTGAAAACAAGCGTACGCAGCCGCATTTTCTGCAATGTCAAGAAAGATTAGAACAAGCTGTCTCTGTCAATCAAGCTTCATGATCTTAAAAACCATTGTTCGAACACCTACCTGTCTGCCTGACATAAAATCACGCTGAAGTTGTTTAGCTACGGCGAAAATTGTCTGAACCGATTCCCTAAACACTACGGCATTCTTTTTAAGTAATTTTCTGCGCTTCCTGGCCTATTTCATCACAAAAACATTTTGTACAATACTGTAAAGAATGTAGCAGAAAAAAAACGTGTTTTTTTACGAGTCAGTGTAAACGTCGAAGCCGACAGAATTGGTTTAGTATGCATCACCGAACGCTTGCTGTAGTAAATATTTATTTATTAATAATATCGTATTAACCTCAGGTCCAGAGGCATTATTGAAAGGAATGGTACATAAAAATACAATACGAACGTTGTTTTGCTATTACAATGTTAGCTAAAAAGTAGCAAAAGAAGTACAAACTGGACAAGCAAATGTAACAGTGCATGAAATTTCATAATTATACAAATAACAGTAGAAGTCTTAACTAAACAAACAAGAACGGGACAGTTCGTAATCAACATACACACATAATAGCGTAGTTGCATAACAATACATATGAGTTTAAAACGTTACAGTGATATGCTGCATGATATTAACAGATTAAGAAATGCACCTCATATGAATTGCAAGCCTTATAAACTTAGGAAGAATGTGCTTATTTTTGGGCACGACTATTTGAATCCTTTTATTAAACAAAGTGTACACGAAGCTTTGCGCCGGTTTCCCCCATTGACCGAGTCTCAAAAAGAACAAGCTTCGATGTAAAGGAGAGCGTGAAAAAAGACAGGGCAACAGACGCAGGGGGAAAACGTCTGGATGTTCTTGCGCTGTATACTTTTATTCCGAAACCATGAACCAACTATATTCCACGAAGACATTCTATGAAGCTTCAAAACTGCATGATACCAAACAAAAATGAAGTGGTGACGCGCTTCTCTCCAGAACATGCTTCGTGTTTATCTGTCACTTGACTACGAGCATTCAATTCCTGGCTCTCGCATAATTAGTGTGAAATAAACGGTTGCGATTCGTAACACAATTTTGCGGACCAATGGCCACTGCTAGCATCCAAAGCATGTACAGCCATAAACTCTGGCTTTTAAATATTTACGATACAGACCTTATTTACTAAATGTACGGGGTCAATTCCTCGTTCTATAGATGGCTTCTATCGAAACATACTTGTCGCTATGTTGATGGATTTTGTAGACAGAGCCTTGGACTTACCGCGGCTGGACTGTAGCCGGCAATCGTGTGACGTAAAGCCTCATTCGCTTTCCGTAAACTGGTTCAGCGTGCGCTTAACCTGCAGCGATCTTTATTCACTATACGCGTGGTGTTTGTCAATATATTAATAGCCTGGCTTGGGGTACTCCGACGCAAAAATTTTCGTCTGTCTGTCTGTCTGTCTGTCTGTCTGTCTGTCTGGAGATTTGTCTATTTTCCGCTGTAACGATAAGAAAAACGGCAAAGCCCATCCGAAGCGCCCATCAATATTGCCCAAGTTTCAGCGTTCATATTCATGCAATTGTCAGTTAAAAAGCAGTTATTGCGCATAGCTGAGGCACCATAACAACAAGTCGATATTATGTATGTGTCTCTTTATACTAGAGAAGGCATACAAAAGTAATCATATAAAGACCATAGCATATATTATGCTGAGCTGACAATGCAACGCTATGCTCGAAAAGGAAAGTCTTTCCAACAGTTTGCTACGACGATATGGTGGTGGCACCTGCTCATCACTTTCTGTTCTAAACCTTATCGCCTCCGAGACAGGCGCGCATACCTTTCTTTGTTTTCGAAGATAACTGCCAGATAACAGTCGTGTCTAAAGTGCCTTTACTTCACGGATTAAGACACTATCGCAGCGCCTCCGGAATACATATAACCGATTTTTTTCACGCAGGACATCAAATAAACGTTTTGTTCCCTCTCTCGAGACGCAAGAATATTGTCGTTCGACCACATTTACAGTGCAACATGCCGATACAGGGCCATTTTTTAAAATTATTTTTCTGAATGGCTCGAAGTAGTGACAAGTGCGGCAAGTTTAGCAGGTTGCTAAACAGCTACATTTACGTCATTGAAAGTGATAAATTAACAGAAAGAAATAAACACTAACTGACAGGACTGCTTTCCAACTGACAGGTATACCAAAATGCTGTTGGAACTCAGATACCTCACACTTTAGTTGTCGCAACTATGCAACACTATCATTTTTGCGTGTGCTGAACAAGCCCTTTACGTGTTTTTCTGCAGGCCTCCAGTGCGGGACCACACATATTGTATAATTTTTACATATAAATTTCATACTGTACATTCTCTTGATCTGTTTTCATCGTTTTCCGAAAACAAGCTTTCATTCATACATAATAAGGCCTTGCAGTGGACATAAACTACACACGTGTAATCTCAACATTCTACATCAAGGGACAACCTAGGGCTGCTTTCATAGAAGCTGTTTTTCGCAAGTATGTTTACCATTTGGTCAGCCGGCTTTGCTAATGAGTCCTACGTATTCATTGGCTGAGCTGTTCTCCACAGCCAACTTCTATCGTAACACCTTTGTGTGGATACGGGTGCATTAGAAAAAGAATAGGTCCGAAATAAGCTTTGAAAAGGCAGGAGAACGCTGCATGGGAAAGCAATTCTACTTCGCCTATGCAGCGATATGAAAAATTACAAAGACAAATCACGTTTCTCAAAATTTTGTTTTCTATTGCATGAATTCAATCAATACGTGCACTACGACAAACATTTGTGTCTGCAGCAATTCTTCTCAAAAGGGAACGTACAATATGACTTGGCATGCCAAACGCCTTTCTTTGCCGATATGCTGAAGTTATAGCGAAATATCTTGTGATTATACTCCGTGTATCTTTGATATCTTGAAAGCTCCCTAGTGACTGGAAGGCAGCCCGAGTTGCACCGGTATTTAAAAAAGGTAACCGCTTGCTTTTTGAAAATTATCACCCAATATCCTTAACATCAGCATGCTGTAAATTAATTGAGCATGTAATCGCGCATCATATCACCGAATATCTTGAAAAAAATGCTGTCCTAACTGATTCTCAACATGGTTTCAGAAAAGGGTTTTCAACTGTGACTCAACTGCTCACTATATGTCATTCCTTTGCATCTACTCTAGATAAGAACGGTCAAACTGATGCGATATTCTTGGATTTTAGTAAAGCGTTTGATAGGGTTCCTCATGACAGACTAATACTAAAATTGAACAATATTGGTCTTCCTCGCATCTTAGTTTTCTGGGTTATTGATTATTTAAAAAACCGAATTCAGTACGTAGAAATTGGGGATCAGCAATCGGGTTGTCTTCCTGTCGCCTCTGGAGTACCGCAGGGGAGTGTCTTGGGACCCCTACTGTTCCTGCTGTATATAAATGACATTGTAAGTGTGGTATGTTCATCTGTGCAAATTCGTCTGTTCGCAGACGATTGTGTCTTATATAATGAAATTACTTGCCCGCAAAATCAACATGACCTTAATCACAGTTTGTTTAATGTTTTTCAATGGTGCAATCGCTGGGGGATGGCTTTGAACTTAGATAAAGCTGTATGCACGCGTATAACCTGGAAGAAAAATCCACTTCAGTATACTTATACTATAAATTAGTCACCTCTACAGCAAGTTTCTGAGTTCAAATATTTAGGAGTAACACTCACAAGTAATTTATCTTGGAATCAACATATTGACAATATCTCCGCTTCCGCCTTCCGTAAACTGTCTTTCTTACGACACAAATTATAAAACGCTCCTCCTGATGTCAAACTCCTGGCCTACCAATCAATAATCCGACCAAAGTTAGAATATGCATGCATAATATGGAACCCGTTCACATAGAAAAACGTCAACAAACTAGAAAGAATCCAAAGGAAAGCTGTAAGGTATATATACTTCAAGTTTCGTCACACTGATTCACCTTCTGAGTTAATTAGAGCTAATGGCATTGAACTCCTTGAGTCACGACGGAAGACATTCAGGCTTAATTTTCTTTCCCAACTTCTTCAAAGACAAACAGCACTAGACCCTACACAGTACCTGACACCCATATCGACAAGGCATACGAGACACCATCACCCCGGAACCCTAACACCTTATTTTGCACGGACAGATGTATTAAATTTTCTTTTTTTCCACGAACAGTGGAAGAATGGAACCTTTTAAACTCTGTATAAAGATTCAATTTGGTTGATTTACTGTGTGTAAACTGTGTGTTGGGTGTGTAAACCTGTATCTGTATGTTGAATTCTTTTCTTTTTCCTTTTCTATGTGACTTGAGTGCCTAACATGTACTTACTACTTGTACCGTGCCCACCTGCTTGGACCTGTGAAGGTCTGCAGTATGCATTAAATAAAAATAAATAAATAAACTATATTACTGTCCAGAATAACTACGGCCCGAGAGTAAATTTCCCAGGCTAATCAGTGTATCCACTCACGTAAGTAACGGATGGCCACAATCTTTGCCGATTACGTGACCTTTCTGAAAGTTCAGGAGTTGATCCTAAAGGACTTCCCTATATGTGCGCTGGCTCCATTTCACCGCCAAGTTAAGCTTCAAGGCCTCGTGGTTTGGGCAGAGCCAGACCATATGAACAAAATGACATGGAGTAGTTGCACAACGTTTACTTTTCGCGCAACAATCCGTGTGGTGTGAGATAAAATTGCCGATATGGTGGGCTGGAAGTCAGGCCAGGTGTCTGCTATTCAATTTCTCGCAGTGATGAGTACCGAGCCTACTTTCCCGCACGTGCGCAACAGGTCGTTGCAGAAGAAAATCCTTGCCTTAGGACGAGTAGGATATCAACTGCACCTGCGAACTATGACACAGCCTACGTCATCCATCTCTTCGCATAAAATAAGCCACTCGACCCTTGAAACGTTCATTTGGCAGTAGCTACGAAAGTTTTCTTCACGGTGCTAAGCATTATTCTGCTTGCTGCTTATACTGCAGGTTAGTGCCAAGCTACTGAAGTTGCAATATTTTTGCTTTTATTTCGTCGCCGCTGCCAAATATAGCGTTGTTTCCGGGTACTTTTTGATCACTGGTTGGTTTTCTTGTTTTTCGTCTGATGTCAAAAGAACTGGCCAAGATAAAGGAGGAACTAAAGTCTGAGTTTGTAAAATAAAAGACAAAATGAGGCATGAATTAAAATTGTTCCGTGGGGGCCTAAGAAGGGACCTGCGAACTGAAAACCAAGCAATCAAAAATGAGCTAACTAACATGGCAAAGAGCCTGGAGTTTGCGTTTGAAAGAATTGATGAACAGAAAAAAAAGCTGATGGAACATACTTTCAAAAATGCCGAGCTTGAGCACGAAAGCGATGATCTACGAAATAAATGTTCCCATTTATAAAATACAGTTTAAACTTTAGAAAATCGACTCACGCAGGCTGAGCAATATTCCCCTAGAGCCAACATTGAGATTTGAGGTTTAACAAAGACAGAAAATGAGTGCTTGACCGATGTACATTCGAAACTAGGCTCTGCAATTAATGAGCAAACCTGTGTACGAGACATTGAAATGTGTCATCAGGACCTACACGCAGCAACGATCGGAGGAACATAATTGTCCTATTCCAGTGTCGCGCGAAGCGAGAGAGAGTTCTCCGGAGGGATAACAGGATGCGTCTCACAAACACTGACCTTGCTCTGGAGGGTCCTTCAGTACATGTGAATGAACACCTTTGCCTGCTCTAAAGAAGCTTCTCGCAATGGCTGTAAAGAGGAAACACGCGCACCACTGGATATTGGTGTGGTCACTTGACGGTGAAATCTTTGCAAGACAGTCCGATGACACGACTGCTCTCCAGATAAGAGGAGAGAATGATCTTGAGAAGATATCAGGGCAGGCATAGAAACTCGGATTGGCAAGAACGTACGTGCTACGCAACTTCTGCTTTTAGCATTCATC
Organism: Rhipicephalus microplus; assembly: GCF_043290135.1. Lineage (NCBI taxonomy): Eukaryota > Metazoa > Arthropoda > Arachnida > Ixodida > Ixodidae > Rhipicephalus > Rhipicephalus microplus. The sequence continues at coordinate 465,899 of NW_027464590.1, forward strand.
GAATATGGCATACCAGGAGCTTACTCTCCCACATGAAATTTTTAGACTCGGTAACAGACACGTTCATTTTGCATTTCAACGCGCGATCTGCATGCAAGAAGAAAGACAATATTATTCATTTTATTTCGCAATTTACATTTAGGTGTAATGTGTTCATGATCTCGGAAACATGGTACTACTATAGCTGTGCTATGTTGACTTTGAATTGTTATCAAAGTTTTGTTATTAATAGCCCTCGTAGATATAGTGGTGTTGCCGCGCTTTTTATTAGAAGACGCAAAACGTGAATTGTTAGAAAAATGTACGAAAGTAAAAGAAGACTACGAAATAATCGTGGCAAAGAATAAAAACAGAATAATTTTGGTGGTGTATTGCCCACCAAGCGGAAAAGTTGTCACTTAAATAGAGTTTTTATTCATTCCTTGATTACGTAAGCGCGAACAATTTGAAACTTGATTGTGGCGTTAATATAAATAGAGATATGCGCGAACAAACCAACTCATCTCTTGCACTGAGCACGTGTCTTCAGTCTACAAGTTTTATTAATACAATCATTACACCAACACGTATAACAAGTCGTGCGTCTTCTCTTCTTAACCTTCTAATTATCGATATTACTACTACTGTATGCAGTACCTGCACAATGGTGTGTGACCTAAGCGACCACTGTCCTATCTATTTATTATACCCTAATGACTCAAAAAACGTAGTTCACGCATGTCAAAAGGCAACATATCAATGCATCACTCGTGCAGTAGTAAACAACTTTATTAGGCAAATTTAGAGAAATTTAAGATTGATGTCATGAACCACAATTGATCACATGTTTTAGAAGAAACAGATGCAAATGATGCATACAACAATTTTATTGGAACATTTATCGACATATGTGCTACAAATGTTTCAATAAAAACAGCGAAGCATTCGAAAAAAATTAGGAAGCCATGGGAAGCCAAATTAGGAAGCCAGATGAGCTTGTCAATATGATAAAAACAAAAAAAATCTTTACCATTCCTTCTTACGTACATGGTCTGACTTAACATTGCAGACATTTAAAAAAATTATAAACAGACTGAGTGCTGAACGAAGACAGGCAAAGGCAATATACTATCAGGAATTATTCGGAAATGTCTCCAGGCAACGACCAGAGATCGCATGGAAAACGATAAATTGTGTTCTAGGTCACCTTAATGAGTTACACCCCTAACATCGGTAAAACTATACTCGCTTGAGATATCAGGCACAGCCCTTGTCGATCACTTCCATCATCGTTTGCAACTGCGCTAGGGCACTTTGCAACTGCGCAAAGTGCCCTAGCGGCAACGGCAGCGTGAAGGAAACGGCCCTCTGCAATGTTTTTCGCGAAAGTGCATTCTTTGCGCCTACCGATGAGGGTGAAGTATACAGAGTGTGCATAAAATTGAAGAACAGTAGAGCTTTAAATGAAATTAATCTGCAGATTAAGTCCATAAAATATTTTTTAAGGTTTGTTGTTCTTCACACACATTTACAACTTAACTTTAGAGGCTGAAATTTACCCAAGCGCCACGAAACACGCTAAGGTTTCACTTATTCATAAGGGTCGTGATCGGAACTCTGCGTCAAACTACCGACCGATATCTGTACTCCCAGTTTTCTCAAAGTGTGTAGACGAATTCGTATTTACTCGAATGACAGACTTGTCAAGTAAAAAGAGCATGCTTACTGACTCACAGATTGGCTTCCAAAAAACAGGTCGACAGTAATGATACTCCGCACCCTAAAGGAATAGGTATTACAGAGCTTTGAACGTAACTGCTAAACAGCAAGTATATTCATAGAGTTTAGTGAAGCTTTCAAAAGTCTTGATCACGGCATTCTTATTCACAAACTTTCCCTACGTGGACTTCGTGGAGGACCAGTAGAATTACTTCAGTCGTATCCCAATGAACGAAATCAGTGCGTCTTTATCAATAATCACAAGTCATCTTATTTACCTGTTGTATGCGGTGTGCCTAGGGCAGTTCTCTTGGACAACTTTTGTTTAATGTATTCAATATTGACATTTTAAACGTAGCCGTTGATGCGAAATATATCATATTCGTGGATGATTTTGCAATGTGTGTGCCAGGTTCTGATGCCAACATAACTTGGAGAAAAAAGAAATGAAGTTAAGTTCAGTTTTTCTAACTGGACTCAAGCAAATAGGTTTAAGTAAATTCAAAGAAAACAAAAGTTATTGTGTTTTGCGCTAAAAATAAACCTCTCGATGTCATTCGCAACGATATTTACTTTCAGAATCAACGTATTGAGTTGGTAGAAGAGTTGAATATTTTTAGAGTCTATTTTTCTTCTGGTTTACTTCAGGATCTATATGAGGAATATATGATGAAAAGATGCGAGATGGTGGTACTTGGAGTGTTGAATAGATGGACGAACGGACACACAGACAGATGCATGGACGGACACACGGATGGCAGCCTGGACGGATGACGCATGGACGGACGCATGAGCGGATGCATAGACGGACGCACAGATAGACGTGCGGACGCACGAACAGACGCACACACGGGTGGCCACACAGATGCACGCATGGACGGACGGAAGCAAGAACCAATGAACGGACGGATGCTTCGACCCACTCTCCATCATTCACTCCGTGGATATGCTGCCATTTTTTTATTTTACGGGTTCTTGCTGCGACTTTTTTTATCGTACGTTTGTGGTACGTTAAAGTAGTTTATTTTATAGGGTGATTTCAAGAAGAAAAGCAATAATAAGTGACGCTGGTAGGAAGGAGGGAAATGTTTGCGGTTAGCTACTCAATTTTGCCTTTCAACCAAAAAAAAAGAAAACTCCTGAAAAATTATGTTGCAAAATTCAGTTGCAGAACTAAAGTTAATTTAAAAAAAAGACAGTAGAGCAACTGTCTTGAAATAGCGAAGACTACCTTGAAGTGGTGTGTAAACCTGCACTCGGACTCACAAGTCGAAGAGGAAGCGCCAACGCTATTCGCAACTTCCAGGTACCGTGGCACCGCAGAGCGGTGGCGGCCGGGAGCTCTGTTGAGATAATTTAAATTTTGAACCTGCTACAAACAGAAGACGCTTCTGCTTGTTTTCACGCGTTCGTGCTCGATTTTCAACGTTGGGAACGGTCTCGATATTACTGTAACCCTTTGAGTTTGTCAAGTCAAGGAGAAAGTAGCAAGAAAAAGCTGAGTGATTTCACTGTGAACTTTGATGTTCAGAGCCTATGAACATCGGGAGAAAAATTAGGCGTCCCTTTAAAAATAGTGCCCACAAAAATCCGTCAGGTGTTAAGAGTGTTAAATTTAACAGGCAAATAACCAAAGACCGTGCTTGTGTGCAGCACCCAGTTTCTGCACGGGTACAGCAACTTCCAGGTTTACAGTTCTCGCGCTTAATTCGCCTACTCGATACGCTATAATTTTGCCCAAAGTTTATCTTGCCAATATGCTACCAAGCATTTATTGTCTTTATGTAGCATGTAAGTGCTGCCCTACTTTCTCAAAAACATAAATCCAAGGGCCACCGAAGCGCGAAGAATTGCAGTCTTCACCAGAAGTGTACTTTCCGGTATCGTCTCTTTCGGGGCGATCATGTCAACGACCACCATGTTCGATGTATAGTCGCGCCACCAATAGGTCGGTAAAGTTGCGAATAATGTCACATTCTCTCGTCATGGTAAGCTGGGCAGGGAAGTTGCCTCCTCTCCCTCTCTCTCCACACCAGTCCCACTCCCTCACACAAACATCAACGCAGCAAAGAGCACCACAACCAACGCCACCTAGACTACCACAACCCATGTCAGTGGACACTCAGCTTCACCCTGACATGCCGTCAACTACAGCACGATCCGACTATTGCACACGAGAGGCGTTGAACGAAATGGATACCTCCTTAAGGAACGAATTCACAGCTATGATGCAGGTAGAAATGCAAAAAGTGAAGGATAGCATTATGACTGAACTAACAGCTCCACTCCAACAATTGATCCAGCCGGCCCTGCAACCTGCTGTCCAGCAGATTGTAACGGATGTTAAACAGCAGATCTCGGCTGCACTTGGCCAACTTAATAATGCGCCATCTGCACCAAAACGCATCACGTCTCCGACACGTGAAAGACAGCGACCGCATTCCTACATACGCCCCTCCCGTGTCCTATCACCGTCCCGAAAAACCGTCCCAACAGCCGCAGCTGCTGCAGTCCCGCTTCCCACCACCCTCCACCAAGATTTAGCACAGTCTGAAATGCCCCTGTGTACTACCGATGCCCCGCAATTGCTTGGTCATGGCGAGAAACCGTAGGTCAACGCGTGACACCCCTCAACTCCTACGTTTGTGGCAGTGGATTGCATGGGGTATCGTAGGAAACGCGGAGCTCTAATGCAATTCATTGCGACGCTGCGGATTACTTCCGTTTTCATTGCGTTAAAAGAAGCACGATGTACCCCTACGCTTCCGAGTTACACCACATACACGGACGTAACGAACAATACACCACATCGCACAGCTACATTAGTTTCTAAGCATGTCACTGTCATAGAACACACCCTTCAAAGAACCTCCATCTCACACGTACTTCTCGAATCAGTTCCGTGCTCTCGTTCCAGTAGCAGCCTGTACGTGCTTAACGTTTACAGTGCACCCAACGCCAGGAACGATGACTTCGGTCATCTATTTGCACAACTATGCAAGCTGGGTAAACACATAGTTATTGTAGGAGATTTCAATGCTCCTCATCCGGCTTTGGGCTACGCAACAGAAACGCATGAAGGCCGACGACTCGCACAGGTTCTCGCGATTCATTGCATGACTCTGCTGACAGAACCTGATCAACCCACTCGCCTAGGTAATAGTGTGAACAGGGACACATGCCCCGACCTCACGATAGTCAAGGGGGTTAGTCACCATTCTTGGTGCAACCTCAGGGTGAATCTAAGCAGTGATTACCATATACTAACCACAGAGCTCCAAGTAGCAGCCACGCGTGCCCCAGAGCGCATTATAACACTAACAAATTGGGATGCATTTAGGCGTACTCGTACAGCTACCCATCAGGACTCTTCTTCCTTAGAGGGTTGGATATTACAACTTCAGTCCGATTTTCAAAGAACTACCAAACTCAACTCATCGCCGCGACGACAGAAATGCCGGATGTGGACCGGCACCTGCTGCATCTCTGGAATGCCCACAGTGGCTTGAAACGGCGGTGGCGGTGACAGAAACATAACCGAAAACTTCGTCTCTGAATCACCCAACTAGCTACTGAGGCCCATGACTATGCGAACATCCTCACTAGCAACAATTAGCATAACTTTTGCGATCGACTCAACGGCTCACTAAGTGCACCTCGAACGTGCTGTATACTCCGTGCTCTCTTAAACCCCACGCAGACAAAATCACACACTGCTAACGCAATGCGCACCATTCTCCACAAATCAGGGCTCGACAATACCACTCTGCTGCACACCTTAACGCAACACTATGTATCTACGGGCGCCCGTCTCACTTACCGTGATTATCCACACGTACACGATACGCCTCTAGATGCGGACATTACAGAAGCAGAGGTTAGGGCAGCTTTGCAAAGCATTAAGCGTAACACAGCACCCGGTACAGACGGGATGACTTACACTTTTCTGCGTAATTTAGGTGACCAGTCCATCGAACATTTAGGCGCTTTTTACAACTAACATTGGAACAACGGCACGCTACCACAGGAGTGGCGATACGCTGAAATCATACTTATTCCAAAGCCTGGCAAGGCGCTATCCCTACAGAATCTTCGCCCTATATTTTTAACTTCATGTGTAGCTAAACTCTTTGAACGAGTTGTCCTCTCTCGACTACAACCATTTCTCGGAGACAATCACTTTTTTCCTGATACGCTATTCGGCTACCGTCCTGGTATCTCTACACAGGACGTATTATTACGGCTTAAGGAGGACGTGTTGGATAGCCCCACTTCAAACCAGGTCCGAGCTATTCTGGCCCTGGATCTGAAGGGTGCTTTTGACAACGTCTCCCACGACCTTATTCTTGACAATCTCGCTTCATCTCAGTGTGGCTCACGTATCTACAACTACGTCAGGGTCTTTCTTTCTGACCACACTGCCACTGTTGGGATTGGAGACCTCCGTTTGGACGTCATTTGTCTCGCAGGCAGAAGAACACCACAGGGCTCGGTTCTCTCGCCCACTTTGTTCAACGTGGCTATGGCTAAACTCCCTTCCCTATTACAACATGTTCCCAACATCCAGCATGCCATCTATGCAGATGACATTACAATTTAGGCAACCAAAGGATCAGATGGAACCATTCAGAAACTACAGGAAGCTGTGTCTGTCGTACAAGACTATGCTGCTGCCAGCGGCCTTACGTGCTCAGGGGATAAGTCGGAGTTGTTATTGGTATACAAGTGGTGCCGCAAAGCCACTGATTCTCCTGGCATTTCGCTGTTTCTTGATGGCCATCCTATTCCTCTGGTACCACAAATTTGCATTTTAGAGCTCTTCCTTCAGTTCGACGGCAAGGCCTCGCACACTACACACATTCTGGCTCAGTAGATAACTCAAATTACACACATGATCCAACGCATCACAAATCGCAGATGAGGCCTCTGTGAGAAGGATGTCCTCTGTTTAGTAAAAGCACTCATAGTTAGTCGGCTCACCTATCGTCTTCCCTTTCACAATCTCACGCTAGCTCAAATAAAAAAGATGGACATCCTTCTACGGACAGCTGTGAAGGCGGCTCTCGGCTTGCCTCCACACGCATCTACACAGCGCCTCCTTCAACTAGGAGTCCACAACACCGTAACCAAACTCATCTAGGCCCAGCACAACAGTCAGCTCCAATGGCTCAGGCAGACCCATCAGGGCTTCGCCATCCTGTCTAGTCTTCGCTATCCGATTCCCCAAAATAACCCCGCACAAGTGCCGCGACATAAACTTGCATTTACTGTCTCCGCACTCGTCAAAATGCCTCCGATTCCACGCAATATGAATCCCTCCCGCCACGCCGGTCGTCGACGTGCCCGAGTTCAGGCTATGACACGCATCTTTGGTGATGGTACCACAGACTTACAAGTATTTTACACTGATGCAGCACGCTACCCGGAAAAGTCAGCCATGTGTTTAGCCGTGACAGATGACACAGACGCCTTTGTGGCGTCTGCCACACTTCGCACTACAGACAGTGGTCTGGCAGAGGAGGGAGCTGTTTCTCTGGCAATTGTTCACGCTACGACACTGTCACATGACTCCCCTGTCACTATTGTAACAAATTCACAAGCTGCTTGCCGTGCTTTCGCTCGAGGACTTGTGGCTGCACATACACATAATATCCTCTCTTCTGTTTCACCGGCCGCATTACGTCCTGTGCGAATCGTCTGGACTCCTGGAAACGCCTCTCTCCATGGTAATGTAGGCGTTCACGCGGTTGCCCGAGAGTTGAACGACCGGGCTCCATTGGAAGAGCTGTCCAATCCAGACGAAGCATCGACAGAACCACTAAACTACAACGCTACGCTGGTGTAGTACCAACAGAGCCGTTATACGTATCCTCCCCCTCATACTTCACTTGAGACAGCAGATGCTGTCGCTTGGCGGCAACTACAGACCAATTCATTTCTATCTATCTATCTATCTATCTATCTATCTATCTATCTATCTATCTATCTATCTATCTATCTATCTATCTATCTATCTATCTATCTATCTATCTATCTATCTATCTATCTATCTATCTATCTATCAATCAATCAATCTTTCTATCTATCTATCAAGCCGCCTGGAACTTTTAGCTCTCCTGGCCGTTTAGATAATAGTATCAATACCAAAATTGGTATGACATAACATGACTGTGTGAACGTCATATTTGACCAATCATAACATGCAAATCATGGCATGTATGTCATGAGTGCCATGGTTTAAATTTCATTGTTCTGCAGCTTTTGCACTGGTTTGGTTCCCAAGACATGCTGAAAAACTGGTATGGTATGGCATGAATGCTTGACGAACACAATGATATACCCTAACAATTGAAATTATTACATGCGTTTCATTTAACAACATGACTACAGGCCACGCTATTATGCACTCGCGGCCGATTCACTAGAGTCACATATTCTAAATTTGGCAACAGTGCATGAATGGATAACGAAGGTATGTGACTTGTGCAAACATGATAATCATGAGATGCGTGTCATGTAACAACATGACTACATGCCACGCTCATGATGCGCTGGTTGCCGTTTCGTTCGCTTCTCTTATACCAAATTTGGTCTTACGGGACATGAATGGATGACGGAGGTATGATACTGGTTCAAACATGACAACATGAAATGCGTGTCATGTAACAACATCACTACATGCTACGCTCATGAGGCGCTCGCGGCTGTATCGCTAGCTTCAGATGCACCAAACTTGGTATTACGCGACGCGAACGGACGGCGAAGGTAAATGACACATCCAAACATGATAATCCCGACATGAGTGTCTACTAACAACATGACTACATGCGACACTGATGGTGCCCTCGCGACCATTGCGCTAGCTTCACATATGCCAAATTTAGTATTACGTGACGTCAATAGATGGCGAAGATATGTGACTGGTGCAAACACGATAATCATGAGATGCGTGTCATGTGAGAACATGACTACATGCCACAATGAAGGCGCCAATACATTTCGACGTGACGCGGTGAGCGTGCTCGCCAGCGTTCAATTCGTCGTGTCACGCCGGTCTCGCCACGCCAGGCACCGGCCCTACTCGCAGAAGCGCGCCACGCTGGGTTGCTTTTACGCGTGCGTGTTTCATCGCGTCCGCCGTACCTCCGTCCCGAAAAGATGGAGACGCAGTGTTGTCTCGGTAACGCGACGGTGCGAAGTGCAGCAAGTCGCACATGACGTCAAATATAGAGTGCGCGCGTTTTGCTCACGTAGCGTCGCTGTGCCGAGGGCGTGCGTGCATCGACGCTACATTGAAGTATATTGGGCCCTGCACGATCCGCTGGCGGTCGTTTTGCTAGCTTCAAATTTAGCAAATTTAGTGTTACGTGACATCAATGGCTGGCGAAATGTGAATGACTGGTGCAAACATGATAATGCTGACACGCGTGTCATGTAAGAACATGACAACATACCACGCTCATAGCGTACTCACGGTCATTTAGCTAGCTCCTCATACACTAAATTTGGTGTCACGTGACGAAAATAATTTATTAAGGCAAATGACACACTCAAGCATGATAATCATGACACGGAAGTTGTGTACGGCATTATTTGCTTCCACCTCGTAACGTTGTGCTGAACTTAAAGTGACATATCGACAAACTTTATTCGTGCTTCGCATATCATCGAGTCCGGCTGTACGTGGGATCTGCCACTTTTTTCTTCTGCTTTTTTTCGAATGACGGGAAGGGATTTGGCACAAATTTCGCCGTTTTATTGTTGCCGTATACACACACTTCCTAGAAGAGGTTTCCCAATATTGGTGCGTCTCATGACATCCCGTATATTCTAAACACAAACATGCATTTCCCCCGCGTTTTGACGTGGGATGTTTTTGGTACACATTGTCGTGTTTCCTCAACCCTTGAATTTGTCTCCCCTCTATTCGAGTGTTGCAAGTCTTTCCTTAAAATATAAGTATAGGAGACCGCATGCAGTGGAATAAGCTTGTGGAATGACGTTTTCATTCACGCACAGCCGTCTACTGGACATATAAAAGTTGAAAATGAGAGACCCGGTCATTGACCGTGTGATTGAAATATCTTCGTTGCGAAAAAGGGTCAGATTCCGTCATGTGAAACATCAGAAATAGAAATGAAGACTCGGTAAAATTTCAGTGCCGACATGAATGGATTACACGTACTTCCCACGTTACGTTTACGGCCTGCAGTGTGATTTTACACTTGCAAGAAGAGCCATGACCAAACTTGACCTGGGCACGAAACTCGAAGAAACCCTCCGTGTTGTCCACTATCGGAGCACCAATTTGTTACCAATTACTTAAATTACTTGGCATTTGAGCACATATAAACCTTAACGGTGGCATGTTCATTGACTGGGAACCATTTTGAAATTCTATTCAGTGCTTGTTGCTTGCAAGAAATTAGCAACCGTATGTAGTTTTTGTACAAGCCCAGGCTCTTGCTCCAGTGTACAAGACGGTCTCCTGCTTCGGCAGTCATAGTGTTTATTACTCAATAGAACTAAACGCTACTGTAGCGTTTTCTTTGCTGCTGACAATATGACACAACAGTCCACTTTGCCATGTGTGACCATAATTTTTTAGAAAATATTGCCGTTCCGATGTGTCGAAATTAATCCAGTGCTGTGTTGGCAAATCATTGCCAATTTTCACACACAGTGACAGCTTTCGCTTCAAGCGTCTTTCTGGCCGATTGCTAGGTTCATTTGTGCAAGACAATTTGTGTCACAAGTGCAAGAATATTTGCTAACAGCTCAGGTTTTGCTATTATGCAAAAAATGAGCACAAGATACCCTAAAATCTACAAGGATGACTACACTCGCGATCTTTTCTGTGCTCGCGATCTTTTCTGTGCTCTTAAGTAACCTGTGTATTTTGCTTCTTATTCAATCATCAATATACCTTCACATGGCAGTTTACTTTTACATAGATTCGGGAGTGATCGAATGGTGTCGAACTTGACAAGCCAGAACAGTTTCAAGGCCGGCACAATGCTCAGCCACACCATCACTAAGTTACATATCAGGCAGCTGTACTAAATGCGAAGCATTTTTTTAGTGAACTTCGGCGACTTTGCGCGTATCTATCTATCTATCTATCTATCTATCTATCTATCTATCTATCTATCTATCTATCTATCTATCTATCTATCTATCTATCTATCTATCTATCTATCTATCTATCTATCTATCTATCTATCTATCTATCTATCTATTCGTCTATCTATCTATCTATCTATCTATCTATCTATCTATCTATCTATCTATCTATCTATCAATCTATCTATCTATCTATCTATCTATCTATCTGTCTAGCCGCCTACGACTTTTAGCTCTCCTGGCAGTTGTATCAGATCTGTGACGAATGGAAGACAGTACCAAAAAGACCATTTATTCGAACAAGGAATGCGTATATATATATTATGCACCATGATAACAACGTGTTGTCATTGTCTAAGATTAGTTACGTTGACGATGGTGCATGCGTGCGCATGGCTTACAAGCATTGCTTGATCGATACAGCAGTTTCGATAATGGTATCGATACCAAACTTATTATGGCATAACAAGACTGTATGATGAGCATGAATGACAAGTCATAACATGAAAATCATAATATAGATGTGTTAAATGCCATGTTTTACAATTCATGGTCCTGCAGCTCTTGCGGTGGTTTCGTTCCGATGATATGTTGCAGAACTGGAATGGTATGACATTATTGCATGGCGTACACAAGCGACAGGCCCTAGCATGAAAATCATGATATGCGTGCTACATGCCAAGCTCATGATGCGCTCGTAGGCGTTTCGCTAGTGTCACATAATACAAATTTTTATTACGGCACGTGAATGAATGATGAAGGTATGTGACTGGCGCAAACATGATAATCATGAGATGCGTGTCATGTAACAACGTGACTACCTGCCACGCTCATGATTCGGTGGTGGTGGTTTAACTAGCTTCACTTATACCAAATTTGGTATTACGGGACGGGAATGAATGACGAAGGTATGATGCTGGTGCAAACAAGATAAACAAGATAAACTTGAAATGCTTGTCATGTAACAACATGACTAAATGCCTCGCTTATGATGCGCTCGCAGCCGTTTCGATAGCTTCACATATACCAAACTCGGTATTACGTGACGCGATTGGACGACATACGTAAATGACTCATACAAACATGATAATTACGACATGTGTTTAATATAATAACATGACTACATGCCACACTCATTATGCGCTCGCGGCCATTTCGCTAGACTTACATAGGCCAAATTTGGTATTCATCATCATCATCATCATCGTCATCAGCCCGACTACATCCACTACAGGACAAAGGCCTCTCGCATGTTCCGCCAGTTTATCTGGTTCTGTGCTTGCTGCTGCCAATTTACACCCGCGAACTTCTCATCAGCCCACCTAACCTCCTTTCTTCCTCTAACCCGCTTGCCTTCTCTGGAAATCCAGTTAGTTACCCTTAATGACCAGCGGTTATCCTGTCTACGCGCTACATACCCGGCCCATGTCAATTTCCTCTTCCTTATTTCAACTATGATATCCTTAACCCTCGTTTGTTGCCTAATACACTCAGCTCTGTTCTTGTCTCTAAAGGTTACCTCTACCACTTTTCTTTCCATCTCGCTGCGTCGTCCTCAATTTAAGCTGAACCCTCTTTGTAGGTCTCTAGGCTTCTGCTTCGTAAGTAAGTACCGGCAAGATACAGCTGTTATATACCTTCCTCTTTAGGGATAGTGGCAATGTACCTGTCTTAATTTTAGAGTGCTTGCAAATTGTTCTCCACCCCATTCTTATTCTTCTAGTTACTTCAATCTAATGGTTCGGCTCCGTCGTTATTGCCTGCCCTAAGCAGACATTGTCTTTTACAACTTGGAGTGCACTATTACTTATGTCGAAGCGATGTTCCCTTCCGAGGTTGTTGTACATTACTTTTCTTTTCTGCAAATTAATTTTAAGACCCACCTTTCTGCTCTCCTTGTCTAACTCCTTAATCTTGAGTTGCAAGTCGTCCCCTTAGTTACTCAGCAATGCAATGTGATCGGCGAAGCGCAGGTTACTAAGGTACCCTCCATTAACACTTATCCCTAACTGGTCCCATTCTAGGCTTCTAAAAACCTCCTGTAATCACGCGGTAAATAGCATTGGGGTGATTGTATTCCCCCGCCTTACACGCTTTTTGATTAGTATTCTGTTGCTTTCTTTATGAAGCACTATAGTAGCAGTTAATCCCCTGTAGATTTCTTCCATGATGTTTCTATATACTTCATCGACGCCCTGATTCTGCAGTGTCTGCATGACGGCTGATATTTCTAGTGAATCAAACGCCTTCTCGTAATCTATGCAGGCTATATATAGTGGTTGGTTATATTTTGAGCATTTCTCTATTACCTGATTGATAGTATGAATGTGGTCGATTGTTTAGTAGCCTGTTCAAAACCCTGCTTGTTTTTGGTTGATTGAATTCTAATGTTTTCTTTACTCTGTTAGCAATTATCTTTGTAAATAGGTTGTATACTACAGAGAGCAAGCAGATCGGCCTGTAATTCTTCAAGTCCTTGTCATCTCCTTTGTTATGTATTACGATGATGTCGTTCTTCCAAGACTCTGGTACTCTTTCCGTCAGGAGACACCTCGTAAATAGGGTGGCTAGTTTCTCTAACACAATCTGTCCTCCATCTTTCAGCAGATCTGATGTTACCTGATCCTCACCAGCAGCTTTGCCTCTTTGCATGCTCTCTGAAGCTTTTCTGACTTCTCCTATCATTACTGTTGGGGTGTCATCTGGGTTACTGCTTGTTCTTATTGTCACGGGGTCGTGACTTGGCCGAAGACAGGAGACTTCGTGTTGGAATTTAACTGTTTATTTGGGCGAACCTGTGCCCGGTAAGCATAAAGTCCAATTACAGCAGCAGTCTCGCACAGATAGCAGTCTCGGACAGATAGCGGCGAACGGAGCGTCGGCCTTCGATCAACAACTGACAAGCGGCGAAGCGCGTCGGCAATCATACTCTTGCCGTCGAATGTTCTGGCGATAACCGCTTGCGGTGGCGTAGGTTCCAGAACAATCTGTACCGTTCGCACAGTGGGCGTGATCTTATCGAAATGATCTACTACAGTCCGGAACCTTCTCGAAAACTGCAGGCGCGGTTTGCGCTGAGAATCGTGTGGTGTTTTGGGACGATAACAAAAACTTGGGAAATGGAACGTGGCATTGCCCCCCTCGGAAAAAAGGCATCGTCCCGATGCTTTAACTAAAGATGAAAGTACAATAATAATGCAAGAAAGTACAATAAATAAATTACGATACAACAATAATACAAAAAACACTGGTTCAGTTTGTTAACGCGCATGGCGCGCGACATCGATGACTTCAGATCGCGATCGGCGTCGTTGAGAGTTCGTGATGCCATCGGGGAGAACCTCGTAATCAAGTGGGCCGAGACGTCGAACCACCCTGTACGGTCCGAAGTACCGTCGCAAAAGCTTTTCACTTAGTCCACGTTGGCATATCGGCGTCCACACCCAAACACGTTCACCGGGCTGGTATTTCACGAAGCGTCGTCGAAGGTTGTAACGGTGGCTGTCGGTCGTCTGTTGATTCTTGATACGAAGCCGCGCAAGTTGTCGGGCTTTTTCGGTGCGTTGAAGGTACTCGCTCACATCGAGGTTTTCTTCGTCGGTGACGTTGGGTAACATGGCATCAAGCGTCGTTGTTGGGCTCCTTTCGTAGACCAATTTGTATGGAGATATCTGCGTGGTCTCCTGCACCGCCGTGTTGTATGCGAAGGTCACATACGGAAGAATGGCGTCCCACGTCTTGTGTTCGACATCGACGTACATTGACAGCATGTCAGCGATCGTCTTGTTAAGCCGCTCGGTGAGGCCGTTGGTCTGTGGGTGGTACGCTGTCGTCCGGCGGTGGTTTGTTTGGCTGTATGCCAAGATCGCTTGAGTTAAGTCGCAGTGAATGCCGTTTCTCTGTCGGTGATAAGGAACTCCGGGGCGCCGTGACGTAGGACGATATTTTCGACGAAGAACTTAGCTACCTCGGATGCACTGCCTTTTGGCAGGGCTTTTGTCTCGGCGTAGCGGGTGAGGTAGTCGGTAGCTACCACGATCCACTGGTTTCCGAAAGTCGACGTCGGGAACGGCCCCAGTAGGTCCATACCAATCTGCTGGAAAGGTCGGCAAGGTGGATCAATTGGCTGCAGAAGTCCCGCTGGCCTTGTCGGCGGTGTCTTGCGTCGCTGACAGTCCCGGCATGTTCTCACATAACGAGTGACGTCGGTGGTAAGACGTGGCCAGTAGTACCTTTCTTGTATCCTCGCGAGCGTGCGAGAAGCACCGAGGTGCCCTGCCGTCGGATCGTCGTGCAGGGCCTGCAAAAGTTCTGGTCGCAGAGCTGAAGGCACCACAAGGAGGTACTTCGCTCGAAGCGGTGAAAAGTTTTTCTTTTGTAGAAGACCGTTTCGTAGGAAGAACGACGCAAGTGCGCGCTTGAATACCTTCGGGACTTCGGCGGTCCTGCCTTCGAGGTATTCTATTAGGGCCTTAAGTTTCGGGTCGGCCCGCTGTCGTTCAGCGAAGTCGTCTGTAGTTATCGTTCCCAAGAAGTAGTCGTCATCCGGGTCGTCGGGTAGCGGTTGGTCGACAGGCGCACGAGAGAGACAGTCCGCGTCGGAGTGTTTTTTTGCCAGACTTGTAAATGACAGTATTGTCGTATTGTTGAAGTCTCAGGCTCCATCGTGCGAGGTGACCTGAAGGGTCCTTCAAGGTGGCTAGCCAACACAATGCGTGCTGGTCGCTCACAACTTTGATGGGCCTGCCGTAGACGTAGGGGCGAAATTTCGACGTAGCCCAGATGATGGCAAGGCACTCCTTTTTTGTTGTGGAATAATTTGCTTCTGCTTTGGATAGCGATCGGCTGGCGTAACTAATAACCCTTTCAAGTCCGTCAGCCCTCTGCACAAGAACGGCGCCAAGACCTACGCTGCTTGCGTGAGTATGTATGTCTGTCTCGGCGAATTCGTCGAAATGGGCAAGTAATGGAGGTGTCTGGAGGCGATGTTTTAGCTCCTGGAGAGCGTGTTCCAGCGGCGTTTCCCACTTAAACTCCACGTCGGCCTTGGTAATGTTAGTGAGAGGATCGGCGATGCGGGCGAAGGTTTTCACGAACCGCCTATAATAGGCACACAGGCCCAGAAATCGGCGCACTGCTTTCTTGTCAGTTGGCGGCGGGAATTCGGCGATGGCGGCTGTTTTCCGTGGATCAAGACGAACTCAAGACTTGCTGATAACGTGCCCCAGAAACAAGAGCTCCTCACACGCAAATCTGCACTTTTCTGGCTTCAGTGTGAGTCCGGAAGTCTTGATGGCTTGAAGTACAGCTTCAAGGTGCCGAAGATGCTCGTCGAAACTCGAGGAAAACACGAAGACGTCGTCCAAGTACACAAGGCAAGTCTGCCACTTCAATCCTGCCAGTACTCTATCCATAATGCGTTGAAAAGTTGCAGGTGCTGAGCAAAGGCTGAAGGGCATCACCTTAAACTCGAAGAGGCCGTCCGGTGTTATAAACGCCGTCTTCTCTCCGTCTCGTTCGTCGACTTCGACTTGCCAATAGCCAGTCTTGAGGTCCATTGACGAAAAGTACTTGGCGTTATGGAGCCGATCAAGTGCGTCGTCTATTCGTGGGAGAGGATACACGTCCTATCTTGTGATTTTGTTCACGCGGCGATAATCGACGCAGAAACGTAGGGTCCCATCCTTTTTCTTCACTAAAACCACGGGGGATGCCCATGGACTCTTGGACGGCTAGATAATGTCATCCCGCAGCATTTCATCAACTTGTCTCTTCATGGCCTCACGTTCTCGCGTCGAAACCCTGTACGAACTCTGACGGAGCAGTCTGGCATTTTCTTCGGTTATGATGCGATGTTTCGTGATTAAGGTCTGCCAAATTTTCGATGACGACGAAAAGCAATTTTCGTATTACAGGAGCAGGGCCTTGAGCTGTTCTTGCTTATCGTTCGGAAGTCTGGGATTGACGTCGAAAGCTATGGGAGGGGCTTGGTTCTTCTGAGCAGGTTCCGCAGAATCGGCGAGGGCGAAAGCACTGGTGGCTTCGACAATTTCTTCGATGTATGCGACCATTGTTCCTTTGTTCACATGTTTGTACTCATTGCTGAAATTCGTGAGCATAACCGTTGCTTTGCCTCCCCGCAGCTCTGCGATTCCTCTTGCGACGCAAATATTTCGCGTGAACAGCAGATGCTGACTGCCTTCAACGACGCCTTCCAAGTCAGCTGATTTAGGAGCGCCGACTGAAATATTGACGCTTGAGCGAGGCGGTATGGTGACTTGTTCTTCCAGCACATTCAAGGCATGGTGTCCTGACGGCGTGCGCGGCCGTAGTGCTTCTTCTGTGGATAACGTTATTGACTTTGTTTTGAGGTTGATGACAGCACCATGGAGGCATAAGAAGTCCATGCCAAGGATGACATCTCTCGAGCAACGCTGTTGGACTACGAAGTCTGTAGGATATATACGGCCGTTAATGGTGACTCTCGCTGTGCAGATTCCTGCAGGCGTTACGAGATGACCTCCGGCTGTGCGGATTTCAGGGCCTTTTCAAGCTGTCCTAACCTTCTTTAACTTCGCGGCGAACGACCCACTGATGACAGAATAGTCGGCTCCAGTATCGACGAGAGCAGTCACACTGTGGCCGTCGATAAGAACGTCGAGGTCGCTAGTTTGCCGTCTCGCATTACAGTTAGGGCGTGGCGTCGGGTCACGGCTGCGTCCGCTTGTTCCGCTGCTTCCATGTTGCGTCGTCAGGCCAACTTTGGTAAGTGAGCTTTCGCCGTCAAAGCTTTGCCTGTTTGGCGTTGTGTTCGGAAAGCTCCGTCGCGGCGTCGTCGTCGTCGGAGGATCTTCGGTAGTTCGTCGCACAGCAACCGCACCTCCACCGGTTGCTGCCCTTAGTTTCCCGGATACGGGCTAGGTGACCGGCCCCGCGTTGGGCCAGAGTACTGCCGGTGGTGCGGTGACGTGCGGCGGCTAGGCGACGGCGAATGCGAAGGGCTTCGTGGTGTCCACCGAGTTCCTGTCAGGTAGTCGGCGATGTCACGTGGTCGTACTCCTGGCTGTGGACGCGGTGCATTGACGGCGAAGCCACGCAGTCCCATCTGTCGGTACTGGCAACGGCGGTATGTGTGTCCGGCCTCGCCGCAGTGGTAGAGCGGGCGATGGTCAGGGGTGCGCCAGACGTCAGTCTTCCTCGGTGCACTGCGCTGGGCCGCTGGCGAACGGTATGACGTCGGTGGGGGTGGTGGGGGCGGTGGCGTCTGTCGACGGAAGTGCGATGGGGTGGCGTTTTGGCGTGGACGGGGAGGAGCGTTGTGGCGCAGTGCAGCGGCGTAGCTCATAGCTTCCGGCTCGGGCAGCGGTGCGTGGGGAATTTGAAGCGATTGCCGAACTACTTCTCTTACAATGCCGGCGATTGAATCCACTTGAGGCTGTGCCGAAGGCAACAGCTTGCGCAGCTCTTCCCGCGCGATCACTCGGATTGTTTCACGTAGGTCTCCGGGGTTACTGGCTTGTGCAGCAGCGCAGTCTGCAATCAGGTGACGATTATACTGTCTGATGCGCATGTCCAGGGTCTTTTCGGTAGTGGTCGCTTCGGCTACAAATTTTTGGACGGTTTTCGGTGGGTTTCTCATCAGTCCCGCAAAGAGCTCCTGTTTGACCCCTCGCATGAGGAAACGAACTTTTTTCTCCTCAGGCATGTCTGGGTCAGCGTGACGGAATAGTCGGGTCATTTCTTCTGTGAAAATGGTGACATTTTATTTGATAGCTGAACCCGGGTTTCTAATAAAGCAGCGGCCCTCTCTTTGCGAGCGACGCTCGCGAACGTTTGCAGGAATGCGCCGCAGAAAACATCCCAAGTTCGGAGCGTGGACTCTCGATTTTCGAGCCAGGTCCTTGCGGTGTGTTCCAAATAGAAGAACACATGACGCAGCTTTTCGTCATGGTCCCAGTGGTTGAGGGCGGCCACACGGTCGTATGTTTCTAGCCAGGACTCCGGGTCTTCGAACGATGACCCATGGAAAATTGGTGGTTCCCTGGGTTGATGCACGCTGCGGTTGTCATTGTCGCTGCAGTCGCGGTCATGGCCTTGGTCTTCCGCGCCTTGTCTTGTAGAAGCCCGTACTCCGGTGGTAGCCCTTGCTGTCGGCGGCTTGTTCGCTGCTCCTGGTTGGCGTGGGTGTCTCCTCCGCGACGTGGGCTGGGTTCATGGCTTGACGGGGGCGTCCGGTACATGAACGAAGCAGCACCTTCACCAGATGTCACGGGGTCGTGACGTGGCCGAAGACAGGAGACTTCGTGTTGGAATTTAACTGTTTATTTGGGCGAACCTGTGCCCGGTAAACGGAAAGTCCAATTACAGCAGCAGTCTCGCGCAGATAGCAGTCTCGGACTGATAGCTGCGAACGGAGCGTCGGCCTTCGATCGACAACTGACAAGCGGCGAAGCGCGTCGGCATTTATACTCTTCCCGTCGAATGTTCTAGCGTAATCGCTTGCAGTGGCGTAGGTTCTAGAACAATCTGTACCGTTCGCACAGTGGGCGTGATCTTATCGAAATGATCTACTACAGTCCGGAACCTTCTCGAAAACTGCAGGCGCGGTTTGCGCGGAGAATCGTGTGGTGTTTTGGGACGATAACAAAAACTTGGGAAATAGAACGTGGCATTATAGTATTAAAGTCGGGTTGTGCCGGCTACTGTACAGATCTCTGTAAAACTCCTCCGCTATTTTAATGATCATATCTATATTGGTAGGTATTTTGCCTTCATTGTGCCTTAGTGCATACATCTGATATTTGCCTATCCCAAGTTTCCTCTTCACTGCTTTAACGCTTTCTCTGTTTTTCAGAGCGTGTTCAATGCTCTCCATGTTATACCTTCTTACATCGCATACCTTACGCCTATTAATCAACTTTGGAAGCTCTGACAATTCTATTTTGTCTGTTGTAGTTGAGGGTTTCATGATTTGACGCTTCCTAATGAGGTTGTTCGTTTCGTGGGAAAGCTTACCAGTGTCCTGTCTAACTACCCTGCCTCCAACTTCCACTGCACACTCCGTAATGATACTCGTCAGATTATCATTCACTGTATCTACGCTAAGGTTGCTTTCCTCACTAAGAGCCGGTATTACTGCTATTAAAGTAATACCGGCAGTATATTTGATATTACACGACGTTAATGGATGACAAAGGTATGCGACTGTTGCAAACATGATAGTCATGAGATGCGTGTCATGTCAGAACATGACTACAGGCCACAGTCAAGGCGCCAATACATTTCGACGTGACGCGGTGCGCGTGCTCACGGGCGTTCATTTGGTCGGGTCACGCCGGCGTTGCCACGCCAGGCCACGGTCCTGCCATATACTCACAGGTGCGCGCCTCGCTGCATTGCTTTGACGCATGCGCGTTTTAGCATGTCTGGTGTCCTTACCTCACGAAAATTGGGAGACGCAGTGTTGTCTGAGTAATCCAGTTGCTGTCGGGCCGCGCTGACGGATGCTGGTTGCGCCGGTCACGCCTGGCGCCAGAATATAGAGTGCTCACGCTTTGCTAACGTAGTGTCGCTGTGGCCAGCGTGCGCACGCTTCAACGCTACATCGGAGTATATGGGGCCCTTGATGATGCGCTCGCGGCCGTTTTGCTAGCTCCACATATACCAAATTTGGTGTTACGTGACGTCAATAGATGACAAAAGTATATGACTTGTGCAAACATGGTAATCATGACACGCGTGCAAAGCAAATTCATGACAACATACCAAGTTTATAGCACGCTCGTGGCCGTTTTGCTAGCTTCACATATATAAATTTTGCATCACGTCAAGTGAATAGATGAAGAAGGTAAACGACAGATGCAAACATAATAATCTAGACTCGAAAGTCGTGTACGCGTAATTTACCTCCACCTCGTAACGTTTTGGGTATTTTAAAGTGACATATCAACCTTTCTCACTCGTACTTCACATATCATCAATTCCCACTGTACGTGGGATCTGCCATTTTTTATTTTAAGTTTTGTTATGTTCGGTGTTGTCGTTGGCCCATAGACGTACGCGTTGGTCGTGGTAGTCCAAAAAGCTCAGACAGCCTCGAACGGTTAAAAACAAGTTTATTCCTATTCGGATGGAGGCGGCGGCCGAACTTCCCGGGGAAACGACAGTGGCTCGTTTGCGCCGAGCGGGAGATGGGGAGGAGTCAACATCTGGAAGCAGTTTCAGCATCCGGTCGTTCGCGGGTTCGGAGGCTCGCTCGTGACACAGGGGTGCTTGGAACACAACATCTCCTCCCTCTTTAGTTTGTCGCTTGAAAGCGATCTGGGGGCCGCTGTGGGCGCGTAAACGCTCTGGACGCACTAGGAAGAGAAGCTTCCGCTCGCTGGGTGTCGTTTCTTTTGTGTTCAGGGCCGGCGGGCGGCGGCGCCGATTCATCTGGTGCGAGATGCCAGGCTAAGTGGAACGAAGCTTCCGTCGAGGTGGCTGCTTGAATGGGAGGTTCCCTTGGCAAATTACCTGAACGGCGTAGCTGATTAAGGTGGCGGCGTGTGGCATTTCCAGCAGTGTCGACGAGCCATGACCGCAAACATATGCGTTTGAGTGCCGTCGCTTCAACCCAGCCGGGCTTCTGTGGAACTGGCGGGCGTATATGCGCTGTCCACTTTCCATTCTCCTGCTATGCGGGAGCTTTTCTTCTTCCGACAGTGCTTTCGCTGAGGGCTCCGGGACAATTGCTGTCAGCTGGGTTCTCATTTCTCGTCCGAACATCAATTTCGCTGGCGTTTGATCAGTAGTGCTTTGAACAGTGTTGTGCTGTCTGAAGAGAAAGCGCGCGATGCGGCGTTGCATTGTCCCAGTCTGGTCTTTAGTAAGGGTGCGCTTTAGCTCAGCCACGTAGCGCTCGGCTTGTCCGTTCGTAGCCGGGTGGTAAGGAGCTGATGTAACTGACGAGACGCCGTTGTCGCTGTAAAACTTGAGAATCTCCGTGGACACAAACGGAGTGCCGTTGTCCGAGACCACCTTGCGCGGTAGGCCAAGCGTGGCAAACAACGACCGCAGAGTGTCGATAACTCCTCCGATGTCGTTGTAGCCATTTGTTTTACCTCCAGCCACTTGGTGTATGCGTCTACAACCACCAGGAACGAACACCCTTCGATAGGTCCAGCAAAATCAATGTGCAGGGTGTGGCAAGGCGTGTCTGGTCTTTCCCATTCAGAAATAGGGGCTCTTGGCGGGCTTCTGTGGTTGCATTGGCAAGGCTGGCAATCGTGAACTATTAATTCTATATCATGGTCGATATAGAATTAATATCCGCCACATATAACCGCCACATATAAATGCCGCCACATATAACTTCTGGCACACTTTTTCATGGCAACGATGCCTCGATGACCTGTGTGGACAAGCGACATGGCCTGTTCGCGAATTGCCGCTGGAATTACAACTCTTGATCCCAAGGTGACGCAACCGCGATGAGTGCTCAACTGCGCTGCTCGCTTGCGGTAAGCGTTGAAGTGTTCACCCTTTAGCTTCTGCACGTTGCCTTCTTGTATAGCTGCGTAGACTTCCTTCAAGACAGTGCACTCCTGCGTTGATGCTGCTACCGTGTCAGCTGTTAGCGGAAGGTTCGGCAGCGCCTCGGACATGAGTATATCACCTGGCGGGGGGGTTCATCTATTGTGGTGTCTAGCGGCAGGCGGCTTAGTGCGTCGGCGTTCTGGTGTTTCTTCCCAGTGCGATGTACGAGTTCATAATCGTACGCCGAAATTTTGATGCACCATCGTGTCATTCGCGGCGACAATGTCTGTGGCATTGGCTTCTGGGGACCCGTAATACCCAATAAGGGCCGGTGATCTGTTATGAAAGTAACTTTCCTGCCGGTAATGTACTGCCGAAAGTGATCTGCTGCGTAGACGATGGCAAGTCTCTCTTTATGTAGCTGCGAATAATTCCTCTCTACCTGCGATAGGGTGCGCGAAACAGAAGCGATCGGGGCTTCCCGTCCCTGGTCGTCAACTTGGGAGAGGACTGCTCCCACTCCGTATGGTGATGCGTCACAGGCTAGCAGTAGGGGTCTCCTTTCGTCGTAGTGTCACAGAACAGTAGACTTGCGAAGTAGTTGCTTAAGGGCAACAAATGACTCTTGGTGGCGTGGCGACCAAGTCCATGGGACTTCTTTCTGCAGGAGCTGATATAGAAAGTTAGCCACTGTAGCTCGATGTTCTAAGAACCGGTCGTAGAACGTCAATAGCCCGAAAAACGACTGCAGTTCTTGCTTGTTAGTAGGCGCTCATGCTTAGGCGATTGCGCGCACTTTGTCTTCAGCGGGATGGATACCCTGCGCGTCAATTTCATGTCCAAGAAACTTCACTTCAGGCACCGCAAAAACACATTTTTCTTTCATGATGCGCAAATTAGTACTTGCTAACCTTTCAAACATGAGCTCCAAGCGTTCTGGGTGCTCTTCATTGGAGGCGCCACCGACAATAACATCGTCCAAGTAGACGCAAACACCTGGGATCCCGCTAAGTGTAGACTCCATAAATTTCTGGAAGATTGCTGGCGCTGCAGATATTCCGAATGGTAGCCTTTTAACTTTGTAAAGACCCTTAATAGTGTTTATTGTGAGCAGTTCAGACGTTGATTCGCTCACCTTCAGCTGCTGGTAGGCTTGTGTCAAGTCCAAGGTGCTGAATAATTTTCCACCACGAAGCGTGCTAAAAACCTCTTCCGGTGTCGGCAGTGGGCAGGAAGATGCCTTTGTCGCCAGATTGACAGTGCTTCGGTAGTCTCCGCAGAGGCGTAGGGTACCGTTCTTCTTTCGGACGACAACGAGTGGTGTAGCCCATTCGGAATGTTGCGTCGGTTCGATGATCCCTTGTTCCTGCAGTCGGTCAAGCTCCTTCTCGACTGACGTTCGTAGGGCGAAAGGCACCGACCTAGCTTTCAAAAATTTCGGCTTCGCATCCTCCCGCAGCTCCAGTGTGACTGGAGGTCCGTTGTTCCCTGGTATTTCTTCGGAGAAAACCGCTTTGTACTTATCTTGAAGCTGCTCCACTGACGGATAACTGGGTGTGTGGTGAACTCCGCCAATGACCACTCCAAGGGGGGTGAACCAATTTCGTCCTAAAAGGCTTGATCCAGAACCGTGGACGACTAGCAAGGGGAGCTGATGGGTCTGCCCGTTGTAGTACACGTCTACGTTGGCACAGCCCAGCAGTGGAAGGGAATGTCCGGACCACGTTCTCAGCTGCGTGTCGTCTTGCTGGAGAGCTGGCGCGTTCTCACGCCAAGTAGCGCGAAAAGTGTCCTCGCTGATGAGCGTACATGCTGCTTCGGAATCCACCTCAAACCTGATAGGGCACTGGTGTACCATAATTGCAGTTGTAATCTTCGGTCTCGTTCCGAGGTTCACAACGGCGTTTAAGTCATATAGTGCCGATGACGTTAGTGCTGTTCGGCTTGTATCTTGCGTCTGGCCCTCCTGTGCGTCGACATTGTTGTTCCGTTGCACTGAAGTCTTCGATCCGAGCTGTTTGCGCTTCGAGATGCATGCCTTTTCAATGTGTCCCAGTTTTTGGCAAAAATTGCAGGTCGGTGTCTTGTATCGACATACCTGGGGATTGTGCATGTCGTCGCATCGTCAACAGCGCTGTGTCTTTCTGCTTGATTTCGCCTTAGACGTGTAATGACCCGACTGCTGGCTGGTGTGATGCACCGGCTCGACGTTCCGTCGAATATCCCTCTGCTGGTGATCGGCGCTCTCCGCTCGTTGGGCGATGTCGTAGGCTTTGGAGAAGGTGAGACCCGTCTCCGCGAACAGGCGGTGTTGTAGGCCTGCGCCACGCAGTGCGCACACCATACGGTCACGCAACATAACGTCCAAGGGGAGCATAGTGGTGTTAGCAGGTGTGGCAGTCGACTTTGGCAGCGGCGACGGCGAGGAAAGCACGTTGGATAACCTCTGCTGTGTTTTACAGTCGCTGACTTCGAAAACTTCCTGTGGTGCCTTGACCCAAGGCTGTGCCTAAAATCGCCTGGACTGAACTTCAAATTTCCCGCGCCCATTCTACCTGTCTGCTTGGAAGAAACTGCGTCGTTCTACGGCGCAGATCATCGGCGCAGATCATCAGCAAACAGCAGCGGCACCACGACAGAAAGAGACTTTGCGCAGGGGCGTGATTTTGGCAGGGCACTTTGGCAGCGGCGACGGCGAGGAAAGCACGTTGGATAACCTCTGCTGTGTTTTACAGGCGCTGACTTCGAAAACTTCCTGTGGTGCCTTGACCCAAGGCTGTGCCTAAAATCGCCTGGACTGAACTTCAAATTTCCCGCGCCCATTCTACCTGTCTGCTTGGAAGAAACTGCGTCGTTCTACGGCGCAGATCATCGGCGCAGATCATCAGCAAACAGCAGCGGCACCACGACAGAAAGAGACTTTGCGCAGGGGCGTGATTTTGGCAGGGCACTTTGGCAGCGGCGACGGCGAGGAAAGCACGTTGGATAACCTCTGCTGTGTTTTACAGGTTGGTTAAACTTCTCGTTCTTGTTCGTTTACGACTTTTCATTCGCTGTCGCTGCTGCCAAGCGATTTGTTTTGAGGACGAATGATTTTGGGGCCCAAACATGACAAAGTGTTGCGGTTGCAGAGCTGAAATTGAAGATGCCGCGAGTGCTATTGTTTGCAGTGAGTGCGAATTCTGTTTTCATGCTTCGGTATGCTCAGGCATGAGTGAACAGGAGTATGCTGAAAAGAAAAAGTCGTTTAGGAAAAGAGCATGGAAGTGTGAGGCCTGCAGGCCGGGGGCATCCAAGAGTACCACACGGCCCGCTGATCAAATAGGAGATGCTCAGCTTAAGATTACGATCATGGACATAGACAAGAAATTAACTTCTCTCCTCACTTTGAATGAAAAGGTAGAGGGAATAGACAGGTCAATTCAGTTGCTGTCGGATCACTTTGATAAAATTCAAGAACGCTTGAGTGGGCATGACAGGGAAATAAAAAACATAAAATGCAAGATCGACAAACTTGAGAAGGAGGATCCAGCTAAGGGTCTCGCCCAGCTTCAGATTGATTTTGATGACCTCGAGTGGCGCAGCCGACGTCTAAATGTGGAGATACATGGAATTCCTGAGACTGCAGGTGAAAATCTTTTAAACAAGGTAAATGATCTTGCGAAAACCTTGAGTTTGACGGAACTTGCTCCGGCGGATATTTCCGCTATTCACAGGATGGCATCGAGGCCAGGTAGAGAGCGTGGAGTGATCCTTCGCTTTGTCCACCAGGACCTTCGAAATATGTGGTTAGAAAAAAGAAAATCCTTGAGGCAGGAACAAGAAAATGTCTACATAACTGAGAATATGATTAAGCGTTCCCGGGCTCTTTTATTAGCAGCTAAAACCTGGGCTAGGAGAGTTGGCTATGACTTTGCATGGCATTCCAATGGGAAGGTCTTGGTGCGTAGGAAGAGTGGAGAACGTGCGCAGGTCATCAGGTGTGAGGATGACTTGTCAGCGTTGAGCAATTGATGTTAGTTTTTTGTGCTGTTTCTTGGTATCTCTTTTTTTTGTTTGTTTTTACTGCTCTGTAAAATGGATGACCTCGGATATATCGCCCTTCGTGAGTTAGCGAAGCGGTTTGGAAACGTACAAAGAGGTTTTCTCCGATGCTTCATTTTAAAGGAACAATCATTGGGAAACAAAGAAAATGAACTCGAGTGTCTGTTTAATCAAATGAAAGGTTGTTTTGATGTTGTTATGCTAACGGAAACCTGGAAATCGGATATTTCAGAAGAATTTGAACTACCTCATATGAAAACGTTCTCTGTTTTTCGGCCAAGTCGTCGAGGAGGTGGTGTCACTATGCTACTTGAAAATTCTTTACCAGCCGTATTGCTCGAAAAGTTTACTTCAGTTACTGCTCATTACGAAATGTTATGTGTTCAGTTTCAAGATGTCATAGTTGCTGTGTGTTACCGGCCACCTGATGATGACTTGTCTGATTTTTTTGCATTTTTAGATGTTTTCTTAACATTTGTAAATCAACATCAATACACTGTTATATTGGGTGGTGATTTCAATATTGACATGGGGCATGAAAGCACGAGAAAGTGTGACTTTGAAACTATTATTGCATGCAACGGTTACGAAAACATTATAAATAGATCCACTAGAATTAGTCTGTCTTCGGAGACCACCATAGACTTATTTATCACAAACTGTGATCTGTCGTGTGTTACCTGTGCTGTCCTTACGTATCCTATTAGTGATCACATGGCGATATGTTGTTCTGTAAAAACAGCTGTACCTACGTTAATTCAGAATGACATTCCTTATAGTTATCAGCATGTCTCGCCAGCTGCTTTAGATGCTTTCCGTTTAGAGATTGGCACTTTGCATTGGGACAATGTTTTTTACTCAAATGAATGCAAACTCAGCCTATGACGCTTTTTTAGAATCGTTTATTTGTATATACAAAAAACACTTCCCTTATAAACAGCGGAAAAAACGTAAAGGTTGTCGGAAACCTTGGATGACACGTGAACTCTTACGTAAAATAGACAGAAAAAACAGATTATTCCGGAAATTCATACGTACGCGCGACGAGGCGGACCTAATTGCTTTCAAGCAGTTCCGAAATGCCTTATGTAAAGAAATGAAGAAATCAAAGGAGCTGTATCATATACAAGCATTTACTGTGTGTTCAAAACGAGCAGATGTTTTATGGAATAGAATAAACTCTTTGATGGGCCGAAATCCGAAAACAGAAGAAATTAAGGAGGTACTCCATGACGGAAACTTGGTCAGTGGAGAGGCTATGGTCAATGTTTTTAATGATTACTTCGTTTACAGAGACTTTAGCGACAGATCAACCGCTACTTGCCGAACTCTGGGTCCAGAAATTGCACACACGTTTTTCTTAGCAGGTACTATCGAACCAGAAGTCCGCACAGTATTTTTCGGCTTAAAAAACAGTCGCAGCTGCGACGCTGATGGCATACAAATAAAACCAGTGAAATATGTTATCGATCAGATCAGTCCAGCACTAAAGCACATATTCAATCTCTGTATTTCGACAGGGGTTTTTCCTTCGAAAATGCAAACGGCACGCGTAATAGCTCTCTACAAAAAGGGGAACAAGCATAACGTTGCAAATTATCGACCGATATCTATTCTCCCCGTATTTTCTAAAGGTTTCGAAAAAATTATTTTTAGTCGCTTATCCTGTTTTTGCACCAAATATGTCCTAACAAAATCACAATATGGCTTCCAAAAACATAAGTCTACAGAACTCGCCCTACTGGATCAAAAAGAATATATTCTACAACAATTTGAACAAAAAAATAAAGTGGTCGGAATTTTTGTGGATTTCACACAAGCATTCGACTACATTCACCACGGCAATTTATTTGAAAAATTAAACCATTATGGCATTCGCGGGCTCCCACTCATGTTACTTAAAAGCTATCTGGCGCATAGATGTCAATTTGTTTCGATAAATGATTTAGTATCAGATAAGAAAAATATAATTTCAGGGGTACCACAAGGGAGCATTCTTGGCCCTTTATTATTCACTTTATATAATAATGACATAGTCCATATCTCCCCAGAAGTTAAGTTTATTATCTATGCAGATGACACGAGTATATTTGTCACCTCATCATCAGATGTTATTCTTTCTAATAAAGCTAATGACGTCTTACAGAAGTTAGACAACTGGACAAGTAACAATAAGTTAAAAATAAATGCAACTAAAACAAAAGCGGTCGTTTTTCATTCGAAAGGTCAACAAGTGACTTTGAAGAATAATATTGTATTTAGAGGCTCAGATATAGAAATAGTGAAGTCAGTGAAAGTACTTGGGGTACATTTCTCCAGTTCTTTGCAATGGGATGACCACGTAAATAATATTCAAATAAAATTAGGCCGGATAACTGGAATACTCAGCCGTATCCGGTACCTCATCTCCAATTCGGTGAAGTTATTCATATACAAATCGCTGTTTAGTTCTTATCTTAACTATTGCTATTTGGTTTGGGGAACAACTACAGAAACAAACTTAACAAAATTACTGAGAATACAGAAGAAAATACTGAGGCTGATAGACAACGCTACAGCTCTAGCACCTAGTGACCCACTGTTTAAAAAAAAAAGATAATCAAAGTGAATGACCTATATCAATACAGACTACTACGAGAGTACTGCCTTAGCTGCAAACGCGCAAACTTTTTGTTTACGGAAATGGCGAATCTTTGCTTAAAGGAAAAGGCGTATGTAACAAGAAATACAGAAATGTGGAACGTTCCGTACTTTCGCACTAATTATGGTTTTCAGATGCTTCGATGTACTCTACCGCGAATTCTGAATACTTATATTAGCAAAGGTATAGATGTGTCTCATTTAAGTGTCGCAGAATTAGCGGCTCTTTTTGTTCTATAAACTATGTAGCAAACTATGTTATATGTTCTATAAACTATGTATTTATTCAGGTGCAGAAGATTGCTGCAAGTTTCTTTGTTGTGTAAGCTATGTATCAACTACGTTTTCAGGTTTCCTTCCTTTGTGGCATGATCTTTACGTAAAACAATGTGAAAGTGTATGATATTGTGATGTCCTTCATCTGCTGCCATTGTTCACAAAGGGGGCGGAGGATCCCTCAAGCCGTCATTACGGCTTTTCCCTCCGCCTCCTGTTACACTGTACTGTGACGAAGCAAATAAAGCAATCAATCAATCAATCAATCAATCAATCAATCCTCCCTCCGGCGCAGTAGCTGCAGTTGTCGCGGTCAACGTCCCGAAATCGCAGTCAGCAGTGAGCTTTTTGAGAGCCGCTAAGTATTCGGCCACTTTTTCGCCTTCCAGTTGGTCTCACCGTAGGAATTGGGCTCGACAGTAGACTTCCGATGACCTTGGGTCATAGTGCTCTTGTAGCGCTGCTACGATGTCGTCGTAGTCAACGGCTGCTGGAGTGCGTGGCTGAATCAGGGCACAGACTGTGTCGTATGTCTGCTCCCCACACAGCGTTCGCAGGTTGGCCCTCTTCATTGCTGCATCAGTGATGTTGTTAGCCTCGAAGTAAAATTGCAGGCGTCCAAACCACGATGACCATGATGAGCCGTTGAATTCGGGTAGCCGATTTGGAAGCCCGTGCGTAGCCATAGCTTGTAGTTTGTCAATATCGTTGCGTAGCGTTGGTCCAATTAAACTTCCTCGTCGCCACTGTTATTTCCGGTGTTGTCGTCGGCCCATAGACGTACGCGTTGGTCACGGTAGTCCAAAAAGCTGAGACGGCCTCGAACGGTTAAAAACATGTTTATTCCTATTCGGATGGAGGCGGCGGCCGAACTGCCGGGGGAAACGACGGTGGCTCGTTTGCGCCGAGTGGGGGAAGGGGAGGAGTCAACATCTGAAAGCAGTTTCAGCATCCGGTCCTTCGCGGGTTCGGAGGCTCGCTCGTGACACAGGGGTGCTTGGAACACAACAAGTTTAGATGATGAAGGTGTGGTTGTAGAGCGGCTGGTGAAGCAATGACATAAACCTCCTCCTCAGCGACTTGTTCGCTTCTCTCTGTTCCTCTCAAAAGGCACGTTAGATTTGAATAAAAATGTTATCATTGAGTAAAACTAGCAAATATATTCCACTCTTTCTACCAACGCATCTTTTATGGTTAAAAAAACGAACCTTCTCTCTCATTCATATTGCCACCTAGAGTTGTGACCCAGCAAGCCCTAGCGAGCCGAAAAGGGAAAAGAGAACAAAGAAGAAGTGTGCGTTTTAGCGCATCGTTTAAAGGTACACGCTTCTGTCTTTCTGCCCCGCTGTTCCTGTCTTGTCTTCATGGCTCTTGGTGCGTGACAAACTGGTTGAGGTGCTGGGTAATCTATGCAGCGCACCCCTCCACATAGCAAGAAGTCAAGCATCTGCCGGTGGTCACTTCTGTGCACCGCGCCAGCAGAAGAATCCGAGGGCATTCCTCTGAGTTTGGACTGCTCGTAAACAACATGGCAGCTCCGACCAGCCCTACTGACACCAACTTATACGGTACGAACGGCACAACGCCAATTCATTGCACCTTACTCACACCGCGAACGCTAAATCCCTTTCATGGCGCTGCACTTGAGGATGTCGAAGATTGGCTCGTTCATTACGAGTCAGTTGCCGTGCACAACCAGTGGGACGACGCAGAGAAACTGCAGCACGTCTATTTCAGTCCTTTGGCGTGCATGGTATGAGAACTGGGCAGGTAGTCTTACACTGGGGAAGAGTTCAAAAGCCGACTTCTTGGGACATATGCCAGCCCTGACCATCGGGAGAGAGCTGAGTGCGATCTGCAGTCCTGCATACAACTGCCGAATGAAGGGGTTGCGATGTATGTCGAGGGCATGACTCGTCTTTTCCACCACAGCTGACCCCGGCATGCCAGAAGAAAAAAAAGGTATGGTACCTCATGCGCGGGGTGAAAGCACAGCTTTTCGGTAGGCTTGTGCGCATTCCTTCCAAGATTGTGTACGAATTTCTCAGACATGCCGTCACAATCAAAAGCAATTTGAGGCACCGGACCCCGTCATACGAACGGCACGAAAACGCTTCAACTACGTACTACTTGGGATCTTTCAGTGGTCAAATGAATTTCTACCGAGAGCTCATACGTTCATTCATTCCCGAGGAACTCCAGAAGCTGTCAGTGCCCTCGCAGCCCACTATCTGCTCGTTGTCCAGCGTAGTCCGAGATGAAGTCCAGCAAGCCTTAAGAGAACCTCCTTTCATGCGGGATTATCAACCACCCAGTGACTTCCCCCGCATGTCGTATGTTCAAGCTTTGCGGCAACCTGTTACACCCTCAATCCCGCATCCCACCGTGGCCCCAGCCATGCTGCAGACGGTCCAAGCGGCGCCATATTACAGCGCACCTCGCCTGAATTCACAGAAATCAGACGTCTGGCGTGCGCCAGATAGACATCCTCTCTGCTTCCACCGTGGCGAAGCTGGGCATCTTTACCGACACTGTTCTTACCAACAACTTGGACTACGCGGATTTTTGGCAAACTCACCGCCACCCAGGTTCGGTCAGCGGCCCCCTGAAATTGAAGAGTATGTGGCTCAGCAGCGCGGAACTTCGTCGTACATGTACCAGTGACGCTCCCCGTCACCGCGGCGGTTTTTTCCTGATTGCCGTACCTATTCGAGCGTGGCGAAGGGTCGGTCGCCCAGTTTGCGCCGGGAAAACTAACCACAGGGACCTTCGGGGGCGAGGCCGCTCATACTGGACAAGCTCAAGGCCTCCTAACAATGCTTCCCCAAACTGACGATGCCCCGACGACGACGACACCAGCTGGTTCCTCAAAGATTTTATTAGACATTCCAGTGCTGCTCGACAGTCGCAAAGTCAGTGCTTTAGTTGACACGGGTGCGGATTTTTCTTTAATAAGTGAAAAACAGCCTGCTCTCCGGAAGGAGGTCTATCTATCTATCTATCTATCTATCTATCTATCTATCTATCTATCTATCTATCTATCTATCTATCTATCTATCTATCTATCTATCTATCTATCTATCTATCTATCTATCTATCTATCTATCTATCTATCTATCTGCTTACGACTTTTAGCTCTTCTGGCCGTTTCGATAATGGTATTATACCAAACTTATTATGCTCTAACACGACTGTATGACGAGCATCCCTGAATAGTTATAACATGAAAATCATGACACGTCTGTCATGAATGTCATGGTTTACATATCATGGTCTTGCTGCTCTTGCGGTGGTTCTGTTGGCATGGCATGTTGCAATACTGGTATAGTATGACACAACTTCACAACGTACACAAGCGCCAGACCCTAACATGAAAGTCATGACATGCGTGTGATGTAACAACATGACTTCATGCCACGCTCAAGGTGCACTCGTGGCCGTTTCGCTAGCTTCGCATATACCAAAGGTGGTATAATGGGACGCAAATGACTCACAAAGGTATGTGACTGACGCAAACATGATCAGCATGAGATGCGTGTCAATTAAACAAATGCCTACATGCCACGCTCATGATGCGCTCACGGCCGTTTCGCTAGCTTCACATATACTGAATTTGGTATTACGGGACATCATGGGATGACTAAGGTATGTTACTGGTGCAAACATAATAGCAATCATGAGGTGCGTGTCATGTAACAACATGACTACATGCCACGCACATGATGCGCTCACAGTCGTTTCGCTAGCTTCGCTTATACCGTATTTGGTATTACGGGATGGCAATGGATGACGAAGGTATGTGACTGGGAAAAACATGATAATGATGAGGTGCGTGCCATGTAACATCACCACATGCCACGCTCATGATGCGCACGTGCCCGTTTTTCTAGCTTCACATATGCCAAATTCGGTAATACGTCACGTGAATGGATCACGAAGGTATGTGACTGGTGTAAAGATGATAATCATGAGATACGAGTCTAGTAAGAACGAAGACTACACGCCACATTCAAGGTGCCAATACACTTCGACGTGACCCAGCGCGCATGCGTGCCGGCGTTCGTTTTGTCGCACCACACCGGCGATTCCACGCCAGGTGCCGATCTGCCTGCCATTTACCAACGCCTCCTAGATTTTCCGTGCATGCGGGATGAGTGCGAAACGGCGGTCATCTAAGGTGGCGCTGTCTACGTAGGGGTAAGGGTCTTTGTACTTGGCGTTTGAGATCGGCAATTTTGGCGTTTGTTACTGATTTTAAAGGATGCCTTGCATTAAAAGAGGCTTGCTGATTGACAGCGACAGTTACGGAGGAATAACTTTAAATACGTTTACGCCTTTTGAAAACTTTTTTACGGTATTTTTGTGCCATATAAGCTCCAAAATCGCAAAGACCTATTTGAGGACAACCCTACTTGAGTGGCGCCATCACCGTAGTTCCGACGACCGCCACTTCCCAAGTGGCCGCCGATAATCCGGCAGGCACGGGAAATCTGGGAGGCGTAGCATATACTCGCAGGCGCGCACTGCGCTGCGTTGCCTTTACGCATGCGCGTTTGAGCGCGCGCCCGGCGTCTCTCCATCACGCAGAGAGGAGGGCGCAGTGCTCTTTAGGTAAAGCTGGGTAACGTCAGTGTTTCGAAGTGCAGAAGGTTTCATTTGGCCGCCGGTTGCCGCCAGGCCGCACCGACAGGATAGTGGTCGCACTGGTCGCGCCTGGAGTGCTCGCGTAGCGTCGCTGCTCCCAGTAGGCGCGCGTCAACGTTACGTCGGAGTACATTGGGCCCTTCATGATGCGCTCGCTGCCATTTTGCTACCTTCACATAAACAAAATTTGGTGTTACCTGTCCTAAATGGATAACGAAGGTATATAACTGATGAAGACATGCTAATCACGATGCGCGTGTCATGTATTAACACGGCAACATACCCCGCTCATGATGCACTCGCTGCCGTGTCGCTAGCTTTATGTATACCAAATTTGGTACCACGTGACGTGAATAGACGACGAAGGTAAATGACACGTCCAAACGTTATAATCGTGATAGGCGTTTCATGTCAAGCATGACTGCATGCTAGGTTCATAGCGTGCTCGCGGCTGTTTCACTAGTTCCACATATACCAAATTTGGTATTACGTAACATGAATGAACGACAAAAGTAAATGACATGTTGAAAAATAACAATGTCATACAACTCATATAGGGCATAATTTACCTCCGCCTCGCTACGTTGTGCTCATTGTAAAGTGTCATATATACCTTCCTCATTTGTGCTTAGATTATCATCGATTCCCACAATACGTGGGGTCTGCCAATTTTTTTTGGCACTCTCGCTGTTTCTGTCACGCCTTTGTTATTTAAAAGGCTACCAAGACTTTTGTTCTGATTAGTGACATGAACAAAAAATTACGAGAAGGCCGGTATTGCCGTAGAAGAGGGGGGGGGGAGCAGGCTTCGTGGCTACCAGCATCGATATCATTGTTGCAAAGCATCACACGCACAAACACGCAAGCTGAACGCTCTAGTTTAACCGGAGTCAAGGTGAGAACAGTTCAGTAGCAATCTGTAGTAATACTCTTGATCAGGTGAGTCATTCCTAAATTTTACCCCAGCGCGAATAGTTGCCTCTTAAGTTCCAGAACAACATTGGGCAAAGTGGTCGTTTCTTTACCACATCTTCAACGTGTTTTCAAATTGAGTTTACGGCAACAATCGTTATAAGCTTGTATACCAAAGAACAAGCCCTATCGTCAAGTTTATGCAGAGTCCCATATAAGAAGTACCGTAAGCGAAGATTCACGAAAACTGCAATCTCGCGATGGGAAAGGCGATAGAGAATGTCTTGTAGTTCATCGCAGCCACGTACAAAGAAAAGTAAACTTATGTGAACGCAAAGAAGAAAGAGGAAAGGAAAAGGACGCAGTGAAAGTGGATCCTGGGATAAGAATGAACGAATCTGTTGTTCGCATTCCCTTGGGAAGCCGATGTGGCGTTACCAAAGAATGTGGCAATTGCGTCGCTGCTCCATTGACTGCCTTCCCAAGCCGGGACTGGATGGTTCTCCCTTCTGCGAACGCAGGGTGCCCGTCTGCGACAATATAGGAAGAAAAGGATAGTTGTCGTGGTTACGTTGGAATGCTCAGTGGCGGTTCTTGGAATAAAAGTGTGAAAACTGAAGAGTTAGTGGTGCGTAGAATCTAAATACGCGCAGGAGATCTCGTTTGCAGCTGCGGCGACGGTCTATGAGGAATCGCTGTGCGAGTCTCGGCGTCTGTTGTAACCGACAGATGTAGTAAAACCTTATCAAGGATATACTTTCTTCGAGTTCATTCCTGCCCCAGAACCACGCCCAAATGTTCCTGTGTCACTGGAGCTCGTCCCACACGCAACTTCGCCATTCAAACATCAATAAAGATGTTTACACTCTCCCTCGCCGAGCCTTCATGCTGAAGTTGGGCCATGCGTCGATGCCAGTGTTTCTGCTTGAAAATAGCTCAAGGAGGAAGATGAAAAAAATTAGCAGTATATCCACGGATTGAATGATGGGGAGTGGGCGAAGCATTCGTCCGTCCAGTCGTTCTTGCCTTCGTTCATTCATGCGTCCGTCTGTGTTACCGTCCATGCATCCGTCTGTGTGACTGTCCATGCGTCCATCTGCCCGTCCGTGCGTGCGTCTCTTCGTGCGTCCGTCCCTGCGTTCGTCCATGCATCAGCCCCTGCGTCCTATCTTGCGTCCATCCTCGCATCTGTCTGTGTGTCCGTTCGTCCATCTATTCAACACTCCAAGTACCACCACATCGCATCTTTTCATCATATATACCCCATATAGAAGCACAGCCATTCAGCGGACATTCCAAGGACTAAACGAGAGGTGGCACACGCACACTTTCTTAAGGCTTGCGCTTCGGGTCTACTTCACACCTTTAACCATATCGAGTTCATGGTATATACTGTTTCCCTGTATTCATGGCACTGCGGCCCGACGCTCGCTAAACCTTTCTAAAACCAAGCAGGTTACCCCCAGCGAGTATAACGTAGCAACCTTTTCCTGTCCAATAGTGCTCAATGTACATGCGAATGGCTGCTTATGGAAAATGAGAGACAGGTGAATTCGGCTTTTCCTTTCTTACGGCTAGCGCTTCGTATCTACTTCCCACCTTTAGCCACCTCTAGTTCATGATATATACTAGTACATTGTATCGATGGCACTGCGGCTGAACGCTCGCTAAACCTTTCTAAAACTAAGGATATTACGACCAGCGAGTATAACGTAGCAACCCTTTCTTGTCAGATAGTGCTCATTGTACATGCCAATGGCTGCTAATGGGGATAGCAGCGTGCGGGTGAACTAAAAGCCGAATGCTCCTGCTTAGCATTCCGCCTAAACAGCCATTGGCATGTACATTGAGCACTATCGTTTTTGTTCAACGACGCACAGAAGAAATCTGTCACTGGCATCACCTTCGAGGTCAAAATGTTATGCTTGTTACACACTACAATGGCTACTAGGGACGAACAGGTGCCGCTATAAAGCTTCGCCCCTAAAATTGGCAGATCCCACGTACAGTGGGGATCGATGATATGCGAAGCACGAATGAGAAAGGTTGATATGTCTCT
This sequence comes from Rhipicephalus microplus, assembly GCF_043290135.1. NCBI lineage: Eukaryota > Metazoa > Arthropoda > Arachnida > Ixodida > Ixodidae > Rhipicephalus > Rhipicephalus microplus. The sequence goes on from NW_027464590.1 coordinate 502,812, forward strand.
TTAAAATCAGTACAACCTTACGAGGTGGAGGTAAATGATACCGTATAAGACTTCCGGGTCATGATTATCATGTTTTAGTGTGTCGTTTACTTTCTTCATCAATTAAGGTTACGTGATACCAAATTTAGTATATGTGGAGCTAGCGAAAGAAACGCGAACACGCTATGAGCGTGGTATGTTCTCATGTTCTTACATGACACGCGTGTCAGGATTATCATGTATGCACCAGTCATTTACTTTCGTCAACCACTGACGTTACGTAACACCAGATTTGGTATATGTGGAACTATCGAAACGGCCGCGAGTGCACCATGAAGGGTCCAATATACTCCAACGTAGCGTTGACGCGCGTACACGCTGGGCACAGTGACGCAACGTAGCAAAACACGAGCACTCTATAGTCTGATGCCAGGCGCGACCAGCGTCCGTGAGCGCGGCCCGATGGCAACCGGCGTGGCAATGCGTTACCCGGTCTACACTGAGTCTCTCTCTTTTCCTAATGCAGAGACGCCGGACGCGCTGAAATGCGCATGCGTAAAAGCAACGCAGTGCGGCGCGGGCCTGCGAGTATATGGCAGGACCGGTCCTTGGTGTGTTAATGCCGGCGTGACCCGATTTAATGAACGCTGGTGAGCACGTGCACCCCGTCACGTTGAAATGTAATTGCGCCTTGACTGTGGTATGTAGTCGTGTTCTCACATCACACGCATCTCATGATTATCATGTTTGCACCAATCACATAACTTCGTCATCCATTGACATCACGTAATATCAAATTTGGTATATCAAAAGCTAGCGAAACGGCCGTGAGCACATAATGAGTGTGGCATGTAATGTTGATTGACACGCATCTCAGGTTTATTTTGTTTGCGCCAGTTTTATGCCTTCGTCATTCATTAAGTACCGTAATGCCAAATTTGGTATAAGTGAAGCTAGGGAAATCGCCGCCAGCGCTTCACGAGCGTGGCGTATAGTCATCTTACTACATGACATGCACCTTAGGATTATCATGTTCGCACCAGTCAACTACCTTCATCATTCATTCACGTACTGTAATACCAAATTTGGTAAATGTGACGCTAGCGAAACGCCCGGGAGTGCATCATGAGCTTGGCATGTAGTCATGTTGTTACATGACACGCGTGCCAGGATTTTCATGTTGGGGTTTGTCGCTTGTGTTTGCCATACAATCGTACTTGTCATACAATTGTTTGCCATACAATCATGTCATACCACGCCAGTTTTTTAACATGCCATGTGAATAAAACCATCGCAAATGCTGCAGAAGCATGAAATCTAAATCATGACATTTGTGACATCTATTTCATAATCTTTATGTTATGAGTAGTCAAAGATGCTCTTCATAGAATCATGTTAGGAAACGCCAAGTTTGGTATCAATACCACTATCGAAACGGCCAGGCGAGCCAAAAGTCGTCGTCGGTAGATATATAAATAGATAGATAGATAGATAGATAGATAGATAGATAGATAGATAGATAGATAGATAGATAGATAGATAGATAGATAGATACGCCCAAAGTCGCCGAAGTTCGCAAAGAAATGCTTCGCATTTAAGAAAGTAAGAAAACAAGAAACTTTTAAATATGAAGCATATCGTTGTAAATTTAGGCGAGTTCGACGGCATCTATCTATCTATCTATCTATCTATCTATCTATCTATCTATCTATCTATCTATCTATCTATCTATCTATCTATCTATCTATCTACTTATCTATCTATCTATCTATCTAGACGCCTACGACTTTTAGCTCTACTATCTATCTATCTATCTATCTATCTATCTGTCTATCTATCTATCTAGACGCCTACGACTTTTAACTCTACTAGCCGTTTCGATAATGGTATCAATACCAAATATAGCATGACATAGGATGATTATATAGTGAGCATAATTGTCTGGTAATATAAAAATCCTAAAATGTTTGTCATGAATGTCATGAATTACATTTCATGGTCTTGCTGCTCTTGAGGTGATTTCATTCACAACTGATTGCAAAACTGGTATAGTATATTATAGTTGCATGGCGAACACAAGTGACAGACCCTAATGTGGAAATCATGGGATGCGTTTCACGTAATAACATGAGTACATGTCACACTCATGACGCTATCACGGCCGTTTCGCTACTTTCACATACTCCAACTTTGGTATAACGAGAAGTGAACGGACGACGAAGATATATGACACGTCCAAGCATATTAATCATGACATGCGTGCCCTGTAAAACGTGACTACCTGCTACGCTCATAGTGCGCTCGCGGCTGTTTCATCATTGCTTCACATACACCAATTTTATTATAGTATTATCTGATGTGAATGAGCTACCAACACAAATTCCCGATGCAAGCATGATAATCATGACAGCGAAGTCATATACTGCATAATTTACGTCCACGTCGTAACGTTGTGCTGATTTTAATGTGACATATCAACCTTCCTCGTTCGTGCTTCGCATATCATCGATTCCCTTTGTACATGGTATTTGCCAACTTTTTTCTCCATGGAGAGTTTTGCAATTTAAATAGTGAATCTTTTACTTGCTGTAATCTTTTAATCTAGTCTCGCATGACATAGCCCGAGGATTCCTTGTATGTGAGCATCGATAACGTCTATAAAGACACCTATCGTCCCGGCGGTATAGTGGTGAAGGTAGTTTTGCGTTAAAGGTACCCTAAGATTAAAAAGCTGCAAACAACGTACATCTGAGCATGTGTGCGGCAACGGTGACTTATCTTCACGGATGAATCAACTTAGGAGCAACCTAGTATGACCTTGCTAAAGCCTAGCATCAACATACAACGACCAGACTAGTTGCACACTCCTTCAGTTCTGCTGTTTCATGGTTTGTGTATTTTAAATTTTTGTGTATCTGTTTTACACCCACCGATGTTGTCTTCGGATAACGTATCACGTCATCATAAATTCAAACTTTAGGAGGGAGCTTCTGAATAGTAGCTGCCTCCTCTCTTTCTGTCTCTTTTCGAGAATAATAATCTCTGAAGATGATGGCTGCCGCATGTCTTGAGCGCCGTCTTTACTTTTTGTGTCGTCTCATTCACCCGCACCTAAAATACTACAGCTGTCTTTGCTTGTTGTTTTTCTCAAGCATTATATTTCAATCTTGCAAAGATGCAGCAGAAGGGACTCCGTATGTGTGACTTAGTTTTTTTTTTTGCCAAAACTAAGGATGTCGCCAGTGCGAGTGATGACTCACCAAAAGTGTCAAAAAACAAAACAGAGAAAAAAAACGAGACAGGTCACTGCTGGTGTTTCATTTATTTGGTATCTTCTTCTGCTTCCTCGCTTCAATGCCGTTTTAGTACATATTTGTGGTGATAGCAAGAACCATCCCAAGGGATAGAAGAAATGTGTAAAAAGTGGTATAATATAAAAGTAATGTCAATACGACACTCAAGTTTTGTGAGAAAGAGCCTACACAAGTCTCTTAAATACCAACTTTAGGTGTTAATTATATACACTGGACGAGTAAGTTTTCTTTTAATTAATTTCTGTTCCTGTGAAAAAAAGGGCGTTTCGAGCAATTTCACCATTTTGATAGTGCAGATGCACGGAAAGCTACTTGTTCAAATCGACAGAATGTAATTTTTTTTAATTACATGCGTTGGCGATTGGCTGGAGCCACACGTATAAATATCAGAGTCTTTCTTCAAGCATGGCAGCTTAATTCCTTCCTTTCTTCTGAAACAGTTCTGGTAAGCTCGGAATTTATGTGATTTTCTGTTTTCACGTAGATGCGCAGTTCTATATTTTTGTCGAAGTTTTTTTTCTTTCGGGCCTACTATCTCTATGCCTGCAACAGCAATATTAAAAATTGTATGTCATACATAGTGGAACTGCTTTTCTGAACAAGCTGAGAAAGAATCATATTTAACGCCACTATACCGCACTGAACAACAACGTCAGAAATTTAAAAAAAAACGCTTACGTGGAGCATTTCTTCGTTTATTCACCAACAAGTGGGCGACAAATCTTCAGAAAAGTTTCCGCAAAAATACTTCAACATTTTATATCATACGGTTCTTTCATTATTTTTCCTTCTTGCCTGACTTTTCTTGCCTTATTTTTCTTTTTCGGTAAAATATTCACTGCCATAAAGGTAGCTAGTTCTTCGCAAAACTGTAACGCGCGCAAGCTCAGAAGTTCCTATTAAGCCTTTGCTGTACCCGAAGAACTTTTTCGAAACAAGACTGCAGCCAACCACGTTGCATGCTTCCTTTCCTTTTTTACTTGCTTTTCGATCATTTATTGATATTGCGTCTTCTGCCACTCTTTATGCTTTGAAATGTCGAAGCTGAAGTAGACTTCTCGTGTCGTGCGGACATTATAAACCTTTTCCGAGATACCGGATCCCTGGCGGTTAAAATAGCATATCATGCTTCACGGAGTGGTGGAAAAGGAGGAAAATGGTAGAAGGGATTCTTTCTGGGATGTTGTTGATGTGATCACCGAGGGCATCGAATAATCCCCGGGCACTTGTTATAAACGACGTTGGCGTTCATATTGGAGGCTTCACCTCCGAGTTTTTCAGAGGGCGTCCTCCACTTCCCTCAGGCTTTTTTCCCTACTCTGGAGACCTGCGGTATGGAATCAGATTCCCTTCATCACTTCTTTTGTCTACCACTTTTTCTTTCTTTTCTCGCATTGGGACGCTAAGGACCCATTTGCTGGGATTTTGTTCATAACTTCTTCTCTCATGGATCAATAAAAAAAGGATCTATCGTAGACAGGAACCTAAGTGCCAACCACAGAGCAAGCCGGTATGAGGCAGAGGAAATGGCCGATAACAATTTAGCTTATCGCTTTCCAAAGACCAGTCTATAGAGCATGGTTCTTGCTGCAATACCAAACTCCCGTTTGTAGGTCAGATAAATTGTAGTATTGTATACGGTGTGCCCCCAATAATTACTGTCTTTAGCAGTAGTGATTGCCTAGAACGAGCTGCTTGGCAAGGACTAAGCAGAACAGCTGAAAAGAAAAAAATACGAAGTGTTTTAAAAAGACACCATGCACCGTGAAATATGACCTGTGAAGCCACCTTCTGGTGGTTATACAGGGTGCCTAAAAGAATGAGTCAGCTGTTATTGAAAAAATTCAGGAAAGAAGTATCGTCGTGCGGCCTGCGCCGTTCCTTTATTGTGAAAGAATGCATGCTAAAATTCCTATAAATATTATTTACGGTAGTATATATTGAAGTTTACAAAATTAACTTCTTAACCGGGTGAAATAGGCGGTTCAGTTAGACAAGCGAAATCGACTCCTTGCTGTGGATACTGCATAGTCACATTAAAATTTCTGAAAGGCGGCCACTGGTAACCACCACGGGGTGAAAACATCAGACTAATTTAGTATGCGAAACCAAACTAACGCATCAAACAGTGCATCAATAACTGAGAGAATGCCCTTCATAATGAAAGTATTTCCCTCGCATCAGCGGAGAAGAATAAGCGAGCGTCGATAAGTGGTCCTGCGGCAGGAAAGCACTGCAACGAAATGGAAGTATGTAGATTGATGGTTGATAACAGCGAGGGAAACAGAGCCGTCATCGCAGGTGTTTTCAAAGTGAATGGTAGATACGCTAATTTGTGCGCCCCATCATGGTGGTCCAGTCAATAAGGTACTCGGCTGCTCACCCGCAGGTCCTGGGATTGAATACCGGCTATCGGGGCTGCATTTCCAATGCAGGCGGAAATGCTGTAGGTTCGTGTGCTCAGATTTGGGTGGACGTTAAAGAACCCCAGATGGTCGAAAGTTCCGGAGCCCTCCACTGTGGCGTCTCTCATAAATATATGGTAGTTTTGGGTCATTAAACCCAACATATAAATCATCAAAGCTATTTTGTGCATAGATATCAATTTCTACTCTTGAATTAGCCATATTTTATCGTTCCGCTGTGACTATCACTAGCCGCCTAAAGGAATTTCAAAGAGAATATGGACTATTTGAAGCAAGAGCTTGAATTAGCCCATTTCACTGAACCACTTTTTAGCGCTGGTTAAACAATTATTGGGTGAATTTTTATAGTTACTGCTGTTTGTGCGCTTCTTAATACGCCTTCGGCTACATGAAAAAGTAGGGCACAGGCAGCATGCAGAATCATCATTTCTGTATTTTTTTTATTTATAGTAGACACATTTCTTGAAACACCCTGTGTACTAAATGGACAAAGCCAAGATGGTGGCCGCTCCAAATCGTCCCTAGAAAATGGGATGCAACTTTTATATCGTTCGTTTCCTGTGAGAGGCTTTGGTCAGAACACCACTACATAGTGAAGAAAGAAGTAAAAAAAAAGTTATGGAGAATGAATGCTCGCTATGGCAAAAAAAAAAACATGGTTCTTCCCTTTTTTTCAGGAATCGGTATAACGCGACGAGGAAACGTGTCCTCGCAGAGGCAGTTTAGCAGTTATTGTGCATTGAGTCTCCACAAAGGCGAAGGAATCGATGCTGCAGCGACAGAGTACATTGTCATGCGAAAAACGACACGCAGGCCGAGACTTGGAGTGACACTGCAAGCAGAAAGCATGTGCAAAAGAAGCATACACAGGACGAGCGCGCACAAACAATTTTCACAGCTCGAAACTTTATTCCCGTTTCTCAAACAGAAAGAAAGACGCACGAAAGGAACGCATAGGGACACACAGGATGAGCGCGAACAACTGTAAAAATGCTTACTTCGTGTGGAAGTAGCGTGCTCGTTTTGTGAACGAGCAAACGGGCTGCGAGAGAAACGTCGTTCGTGCTCTCTTTAGCAACCTGTAACTTCGAAGCAAACTTGAAGTAGAAGCACAAGAGATACAAAGCACCCGAATCCCGAGATAAGCACGCGTGCGCCACGGCCCCTTCATACCACACGGTTTTTTCCAGCGATGTGCTTCAGTATTTATTATACAAAACGACCTTAACGCTATTTCAAACTGGTGCAGTCTTTGGCTAATGAAGCTCAATATTAAAAAGTGTAAAGTTTTACGCGTATGTCGAACTTCAACCACTCTCGCCTCGTACCTTCTTAATAATGTTCTACTCGATGGTGTTTCATCCTACCGGTATTTAGGTGTGCACATTACTTCTTGCCTGACATGGTCCGTTCACATAAGCAACATTATTAACAATGCAAACCGTATGTTAGGCTATCTTCGTCGCAATTTTTCTTCTTCACCTGGCTCTCTAAAACTACTGATGTATAAGGACTTGGTTAGAAGTAAATTAGAATATGCTGCTTCAGTTTGGGATCCCAGCATGGTTTATCTGGTCAAAGCTCTCGAACTGGTCCAAAATAACTCTGCCCGGTTTATCCTACACGATTACGATCGAACAGCAAGCGTTACAGCTATGAAAAACTCGTTGCAGCTGACTTCCCTTTCTTGTCGTCGTAAGTTTTTTCGCCTGTGCCTTTTTCATAAAATCTTCCATAATAGCCCCCACCTTCGTGCTAATCTTTTTCTTTCATCGTCCTACGTGTCCTCTCGCATCGATCATGCGCACAAAGTTGGTATACCTATATGCCAAACAATTACGTGTTCAGAATCTTTTGTCCCACGCACCAGCAAAGACTGGAACAAGCTTCCTGGAGCGACTGCTGCGATTACTGATTATCAGCTGTTTCGCGCTGCACTAACAAACATTGTAAACTGAGGTTACTAATACGTGTGCCTTTTTCGTTTTTTTTATGTTCTTGCGTGTTCTGATGTGTTTTGTAGCTAGAATTGTATACTAGGATTATTTAAAATATGTACACCAGATCTCTTTTGTTCTACTTTTGTGTCCTAACTTTGTTATCAGCTAAAATTGATTATTCAGTAAACGTTGAATCCTGTACTCCCCTTTACTCACCTTCTGAATCCATTTTTTGTAAACCCACTCCCCTCTTCAATGCCTCTGGCCCTGAGGGTACAATAAATAAATAAGTAGCCTCGATGGGCAAGAAAAAATTTATAAAACAGCCCACTCATTTTCCACGCTTTCTTTTCTTTATTGGGCAACTTATAACCAAATAAATGTTTTTTGAGCTATCAAAAATCCATGAGAGATTCCCTTAATCTTACGCACGTTCTTTTATCCGAAACACTAAAGAGAGACTTTTCTTACATTTAAAAAAGAACTTGAAAACGTGCTTTCAGTTTCGACAATAGGAGCTGGTAAATGAGGTGACTGGAAGTTTACTGGGGTACAGCGCTTGCAATCTTGAAACCATCTATACACACTTCGACCGCTCAATGTGGAGGCGCAGTGCATGATGAGTCATTGATGACCTTCACATCATCTGTGTCCGACGTGCTCGTTGTGCCATCTCGCTACTGGGCACCGAAACGCGCTGACGTTGCCGAGCTTTTACGACCAACAGCGGTACATGGCGTATATTATTTGTGCACCGTTCAAACTTAGGAGATGGGTTGTTTTGTGGCATAATGATTTACGTCGCGTGCTGAAGAGGAGGTCACTGTTTAGACGCCCTGCTGTTGAACTTTTCATTCTCCTTCTTTTTCTTTGCAACAAGTTGGGGAATATTTTATAGTGTCCAATCCGCGATTGAAAATACGTCACGGTGCCTAAGTATGCTCCGGTATCAATCACCTTCGCGTTTAGAAGGTATGGAGAGGGTTAAGTAAGCCAATTTGATAAACAATCGTATATAGATACGGAAAAGACAAACGTTTACATAAGTACGAAAAATGTTCGGGCAGCACATAGAGGAATGCCAGACACTACAAGGAAAAAGAGCTGAGCAATATACACCAACCGTCAATGTCAGCGCCTTGTTTTTGTGACGGGGTTCCAGAGATCACGTTGAATCTCTAGGATTGTCCACTTGTCAACAAAAACGTCGGTTGTGCCAGAGCGGTTGCTGTTCATTTTTGCTATTTTTCTCTATCCCACGAAGCCTCACAGCAAGTCTGTTCTCCTCGACGTACTACACACTGTAAATCTGTGCACACAGAACTGCAGGCAATATTTCATCAGTACAGCTATTTGAAATCGAGCCTAAGACGTCTGGATGCCTGTTCGGGCTCGCGCAGTTCAAATAAGCAGAAGAAACGAGAAATGTAAAAATTGATGAAACCATTTGGTGATGATGCTCGAAATTATCTTCATGGCGCTTGATGATGGGGACGATGATGCTCATAAGCACAGAGGATGTTCCGGAAATTGTTTATTTCAACTATTTTGTTAAAAATTGGGAGACTCTTAAGCTTTGCTTTAGGGTTGAATACGAGAGTGAAATTTAGCCCCTAGTGCACCCTTCAACCGTAAAGTGCATACATAATATTATGTTTTGTTACATACACACGCACGCGAACAAACACGCACACAATAGATTGGACCAGGGTGCGCTGTTATCGCCGAATGGGCTCGTCTTTGACGTGACAGCTGTCGTACAAAATGCGTTAAAGGGGCCCTAAAACACTTTTTCAAGTAACCATGAAATGAATTCCCTAGAAGAGCTCATTGCCTCATAAACTTAACGCCGCAAAAATTTTAAGAATCGGTACAGTGCGAGTGGAGTTACAAAGGTTCGTCGCATGCGGCAGTTGCATTATCTTTTCTCTCGTCCCGATGAAAGCGTTGGAAGTTAAGCAGGGAAGGGTGGCAGGAAAAAAAAACATTACCGTACCTCGTCTCCTTGAGCACTTTTTTTTCTTCGAACGCGTGGCTTTTTCAGTGTGATCGTGCGCGCACCCGTGAACAAGTAGCGACCTATCACGGCTATCTTGGTAGCTTGATATTTCGGTCACAGACGCACAGACAATTTTTTCCTCGCAACCAACGGGGCCGACACTGGTGGCCGGTTTTTTCTGACACGAGCTCTCTAACGCGCTTGCGTTAAAATTTGCCACTGGTTCACGTGATTAGCCCACAGATCTGCTACGACCTTGTAGGCTTACGCCCCAAGAATGAAGATAAGAGACGCCTGATCAACACAATCGCCATCAGAAGGAAACGTGAGCCTTAACTTCACGTGCCACTGCCAAGCACCGTCTTTGTTTTTCGTTTACGAGCGCGCGCGGACAGATTACCATGTCGCCCAAACGTGAACGCTTTTGGCAGTCCAAATGGAGGCCAGACGCAGATGAAAGGGTTTCCATGGCGGTCTTCAGGTACGCCTGCATAATTTGGACCAAGCAGATCATCTCGTCGCAGTCGTTCTGAAGAAGAGTGGCGGTTTTCGAGTGCGGTTAGGGACGCAAAATGGCCCGTCGTAGATTGGTGTAAAAGGAAGACTGGCCGAGTTGTGGAGCACGAGAACATGTGTTGCTGCGGACAGAGCAGGATGTAAAAATATTGTCTTGTTGTCGGAAAGTTGGGGTGCCGTGGGCCGGAGATTTTTCACGCGGTCCAGGAGGCAGTTCATAAATTCTTGCGGTTGGGCTGGTAGCTGAAGTGTTATGAATAAATCTCCGTGGATTCTCAGAGAACTTCCATACACCAGCTGTGCTGCTAAGCACTGTAGGTCCACCCGGATGACAGCCCGTAAACCTAGAAGCATCATTGCAAGGAATCAACCTAAGTAGTCTTCTTAAGCCGTGTGGTCAGGGCGGTCTTTAGTTGCCGGTGAAGGCGGTCGACCATGCCGTTGGCGCAGGGATGATAAGCAGTAGTACGACAATGTCTGGCTTTAGGGATGCTATTAAGGCAAGTCAACACCGTGGACTCGAATCTATGTCCACGGTGTGTGGTCGTGGTGCCAGGACGTCAAAAACAGATACTCACGTAAAAATAGAAGCGCGGAAAACTGTCTTTGTGGTTATGTCTTTTGTGGAAATACCCTCTGGCCAGCTTGTGAAACGATACACCATAATAAGTATGTAACGGTATCCCTGAGACATCGGTAGAGGGCCCGAAATGTCATTATGTATATAGTCAAAGCGACGGCTGGATGGAAAAAAAGATTTGTGAGGCGTCCTGTCATGACGGTACACGTTTGTCGTCTGGAAGGGAAGGCACGTTCGCGTCCAAGCACGCGCATCACCGTTGATGCGCGGCCACACAGAGCGCTGGGTGAGAAGACGCTGAGTAGCTCGATTGCTGGGGTAGCCGATGTCGTGTAAAGAGTGGAAATGGTGCAAATGAAGCAGGAACGAAAGAACGAAAAATTTCACCTTAGACGTCGCATCACAATGAATCAGGTGATACTGTATGTGGCACCAGGCGTAGTCAGAAGGAACGAGGGTTCATTGGAAAAGCGGTGAGCTCTTCGTCATTCTGCTGCGCAGAGGAGAATGAGGTCTAGTCGATGGCTGGAGATGGAGAGTAAGCCGCGGCTATACGAGAAAAGAAATCCGTGGCTGTGTTTTCGATGCCGTTCACGTGGCGGATATCTGTCATGAATTCCAAGATATAAGTGAGATGGCGGAGTTCATGGGGCACATACTTGGATGAGTTTGTGTGAAATACATACGGTACTGGCTTATGATCTGTCAGTACATAAAACAAGCATCCTTCCAGAATATGGTCCTCTGTGCCACTGTATCGCAAGGTAGATGGCTAGTAGCTCCCGGCTGAAGACGCTGTAGTGGATATCAGAAGCAAGTGAAAGGGCAAGGGTCTCCACTCAGAGTTGATGCAGTATTGCAAGACAGCTTCAACGGCCACGCTGGTTGCGTCTACCATCAACCAAGTAGGGGCGTTGTTGCGCAGATAAATCAGAAGCACAGCGTTGGCGACCGCTTGCTTGGCGACAGTAAAGGCAGCCTGTGCTTCTGACTACTATGGAATGATAGAGGACGGGCCGGAGGATGAACAAATGAGTTCGGTGAGTGGTGGAAGCAGTTTTGCGTAATATGGTAGAAAACGCTTGGAGAAATTGACAAATCCAAAGAATTGGCGTAACTGACGTACTGTTGTAAAATGAGAATACTCCTGGATTCTTTTGACTTGGGTCCACAGAGGGCGTATACCTTTTGATGATATGTAATGGCCCAGCAACTCGAGCTCAGCTGCGCCGAAAATACACTTTGAGGCGTTCACAACAAGGCCGTACTGCTGTAGGCGTTGAAACAGAGCACGGAGATGCTGCTCATGCTCTCAAGCCGTCCGGCAGAAAATGAGGACATCATCAAGGTGCGCGAACAGAGTAGGGAGGCCTCATGTGACCGCTGAAGGTCACACGTATTCAAACAAATCAAAAGGTGTAGTGATGGTGGTCTTCGGTATGTCAACGGCCTCGAAGGGAATCTGGTGGTGCGCATCAACAAGGTCTACAAAATCTTTCACAAGATAACAGCCGTCCATGCGTGATGTAAAATTCTGGATGTGAGGTAGAGGATAGCTGTCGTGAAAGTCTTGGCGTTCAACTCTCGATAGTCTCCCCAAGAACGCCAGTCACCGCGATCAAGTTTTGGCACTAAATGCAGCACAGAAGCCCATGCGCTTGACAACGGGCCTCTAATGCCAAGTTGAAGTATGTGTTCAAACTCACGTTTTTTAATCACTAGGTGGTCCCCAAACATGCGACATGGTCGAGCGGCTACTGGTGGACCTTGCTTGACGATGTGGTGTGCCATCATATGTCTCGGTGGCTGAGTGAGTTTGCATGGTTTGGTCAATTCCGGGAAACTCGCCAAGATTTCTTCGAAAGGTGAGGAAGGTATCAGCATGCGAATTGTCATAGGAGCAACGACAGCACTCCAGAGATAGAGAGACGAGTCTGACCATCAACGAGGCAGTGACGCCACACGCTGACGTCCAAATCAAAGCATGAGAGCAAGTCCAAATTGATGATCTGTTGAATCACGTCTGCGATGGCGAAAACCCACCGGAAAATGCGGCGGAAGCCTAAGTCAAGAGTGAGAGATCGGAGTACATACGTCGCTATTGTGGACGCAATGGCAGCACGAAGCGACTGCCCGGGTGACATCGACCGATCAGCCTTAGGCGTAGGCACAACGCTAATTTTCGCACCCGTATGTGTAAGGAACCTGGCGACGTATAGCTGGTCTGGTACCATCAAGAGGCGGCTGGGACGACGAAGGAGATCACGCGCCGCCATCAGTGATCCCGGCGAGCGTTTCCCGGCCACGAACAGGGATGTTTGCACCTCGTGGCTCGCTGTCGGAATCACCAGTGGGACCAGCAGAGAGATGCAGAGCTGGGACTCGATGACGGCAAGAAGCCAAATGAGTCTCTTGGAGGAGGCTCCGGAGAGCAGCAATTGAGGTGGTGAATTCATCTATCCGGGCCTCAAGTCGCACAATCGCCGTGTGTCTTGGTGGTGAGGCAGCGTTCACAGATGGGGCGGTCACTTCATGAACCTGATCGGCGAGCTCCACCAGTTGGTCGAGGCTTAGGTCACTGGCCACTGCGGGGACGAGGTGGATCGGCTGAAGAAGGCGTTGGAGGAAGAGCTCGCCAAGCACCGCTAAGCGAGTTGAGGCGTCATGCTCCACAAGAAGTTGTCCCGCTCGGCGCATTAGTTGGGAGGGACGCCTGTCACCAAGATACCCCTCACCGAAGAGTTGCTGCAGGCGGACACGTTCAGATGGCACGAATTACTCCAGTTCCTTTTACTTAAGGTGCTGATATGCCATCATGTCTGAGGGGTTGGAGAAGATGTCGGAAAGCTCACTGGCAACATCAGGAGGGTGAACTGAGGTGGCGTGGCAGTATCGTGTCTTTTCCGAGGCGATGCGGTACAGCGAAAACAGCGCCTCGACCAAGTGAAACCAAACTTGCGGGTTCTGCGGCCAGAAAGACGGGATACGCAATTACACCGCCGAGACGTCCTGCAGGGCAGACACCCGATTGCATATGAGCATATGATCACGTAGGAATTACAGTGTCAAAGACAAACCTGTATCAGCTGGCTCATTGCACTTACAAATCCTCTCACACAAACACCAGCAGAAAAGTAATTCTGGGGCTTCATCTATCCAACAAACGCTGGCTGCAGGCAGGTTACAAAAAGTGCCGTAGGGAAAAGATTGAACGCGGAAGCTTCTGTACAGTGTAAAACGGCGTTATTTGTATGCATGTCCTCATTGTAGGTGCTGATGTGTTATGGGAGTAATTCGCACGATGTTATTATGCTACCTGTTTGCGTTATGCTCATTGTTTTTAGTTATATTTTTGTGTATCTTTGCATACCAACTACTCTCTTGGCGCCATTACTGCTGCAGTATGTGTAAATAAATAAATAAAGAAATGAAAAATTGGCAGATCCCACATACAGTGGGAATCGATGATGTGCGAAGCACGATTGAGAAAGGTTGATATGTCACTTTGAAATCAGCACCATGTTACGAATACATGAGTTATGTTTCATAAATATCATGTTTAGATGTGTCGTTTACCTTGGTCATCTATTCACGTCACATGGTACCAAATTTATTGTAAGTGGAGATAGCGAAATGCCCGTGAGCAAGGATGGATGGAAAGTCCTTTATTGAAAAAAGGGAGGCACAGGACCTCTGTGGGGATAAGCAGGACTTTCTAACTACCCTACTAGTTCACAGTGTCACGGGTTTTACACTTGTTGAGTTCACCATCACTGGTTCTGAGGCGGTATAGGGTCAGTACTGTGGTTTGTTGGACCCCCTAAACTACTCTGATCAGGCCGCTCTGACTTCCATAATGGGTAAATAATAACTGCGTGTCCAGGTCCGTAAGGAGCGCTTCACGATAATTTGTGGTTTGCAAAGCTTGTATGGCAATTCGCCCTTTTACAAATGCGGAACACTGCCACAGTAAGCGGTGAAGGTCTGCACGCAACGCAGCCCGCAGTGATTGCACGTCGCTGTCGCAATGTCCGGTTGTCGCCATTTCGCTAAAGAGTATGGTGTGTATGCAGAATTTGCGTATACCTTATTAATGAAGACTTCTTGGGAGCGTGAAAGCTTACATTTGCTGGAAAATAGGACTGGTGGGGTAACCTGCGCAATGGGTTTTTGACTAGCATGACGCTGGGACGTGCGTACGTAGTGCATTGTGGCTACCGAGGGAGCCATTTGACACAAGAGCTCATACGGGTTCACCCTGATGGGTGGGGGCACAGAAAGATTGGTCGACCCACCTGCGGAAACAACAGCGGCGTGCGCCGCCGTATTGCCCCCGGGCACACCCGTATGCCCCGGCGTCCACATAATTTCTATTGGCCTATCGGCTTTTTCATGCCTACGAATGATGCTTTGAATAGCAGCAGCTGTAACATCCTCGGACGCTGGGCGAAATATTTCCGAGTAGGCAGCGTGCGAGTCGGTAAATACAAGAAGGGGTTTCTGTATAGTGTATGGGAGGCTTGCAGTCACACCCCATATGGCAAGTAGTTCGGTATGCATAGGGCTACCGTTAGGTAGATGGCACCTGTAGGCCCCAGTGTACTCGGTGGTCTGCGCGCAGATCCATGCTATAAAAGCTTCGTCATCGGCAATGGCAGCGTCCGTGTATATGTCGATGGTATCTAAGCTCGCTTCCCTTAGTTTTTGCGTGGTAAAAAACTGGGGGCCGTATTATCGTGACGAGATATGGGGTCACGGAACAGTCGAGAGGCTATTGGAGTTTCCCTTAGGGGTAAGGACTGATTAAAAAGAGGTGCATCATCATGCCGCTGACAATCACAGGCCAGAAGGCGACGACCTTGTGGTGTGTTTTCCAGGCGGATGTGGTGTCGAGTGTGGGTTTCACGGATGACTACTTGCAGAGGGGGCAAGCCCCCTGCGCTTTCAAGGGCGGATATCTTACTGTGTTTAGTGAGCCCCGTGACGGTACGGAGAGTAGACCGATGAAGGCGTTCCAAATTTAGGATGTCTGTTGGAGAGAACGTGTATATGGGTGCACTGTACAAAATCTTTCCAGCAGCGGTAGCTCTTGCTAGAGTGTGACGGGCTTGTTGTCGTGCACCTCCGTATTTGTTGGACAGACGACGTATCATATGTAAGGTGGCTGGCCATGCCTGCCGCAGTCCACGTCCACAGACTTTTGTGGGCTGCTGCAACTGGCTATTGGTGAACCTAAAAGTTTGATTTCTGCGTTTTGTGATTGTATAGTGTGTGATCCAATATGGAGTGAGATACACATTTTCGGGTTGGTGCGATTCTTGCCGGCTATGCTCATAAGTTTTGTATTATGTGGAGCCAGCTGCAGGCCTACTTCCTTAAAAGTGGACTTTAAACTAAGGAGGGCTGCCTGCAGCTCAGTCTGCATTGATTCTTTGTCAGAATAATCCACTGCCTCTGTCCATATAGTAATATCATCGGCGTAGATGGCGAATCTAGCCATGATGTCCTGTTCAAGGTTTTCTGCTACCCAGCTCCTGGCCAGATTAAACAGCGTCGGTACTAAAACAAATCCCTATGGAACACCTCTGTCCAAGTAGTAATTCTTCGGGCTTCATCATGGTGACGCACCGCTTAAGCGAATGGGCCGAGGGGCAAGAAACTTTTGAATCCATGTCTGAGCACGCTGACTTGGGTAGCGCTTAGCTAGTTCTTCAAAAATAGCGTTATGGTTAACATTATCTAACGCTTTCTGCATGTCCACGGCCAGCGAGTAGTAAGGTAACATCTTCCTTGAAGTACGATTGACAACGCGCCGTAGCAGTTAAAGACAGTCATGGGTGCCGAGGTTAAGGCGAAACCCCGCCTGGGCTGAATGGTATCCCGGCCGGGTTATAAGACATGTGTGTGTGAATCATGCGTTCAATGAGCTTACATAAAGTAGACGTTGATATTGGCCGGAGGTTTTTGCAGAGGGTCTTCTCTTTTCCATGTTCCAGAATAGGATAAATGAGAGACAGCTTAAGGTTCTCCGGAACATTTCCTGAGGCCAAGAGGTCATTGATTACCGCCAAAAGTGCGTCCTGGGCTTCATCTCCGAGGTTGCGGAGTTCTTGCCATGTGATTCGATCGTGGCCAGGCGCCGATCGGGGACGCCCGTGTTTGATGGCTGCAAGCATTTCTCCCATGCTAAATGGGCGAACAAGATCCGGATCGGGTTGCGTTATGGTGCAGGCTTTCGGAGATGTAGGCAGAGTGAGTGAAGCGTGAGGAAAAAAAGTGGTAATAACTTCGTCTTCCACAACGGACGGATCTTCTTTGAAGAACAGCTCGGCCAGAAGAGAGTTGCCATTTCCTTTCCCGCTGAGGCTACGAAAATGCGCCATAGACCTTGGAGGCCCGACGCACGGCCAAGGCGTTCGCAAATGGATTGCCAGGCTTCACTTTGAAGTTGGAGTTGATATTCATCAATAAGCTTAAATTGGCACTTGAGTTTCATGAGGTCGGAGTGTCGTTTGCCGTGCGAGTGGTATCTTCTGATACCACTCGCAATGAGTTTTGACTGTTGTTTTTCATGAATTGCCTAAATGGTTATTCATCGGCTGAGTATGGCGCGAGCAAGGTATGAGCATGGTATGTTATCGTGTTCTTACTTGACACGCGTGTCAAGATAATCATGTTTGCACCAGTCATATGCTTCCATCCAGTCGCATGCTTCCATCCATTCGTGCTTCTGTTCATTTCTTTGTCCATGCGTCAGTCCATTCGCGCATTTGTCCATGCGTCCAGCCATCATGTATTGACGTCACATAACACCGGATTTGATATATAGAGAGCTAGCAAAACGCCCCGAGCGCTGCATGAATGGCCCAATATAGTCAATGTAGCGTTGACGCGCACACGCTGGGAACAGCGACGTACGTCAGCAAAACGCGAGCACTCTATAGTCTGACGCCAGGCACGACCAATGCGACCAGCGTTCGTTGGCGCGGCCCGACAGTAACCGGCGCGAAATGCGACATGCTGTATTTCGTGCCGATGTGTTTCGATGCCGATTTCGGGCCGATGACGCAGAAACGCTGGACGTGCTGAGAGGCGCATGCGTCAAAGCAACGCAGCTCGGCGCGTGCCTGCGAGTATATGGCAGTTCCGTCAGGGGGGTGAAACTTCGCGGTTTTTCTGTCCCGTGACCGCAGCGATCCTAACGTTTGGGGGCTGTACTACCTAAATGAACGTTCTTGTTCTATTTTATAGTTATTACTAGGTTACTCATTAACTCCGGAGTTTTTACTGCACAAGTGAACCTAAAGGTTGCAGTTCGAGAATACGAAAATAAGAGCGCCACCCGAAGTGGAAAACGGGAACTGCACAGTCGTTCTATCTCTCACGGCGAAAAAGGGGCGTTTCTTTTCGCGCGCCCATGTATGCTATAGCCTGCGGTGTCCCAAAGGCCGCTTTTACCGCTGTGAAGTTTGTTTTAGCGAAACCCCTGCAAGATTCAGCCAAACAGACGCATCCATGAATTCTCGCCGTCATCACAAATCGTGCTGCGCTGAGTGGTGTCGGAATTCTTCATGACACACCGGCATAAAATTCTTTCGGATCCCGGCGGACGAAAGGTACGATCTGCATGCTGCTCGTTTTGTTTTTCTACGCTTGCATGGCATATCAGGATGCGGTTGCTGCAGTAGCTGTGTAATTGAATTGAGCTACACGTACAAGATTTATTCATTACATTCTGATTGTCTGCTTTTCGGCTTCAATTATACATGACATGCACGGCAGAGCATCTGGAAGTTATTCCAGCGAATACATTTGCTACGCATGATTGTTTATACTTGCGTTTTCAATTTAATGCGTTTCGGTCGTGCATTGCATTTCGATGTTGCACTTTGGCTCAAGGCAATGCAAGGCATGTCACAAATGTATTTGTAGCAGCATATACAGTAACTAATAGAACAGTGTAAGCTTATCCGCGCTCTTTTTATTATCTTTTGATTGCCTGCGTTCAGTCTGTTCTCGTTGCATGCGTTATTATTATTCTTGAATATTATCAGCCTATTTATGTCCATAGCTGGAGGAAGGCGATTCCCATAATCTTTTGGCTATAAGGGAGGGTCCATATACAATCATAGTATGTGTTGTTATTACTATGTTAATTAAGTACTGAGTACATAAATTATTACACTCGCGAGTTTAGACGGATGTTATTACATTATTGCGTTTCAATTGTGTGTTTTCATTTTGGCCTCACGTAAATCCACGGCATATTGCAGAGGAATTTAGCAATAAGTTTATAAAGTAATAATTTATAATGTATACTTCAATTTCATGTTTTCAGTTTCAGCCTTAAGTACAATTACGATATATTTACAAGAATGCAATTGCAGCTAAAAGCCCATAAATAATTAGACACTGTAAACTTACGTGTTCTACTAATTAATTACCGGTTTTAATAAGGTTTTTATGAAATATTTGCAGCAGGGCGCGAGAAATACCCGAGGAATACGCAGTGCGCGAGGGTATATATGTACGAATAGTTGTTTATAGATTTTGGTGTGGGATGATTGCTATTGTCTGCAAAAATATATTTTGAATTAAGAGGAAAGCTGGGGTCGTTGTCACCAAACATTACTATCGCGCAAGTAGAAGCATGTATCCGCGTCTTTTAATAATAAAGACAGATTTTATTGTAAAGTTTGCTTTCAGGATTGCTATCAGAAGTCGTCTTGGTTACAAAACTTCAATTGAGAAAGGAAGATGAGAAATGTATAAAATAACGCTTACTTCGAATAAAGATGCCAGTTTTCACTCAAAGCTATCCATCTACGCCTGAAAACAGAAATAAATTCATTCTAACCCAAATACTACACACGCACACACTGATTTTCCAGATCTCGCGCTTGGCTTCAGTATGCGAGACGGCAGGACCTGGCTCATTTACCACCTCGTCAGATCTACAGCAGCTACCGTTTGTGCTCTGCCCATTTCACCAGCAGAGACTACGCAGACCCTGGACAGACAAGGCTGCTAAGATGTGCTGTGCCAACAGTTTCCATCTTTGGCGATGGTCAGACACACGTCGAAAGTCCAGGTGGGAATACTGTAAAGTGATCATACAACAGCACAAACTTTCATGCCTCTACATCTATTTACAGAAATGTCTTAATACTCAATATGTGTACCTGTCCGAGTTATCATGACTCAGTATTCTTAAGATTCTCGCGCAGATTACACCAACAATACCAACGCATGGTGTACACAGCATCCAGGGATTCGCCGGCATGATTTTGCTGGTAGATATAACTAGCTAAGTAAAAAATTTGCCGGCTTCACAATCGTTAAATTTAGAGCAAACGTCTCACTCAGAACGCTCTACATGTAACCTCCTCGATTCTGATTCAGTTGTCTCTGCTATTTTACCCGTGGCGTAGCGTTTTACAGGAAAAGGCGAAAATGACCTCATAATTCGAGAGAGTACTCCAAGTGGCGCGTTATCAGCTATTTCGCACATGGCGAGTGAGTAGCGGCCAACTTGGTGTCGCATTTAAAACAATTGCGCGATAGCTTTGACAGTGGGAGCAACAGAACTGGCCTTTTAGAAATATATATATATTCTACGACACCCTAGTTCAAAGTCGCTTTTAAAATTAAGAATCCAAAAGGTACTTTATTTTTATTAGCTTTATTATTACAAAATTACTTTTATTTTCAATGGGATAAATATGTGTAATTGGCAAGAATTCGGTTACGCGCTAGGTCATCACGATCACCACGATGTTAACCTGTTCTAGGCACATCGTATTAAGATTTTTGAAATATTGGTTTAGGATAGTTGGGACACCCATATAATTAGAGAGTGACACGTAGCGTTCTCTTTTTCTGCGTTTACACTTTTTTTATTACTCGTACTGAGACATAATACGCGAGGAGACCAATTAATAGTGAGAAAACGCCCTGAGTGATTGTAATTGCAAATATTTAATGTGATGCCTAATACCAGCTGTATGTATGTCACGCTGAAATCTGTGCTCCGCCAATTTCTCTTCACAGGCTCTCCTCGGCCCGCGAATACCACTGCAATGCCCGCTAACAGCGCCGATGAAGAAGTTCAAAAGACTGAGCCCTCATGTACGCAAATTGTATTGCTCTCTAAGCTCTTTAAAACTATTCCAGATAAATTAATGCCCTGCAGCTATCGTTTTAATGTCACGTACCATTTAACAGATCCTAAAGTGCACTAGGGTGTCAGCTGGGCGAGCTAGTTTATTGCTAGGGGACGAGAACCAGAGCGATGTATACCGAAAGGCAGGACGACACGAGTGCTTGTCCGATCCCTTTCTTGCTTGTTTGTTGCCTCCTAAGAGGGATTAGTGCCCCGCCGCGGTGGTCTAGTAGTTATGGCGCTCGACTGCTGGCCCGCAGGTCGCGGGATCGAATCCCGGCCGAAGCGGCTGCATTTTCGATGGAGGCGAAACTGTTTGAGGCCCGTGTGCTTAGATTTAGGTGCACGTTAAAGAACCCCAGGTGGTCGAAATTTCTGGAGCCCTTCACTACGGCGTCCCTCATAATCATATCGTGGTTTTGGAACGTTAAACCCCAGATATTATTATTATTATTATAAGAGGGTTAGTGTTTTTTAAAGAAGACTATGAATTCATTGTTTTTTTTCCTAAACATACCATTTTAAACGTATAACCATTAATGTTTGTTAACAAGGAGTATGCCAATAATTAGGAAAAATTAGTTGACGCTTCATGTTGCCCACGATGCTTATACATGCCATTAGTAGGCTCAATGCCCAGCAGTGTGCTTATCAGAGGCCTGTTCCCAATGCCCCAAGTTTGAATAAGTGAAAGATCGAGAATAAATATGACCAACTGATTACTCATGGAAGTAATCACTTCAATTCTAAAAGCCGCTAGAACTTTTACTAGGTTTAAAGATCATGGTCAGCTTCACAAAAACACAGTATAACTGAGATTTTTTTCTAAATCTTTCAGGTTCCAATCCAGCGGGTCGACAACACAAGCATTTTAGGTGCTCGCCCCGACAGCCAGAAAAATGAAGAACCTGGAGAAGATAAATTCGAGGCTTCGGAAGGCACTGTCAAAAATTGGCAAGAGAAAGGTTAAAAAGCTTTCCCAGTCCGAGGCGTTGAATGCTATCAGGCCCTACGTCCGCAAGACATTCTTTAGATTGCTTGAGAGTCAAGTTAAAATTAATGGCGTGAAACGTAGAGGACGGAGGTGGTCACCCGAGCACCACCAGTTCGCTTTAAACTTATACTTTCATGGTCCGAAAGCATACAGACATCTGTCAAGACTGCTTGACATGCCAACTGTGAAGTCGCTAAAGCAGTGGTTATCAAATATTCCGATGACTCCCGGAGTTATTCCAACCGCTATTGAAGCCGTCGAAGAAGCTACCTGAAATAGGCATTTAACAGATCGTGCGACAAGAGTCGATATGCTTCCTGATGAGGAACAGACCGTTAGCTATGATATAGTAGAGGATAACGTTCTGTACTATATTGGGGGATATCTCGTACGGCACATTACTATTTGACGAAATGTCCTTGAAGGAACATCTGCAGTATGGTGCAAAGCATGACATTGTGATGGGATTCTCCGATGACGGTTGGCAAAGAACACCAGCCGTGGCTAATTCAGCGCTCCTGACACTTGTGGCAGGCATTTCAAAAACGTGGATTCAGCCTGTTGCTTACACAGTATCAAGGACAAAACGCCCGCAGATACTCTTCATCATCTGATCATAACATTAATCAAGCAGCTGCAGGGAGCCCGGTTGTCTGTGAAGGCGCTCATCTGCGACCAGGGGGGAAGCAACATCACTTTGGCAAGTAAGCTAGGTGTGACGCCTGAAGAGCCGTTTTTTGTGCTTGAAGGCCACAAGATTTATTTCTTATATGACACACCACACTTACTTAAATGCAAAAGGAATAATCTCCGCGCACCTCACAAGCTCCATATCGGGCAAGAAATTGTGGATTGGTCTTTCATGACGCAGCTATACGAAAGCTCGCATCCTCTCAAATTCAAATTGGCGAAGAAACTAACCGACAACCACATTTACCGGAAGCCTTTCAATAACATGAAAGTTAAATATGCCAGCCAGGTGATGAGCGAATCGGTCTCAGTGGCCATTGATGTATTCATTGCTCTTGGCGTGTTGCCGGCATCCGCCAAACCAACAGCTGATTTTCTCGAGAAGATAGATTAGTTATTCGACTGTCTGAATAGCTCTTCTAGGCTAGGTGTTCGGAAGGGTCCGAACACCTAGCCTTTTTGCGGGAGTGCCTGTCGTTGGTCTAAAGGTGGAAATTTGACGGGCCTCGGTATCCACACACAGTTGAGGCATGGAAGGTAACCTTAAAGGCTATCCTTCTCCTCTGGGACGACCTCTTTCAAGATTTTGATTTTCGTGTTCTCTTGACTTCCTGGCTACAGCAGGACCCCCTGGAGAACCTTTTCTGGCTTCTTAGGTTAAAGCATGGCTGCAATGACAACCCAAATGTGCTTCAGTTCACATCAGGTCTGAAACACATTTCTGTTGGTAAACTGGTTGCCCTTTTTTCGGAAGGAAACTGTGAACAGGATCTCCGCACTGTGTTGGCACAAATGTCAGAGCCACCTCATTCGCTTCCTACTACTTGTGATGCAGCACCAACAGTAGATATGCTTCCTGATGAGGAACAGCCCGTTAGCCATGATATAGTAGAGGATAACGTTCTCTACTATGTTGGGGGATATCTCGTACGGCAAGTTTTGTTGCACAGGCCTCCACACTGTGTGTGCAACACCCTTTTGAAGAATGCCGACCGCCAGCTTTGTGCATCACACCAGTATTTTACTATGTTTAAGGCAAGCAACATCTCCTCAGATTTATTTGGCAATGTAACAATGCCTTCTGACGATTGCTTTCAGGATATTAACGCCATTGAAGCTTGCCTTTTGGAATATATCGGTGTTGTGGCGCACCTGCCTAATGTGAGTGGAGTTTTGGCAGGCATTTTGCACAGTTGTATTGGAAGGCAAAAATTCTGCTCTGAAGAACGCAAGAAAGCCTTTGTGCACCTCTTTGCAAGGATTCGCCTGTTGTGGCATATTCGCTTCGTGAACATCTCCTTGGCTAAACAACGCACCAGAAAATCTGCTGCAGCACGAAAAATGCGGAAGTTTTTGTAACTTTTAGGGTTCTGTTTGCATATTTGAGGTCTTGAAAAACTGAGCGCTCAGAAAACACGGACGACAAAAAGACACACATATGCGCAAAAGTAGGCGCTACTTCCATATTTTTGAGTCACCGCTACTTCTATAGCTGAGGTCACCATTTTCTGCCTCTGAAGCGGACATGTGTGTGTACTATTTATCTGCTTGTATTTCGTTTTTTTTTTCATTAAGCGATATAGGTATGTTACGCTGAAGAATGCATAAACCCTTCGTGTTATTTTATGAGAACACTCTATAGTGGCTTCAGTATTTTGTAAATTTTTGCTTAAGCTTTTATAAAGAAACCTGATGCTGAATAGAAAATGTAGCAATGTCTAACTCCGGTACCTTATGGTTTTTGTATCATTTCCTCTTGCATCCTAAGTGTGCGGTGTGCCGTATTATCTTGTTTTACTCATGGGATGATTTTATATCGGGATACGTGCTGTGAACTTGTGTATAGTTATTACTGTTTTTCTTTTGTCTTTGTATATACGTATGTGCGGTAATGTGCACTGGATTGATACTAGGTTATTAGCATGCTGGCATGTGCGGTCCACTTTTGTATGCGACCAAAAACGTAAAACATTCAAGTTGTATTTGTACTGCGCAAACCGTACGTTTAGCCAATAAAACATTCAAACAAACTCTGTTCTTTATTCTTGTCTAATTTATGTGTACACGTAAACAAAAACAACGTCTTACTTAGAATAAGTAATGCACAAATAGGTGGATGGGCAGACCATCAATCAGAACGCAATGATGGCCGTTTTCATCATGTGGCGGGTTGCGCAACAGGAAGAAGGTCGCGTGCTCGCCGTCTGAATACCTTCCACTCGCTCAATTTGGCTTGCTGGTGCATCCCAATTGAATTTGGCGCTAAATCCCCCCCCCTCGCCACTCGGATCCTCAGTCCTCATCAAGATGGCGTCCCCCAGTGCATGTCTGCAATGCGCCGCCATGTTTTCGTACCACCCCCAAACACCAGGCGTTCGTCCGGTGCTGCGAGCGAATATTGCGTTCCATGGAGGGTATAGAAAGTTTCACTCCCCTGGTTCCGTCGCCTGGCGTGGCAGCGCCGCCGTGCCGCAACGAAATGAACGCTGGCGAGCACACGCACTGCGTCACGCCGGAATGTACTGGCGTTTTCACTGAGGCATGTAGTCATGTTCTCACATGACAGCACCTCATGATTATCATGTTTGCGCCAGTCACATACCTTTGTCATCCATGGACATCACGTAATACCAAATTTTGCATATGTGAAGCTAGCGGAACGACCACGAGCACATCGTCAATGTGGCATGTAGGGATGTTGTTACTTCACAACATCACTATCGTGATTATCATGTTTGCATGTGTCATTTACCTATATCGTCCGTTTGCGTCACGTAATACCAGTTTTGGTACATGTGACGGTAGCGAAACATCCGCTAACGCATCAAGAGCGTGGCATGTTGTTACATGACACGCATCTCATATTTATTATGTTTTCACCAGTATCATATCTTTGTCATCCATTCCCATCCCGTAATACCGAATCTATTATAAGTGAAGCTAGCAAAACGACCGCCAGCGCATCATGAGCGTGGCACGTAGTGATGTTGTAACAAGACACCCATCTCATGATTAGCATGTTTGCACCAGTCACATACCCTCGTCATTCATTCATGTACCGTATTACCAAATCCGGTATATATGACGCTAGCGAAACGACCGCGAGTGCATCATGAGCGTGGCGTGTAGTCATGTTGTTATATGAGACGCAATTCATGATTTTCATGTCAGGGTCTGTCGCTTGTGTTCGCCATGCAATTACGTCGTACCATAACAATTTTGCAACATGCGATGTGAACGAAACCAACGCAATCGCTGCAGCACCATGGCATGTACATCATAACATTCATGACATCCATAACATGATTTTTATATTGTCACTAGTTAAATATATTCTTCACACAGTCATGTTATGCCATATCAAGTTTGGTGTTGATACCATTATCGAAACAGCCAGGAGTGCTAGAAGTCGTAGGCGGCTAAATCGATAGATAGATACGCTCAAAGTTGCCGAAGTACGCTAAGAAATGCTTCGGATTTAACAGCTGGCTTGACGTGAATACCGTGTGACAGAAAAAGAGCAAGCGCTAGTGAATTTAACGCTAGGTGAAGACAGGTTCAAACGAAGCATCATCACAGCAGCGGCAGCGTCTCCGTAATTTTGCGCATCATTATGGTCATTATCATCTACATATTATTGTGCTATTTCGGGCAGTATAGAATGCGAACACGCTGTGGAGGTTCCCAACGAATTCTTTTTAAGCAAATAAAAGAGGTGTAGCACCCTTGTTTGGGCGGCGCGCACCCGCAAACGAAAAAATAAAGTGCCGCCATATCCGCGAAGGTAATGATGATGAGTAGGTGAAGCCCCGGAGGTAAACGTGGTAGATCATGAATGTTCCATAGTGCTTGCCCACTCGATTTTATTACAAAGCTCCCTCTAGCGTACGTCGCCACACCAAATCGAACGATTGCCTTCCACCAATGACACGCACCACACGTGACATCATTCCTATTTTATAACATCTTGCATCTTTCATCATCAACTACAAGTGCCGTCGTCTAGCTTATAACATCTTGCATCTTTTCATGGATGAATGGATGGATGGATACGGCTGTACCCCTTAGATCGGGTGGTGGCTAACGCATACAAGCCGTATTACTTAGTGAACCAAAAACTAGATTTACTTTTTTTTAATAGTGAGGTTGAGGACACGTACTTTGCAGTGAAAGGCTTACTTTTCACTCATGCCTTGACTTAAGCCACCAGTCAGATAACCTCCTTCTAGGTAATTCTACCCGCTTAAAGCCTATTTTCTCCTCACTCTCCCTAAACCCCGCTGCTTTGAAAAACTCTGCGCCATCATCCTGCACTATAGGGTGAAGCCCTTTACAAAAGAACATTATCTAGTGTTCGGCAGTTTCTTCCTCCTCTCCACATGCACTGCATACCGTGTCTACTGCTTCCTATTCGGCCCGATAAGTCTTAGATTGCAATACTCCCGTCCTCGCCACAAACACTAGAGAACTACCTGAGTATTATCATAGATCCTTTCCTTGGTAATTTCCTGCTTAAAAGTTCGATAGATCTCTAGTGCGGACTTCTTAATCATGTCAATGCTCCACATATCTGTTTCAGTTTGCTTCACCTTCTTCTTAACGGATAATTTTTTTTGTTTGGCCACCTGCAGTTTTCCAAGTATTTACCCGTCAATTCTTTGGTTCGCTTCCTCCATTTTGTATCGACATTCTTCATGTACAAGCAGCTAAAAACCTTCTTAGGCCAATGCTCTTCCCCCATTTCTCTCAATCGTTTCTCAATTTTATCTTGCTGCTATTTTTTCTGCCCTCAAATGATGTCCAACCCTTATTATCTTGTACTCCCGTATCTGGTGTACGGGAGCTCCTAAGGCAAGCCTACCTATTCCACGTTGCTTAATTTCTAATCTTGCTTGAACTTCTGATCTCATGCACAAGACCGCATTGCCGAACGTCAGACAAGGAACCATGACTCCTCTCCCTATTCCTCTCACAACATCGTACCTATTGTAATTTAACAGTGCCCTCTTTTTCATTACCGCTGCATTCCTATTACCTTTATTCGTCACGTATATTTCGTGTTCCCTTAGGTACTCGGCCCCCTTGCTTATCCATACGCCCACATAGTTGTATTTATCTGTTATCTCTAGCGTGCCTTCCTGTATTCTTAGCTCACTACCTTCATTTTCATTAAAAATCATGACTGCTGCTTTTTTTACTGAATCTGAAATCTAACCTATCTCCCTCTTTACCGAAGATGTCCACCAATCTCTGCAAATCTTGCTTGTTGTCGGCCATTAGCACTATACCATGTGCGTACATCAATGCTGGTAGTGCCTGTTCAATGAGGTTTCTTTGTTTGACGAAAGAAAGGTTAAAGCCCAGTCCACTTCCCTCTAGTTTGGCCTCTAATTCTTGTAGGTACAACAAGAACAATAAGGGTGACAGGGGACACCCCTGCCTAAGCCCCAGTTTGACCTCTGCAGGCTTGGAAATCTTTTTTCCCACTTTATAACTACCTTGTTACCTTTATAGATATCATTTGAAAGATTAGTGACTACATGTTTCACGCCTAGTTTGTCCAGTATTTTCCACGATTCCTCTTGAACCACGCTATCGTACGCTCCCATGATATCCAAAAATGCTAGCCCCAGGGGCCTGTGTTCCTTTTCTGATAATTGGATGCACTGCGTCAGTGAGAACAGATTGTCTTCCAACCTCCTGTGTTTCCGAAACGCATTCTGCAGTTCCCTCTGCACCCCCTCATCCTCTATCAATGCCTGCTGTCTTTCCTTTATGCTCTGCATCGCCAGCCTGTAGACCACTGATGTCACTGTTATAGAACGGTAGTTGTTTATGTCAGCTTTGTTCCCTTTCCTTTATAGATCATGCTCATCCTGCTAAGTTTCCATCCATCGGGAACTTCACCATCGATTATTAGTTTGCTCACGGCCTCTCTCAAAGCCTGCTTACACTTCGGACCTAATGACTTTATCAGCATAATTGGAATCCGATCTGGGCCTGTTGATGTACAACTAGGAACCCTTTTCTCAGCCCTTTCCCACTCTCGTTGTGAAAATGGAGCCATTGCGCCACTTGACTGATCCTTGTCTAATGTGGTGCATAAAGCACTTCTTTGTTGATATTTATCTTTCACCCTTGTTCTTATATATTCAATAGCTTCATCCCCTTATACCCTAGCACCTTGGGCTGCAGTTATAAACCTCTGCTCTAGGCTCGTCTCATTTCTTAGGGAGTTTAGATGGTTCCAAAATTTCGCAGCTGCCTTTCTATCTTTCCTATGTATTTCTGCCAGCCACTGAGCTTCATTTCTTCTGATATTTTCATTGAATTGAAGGGATGCATCCCTTCTACAGCTTATAAAGGTTTCCCATTTCCTTTCAACAACCTCTGTCGGTTCACCCCGCTGCTTAGCATGCCTGTGTTACATAGAGGCTTCCTGCCATTTTGCTATGGCTCTCCGATCTTCCTCATCCCACCAACTTTTGGGCATGTGTCATCTTTTCCGGGGTGACTTGTCACGCGTCTTAGCAAACTCTACCTCAAACAGTCTAGTTAGATTCGTATATGTCCACGCTGTTTTATTATCCTGCGTGATTACTTTCTTAATTTGGTTGGTGGCTATTTGAATTTGCCTTTCTGGATAAACATTTTCCTGTAGTTGCTTATCTTGTCTCCTTCCCACTTTCACTGTTCTTCCCAAACTTAGCTTGATACGTTTGTTATCACTACCCAGATTTTTGGAGCCATCTTCACCTATGTGCATTCCCCTGAGCTTATCATACATCCTATGTGACGTCAGTGCATAATCTATCGTCGACTGCAGCCTTCCTACCTCCCATGTTATTAGCTCTTCACACTTCTCGGTACTGTTGCAAATGATCAAATCAAGCTTTTCACACATATCCATGATCATTTTGCCTGTCGGGTCGGTATACCCATCTATATCTCCTATATGCGCAATCATATCTCTTAGTATGATTATCTCGCACTCTCTTTCTAACTCCTAATATCCTTTGATATACACTCTACCATTGCCTGGTTTTCCTTCTTCTCTGGCCTTCGCTCCCGTCCACAAGTACACGAAACCAAGGAGTGTCGTTTGACCTGCCACTTTCCCTTTTAGCCATAAATGTTCCTTGCACTCCTGCTTGACCCTTTGCCAGTCTGTACTTTTATGAATGAATGCCCCAATACCACCCCCCTTTCTGCTGCCTTCTGTTCTATTACAATATTCCCACGCGTAGTCCGCATTGTTAGGTGGTTGTTCCATGTCCCTTAGATGTGTTTCTACAAAACCGTATACCATCGGCCTCTCCTGCCTTTGCTGTTCTTCTATCTCTTCCCACTTCAGCCTGTTCCTACCACCCTGCATGTTAATATACACTATGTTTGAATTGGCTCGGTGCTCGTGGCAATATCTATTTCGGCCCGGATTCTACCTATCTTAGATACTGGTGCCAATTTGGAATCGCATCTTTCCATACTACCTGCAAAAGAGTCTCCCTAGTTGTTTTCCTCGTTCCTAGCTATCCTGCACCTCGAAGTGCCCGCTTGCCCCCCAAAAAAGCTACTGCGCGTCCTGCAAGTCGCCAACCCACCTCATGAACTTGCCGCCCATCGAAATGATTTCTGTCTCGTTGAAAACCACCCCTCCTATGCAACTTTCTGTTTATTTCCACCATCTCAAAGCCTTTCTCTCGACTCATCCGCCATCACTTTTGATTTGCCTTGACAGCCGCTCTTTGCAGATTGCTATCACGCACCGGTAACTCCGGTATCGTGCATATCACTACCTGTCCCTGAAGAGAAGTGGCGCGCATGTCATCGACGCCTTTCGCCAGTAGGGTTGCTAGTCCTGCTGTATCTTTATTTAGGACATCGTTTAAACCGCCTGAAATTATCACGAGGTTTCGTTTATCAGCTGTTTTTTTAGTTTTGCGCTCAGTTGCCTTATGACTGCTTCCAGCTTGCGTCCTGGGAACGCTCCTACTGCAACCCTGTTGTCACCCATCACCCTCTCTTTGATGCCTTCTATGCCTTGATTGAAATTCGAGTCCCCGGGGTTATCACATTCTGTGACTTTTCAGCTGGAGCGTCCTGCAGCTGGGGGTTACTTGCACATGTGACACGGGCTGCTTTGTCTCCTCCCAGCCCCACCACTACTTAGCTGAAGCTGGCCCTTACGACAATTAAACCGGCTGAACCTGTTTTTTCCAAACTTGCTTGCTCTTTGTTCACCGCCATTCTGGTTACCGGTTCTCTACTATTCTCTCTATAGGCCGCTCCTCTGATCACCTTGGCTTGTGCTTCCTCGGCGGACTTCAGCCTTTCTCCCGTTGCACTGTTTTTCTCTTGCCCTGTCGCCAACGCAGTTTCGAGCTCGGTGATTCTCATCAGCAGTTCACTTTGGGCAACCATGATTTTCTCCATTTTTTCCTCTACCTCACATTGCCTACACTTTGCGTCAGCCTCTTCTGCATGCGCTTCTACACTTGGGTCCACTTTCAAACCCACTCCACATACTGAACACTTTACAGTCTTTTTAATCATGTATTTTTGACACCAATTGTGCCTATACTCGATATTTGCTAAACTTGAGACCTGACCTACGAAATAAAGAAAGTCTAAGCTCTACTACGACAATTTGCGTGTTCAATGTACGTGCATCTCCCCCACTGGGTGGCAAAAGAAAGAACAACAACAAAAAATTCAAACACACACACACGCACTAACTGATAAATACCTGGTGACTGGCCCTCGAAAAAGTCGTACCATAAATTAAGTGCTACAAAGATTTCAACTGCTGCCTTGTAATTATAAAGACAAGCTCAAAGCGTGCAAAAACACTTATCTGTGCAGTCGATCAGGAGCGCTCAAAAAACATGCCCATCCACCGTGACAGTCCGAACCGTACCCTACATGGATGGATGGATAGATATGGCTGTACACTTTAGATCGGGCGGTGGCTAGCGCCACCAAGCCGTAATACTTAATGAACTCAAAACTATATTTATTTATTTTTTCCTACAGGGGACGGTACTACAGGGACGGTACCGCCATCTAGTGAACACTGCAAGAACTAAACTAGAGGTGGCTGCAAATAGGAGACGCACAGCCCACGCCTTAAGGAGCTTCGCCCCTAAAAAATGAAGAGGGCGCCAGGCAGCGTCACTTGAGGCGAAGGTTCACGTTCCGAGCGTACGTCAATTGTGGATCAGGCGTCCTTTTTCTTCGTTCCTGTGGGGTAGGTCTACAAGTGACGATCTAGAAAACAGAGAATGGCTCATCTCAACGCGCCGTCAACTGAACAACCCTCATGGCTGTATGCAAAAAAGGCGCAGCGCAATCACAGCGAAATCTAGAAGAGCAGTCTTTCAAAGCCATTCAAAACACTCATTGGGCAACTACTGCAAGCACACTTGCTTGATACCTACTAAGGCATTATTAATTAAAGCTTTAGTTTGTAGGCCACGTTTTGCTATGCTATTTTTCGTCATTCTTCTGAGAAGCGTGGTATCCGCGAAACACTTGGAATGAATTTTAGCCTATTGTTCATGAAGTTGCTGCTGACGATCAGGAATTTCGGCTGAAGTGGTTACGCACCAAAGGTAATAGGGGAACAAGAACAAGGTTTTGTAATGGGTTGGAGCATTCGACGAACCACTCGTTACGCTACTCTCTTTGTGCGACGACTGGTTGTTATTTCGATCTTTTTAAACGTTTTATAAGTTGTAAAAACGGTATCCTTTCTGGACAAGAAGCCTGCCTAGGACATGTTTGCGCTCAAGTCTTAAGCGCCGGCGTGGCTTAGTGGTAGAATACTGGCCCGGCACACAGTGTTGACTCAGGTTCGAGCCAAACAGAGTCCTTGGTGTTCTTAACTTATAAATTTTAAATGCGAAGCATGTCTCTGTGAACTTCGGTGACTCGGACTCTATCTATCTATGTATCTATCTATCTATCTATGTATCTATTTATCTATCTATATATCTATCTATCTATCTATCTATCTATCTATCTATCTATCTATCTATCTATCTATCTATCTATCTATCTATCTATCTATCTATCTATCTATCTATCTATCTATCTATCTATCTATCTATCTATCTGGCCGCCTACGACATTTAGCTCTCCTGGCTGTTTCGATTAAGGTATCGATACGAAACTTGGTACGGCGTAACAAAGCTGTATGATGAGCATGAATGACTTGTCCTATATCATCCCCCGACGACCACTTAACTCTACAAAGCGACCTTCACCGCATTAATGGCTGGTGTAACAAATGGTTAATGTCCCTGAACACGGAAAAATGTAAAATAATCTCCTTTACGCGCAAACAAAACGTTTGCACTTTTCACTACACTATCAATAATTCTGCTCTATCACGGGCATCATCCTATAAGTATCTTGGTGTCCATTTCACACCCAATCTCTCCTGGTCTCACCACATCACCACCGTTAGCGCGAAAGCCTCCAAGTCCTTAGGATATCTACGCCGTAATTTACATAGCTGTCCCGCTCAAGTCCGTCAACTAGCCTATCAAACCTTTGTCCGTCCCCAGCTTGAATCTGCCGCTCCTATCTGGTCCCCTTATCACAACTACTTAATTAACATGCTTGAATATATTCAGAATAGGGCAGCCCGTTTCATTTCACGCAATCATGACTATCGCAGCAGCATAACGCAAATAAAAACAATCTTTTTCTTCAACCCCTGAGCACTCGTCGCGACATTTCCCTTCTTTGCCTCTTTCACAAATACGTGTACACCAACAGACCCCTCCCACTCGATGTTCCTTCCATTACTTCACGTAGGTCGCATAATCACTTCAGTTTCAAGCGATTATACGGGGCAACTGATTCACTAAACTCATCTGCTCTTCCTCGCGCCACACGTTTGTGGAATGGTCTTCCAGATAACATCGACTCTGTATCAGACAATAATTCTTTCCGTCAGTTGCTGCTTACTCTCTTCTCACAATAGACTTGCCACTGTTTTGCACATTTTTTTCAGTGTCGGATTTGTGACCGATTATGTTTGTTGCACACTGTAAATGTTTTCTGTGTATGGGCATAGGTTCTGCGTTTTTTGGTGCTTTTTCTATTGTACGTTCTGCAACTTATAAACAAACTACGGCACGTCGTTGAGGTAAAGCCAGCTGGCTATCATTGGTTGATGTCGCCTTCATATGCTATAATGACTGTATTCGGTTCCCACTGTGGTGTGTGCCCTACAAAATCGTCTTTTCTTTTTTTTGTTGTCACCTGTTAACTTTAACTTATATTGCAAACCGCGTCATATTTTTATTGTGCTGTTACGCTTTGTAACGCGTGAATTAATTTTGTGTGATCTGTAAAATTTCACCAATTACCCCCCTTACTCAATGCCCTGCAAAGGGCCTGTATGGAGTTTTAAATAAATAAATAAATAAATAATCATTTAAATCTTTTCATGTATGTCATGAATGTTGTGATTTATACTTCATGGTCTTGCTGCTCTTGCGGTGCTTTCGTTCACATGGCTTGTTGCAAAACTGGTATGGTGTGGCATTATTGCATGGCGAACACAAGCGACAGGCCCTAAAATTAAAATCATGACATGCGTGTCATGTAATAACATGACTACAAGTCACGCTCATGATGCGCTCGCGGCCATTTCGCTAGCATCACATACTACTTTCGTTATACGACACGTGAATGGATGACGAAGGTATCTCACTGGTGCAAACTTGATAATCATGAGATGCGTGTGATGTAAAAACATGGCTACATGGCACGCTCATGATGTGCTGGAGGCCATTTCGCTAACTTCACTTATACCAAGTTTGGTATTACAGGATGTAAATAGATAATAGAGGTATGAGACTGGTGCAAACAAGATAAACATGAGATGCGTGTCATGTAGCAGCATGACTATATGCCACGTACATAATGTGCTCGTGGCCGTTTTTCTAGCTTCATATGTACCAAATTCGGCATTACGTGACGTGAACCGACGACATAGGTGAATTACCTATACTAATATGATAATCACGGCATGCGTGTCATGTAACAACATCCCTACATGCCACGCTCATGAGCTCACGGTGGTTTCGCTAGCTTCACATATGCCAAATTTTGCATGGTGTGACGTCAATGGATGACGAAGGTATGTGACTGGTGCAAACATGATAATCATGAGATACGTGTCATGTGAAAACATGACCATACAGTAACATAGTAAACTATGTTACTCTATGACATGAATAAATGCCACAGTCAAGGCACCAATACTCTTCAAATTGACCCGGCGCACGTGCGCGCCGGCGTTCGTTTTGTCGCGTCACGCCGGCGTTGCAACGCCAGGCGCCAGTATTGCCTTATACTCGCAGTCACGCGCTGCGTTGCTTTGACGCATGCGCATTTCAGCGCTTCCGGCGTCCGTCCGTCTCTAAACGAGGCAGACGCAGTGCTGTCTAGATAACACATTGGCGCCAAATGCAGCAGCATGTCGCATTTTGCGCTGTCTGCCGTCGGGCCACGACGAAGGACGCTGATCGCACTGGTCGCGCTTGGCATCAGACTATAGAATGCTCGCATTTTGCTAAAGTAGCGTCGCTGCGCTTAGCGTGCACGCGCGTCAACTTTACGTTGGAGTATATTGGGCCATTCATGATGCACTCGAGGCCGTTTCGTTAGCTCCTCATATACCTGGTTTGGTGTTACGTGACGTCAATGAATGACGAAGGTATACGACTGGTGCAAACATGATAGTCATGAGACGCGTGTAATGCAAGAACTTGACAACATACGAAACTCATAGCGTGCTCGCAGCCAGTTGTCTAGCTCCCCATATACTAAATTTGGCATCACGTGACGTGAACAGATGATGAATGTAAACGACACAATTAAACATGATAATCATCACACGGAAGTCGTATAGGGCATAGTTGACCTCCACCTGTTAACTTTGTGGTGATTTGAAAGTGGCATATGAACCTTCCTCATTCGTGCTTCGCATATCATCGATTCCCACTGTGCGTGAGATCTGCTTATTTTTATAAGCGTAGCGTTTTTAGCGAACTTCGGTGACATTGAGTCTGTCTGTCTGCCTGTCTTTCTGTCTTTGTGTCTGTTTGTCTATCTATCTATCTATCTATCTATCTATCTATCTATCTATCTATCTATCTATCTATCTATCTATCTATCTATCTATCTATCTATCTATCTATATATCTATCTATCTATCTATCTATCTATCTAACTAGCCGCTTATGACATTTAGCTCTCCTGAACGTTTCAATAATGATATCGATAACAAACTTGGCATGAGAAAACATGACTGTATGTAGAACATATTTGACTAGTCATAACATGCAAATTGTGACATATATTTTATGAAAGTCATGATTTACATTTAATGATCTTGCAGCTCTCGCGGTGATTTCGTTCACATGGCATGTTGCAAAACTGGTAAGGTGTGACAAGACTGCATTGCAAACGGAAGCGACAGATCTTAAAGTAGAAATCATGACTTACATGTTATATAGGCCATAAATCATGAATACATGCCATGCTAATGGTGCATTTGCGGTCGTTTCACTTGCTTCACATATACTAAATATGGTATTACGGGACGTGAATGCGTGACTAAGGTATGTGACTGGTGCAAACATGATAATCATCAAGTGCGTGTCATGTGACAACATGACTACATACCACGCTGATGTTGCGCTCGCGGCCGTTTCTCAAGCTTCAAAAATACCAAGTTTGGTGTTACGTGAAGTGAATGAATGATGAAGATGACTGGCGCAAACATGATAATCATCAGATGCGTGTCATCTAAGGACACGACTACATGCCTCAATCAAGGCACCAATACACTTCAATGGGACCCGGTGCGCGTTCACGCTGGCGTTCGTTTCGTCGCGTCACGACGGCGATGCCACGCCAGTGTGATGTAGTACCTCAAAAATGCGAGCATAGCAGACGACAGTACCACATCATTTACAAGATGAGAAGAATGAAGAGGCATTGCAGCGCGCCCATTGAAAAAAGAAGAGGAGACGCTCGCGGAGAACAGAGCTGCTCGGACGCCGGCAAGACGACGCAAGGGAGCCTAGGGCGAACCCGCAACTACGCGCAAGGTTCGAAAGGCCGGGTTCCTGTCCTCGAGCCATTGACGTCCTCGGGGCACGGCGTGTCGGGCGTGTCGGCGTGGCGAAGCTCGAGTTCTCGGTGATTGGTCCTGTGGACATCTCCGGTACGGCGAGAGCCTTCGAAAGACCGGAGCTGCTGATCATGTCCACCGAGCCGACGTCGCTGACAGTGTGCGGCTACGCTTAGACCTGGTGATGCCCCATACAATGGTATGCTGACCTGGAACGCAAGCGGCGACAGCATCCGAGCACGCAACGGGTCCCACTTCAAGGCACCGGGCTACGGCACAGACTGTGAGACTGTTTACTCTTTTCTTTCGTGTGTGAACTGCGTGCGTGTACGACTGATAGTACTGTATGTGCAATAGTTTTTTTTGTTCGTCCAATATAACTCCCGTTTTTTTCCTCACTGTCTCCATCTTCCTCGCGTCACACGCCTTGCTATGTGACGAACCTAACACACGACATATCTGGTGTCCGCGAGACAGGACTACTCTTGTTACATCTAAGAAGAGTATCACATCGCATATGTATGTGTGACGGTCAATGATGGAGGCAGATAAGCTGACGGCGATCGGAAAGGAATTGGGGTTAAGTGGCTCAGCACTGAAAGATTGGATGGACCAAGAACGCGCACGCGAAAAAGAGGCACGTGACGCTCGTCTGGCTGAACGAAATGCCGCGAAAGAAGCCGAGGCAGAGGCAGTCGCTAGATTACAAGCGGAGAAGGAAGTTCTTGAGCTCAAGTTAAAGTTGCATCAGTTAGGTGTGACAGCAGGTAGCACAACTACTGGGCAGCTTACCGAGGGTGCGCCCGTAGGCACCACGCAGAGCTACCAAAGTCCACATAAACTCATCCCAGCCTTTAAAGAGGAACGCGATGAGCTAGACGCATATATACAGCGATTTAAGCGCGTCGCTGCTAGTCAAGACTGGCCGCAAGACAAATGGGCCCTATCACTAAGCCTTTGCTTGACCGGAGAGGCATTGAGTGTAGTTGGTAGGATGGCACCAGAACATGCCACGAACTACGTAACGTTGAAGAAAACGCTACTACAACGCTTTAGGTTCACAGAAGAAGGCTATCGGACAAAATTTCGATCAGCAAAACCAGATAATTCTGAAATGGGCACGCAGTTTGCCGGGCGTCTATTAGGTTATTTTGACCATTGGCAAGAAATGGCCAAGACAGACCGGACCTACGATGCTCTGCGGGACAAAATTGTCTCAGAGCAGTCTCTCGCACAATGCCATGAGGAACTCGCTGTGTTTCTTAAAGAAAGAAACTGTGAAAGCCTTGAAAAACTTGCGGAGGCTACAGACCACTACTTGGAGGCCCAGGGGTTGATTAACCTTGGCAAATGTAAAGGCGATATCCTCAGCAAGCCTCCAGGTCAAATACGAACGTCTGAGCGGCAAGATGACAAAGAGAAATCGCAGTGTTTCCTTTGCAACAAAAAGGGTCACAGAGCTGCTGATTGCTGGACCAACACAAAGGGTTTCAGGTACAAAGCCACCCTTTTGTGAAAAATGCCGCCGCACTGGGCATAAAACAGGTGACTGCTCCAAAAGGGCCAACAGCGTTGAGAAGGCCTCATGCTCTTTTCAACAAAGAGATGGAGCCAAGATAATTAATTTAGAGTCGAAGGCTTCGCTTTGTGTTCCTGATAGTCCGGAGTGCGCAGAAACGCACCCAGCCAAGCTGAAAAAAAAATTGATGCCCACGGGCGAAGGTGTACTCGAAGGATATCCTGCAACAGTACGGCGAGATACCGGATGCGATTCAGTCATTGTCAACAGGTCTCTTGTGGCGGATAGCAAGCTGACTGGAAAGATTTCCTCGATTTACCTCCTGGACGGACGGTTGATGAAGCTGCCTGAAGCACACGTGGAAATTTTTTCACCGTTCTTCACTGGCAAAACTCGAGCCCTTTGTATAGATACTCCTTTATATGATGTCTTGGGAAACGTGGAAGGCGTTCGAGATGCTCACAATCCTGATGACGATTGGAAGAGCCGTCTTTACACCCAGAACACTGCAGAAGAGTATTCTGGCGCAGAAAAATCCGGTTCTGCACACGGACTCTTGTATGCAAAGCCTTCAACATCGGCTTCAAAGAAAACACGTTTCAAGACAAAAGTTTCTGCAGTAAACCGACAGGCAGGAAATCCACATCTACTTCCGGCTCCAGTTATTAACCCCTAAGACATCAGCCCACAGGACTTTAAAACCAAACAGTAGGAAGACAGCAGCCTACGGAAATGCTTCGAAGCCGTTAACAAAGAGGTCAAGACAAGGTTTGGTAAAATATTGTTCTTCACGAAGGACGGAATCCTCTATCGCAATTACACCCTTCACTCTAAGAGGCAGGTGAATCAGCTTGTGGTACCAAGGTGCCTCCGACAATTTGTTATGAAAATGGCCCACGAAGGCATCCTTTCGGGCCATCAGGGAATTAAACGAACTACCGACCGGGTACTCGAAGAGTTCTACTGGCCAGGGGTTCAGTGAGACATCACACGATTTTTTAAATCGTGTGATATATGTCAAAGAACTATTCCCAAGCACTTCGTGGGTCGTGTACCTCTCGGCAACACTCCTATAATTGACACCCCTTTCAAGAGAGTAGCCATTGATATAGTGGGTCCATTATCACCGATGTCAGAGGGCGGAAACAAGTACGTACTGACAATGGTGGACATGGCAACGCGTTATCCCGATGCTGTAGCACTGCCGAGCATCGAGACGGAGAAAGTCGCTGAGGCACTTCTGGAGATGTTTTCTCGTGTAGGTGTCCCACGGGAGATAATCAGTGACAGAGGCACGTCATTCTCGTCACGCCTAATGAAGGAGCTAAGCCGACTTCTCTCCTTCAAACAATTGCCAACAACCCCATATCATCCCATGGCTAATGGCCTTGTAGAGAGGTTCAGCGGCACCCTGAAACAAATGATAATAAGAATGTGTCAGGAGTGTCCGAAGAAATGGGATCGGTACCTGGCACCCTTACTCTTCGCTTATCGCGAAGTTCCCCAGTCGAGCTTAGGCTTCTCCCCGTTCGACTTGCTCTACGGCCGTTACGTCATAGGTCCCCTGGCGATATTGAAAGAATTATGGGCCGCTGATCATCTTGATGATGATGTGAAAACAGCCTATCGGTACTTAGTCGAACTGCGGAAATGTCTTGAAGACACCTGCCGATTAGCCAAAGAGGAGCTTCAGAAAGGAAAAATGACACAGAAGAAGCATTGTAACCGAAAGACCAGACAACGTCAATTATCCCCTGGAGACAAGGTTTTACTTCTGCTTCCATCGGATACCAACAAATTGGCTCTGACGTGGAAGGGACCATTTTATGTCCTTGAAAAGAGAAATAATGTCGACTATTTAATAGATCTCGGTACCAGCAGCACAATATTCCATATCAACCTATTGAAAAAGTATGAGGAACCGCTGCCTGCCCCACCACATGAAGCATCAGCTGTTTGCCGGGCGGATGAGACCGAAAGCGACGAGCTACCATGGGTTCCATTCCAACGAAAGGACTAATGCATCCAGTGTCATACGCAAGCCGTAGACTACAACCACGTGAAGCTGCTTACGCTACAGTAGAGCGAGAAGCCCTGGCTCTTACGTGGGCGGTTCGGAAATTTCACATCTACCTATTTGGACGCACATTCATTCTACAGAGTGACCACAAACCGCTTGTGTACATCAAGTCGGCCAAGCATGTGAACAACCGCGTGTTACGGTGGAGCCTCATTCTTATGGGGTACGACTTTTCGGTCGAGTATATCAAAGGCAGAGACAACATAGGCGCAGATTACATGAGCCGTTTGCCAACTCTGTGAGCAACATCTATATGAAGAATCGATGCTCAGTGGTATTAATAGCTTATGATGTGAACCTTACAGCGCGATACAAGTATCATGACGCTTTAGTTCTGTGACTTGTTTCTATTTTTTTCTGGTTTGTACTTCTGTGACCGAATGTGCCGAGTGTGTGGGGCTCGGAACTGCTATAGTGTGCAGTGGTGCTTACGTGTGTGTTTCCGTCTGCATACCAACGTGTCCACCGTGCCCCGTGCCCCAGTGCCCTCAAGTTCTTCTACCGGAAGAACTTTCTTAAGTGGGGGATGATGTGATGTAGTAACTTAAAAATGCGAGCACAGCAGACGACAGTACCACATCATTTAGAACATGAGAAGAATGAAGAAGCATTGCAGCGCGCCCATTGAAAAACGAAGAGGAGACGCTCGCGGAGAACAAAGCTGTTCGGACGCCGGCAAGACGACGCAAGGGAGCCTAGGGCGAACCCGCAACTACGCGCGAGGTTCAAAAAGCCGGGTTTCTGTCCTCGAGCTATTGACGTCCTCGGGGCACGGCGTGTCGGCGTGGCCAAGCTCGAGTTCTCGGTGAGTGGTCCTGTGGACATCTCCGGTACGGCGAGCGCCTTCGAAAGACCGGAGCTGCTGACCATGTCCACCGAGCCGACCTCGCTGACAGTGTGCGGCTACGCCTAGACCTGGTGATGCCCCTTACAATGGTGTGCTGACCTGGAACGCAAGCGGTGACAGCAGCCGAGCACGCAACGGGTCCCACTTCAAGGCACCGGGCATCGGCACAGACTGTGAGACTCTTTACTCTTTTCTTTCGTGTGTGAACTGCGTGCGTGTACGACTGATAGTACTGTATGTGCAATAATTTTTTTGTTCGTCCAATATAACCCCCGTTTTTTTCCTCACTGTCTCCATCTTCCTCGCGTCACACGCCTTGCTATGTGACGAACCTAGCACACGACAGCCAGGCACCGATTTGCCTGCCATATACTAGCAGGCGTGCGTCGCGCTGCGTTGCTTAGACGCATGGGCGAGTGAGCGCAGCGGGCGTTTCTCCGTCATGAAGAGAAGCAGACGCAGTGATGTCTGGGTAACATCATCTCCGCGAAATGCACAATGTCGCATTTTGAGCCGCTTTCCGCCTGGCTGCGCCGATAAACGCTGGTCGCGCCGGTCACTCCTAGCGTTATAATATTGAGTGCTCGCGTTGCTAGCGCAGCGTTGCTGGGCCCAGTGTGCACGCACTTCGCCGTTCCATCGGAGTGTATTGGGCTATTCATGAGGCGCTTGTGGCCGTTCCACATATGCCAATTTTAGTATCAGTTTACGTGAATAGATGACGAAGATAAATAACACGTTCAAACAAGATAATCATGACAAGGAAGTAATGTACGGTCTAGTTTACCCCCGCCTCGTAACGTTGTGCTTAATCTAAAGTAACATATTAACCTTCCTTATTCGTGCTTTGCATATCATAGACTCCAACTGTACGTGGGATCTGCGACTTTTGTGCAGTAATGACTAGTGCGGACATTGCAGGTGTAGGACAACATTGAATGATCCAAGTATGAACGGTTACCTGTGCAAGTAGAATTGCAAAGCATAAACTTGTCGCCCGTGGCAAGCTTCGTGTGAAATCCCGTAAATTCATGGTGATCGCTCAGGAG
This sequence comes from Rhipicephalus microplus, assembly GCF_043290135.1. NCBI lineage: Eukaryota > Metazoa > Arthropoda > Arachnida > Ixodida > Ixodidae > Rhipicephalus > Rhipicephalus microplus. Next base: position 545,062 of record NW_027464590.1, read on the forward strand.
ACCGAGAATATTAGGCTGAAGCTGCTATGGCTTCCGCCTTACTTGGAAACTAGACGTGTGGAAGAAGCGTTTCAAGCTTGTGGGCTCGTGAGGTCCACAGAGAGAGACATGCAGATGTGATGGTAGAGAGCAGTGGATGACAACAAACCAGGATCAAGGATAGCGATCAAGGATGGATAACCAAAGATCAAAATGATCATCTTTATTTAGCAATGCCTAGTGCTCAATACTGGTAGACCACTGCTCTGTCTTCGTTGCAAGTGAGTTGGATACATTCGTCGACAGTGCAAAACACCATGGTGCTTGCTGTAGGGCGTCAACATCAAACCGGTTTTGCGGCGCAACTGGTCATCTGGTAATTTGAATTCGAAAACCGGGAACCACCTAGACCGGATATTGGATTGACTATTCGGGTAACAATACCGTGATAATTAAATAATATAATAACCGGATTTTCATTTGGTAAAGCTACGATAAATATTTGTTTTTCTTGGATTTTCGTGGTTGTAGGAAAGATTTCCACCATATGAACAAGTATGATATGTGCTTTTTTGACATCCTCAAATTGTTCATTTGTCTCAAGGAGGGGACATTACGTGAGTCACTAGTGATAATGCCGTTTGAAAGGTAGCTAGTGATTACTCATTCACAATATTTCCGTTACTTAGGAATATCCGCAGGTTGTGAAAGTGCATCAAAGTTAAAAATTTAGGTCTTTGCTTGGGTCATTAGTGATTACGTCCGTGATGAATTAACGAGGTGCGCATGTTTTGTCGGTGCACATTCAATAGCACTGAAATTTCAAATATGCTCTTAGCGAGACTAAATATTCGTTTTGGAATAATCTAATAGCCGGTTGTACGTTCATTGAAACCGCAAAAGCAGAATGGCCGTTTCTTCAAATCCGGAGAAATGGTTTTCAAGGTCGAATTTGCTTTTCACCAGTTTAACCAGACAACCAGTTTGGCGGATACTTGCGAGCTCTAGCTTGCAGTTCCATCGTTTCGGTCATCTGTCAGATGCTTAGGTGTCGACCTACGCAAGCAGGCTGCGTTCTGGCCAGTGTAGCACAGAGGAGCCTAATGGCTGCCACAAAAGTGATCGATGACTTCTGTGACCATCTAATGGCTGCCACAGAAGTCATCGATGCGTCTGGAGAAGCAAAAGGTAGAAACACAGAAAATGAAAAGTTGGCCATTGAGCCCATGACAAACAGTCACAATGGAGCTGCGAAAAGCGCACGTGATAGACACTAAATAATGTACTGGCATCGGAAAGACATTGTTAGACTCTTTATGGCTGAGGGAAGTGGCCACACTGCACAGTCACTGAATTACTATAGATACTTCGCGCTTGCACGTGGGGGCGTTTGTGTGTGTGTGTGCGTGCGTGCGTGCGTGTGTGTGTTTGTAACAAAACAAATTAATAAGTAGGCACTTGAGAGCGCACTAGCGGCTGGATTTCGCTATCGCATTCACCTCTTAAAGGCGAATTAAGGGTCCCCCAATTGTTTGGCAGCGTTTCTGGGTTTATTTAATGCGCACGTTCAACTTTGCTGTTTTGAACTTGGATGCGCAATGTAAGAGCCGCGTCTGATCGGGCATGACCGCACTGAATCGACCCCAGTGTTCTATCCAGCACTGATTCTCTGGCTGGGTGCCTCTCAAGGCGGAAAGGGAGACGTGGCGCGGCGGCAGTCAGACGCATGTCACGTCGGCTCCGTCGGAAATCAACGTATGTTGTGGACTTTTGGCAAATATTCACCAGAAACTGATTTCAGCGTTCCGGCGAAGCTCTCAGGAATCTCTGGATACCTATTTTATCCAGGTAGGTTCATTTTTCGGCAATCTAAGACTGGTTGAACATCAAGCGACGCCCGAGCCCGGCTGAGCCCTAATGCCGACGAGGCTTACGCTCGGGCTCCCGCCATGGCAGCATCCATGAAGACAGGCTTCGACCCCATCACGATGCAGTGGATTGACATTGTGGTGGCAGAAACACGAGCAGACCCCATACCAGGTGAAGACGAATATTTTCAGATCATGGTTCGCCAACTGCAAGAGAAGCTTGCTAAAATGTAGCCCCGAGGCTTGACGGCCGCCGCCCAGCCACAGGCTCGCAAAACAGAATCAAACGCCTTAGCGTGCGTTGAGTCCCCGCGGCAGCTGGCGACGTGGAAGCCAACACACACGCCTCAAATCTGGTCGGACGAGTTGGTTATTGTGCTTAAACCAAAAATAACCATGTATCTGCACGCTGCGTTAGGCCCAGGCGAGATTGGCACCGCAGTGCAACGCTTCACCGGCAGCACCACGAACGCTGGTATCTCCGTGTGGACGGTGTGGGACCAAAGCATTGTTGTTGTAGGTCTGAAAACGAAAAGCCTGGCCTTGAAGCTCATCGGGGACATCACGCTGACGATCGGGGACCGCCAGGTATCGTTTCAAGGACATTTGAAAACAGCCGGAGAAACCAGCAGCAAGGGTGTTGTCACCGTCGCATACAATAAAACTTCGGAATCCCTTCGACGTAAGCTCTAGTGAATCGACTGCGAAATTTTGTATGTGCGGAAACTCAGAACACCCAACGTAGCAGTGGTGACCTTCAAAAGGCGCCACGTTCCAAGATTCATTCACTACTGCTGTGAAAACGTGCCAGTGCACTACTACAAGAAAATGGTTCCGGCACGTTACCGGTGTGGAACGGTGGGCCACAGACCAGATGCGGGCCCCAATCCGGCAATCAGTGGTGCATTCACTGTGGTGCGAAGGTGGAACTCACTCTCAAGGGCCCAGCGAAGTACGACTGTCAACCCGAGTGCCTTATATGCGGTGAAAACCATTTCACCGGCTCTGCGCAGTGCGTCGGAAAATTTCGTAAGGCATGGAAGCCCGCTCTACCACAGCGGCAACATGGACTAAAAAACAAGCAAAAAGAGCCTTCAGCACCTCTCAGGACTGATGAAAAAGCGAAGCTAATGCATAACAAGCCCAAGCCGATCAAAGCCCCAGCCGGAGAGAAAACGAGGCCACCTACTCTTTAGCGTCGAGGATTTCCCGTCACTGGCAAACTCGCCCAAAACAGGTGAGCGATTGGGTAGGGGTCTCCTATCAGTCTCCCACCACCACTGCCTCCCCCTCCAATCCTGAAATTTTAAACAAATGGAAGCCATGAAAAAACGCAATTAAACCCTGGAACGCGAAAATCTGGCGCTGAAGGCGTCGCATGCTGCTACTCCTCCACCGCCGTCGGAACCTGTAGATATGCACACCTCCGACTGCTAAGACAATGAGCAGGACACTCTGTCAGACGTATCAGGTAACACTAGTGTGTCTAAAACTGTATTAGGTGCTTCGAACGACATAGAAGGTCGACTAAGCAGACTAGAGACTAAACTTGAGGAGCAGAGCAAAATGATCCTAGAACAAACCAAGCTTACAGTAGAAGAAATTATTCCGAAGCAGCTGAAGCTATCAGTTCAAGCGACTATGGAAAACCTCAAGCAGAGCTTTTTGCCAATTCTCACAGCCGGTGTACGACAAACCATTCAAAATTTGCTCGCCCTCCAATTGGAGCAACTCAAAACTAGCATTAGGACAACAGAACAACCCCGACGCAAAATTGTTCATCGTAACCTGGCGAATTCTGAATCTGAGAGCACCATAGCCCAACTGTTAACAAACCAAACTGAGTCCCCCACGCCTCTCGAGGCTCCCACGCAGGCTGAAGTGGCGAAAATGACACCTCCTCAATAATAAATTAATGATGGCAGGCAGTTCTAAACTTATTATTAAAAGGTCCAAACAACAGCAACTCGATACTTTTCAGTGGAACTGCAGGAGGTTTAAAGATGAGAAAAAGAGGGCCACTTTTAACTTTTTCCTGCAGAATCAACATTTTACCCGTGCAGTTTTGGGGCTACAAGAAACCGGCATACAGGCGAAATTACGCGGTTACAACTCGTTTCAGGGAAGTGCGTCCACCTGTGTTCTCGTACACAAGGAGTATACCACTTGTCAGATAGACCTTGATCTGTCAGAGGCGTATGAATACGCAATGGTCAAAGTCCTTCCCAATGAAAGACGAGATTCTAGCTTGTACATTCTAAATGTATACAGTTCTCCAAAACCTTGGCAATGCGTCTTCAACAAAATGTTTATAAAGCGATTAAGGAAGCAGATAAGTACCCACTGGTGATTTTGCGTGACTTTAACCCCTCCCAGCTATCACTGGGGTTACACCCGTGAAGGCCCCAAGGGACGGAAATTGGCAGAACTCACATTCACTCTTCGTCTATCACTTCTCACAGATCCGATGAAACCCACTGGAAATGGGAATTCTGTAAACCGAGATACTTGCCCGGATCTATCACTGACTAATGACATTTCCTACGCAACATGGGAAAACTTTGAAGAAACGCTCGGCACTGATCACTGTCTCTTCAGAATCACACTCTGCGCCAACATAGGCCGTAGAACATGGAGCCGAGCTAAGCTGACAGATTGGACAGCCTTCCGCTCACAGGTGATCCCCTCTGTGCCAGGGGCGGGAGGATATACAGGATGGGCAGAACAGCTCCTTGCAGCTAATTCCATGTGTCTTAAAACTATGAAGAAAACGGAAGACACCCTCGCCATCGATAAGTACCTGCTCTACCTTTGGGACGCCCGCAGATCGAAGCTTAAATAAATGATGGCGAAAAAACAAATTCAACCGCAAGCTTAAACTTAGATTAGCCGAGCTGAGTAAGCAAGCGGAGGAATATGCTGCACAACTGAACGAATCCAATTGAATAGATTGGTGCAATGTTGTAGCTAACGAAATGAATACAAGGAAAGCATGGCGCCTTTTTCGAGCTCTCGTGGACCCCGCCCAAACCAGAGGAGAAGCGCAAAAGCAGCTCCGTCAAACACTGCACAGTTTTCAGGAAACCAACTTCCAGCTGGCTGATGGTTTGTGTGCTAGATACCTATCTCGCACCACGGATCTCAACAGGAACGCATATGAATACGCAGGTAGAGAAAACAGTCAGCTCGATGCCCCTTTTGAAATGTGCGATCGGAAAGCAGCACTGAAAAAAATGCGCAAGGGCACTGCCCGGGCCGAGACCTGATCACGGTAAAACTGTTAGCAAATCTGTCCGCCGATTCTTATCGACATATATTGCAGTAAATTAACACGATCTGGGATGGCCAACCACTGCCAACTGAATGGAAAACAGCAGTTGTCACATTCATGCCTGAACCAGGCAAGCAAATCAGCAGGAACAACCTCAGACCTATACGATTACTCCAGGTGCCGAAACTTAATGGAAACAATGGTTAGAGACCGTCTCGCCACGTACCTCAAGTGGAAGGGGTATTTCGCAGATTCCATGTTTGACTTTAGGCCACACTTGTCTGTGCAAGATATCCTTTTGCAACTAAAACGAGACATTGTCCAACCCATTCCCTCGACGCACAACGACAGGACAATCCTTGCACTCGAACTTAAAGGTGCACTCGACAACGTTAAACATGAAAGCATCCAGAAGAACTAGAGTAGTACCCATTGCGGTAAAAAAGTCTTTTCCTACATCCGAGACTTTCTCCCTGTGAGACTGGCGTTCATTCGCATAGATAACGAGGAACATGAATGATTCAAAATGGGAACGTGAGGAACCCCGCAAGAAGCGGTCCTATATCCGCTGCTATTCAACATTGCCATGATGAAGCTCCCGCAAGCATTGGCATTAGTGGAAGGAATATATCATGCAATATACGCCGATGATATAACAATCTGGACGAATCGGGGCAGTTCGGGAGAAATTGAAGACCACCTACAGCAGGCCGCCTCCATTGTGGAGGACTGTGTGGCTCAGTGTGGGTTGCAGTGCGCTCCAACCAAATCTGAATTCCTGCATATCAGAGAAAACATTAAAAATAGGACGACCCTGAACTTGATGGTATCAAGATCAACCATACGAGGGGTTTCAGAACCACGAATCCTTCGCCTTCTGATTCACAACAGAACAAAAAATGAGCACCACGACAGGCAAGCTAAGGAAAATTGGAGAACAGGTAGGGCACATGATCCACCGCGTGTTGAACAAACGCGGTGGGCTACGGGGAAGAGACGCGATTCGGCTCGCCCATGCTTTTGTAACTAGCAGAATTCTATATTCAATACCGTGCTTACGAATCACTAAAGAAGAAGAGAACAGAGTCGATGCTATTCTTAAGAAAGTAATTAAGCGCGCACTTGATTTACTCATCAGCACGTCCAACCAGAAACTCTCTGCATTGGGAGTCTTTAACTCTATACAAGAGCTCCAAGAACTCCACCTCACAAATTAATATGCGCGTCTTACGCAGACGCCCCCCGGGTGGCGACTACTGGACCGCCTTTTGATCCGGCACGAATGCGAAATTGAAAGCGCGGAGCGTATTACTGAACTTTCTAGAACTAAACTCTGGGTGTCCCCGCTTCCCCGCATTATGACCAGGGAGGCGCATCAGAGTAGAAGGCAAGCGCGCGGAGGCACTTGAAGAACGGCTTGGCCCCGTAATGGGGTCTACTAGGTCGATGTGGCCGGGCCGTCACCTAGGGGATACTTCACGGCGGCGGTAACACATCAAGGCACGCAGGTGGACGGCCTCACGTTCAAAGTCACAAGCTCAAGTAAGGTGGAGGAGGTGGCCATCGCACTGGCAGTATCCAATCCAAACTCAAAACAAATAGTTACAGACTCTCGAAGAGCCTGCGAGAGCTATCTTTCTTGAGAAATCTCTCTATTGGCTTATAGACTTTTAAAATTCAGCATCAGGAACCGCGATCCTCACCCAAAACGTCCTATATGGACTCCGGGACATCAGGGTCTACAGGGTAATGAGGCTGCACATGCAGCGGCCCGCGTGCTTACTTGCCGGGAAGCTCCCCGTTGCCCTGATAGACCTGGACGTCCCTCCCACACCTTTAACACGGTTTAGGGAAATTAAAGAATACTACATTGAGCAACGCCGCTTGTATCCCGCACCAGCGAAGGGACTCTCGAAAACGGAGGAGCGCGTCCTGTGGCGCCTACAGACGAACACGCTGCTCTGTCCAGCCATATTCATATATTACGACCCAAAAATAAGTGGGCAGTGCTAGTACTGTGGGGAAGTGGCGAACACTTAATTACCATATGGTCTGGGCCTGCCAAATGAACCCAAAATTAACCCCTTTTGCCAACCCCACCAAAGAGAACTGGGAGACGACGCTACTCAATAGCTCCACACTAGAGGAACAGCGAACTCTAGTCCAGCGGGCTCGGGTGGCGGCATCGACTAATGACGTCCAGGACTAGGGACGTCAACCAGCCCGGTGGGGATAAGGGCTATCTGGCACAGCCAGCATCCATAAAGGTTTTTTCCTCTTCCTCCTATCCAGCACTGCTGCGGATGTGCTTAGCGTACCCCACTGAAAGTGGTCGCGTTCCAGGTATTCATGACCTTACGATGTACTACCGGAACATTTTAGGAGTGAAAACTCGCACAACATCCAAGGCGTGTTATGTTGCATCATTAATAAAAGCATGGACCAATTTGCTATTTTATTTACGGATTCATACGCCAAGCGGCCTGGAAGAAAGAGATAAGTTCCCGCACACATTCTACTAAAAGTGATTCTTGAACATTTTCGTGAGACGCCAAGAACTTTATTCTAAAGCATGAGGACGCCAGAACGTGCCACTTAAATTTACCTTGTCTCGCATTAAAACATCGCCTTTCACTGTGAATTACCCATGCTTTGCATCAGGTCCGCTGTTGCTATCGAACGCCACTGCTGCCACCATATACTATCCTTCTGTTGTCTTAGAAGTCTCGCGAGAACGTAATGCAGTAAGCGTTGTGTAAGGTATGCAGCGTTTTTTTAGGGGTGAAGCTTTTTAAAGTGGCACCTGTTTGTCCATCGTCGTAGTGCGTAATATGTCTTACGCTTTGACCTGCAATGTGGTGCCGGTCGGAGATTTCTCTGTGCATTGCTGAACAATAAAATATTCGCAGCGTGCGTGTTATTTAAAAGCCGAATTCTCCTGTCTCTCAATCCCCATCAGCAGCCATTGGCATGCACAATGAGCACTCTCTGACAAGAAAGGGTTGTCACGTTATACTCACTGGGCGTAACCACCTTGGTTTTAAAAAGGTTTAGCAAGCGTTGGGCCACAGTGTCATGAATACTGTGAACTTTTATATAACATGAACTGGAGGTGTTTAAAGGTGGGAAGTAGACACGAAGCGAAAGCCGTAAGAAAGTGTACATGTGTGACGTCTCGTTTAGTCCTTCGAATGTACGCTGCATGGCGGTGCTTCTATATGCGGAATATATAAAAAAAAAGATGCGAGGTGGTGGTACTTGGAGTGTTGACTAGATGTACGAACGGACACAAAGACAGATGCATGAACGGACGCACGGATGGCTGCATGTACGGATGAACGCATGGGCGGAAGCAGGGGTGGATGCATGGACGAAAGCAAGGACGGACGCACAGATAAACGTGCGGACGCACGATCAGATGCACGCACGGACGGGCGGATGGACGCACGGGCGGCCACGCAGACGCACGCATGGATGAACGGAAGCAAGAACGAATGGACGGACGGATGCTTCACCCCACTATCCACCAATCACTCCGTGGATATGCTGCCATTTTTATTGAATTATATGCTCCCTAACTTCAGTTACTCGACGAACACGCTCCTGAGTTCTCAACCTGACCCTTCCGCTAAGTCTTTTCTATCATGAACGTCGTCATTTATTGAATTTAAATTTGCGTCGGGAAGAAAAGAAACAATATGATATACGTTGGCATTCCACGCAAAAACTTCGAAACCAGGACACACACAAAAAATAATTTCGAATATTTCAGATAGCTGCGCTTGAGCTAGCGTAAGCAAGTTACGCCAGCACACGAATTCTTGTCAACGTCGTTTTTCGTTGACAGGACTGTCGGTTGCGGTATCCTAAATGTGCTGCATTTGACTTCACTTCCTCAGAGCAAGTTTTGCTTTTGTTCCCATGCCTCTCTCTTTCACGGTGTGTCAAACGCACGAGGTCGTCTCTATTCACTTCAATGTGCCCCGGCCCTCTGCTGAAAAAGCTGTCTTTCTTGTTCTGTGTTTTGCGCGAAAAATAGAGCGCTACTTTGTGTCACAGTACACTGTTCGGATCGAGCATTCATCTCGACTCTCACGATAGTCTGAAGTGGCAATCACAAAACTACACTCGGCACTTTTCGTTTCTCGTATACTTCACCTCCACTGCAAGTTAGGCTGGCTCACGTCTATCTTTTTGGTCTTTCCGTTATTTCTGAGTTTTCTTGTGTGTCGAGACCTCTTCCAAGTCACCCGTCTGCCACGGCGACACGGCCTCTGTTGCTTATGCCTTTCCATGAACCGGTATTTTACACTGTGGCATGTTTGTTTGATTTCCAAGGCACCATTTTGTACATTCTTTAGGGTTTTTTGGTACTTTCGAATACGTTTCGGAAAAAAAGTCACACACAGACCCGCAGGTCGCCCGATCATATTCCGGCTATGGCGGATGCATTTCTGACGGAGGCGGAAATGTTGTAGGCCCGTGTGCTCAGATTTGGGTGCACGTGTGCTCAGATTTCGGTGAGAACACCAGGTGGTCGAAATTTTTGGAGCCCTCCACTATGTCGTCTCTCATAATCATATCGTGGTTTTGGAACGTTAAACCCACATATCAATAAATTGAATCTCGCACCGACGGGCCTTCGGCGGTATACCACCGCTGCCAATTTGTTTTGAACTGACAAGGCACACCTTGTTTGCGTAAAAAACAGTGGCTCTGGAAGATCAAAAAGCGAAAACGCGCCTGTTCACGCTGCGCCCGCTCATAAAATGTACCACTGCGCTGTCATCTGTTTGCGACAACGAGCGCAAGAGGAGATTGTGGAGCACTGCATGTGAAGTTTACAGTGAATTGCAGGAATCATGCTGGTGCGCTGTTATGCGACTGCACAGATTTCCATCTACAACAAAAAACGCTGTGCTCGGCTGCCTTGGAATACATTTGCAATCGACAGGAAAAACTACGAGCCCAGCAAAACGTATGAGTACCTATACTTATTGCCTTTTTGAAATGCGAAGGATTTCCTAGCGAACTTCGTCGACTTTGAGCGTATCTATCTATCTATCTATCTATCTATCTATCTATCTATCTATCTATCTATCTATCTATCTATCTATCTATCTATCTATCTATCTATCTATCTATCTATCTATCTATCTATCTATCTATCTATCTATCTATCTATCTATCTAACTAACTTTCTGTCTAGCAGCCTACGACTTTTAGCTCTCCTGGCCGCTTCGCTATTGATATCGATACCAAACTTGGTGCGACATAACATGACTGTATGGCGATCATATTTGACTAGTGATAACATGAAAATCAGGACATGTATGTGATGAGTGTCATGATTTACAATTCATGATCTGCAGCTCTTGCGGGGGTTTTTTCACAACCCATATTGCAAAACTGGTATGGTATGACAAGATTGCATGCAGAACACGAGCGAAACACTCTAACATAAAAATCATGACATGACTGTCATGTAAAAACATCACTACATGCCACGCTCATGATGCGCTCGCGGCTGTTTCGCTAGCGTCACATTTACAAAGTTTGGTATTATGGTACGTGAATTAACAATGAAAGTATGTGACTGGTGCGAACTTGATAATCACGAGATGTGTGTCATGTAACAACGTCACTTCATGCCACTCTCATGATGCGCTGGCGGCCGTTTGGCTATAGCTTCACATGTACCAAACTAAGTATTATGCGACGCGAATGGCTGTTATAGGTAAATGGCACATCCAAACGTTATAATCACAATATGCGTGGCGTGTAACAACATCACTACATGTAACACTCATAATGCGTTCGCGGCCGTTTCACTAACTTTATATATGTCAAATTTGCTATTACGTGACGTCAGTAGATGAATAAGGTAGTACAAACATGATAATCATGAGATGCGTGTCATGTGAGAGCATGAATACACGCCATAGCCAAGGCTAGCTGCAATACATTTGGACGTGACGCGGTGCATGTGCTCTCCGGCATTCATATCGTCGCATCAAGCCGGCGTTGCCCTGCCAGGCGCCCGTCCTGCCATATACTCGCAGGCGCTCTCCGTGCTGCGTTGCTCTTACCAACGCCTCCTAGAAAAAAATTGGCAGCATATCCACGGAGTGAATGATGGAAAGTGGGGCGAAGCATTGGTCCGTTCATTCGTTCTTGCTTCCGTCCATCCATACGTCCGTCTGTCTGACCGTCCATGTGTCCATCCACCCGTCCGTGCGTGCTTCTGTTCGTGCGTCCATCCCTGCGTTCGTCCTTGCATCCGCCCCTGCATCCGTTCATGCGTCCATCCATGCATCTGTCTGTGTCCGTTCGTCCATCTACTCAACCCTCCAAGTACCACCATCTTGCATCTTTTCATCATATATTCCCGATATAGAAGCAACGCCATCCAGCGGACATTCCAAGGACTAAACGAGGGGTGGCACACGCACACTTTCTTATTGCTCGGGCTTTGGGTCTACTTCCCACCTTTAACCCCCTCGAGTTCAAGGTATATACTAGTTCACTGTATTCATGGCACTGCGGCCCAACGCTCGCGAAGCCTTTCTAAAACCAAGGAGGTTACGCCCAGCGAGTATAACGTAGCAACCTTTTCCTGCCAGATAGTGCTCAATGTACACGCCAATGGCTGCTAATGGGAAATCAGAGACATGAGATTTCAGCTTTTACTTTCCAACGGCTGGCGCTTCGTATCTACTTCCCACGTTTAACCACCTCGAGTTCATTGATGTTATATGCTAGTTCACTGTATTCATGGCACTGCAGCTCAACGCTCACTAAACCTTCCTAAAACAAAGGAGGTTATAACCAGCGAGTATAACGTAGCAACTCTTTCTTCTCAGATAGTGCTCAATGTACATGCCAATGGCTGCTAATGGGAATCGCAGCGTGCGCTTTAAATAAAAGCCGAGTGCCCCTGTCCCTCATTCCCCATTAGCAGCCATTGGCATTTACATTGAGCACTATTTTTTATTGTTCAACAACGCACAGAAGAAATCTCTCACCGGCACCACCTTGGAGGTCAAAATGTTATACTTGATTCATACTACAATGGCTGCGAGGGACGAACAGGTGCCGCTATAAGGAGCTTCTCCCCTAAAAATAGCCTGCAACGTGAGCCGCGAACGCGCCACCCTACCCTCGGATTTTACCCTCCGCCTCTGGTACAGAGGCGAACGCCTGTTGTGGTCACCCTCTGCGAATACAGAATGCTCTCACAGTTGCCTCCAAGCAGCCTTGATGTCACGTGACATCGTGGTACGGTAATGCCACGTGACAGAGCTGTATGAAGGCGAGCGGTCCCACGCGGCAGACGCTCGAAGCACGTGGTAGGAGGCATGGCCTCCAAGATTTTGTGCTGGCAGCAAGCTCCTAATTGAAGAGAAAGCCACGTTCCAGGCATAGTTTTTCTAAAAGGCGCGTCTTTCACGCATGCGCGTTTAAGCGCGTCCGGCACCCCTCCATCACAAAAAGAGAGAGATATAGTAAAGTCCTAGTAACGCATCGGCGCGAAATGCAGCATGTCGCATGTTGCGCCTGTTGCAGTCGGGCCGTGCCGACGGACGCTAGTCGCGTCGGTCGCACCTATCGTCAGACTATAGAGTGCTTGCGTTCTGCTAACGTAGAGTCACTATGCCAAGCGTGCGCGCGCGTCAATGCTACATTGGAGTATATTGTGCCCTTCATGACGCGCTCGCGGCCGTTTTGCTAGCTCCACAGATTGGGTGTTACGGGACATCAATGAAGGAATAAATATGCGATAGTTGCAAACATGGTAATCGTGACATGCTTGTCATGCAAGAACATGACAACATACCACGCTCATAACGTGCTGGCGTCAGTTTCGCTAGCTCCACATATACTAAATTCGGTATCACGCGACGTGAATAGATGAAGGTAAGAACGACACATCTAAACATGATGATTATGACACGTAAGTCAAATAAGGCATCATTTATCTCAAGCCCGTAAGATTGTGCTGATTTTAAAGTGACATATCAACCTTTTTCATTCGTGCTTCGCATATCATCGATTTCCGCTGTATGTGGATCTACGATTTTTTCATGCTTGACCCCAGCTGTTCCACTCTACAGCAGCGATTTGCGTGCAGTATGCTTGTAGTATGCGACACAAAACTATTGCCGTACTCTTTCGCGGGCCGCATGTCAATAGTAGGATATACGTATTACGACTCATGCGTGGTTTGACGCACCACGCATGTATAGTACAACTGTAATGACCTACTATCACGATGCAAAGAAACGCGAACCGCGCGGAAATCATGGCTTTCGACTCGGTCGAACTTCGACATGCCTTGACTGTTCCTAGGCGAATGTATATGTGCTTTCGGCTAGCGTCACCGTAGCTTTTCCAGCTATTGTTCTGGCTGGCACTTTTCTACTGCGTGTGTGTTCTTAGTGGACGGCAGGAATGGCAATCGATACCCTTTTGGTGCATGAGCGTAAGTTGAAGCCAGATTCTAACGCTACGTTGGCGCCGGCTCAAAGCACAAATTCTGTCTTGTCACAGCCAAGGCACCCCTCAGTTAACGGTTTCCGCTGTTCGCGTTTCTTTCAGTCGGATTATACGTACCTGATAAAGTTGCTTCCGCAGCCTGCAATGCACTGCTATGTAAGCAATGTTTGCTACTCTATCGCGGCAACGTTCGGCAACCAGGTGGCAGCTTCCACGGGCTGCGCTCTTGACACGAAATAACGGTGCCAGCAGTGTACCTCGAGTTGCCGTTCGAATAGAAGCGCCTATACATAACAAACTGGCCCCAGCGGCGACACACGCCCTATAGCCTTAGTACCAGCAGGCGCTGCCCACGCGAGGCCCTTCTCATGAACGCTGTTACTATGCATGAGCCATGTTGTGGTCATCCACTGTGGGCGTGTCGTAGAAAATCTGGTTTCATAACAAGTGAAAGCTTAATAAGATCCATGCCTTGCTTCGTAAGTAGTTGGAATATATTGCTATTGCATTCATTGCTTCGCCCTTTTGGCGTGACTGTCCTTTTTTTATTGAGCGAAACGTTACTAAGTGGCACTAAATATATGTACAAAAGTCGCATACGCACAGACGTAAATACCGCTTATGTTATCCCCTTCTCATTTGCGTTCATTACTATGTGTTTGCCGCAAACTAAACACCCAGCGCTGCAAGAACAGTACAACGGATCGAGCGCTCACCGCATTACATACGAGTGCACATCTGTCACGAAGACATAAATGGGAGAGGAGGAACGAAGTGTAAGCAGCGCTCTGTCACCTTTTTTTTCCTACCCAGACAAGCTCACGCGACGAGAGCGGGAAAGTGGGCGCATGCAGAGCGGTGAAGCGGTTTGCAGTCGAGTGATGAACACAGCTGCTAGCATAAGCTGCTGGCACCTAAAAAATCGGAGCAATGAACGCACCTGTAGTGTTTACTTCCACTGCTAGAACCGAAGAAAACGCCCCATGGCGTATGACAGGTCACTCAGAGGTCGGTCATTTCAGATAATCACACACATTAGAGGAGAGGGTCTTGTTGTTTCGGCCTCTACTCTCGCTAGATAACAGAGCCGCTTCACACGTTTTCTGCCTTATCCGTCCTCCAGTCGAAACGTTGGCCAGTCTTCTGTTTATGCAACCTAATCGGATGCAGTAGTTCAACCCATTCGTTTCAACTAAACTTCACAATGGGATAGAGACGAGACTGATAGTTGTTGTAAAATATCCTCTAGAGTTAATAACATAAACAAGACGAATTTCAGAAACGCTTGTCTATGGTCCCCTTGGGTGTTAGGGAGAACTTATCATAATCACGTAATTGATGTTAGACTTTTGAATTGTATTCTTCTTCTTTAAGCTCGAAGGACACAATATTTATATAGTTCTAAATTGAATAATCATCATATGAACCTTTTGCTTCACATGCATTTATCACGAAACCAACGTACGTGTTCCACTTGACTCATAATTTGAAAACTGGACGTTTTATGTGGAATCGGTAGAATTTTGTTTCACTACGTGTGCAAGTTACTGATATGACATGTGATTCGTGGAAACTATGCTGTGATGACAGTGCACAGTAATCTGGAAATTAACTTCTACGTTCAAGTGGTCTAATAGAGGACTAAGTACGCTGGGCGAACAGCCCATGTTAGAACTATCTATTGCAACCAGCAACATATTTTGATTACGCAACGCATATACTGTTGAGGAAAATCTTTTAAAGTTTATGCATGTGAAGTATGCGCCCATTCATGTACTAAACGCCGAGGCTATTGTCGTGTTTATATTTGTCGGTATTTTCGGCCAAACCAAAGTGGCGTTTGTACTCTTTTTACTTTTTGCAATTCGCCATGCTGGACAAGTAGACTCGTACTAAATAGAAGGGAACGTAAGTGAAGCTGAGGTGAAACCACCTACTGTCTATAGCGTGACGTCGGGCTTTACTAGTAAATAAAAAAAAGAAGAATAGTTTCGCACCTGTACCACTGTAAACAATAAGAAATCTAACAGAAGAACACTTATGCCTGCAACAAATATTGTTTCCATATTCAGGCCATGACGATTGTTATAGCGCCAGCTCGAAACGACGACAAAGGGTCAAGAGGACGTCGTTCTGAGCTCGCGCTCAACTAATGGTCATGTCCTACCAACAAGTCGAAGCCGCAACACTCCTAAGTTACATTCAGTTCACACCTGCATTTCTTGTGACGCATCAACCATTTCAAAAGCCCTACTCAGCTGCGTTATTCCAAAATTGCATATCTGAAGAGATGTCCGCGGTAAACATTACGCACCCTTTTACACTCACGTTCTTTTTAAAACCTAAATATGCAAACTCCGAGAAAAACTTCAAAGGGAGATATAGCAACTGAACGCCCTTTTTTTAAATGCAAAGCATTTCTTAGCGAACTCAGCGACTTTGAACGTATCTATCTATCTATCTATCTATCTATCTATCTATCTATCTATCTATCTATCTATCTATCTATCTATCTATCTATCTATCTATCTATCTATCTATCTATCTATCTATCTATCTATCTATCTTGCTATCTATCTATCTATCTATCTATCTATCTCGCCGCTTACGTTTTGGTGCTCTCAAGGTCACCCGCTTCGCTTGTCGTGAACCAAAATTAGCATGGGGGGATAAAATGGTCTGACGAATATGACGCGCTGGTGAAAAATATGAATAATGTCACAATCTCGTCGCATACGTCGTCAAACACTTCCCGCCAGACAGTGGCACATACCCACGGGTGGGTATGTGCCGCTGGTATGCGAGTATGGGCCACAGGTCATTGACACTTAGTATCTACCTAGGAACGACGAGAACCCATAAGGGCAATACCAAAACGTGAGTGTCGAGGAATACCCGACATCGGTAGCATCGACCCTACGAAGGCATAGAATATCTCAGGGTTAAGAAAAACCTGACATAGGCCGCGTTGGCCCCCTGACGAATGCAAATAATAAATTTCAGGGTCCCAGCAACAATCTAACCCAATCATAATGCGGAAAGTCAAGAATTTTACCACAGAGCTACGACAGGTCTCGGAAATACTGTTCAAATAGAAGATAATCTTTGTGAAACGTAAATAGTAATTGCAGGGCTGCCTACCCAGTTTTCCAAACATTACATATGCACACCTTTCATACGGCTACACGTCAAGTTAACGTAAATTTTGGTTGGGTGCCTTGTGCTGAAGTTGATATATGTAGCAGTGTCCAGGGCCAGCATCTTCGCGAGCATAAGCGCTCCATTACAGCTTCCGGTGTTGCTAATACGCATGTACCAGTTGGCATCATTGCGCAAGTGCAAACGACTGGTTATATAAACATGATCAACTATTGAACATATGTCTGTGCGTGCAACCCTTGTATATATATTCAGCGTCATTTTATGACATGTTGCTCAATAAAAAAATTGCAACATGGTCACCTTTCCCCCGCACGCTTCGCATAACGTCTATTCTCAGGTACGTGGGATCTGCCGATTTTTTTTTCCAAAACTTTGGAATCCAAAAAAATTGGCAGATCCTTCGTACAGTGGGAATCCATAATATGGAAAGAACGAATAAGTAAGGTTTATATTTCAGTTTAAAATCAGAACAACATTACGAGGTGGAGGTAAGTTATGCCACAAACAACTTCCATGTCATAACTATTATGTTTGGAAGTGTCATTTACCTTCATCATCTATTCACGCGACTTGATACCAAATTTGGTGTATGTGGAGCTTGCGAAACGGCCACGAGCGTGCTATGAGCGTAGCAAGCAGTCTTGTTTTAAATGACACGCCTATCATAATTATCATGTTCGGACGTATCATTTAACCTATTGATGTCAAAGAATACCAATTTGGTATACGTGAAGCTAGAGAAACGACCGCGAGCACATCATGAGCGTGGCATGTGGTCGTGTTGTTACATGACACGCATCTCATGAGTATCATGCTTGTACCAGTCACGTACCTTCGTCGTCCATTCACGTCCCGTAATACCAAACTTGGAATATGTGAAGCTAGCGAAGCGGCGCGGAGAGCATCATGAAGGGCCCAATATACTGCGACGAAACGTTGATGAGCACACGCTGGGCGCAGCGACGCTACGCTTGTAAAACGCGAACTATAGTCTGATGCCAGACGCGACCAGCGTTTGTTGGCGCAACCCGGCGGGAACCGGTGCGAAACGCGACATGCTGCATTTCGCACCAACCACGTTACCCAGAATGCACCGCGTCTGCCTAGCTTCGCGATGTAGGGACGCCGGGTATGCTCAAACGAGCATGCGTCAAAGCAGCGCAGCGCAGCACGCGCCTGCGACTATATGCCGGGCAGATCGGTGCCTGGCGTGGCATCGTTGGCAAGACTCGACGAAACGAACGCTGGAGCACACGTGCACCGGGTCACGTCTCAGTGTATTGGCGCCTTGAGAGTGGAATATAGTCATGCTCTTATAAGACACGCATCTCATGATTATTATGTTCGTACAAGTCACATACCTTCTTCATCCATTCACGTGTACCAAATTTCGCATACACGACTCTAGCGAAACAGCCACGAGCGCATCATGAGTGCGGCATGTAGTCATGTTGTTACATGACACGCATGTCTTGATTATTGTGTTTGGACATGTCATTTACACAGGTTGTCTGTTCACGCCACGTAATACTGAATTTGGTACATGTGAAGCTAGCGACACGGCCGCGAGAGTGTCATAGGCATAGCATGTAGTTGTTACATGACACGTATCTCATGTGTAGCATGCTTGCACCAGTATCATACCTTTGTCATCCATTACCGTCCCGTTTTACCATATTTGGTATAAGTGAAGCTAGCGAAACAGCCACCAGTGCATCATTAGCATGGCATGTAGTCTTGCTGTTAGATAACACGCATCTCGTGATTGTTTGCACCCGTCACTTACCTTCTTCATCCATTCGCATCACGCAACGCCAAGTTTGGTATATGTGAAGCTAGCCAGATGGCTGCGAGCGCATCATAAGCGTGGCGCGTAGTCATGACTCATGCCTAACATGACATGCATGTCATTATTTGTGCGTTAGGGTCTGTCGCTTGTGTTCGCCATGCAATCATGTCAAACCATGCCAGTTTTCCAACATGCCTTGTGAACGAGACCACCGCAAGAGCAGCAAGACCATGAAATGTAAAATATAATATTCATAACATACATGTCGTGATTTTTAGGGTACCACTAGTCAAATATGCTTGTCATACAGTCATGTTATGCCATACTATGTTTGGTATCAATACCATTATCCAAACGGCAGGAAAGCTGAAAGTCATAGGTGGCTAGATAGATAGATAGATAGATAGATAGATAGATAGATAGATAGATAGATAGATAGATAGATAGATAGATAGATACGCTCAAAGTCGCCGAAGTTTGCTTAGAAATGCGTCGCATTTAAAAGAATGTTTGAGTGGCTTTATGGCTTTTCTCCGTGCGTCAGCAGAGTTCTTTTCGACGCTACGTCATAGTGACTCTTCTTAGAACGTGTGGTTGTTTCAATTTGCGGCTGAGGCAGCAGAAACCTTTGCGGAAGTTGCTCGGAGCTCCTTTCTTCAACACCTTTTCTTATGGGCAGTACCAGCGCATAAACTCACGGTACGAAGAGAAGAGACACAAAGAAACTATCAGTCAAGCTACACCTTCTCTTCTCGTTTTACCTTGCTTATTCAGGCAATTCCATAGTGACAAGCAACAGTGAGCAAGATTTTCCGATTATTTTTCAAGCGTCAATATTACAAGTTTTTGGAGGGCTCGATAACAAACACCATAATATTCTGACTGATTCATAATATTTTGCTGGTGTCACTGCTGCTGGGAGGTGGCGCTCACTAGAGACGAGCTGGCCGACCAGCTTTGGGCCATTCGGCAACCCGAAATGGCATAATCATAAAGGCTCCTTGACTTCAACTTGATTCGAAGCAAGGTGTAAGGCACACACAATTGTGATCTTACACCGTCATTCAAAGCCACCTTCAAAGCAGCGTGTTTGAAACGCGTCTGCGTGCTCATGCTTCCTTGGCACCACCTGAAAACAGTGCGTTCGAAATGCGTTTGCGCTGCTTTCAAGTCTGTGGCAAGTCAAATCAAGCAGTGTTTCTGAGTACGGGGGTTATTGTATACACTGAATTGTAGGGTGTCACTCGAGAAGTTTGAATCGTGGATTTCTACAATGTAATCTATAAAGTTGAAACTGGTATGCGTCGGTTAAACTGTCGCATATTACCACAATCAGTGTAATGCGCTATAGCTTGAATTCAACCCCGACCAGTTATGTTCACAAGTCTTTCCAATCTTGCTATGCATAGGTGAATACACTAAGGCACATGTGTGCCTTTTGTAAGGGGTGGCAATCATCAAACGACGAAGTCATGTATTTCCTGAATAAATATAGTGTACGTGCAAGGGGCAAAGAATTGATGCAAGTGTTTATTTGTTACGACAAACTTTTTATTCAGCGCCTCCAGAGAGGTGCAGCTGCAGCTGAGAGGTGGCAGAGAGGCTGCAGAGAGGTGCAGCTGCACGCTTTGCGTGTCTGAAAAAAAAGGTTACAGTTTCACCAAAAAGGAGGAGCAAAACATTCGATAGCAACACCTTAGACTGTAACATTGAGACTAGCGAGCAGATCAAAACGTGCAGCGGGCTGCTCACACTCAAACAATGCAAAAAAACAACACACACAGGACGGGAGCGAACTAACAACGTTTAGAGCTCGACACTTACCGCGCTGTTAAAAGAAAAACGGTGCACGACACGTAATCTCAGGTACAGATGAGAGCAAAATAGCAAGTGTCCCAGTTGTTACTACGCTTTGTATGAAAAGCGTGCTCTTTTCGCTAACCGGGCCGGCGCTGCGAGTGAAGTGATCTCTGTGGGATTACCAACTACAATGCAATTGTTCCAGTAAAAGGCCAAGGCGCACGGTTTTCCCCCACCGAAGGATAAAGGCGCGCACACAAATATCTACTCCCGGTCTCTCACCGTGAAAAAATACGCGTGTTAGATGACCGCGAGTCGGCGAGTCGCGATGAGCTGGGTTCTGGGGGTGCTCATTGCGCCCTCTCACTGGTGACACTGGAAACGCACTATCAACCCTGAGAGGGGCTCAACCAGTGGTGAGTGACCTATATATATAGCTTGTCATTCAACAGTGAAGGAGGTGCTGCCTCCTGTCTAAGTAGCTAAGGCCACGCGCTCAGAAACGAGAGGTCAGACGTTTGATTCGGGCGCAGCAGTCGTTTTCGGGATGGTTTTTCTTTCTTGCGTTTTCATATACATATTGGCCAAAGTTGTTAACATCAGTGCAGCACTACGTGAAAAGTTGCCGTGAGTGCCAAAGGCGCAAAACTCCATTCGTAAAACCAGCTGGCCTCTTTCAGTCGATAGAACCCCCGGATTCCCCATTCCACAAGTCGGTATGGATCTTCTAGGGCCTTTTCCTACGTCGCCTGTAGACAAGAAGTGGACGTGAATGGATGACGATGGTATGTGTCTGGTGCAAACATGATAATTATGAGATGCGTTTCATTTAAAAACATGACTACATGCTAAGTTCATGATGCCCTCACGGCCGTTTTGCTAGCTTCACATGTACCAAATTTGGTATTACTTGACACAAATGAATGACATAAGTAAATGACACGTTTAAATATAACGATCATGACAAGCGTGTCATGCAACGACATGAATACGCCCCACACTGTTGATGCGCTCGTGGCCGTTCCGCTACTTTCACATATGCCGAAATTTCGTATTACATCACGTGAACGAATGAGGAAGGTATGTGACTGGTACAAACATGATAATCATGAGATGCGTGTAAGAACATTATTACATGCCACACTCAAAGCACCAATACACTTCGACGTGACCCGGCGTGCGTGCGCGCCAGCGTTGGTTTTATCGCGTCATGCCAGCGAGGCCACGCCATACGCCGATATTCCCCTAGTAGAGATAAGTGGATCTGTCCACTGACGTCTATTGTCGATCTGCCTGCAATATACTCTCAGGCTCGCGCCGCGCTGCGTTGCTTTGGCGCATACGCGTTTGAGCGCACACGGCCGGCGTCCCAACGTCGCAAAGAGAGGGAGATACGGTGCTAAGTAACGTCGTCGGCGCGAAAAGAAGCATGTCGTATTTCGCGGCACTTGCCACAGGGCCACGCCGACGGACGATGGTAGCGTTAGTCGCGCCTGGCGTTAGACTATAGAGTGATCGCGTTTTGCTAGCGTTGCATCGCTATGTCTAGCCTGCGCGCACGTCAACGTTGCGTCGAAGTATATTGGGCCCTTCATGACGCGCTCACCGCCGTTGCGGTAGCTGCACGCGTAACAATTTTGTTATCACGGAAAGTGAATGAACGACGAAGGTGAATTACACGTCAAACCTGATAATCATAATATGCGTTTCATGTAAAACGTGACTTCGTGCTACGCTCATTGCGTTCTCGCAGCTGTTCCACTAGCTTCACATATACCAATTTTGGTATTACATGACGTGAATAGACGATGAGTTGTAAATGACACGTCCAAACATAATATTCATGATTTTATGTCAAATAAGACATGACTACGTGCTACGCTCATAGCATGCTCGCGGCCATTTCGCTCGCTCCATGTATACTAAAGTTGATTGATTGATTGATATGTGGGGTTTAACGTCCCAAAACCACTATATCATTATGAGAGACGCCGTAGTGGAGGGCTCCAGAAATTTAGACCACCTGGGGTTCTTTAACATGTATGTTTAACATGTTTAACATGTAGTAGCTCACACAAGGTGATCGGCCGATATGCTTCTCTTGCCATCGCGTTGGCAACAGTTCGCGCCACTGCCGCAACAGATGGCCTTTCCGGCAGCGTTTTCTAGGTGACCACCGACAGGATCGTGGGCAGTATTCGCCACCTCGTTTTGCCGATGACCACCTTCAAGACCTGCCACCAAGACGTTCTACGCTACGCTCCGAACCATCCTACCCCGATGTCGTCGCCCAGGGAACCTGTTCCAACCGCTCGCCGTCACCTCAGGGTCGCCAGCCCCGCTCCTATCAACGCCGTCGCTCTCCGTCACCGGCGTATTCTGGGCAGTTCTCGCGAAACTAACAGATGCAGCTCCTGGAGTTGGCGCTGCATTGACAACTCGGACCGAAAAAACTCTACCGACCACAAATTCCAAACAAAATTTACTTGGTGTCATTTTCGATGGCCTGATCGTTACAGTTCTAATAGACACTGATGCCCACATAACCGTTATGAGTTCACGTCTTCGATCCCACCTGAAAAACGTTCTTATCCTTGCCATGTCTTCGACTGTGCGAGTAGCCGATGGCAGCAGAACATCAGTTTTTGGTATTTGCAGGGCCCGCGTCACTGTTGCTGGCCTTCATACTTCAGTCCTCTTCGCTGTTCTAGACGCCTGTTCACATGGCGTGATTCTCTGCATTCACTTCTTGACCGCGCATTCACTCCTCCTTGATTGCTCAACCGGCACTTTGCAGCTAGAGTTGCCTTTTACTCTGATGTCTTTCCGGCAGCTCGCATACGGCTACAGTCCATGGAGTGACTACGATTACCACCTCTAGCCGCTGTGTACATTTCTATGTCGCCGTTCCCACCTGTTCCTGATGGAGACTACTTCGCAGCTCCACTCATTGACCTGACCCTTTCTCAGAACATCATACTTCCTCATACTAGAGTGAGGATTAGCGACAACAAGACGCTTCTCTCTGTTCTCAACTTCTCCGTGTGGACCCAGGTCATTGCTCAAGGTATTGCCTTAGCAGAACACTCCACTATGCAGCAATGTACGATTTCATCTCTCGCTCCTGATATCGCAACCGTAGCCGAACCTGTCGCAGCCGCACAGAATAGAGCTTTCCTAGACAAAATGATATCAAATGACCTGTCTCCGTCCCAATTTGAAGCGCTCCGGGGTCTTCTATTTCCATACCTCGACATTTTTGATATCGACGACCGTTTCTTGGGCCGCGAGAGCACCGTAGCCCACTGCATCAACACTGGCGACGCCAGTCGCCTTCATAAGCGTCCTTACCATGTGTCTCATTGAGAGCGCCAAATATTCCAGAAGGAGGTAGAGGAAATGCTCGACAAAGACGTAATAGAGCCTTCAACCAGTCTGTGGACATCACCTGTTGTGCTTGTTAAAAAGAACGACATTACTAGGTGGTTCTGTGTCGACTATCGCCATCTCAATCGAATAACCAAGAAGGATGTTGAACATTGTTGTTACAACCACTCTGCCTCTTCTTCACATCACGCAGTCTTTCTTTTCTTTTATGGTTTTCAGATCGCCATTGTGCACATATAATTTTGATTTGCTGTATTTTCTGATTTTTTTTGTATGATGTATACCCACTCCTCTCTGTAATGCTTCGGCCTTGAGAGTAAATAAATGAAATGAAATGAAATGAAAAGGATGTTTATCCTCTACCTCCAATTGATGATGCGCTTGACTGCCTTCATGGTGCCAAGTATTTCTCTTCCTTGGACCTACCATCTCGATATCGGCAAATTTCAGTCGATGATCGGAGAAGACGGTATTTACAACACCCGACAGGCTTTATCAATATAAAGTCATGCCTTTTGAGTTGTGCCATGTGCCAGCAACTTTTGAACGTATGATGGACTCCCTCCTTTGCGGTTTTAATGGTCGACGTGCCTGTGCTATCTAGACGATGTCATCGTTTTCTCGCCCACCTTCGAAAGCCATTTTCTTCGTCTGTCGGCCATTCTTGAGGTTTTTCGCTGTGCTGGCCTCCAGCTTAACGCGTCTAAGTGCACCTTTGAGCACCGTCAGATAAATCTACTTGGTAACCTTGTTGACGCTGCTGGTATACGACCCGACGCTGATAAAGTCCGCGCGGTGCGCGAGTTTTCGGTCCCACGTTCCACGCAAGAAGTCCGCAGCTTTTTGGGACTCAGTTCATATTTTCGCCGTTTTGTAGGCAACTTCGCGGAAATGGCTCGGCGCCTCACGAATCTGCTTAAAAAGAACGTGGCTTTTTCCTAGCGTGAAAACCAAGGACATTCTTTACGTCGTTGATTTCTGCACTCACATCATCACCTCTGTTGACTTATTTTGACCCACCCGCTCAAACGAAGCTACGCACCGACGCAAGTGGCCATAGCAAAGGGGCAATACTCACACAAATGCAGAACGGCACAAACCGTGTCATAGCGTACGTTAGCCACCAACTTTCTCAGTCGGAAAGAAACTATTCAATTACTCAGCGAGAGTGCCTGGCTCTCATCTGGGCTGTCGCAAAATTTCGTCCGTACCTGTATGGACGCACGTTCGCAGTCATCACAGACCATCATCCACTCTGCTGGCTGTCAACTATTAAAGATCCTACAGGAAGACTCGGGCGATGGCGATTGCAATTGCAGGAGTACACGTTCTCTGTAGTTCGTAAGTCTGGCAAGCTTCACAGCGATGCCTACTGCTCATCTCGACGCCCCGTTGATGCCCCTGACTCTACTGAGTTGGAAGCTGATGCCAACATCCTAGTCATAACATATTTACTGCAAATAGCCGACGAACAACGCCGAGATCCATTGCTGCTATCGATGATTGACCGTCTTCATTCTGGCCATAAAGACCCTTCTCTCAGCCTGTTTTCTTCAAGACAACCTTTTGTACCACTCCATCTTACAGCCCGACGGCGCGGAACTTCTTCTCGTCGTCGTACGTCATCTGCGCAAGGACATCTTGCAAGAACTTCACAACTCCCCAACTGCCGGACATGTAGGTGTCTCCAGAACCTGTGACCACGTTTGCCGACGGGGATTCGTGAAGGGCCTTTATCGTTGCATTCGCCGCTATGTTGCAGCGTGTGACCCTGTGCCAGCATCAAAAGAAGCCTACGTCTCTCCCGGTCGGTCACGTTCAACCTATTGAAGTCCCAGCCGAGCCGTTTTATCATGTGGGTTTGGATTTCTTAGGTCCCTTCCTAACATCGACAACGGGAAACAAATGGATAGCAGTAGCTATGTATTATGCCACTCAGTATGCAATTACTCGAGCGATACCGACCAGCAGCGCAACGGACGTCGCAGATTTCC
Source organism: Rhipicephalus microplus (assembly GCF_043290135.1). Classification (NCBI taxonomy): domain Eukaryota; kingdom Metazoa; phylum Arthropoda; class Arachnida; order Ixodida; family Ixodidae; genus Rhipicephalus; species Rhipicephalus microplus. Next base: position 570,808 of record NW_027464590.1, read on the forward strand.
TATTTTTTGACACCATCCTTCAGCATGGCGCTCCTTCTCAACTACTCACGGGCCATGGCCACTGCTTCCTGTCTCGTGTGGTTGCCAACCTTCTTAGATCCTGTGCTACGGGGCACAACTTTACGACTTCTTACCATCCTCAGACTAATGGACTTACTGAACGCCTCAACTGCACACTGACAAACATGCTTGCTATGTATGTTTCTGACGACCACACCGATTGGGACACTGCCCTTTGTTCGTAACCTTCACCTACAACTCGTCGCTTCGTGAAACGGCCGACTACTCACGATTTTCTCTTTTCAATGGCCGTGATCTCTCACTACCTTTCGATACCGTGCTTGCGCATAACCTTCCGTATACCACTTCGTACGCACAAAATGCCATCTTCCGTGCTCTGATCGCACGTACAGTAGCCTGAGTCAGGTTCACATTGTCCCAGAGAGCACAAAAGTCGCTCTACGACAGCCGACTTAGGGACGTAGATTTTTCTCCGGGCCTTCTCGTGCTAATGAGCCTGCCACCCCGTCGTGTCGGCCTGTCTGAGAAACTTTTATCGCAATTAGTTGGGTCTTACCGAGTTATGCGCCAAGTCGCACCTGTAACCTATGAAATATTTCCTACTACGAACCTTACTGTTACATCCAGAAGCAACATTGTGCATGTGTCTCGCCTGAAGCCCTATCACAGTGACTCGTCCGTCTAATAAAAGCAAGCACCGGCACGGTGCTTTGCCGCCCGGCATAATGTCATGGAATGATAATCTGAATGATAATCTCTGAATGATAATCTGACGAGTATCATTATGGAGTGTGCAGTGGAAGTTGGAGGCAGGGTAGTTAGACAGGACACTGGCAAGCTTTCACAGGAAACGAAGAACCTAATTAAGAAGCGTCAAATCATGAAAGTGTCAAGTACAACAGACAAAATAGAACTGGCAGAGCTTTCGAAGTTGATTAATAGACGTAAAGTATGCGATGTAAGAAGGTATAACATGGAGAGAATTGAACACGCTCTGAAAAACGGAGGAAGTGTCAAAGCATTGAAGAGGAAACTTGGGATAGGCAAAAGTCGGATGTATGCACTAAGGGACAAAGAAGGCAAAATAACTACCAATATGGATAGGATAGTTAAGATAGCGGAGGAGTTTTACAGGGATCTGTACAGTAGCCGAGACAACCACGACCTTAATACTATAAGAACTAGCAGTAACCCAGATTACACCCCACCAGTAATGATAGAAGAAGTCAGAAAAGCTTTGGAGAGCATGCAAAGGGGCAAAGCTGCTGGTGAGGATCAGGTAACATCAGATCTGCTGAAAGATGGAGGACAGATTGTGTTAGAAAAACTAGCCACCCTGTTTACGAGGTGTCTCCTGGCGGGAAGAGTACCAGAGTCTTGTAAGAACGCTAACATCATCTTAATACATAAGAAAGGAGATGACAAGGACTTGAAGAATTACAGGCCGATCAGCTTGCTCTCTGTAGTATACAAGCTATTTACAAAGGTAATTGCTAACAGAGTAAAGAAAACATTAGAATTCAATCAACCAAAGGAACAAGCAGGATTTCGAACAGGCTACTCAACAATTGACCACATTCATACTATCAATCAGAAATGCTCAGAGAATAACCAACCACTATACATAGCCTTCATAGATTACGAAAAGGCGTTTGATTCAGTAGAAATATCAGCCGTCATGCAAACACTGCGGAATCAGGGCGTAGATGAAGTATATATAAACATTCTGGAAGAAATCTACAGGGGATCAACTGCTACTATAGTGCTTCATAGAGAAAGCAACAGAATACCAATCAAGAAGGGTGTAAGGCAGGTGGACACAATTTCCCCAATGCTGTTTACCGCGTGCTTACAGGTGGTTTTCAGAAGCCTAGAATGGGAACAGTTAGGGATAAGAGTCAATGGAGAATACCTTAGTAACCTGCGCTTCGCCGATGACATTGCATTGCTGAGTAACTCGGGGGACGAATTGCAACTCATGATTACGGAGTTAGACAAGGAGAGCAGAAAAGTGGGTCTTAAAATTAATCTGCAGAAAACGAAAGTAATGTACAACAACCTCGGCAAAGAGCAGCGCTTCGAGATAGGTAATAGTGCACTTGAAGTTGTAAAAGACTATGTCTACTTAGGGCAGGTAATAACCGCAGAGCCGAACCATGAGATTGAAGTAACTAGAAGAATAAGAATGGGGTGGAGCACATTCGGCAAGCACTCTCAAATTATGACAGGTAGATTGCCACTATCCCTCAAGAGGAAGGTATATAACAGCTGTATCTTGCCGGTACTTAGCTACGGAGCAGAAACCTGGAGACTTACAAAGAGGGTTCAGCTTAAATTGAGGACGACGCAGCGAGCAATGGAAAGAAAAATGGTAGGTGTAACCTTAAGAGACAAGAAGAGAGCAGAGTGGATTAGGGAACAAACGGGGGTTAAGGATATCATAGCTGAAATTAAGAAGAAGAAATGGACATGGGCAGGGCATGTAGCACGTAGACAGGATAACCGCTGGTCATTAAGGGTAACTGACTGGATTCCCAGAGAAGGGAAGCGAATTAGGGGGAGACAGAAGGTTAGGTGGGCAGATGAGATTAAGAAGTTTGCGGGTATAAATTGGAAGCAGCAAGCACAGGACCGGGTTAACTGGCGGAACATGGGAGAGGCCTTTGTCCTGCAGTGGACGTAATCAGGCTGATGATGATGATGATGATAATGTCATGGGTATAGAAAGGTACCTCCGGCACGGGTGCAGAAATGACGCAGAAGGAATGAAGACGACGATGTTGTTAGGGGGGGGGGGGCATGTCTGAACTGCCCTGTTGTCCTGCATCCTTGCATATTGTGTGGAGTGTTAGCCCACTCAGCTTTCACCTAGTAATTACTCTCCGTTCCAATATTTACTTCAAATCTCTTTTTTTCTACCGCTAAAGGCATCACTCCTCAATTTCGTGCGTGCGGCAAACTACCTGCTCTTTCTAATCTTGAATCGAGCTACTCTGAAAAGCATAATCTAAGGATAATTTTCATGCTACGATACACTCTGGCCCAGACAACATGCCAAACATGTTCTAGAGTGGTACTCAGTAAGGTGAGCTAAATATTTTACTGTATTATTTGAAAAGTAAACCTCTGCCACAATTCCCCAACTTCGTGCCCATATATTCGAACTTCGTGCACATATATTTAGATACAAGCAAATGCAAAATCATAGGCCAATATCTTTGCTTTCTATACCAGCTCCACATTTTCGGGAACTATATTCAGCAAACACTATGTATAATCAACAAATTCACACAACCTAGTTTCACGAAGACTACACAGTTGCTTGAATTTACGCACGACATTGTTGCTTTCTTTAACAACCTAAGACAGATTTATGCTATAAATATTGACTATAAAAGGATTTTGACTTAGTTTGCCATGCCAAAGTTATACCTTCCCCACAATTTTGGCGACAAGCTGGATGATGAGATAACAAAGTCCTCGTGACTGCGCTCAGAATTTGTTGCGTTTAACCGCACAAGTTCACGTGACGCACGGATCATGCCAGGGTTGCCTGGAGGCTTAGTGCTTGGGCCACTTTTGTTTATTGATAAATTTGAAGCATTTATTAGAGAACATCAGCGACTTCGCGCGTATCTATCTAGCCGCTTACGATTGGGTGCTCTGATTGTCAACCCTTATCTTGGCGTGAACCAAAATTAGCGAGGGAGGGTAAGATGGTTTGACGAATATGACGCGCTGCTGTGAACCCTGCTGCGTGAAGAGCAGGAACAGCGACCTTCTATCCCAGGATCGCCAATCCCATTAGAAGCTCTCAACCAATCCTTTCGATATTTAGGCAATAAATTTCGAAGCGTTTTCGTTTAAAAAATTATTTGGCTAATTCCTGCAAAGAAAATACTTTTTACATAACAAAAGAGAAGAAATTAAAAGCGAAACATTTAAGGCCCGCATTTCGGCTCAAGCTTTTGAAAGTGGCTCTCTTTCTAAACATGCAATTAAACACGGCTCAGCCGCCAATACACGTTCTTTTTGCTTTTCTCAACATACCGAATTTTAATAAACATGGCTGTTGGGCCGTGGTTAGAATTGGTTGTGGGGCAGTTAGTCTACCTTCGTACTTGAACTGGTATAGCGCAATACGGGGAAGAAGAAACGGCCGAGGAGACCGACACAAGATGTCCTCTTGTGTCGGTCTGCTCGGCCGTTTCTTCTTCCCCGTAATGCGCTATACCAGTTCAAGTACGACGAACCAACTCGCCCAATCTTCAACACTCGTTGTTTATCTTCATTTACTCTGTGTTGTAAACTTGTGGGGGCACGCCAGTCGTCGGTAGGCAGCATTGCTTTGATGGTACTCAGTCGAAGCGTGTCCGACTGGATTTGCTGTGACTACACAGACAGTACGGTGCCAACATGGTAGACAGCGTAGTTCAAGAAAGCTAGAGACGTCCGAGCGTTTGGAGTTCCTGTTAACTAAGGAAAAAGAAACCGACCCCCACGTCACAACAGGGGTTAGAGACGTCGTTGTGACGGTGCCATAATTTCCTCAGGCCACTGGCAGTCGGCACATCAATAGGCCTCTTCCGAGACCCAGAGCGGCGCGGTGTCGCCTCGAAAGCCCAGCCGCATGCAGTGTTCACGCCTGCCGCTTCGAGACAGCGCGCCTTGCGAAAACTCGGAGTTTGCCAACAACCTTTTGTCCTGGTCTTGCTTAGCTTCGGTAGCTCTCGGAAGTGCGTGGTCTGGCGAAACGTGAAAGTGTGGCCGATGTCGCGATGATTGGACGCCCGGCCGGCGATTTGGAGCGTAATAATGCGTTGAGTACTTCGACTACTTCTGCGTTTAACTCTATACATGCGTCCGTCCGTTCATCCGTGCATCTGTCGGTCTATCCATGCGTTAGTCCATTCATGCATCCGTTCATGCGTCTATTCGTGCGTCCATCTGTGTGGCCGTCCATCCAGCCGTCTACGCATCCGTCCATGCGTCCTTCCCTTCGTTCGTCCATGCGTCTGTCCGTCAGTCAGTGCTTTAGCTCATCCGCGTATCCGTTCATTCGTGCATCCCTTCATGCACCCGTCCATGCGTCATCTGTGCGTTCGCACGTCCATACCTGCATCCAAGCCCGCGTTCGCCTATGCATCCGTTCATGCGTTGAACAGACAGCACTTCTTCGTTCTCCCGAGGAAGTCCGCTCGATAGTGCTACTAATTGATGCCGTCATGCGCGAGGAACTGGCAAATGCGCGCACCACCTAGTCCTTTTAAATGCGAAGCATTTCTTAGCGAACTTCGGCGACTTCTTGCGTATCTATCTATCTATCTATCTATCTATCTATCTATCTATCTATCTATCTATCTATCTATCTATCTATCTATCTATCTATCTATCTATCTATCTATCTATCTAGCCACCTGCGACTATTAGCTCTCCTGGCCGTTTCGTTAATGGCATCAATACCAAACTTCGTATGACACAACATTACTCTATGAAGGTCATATTTGACTGGTCATAATGTGAAAATCAATACATATGTAATGAATGTCATCGTTTTTGTTTCATGATCCTGCAGCTCTGGCGGTGGTTTTGTTCACATGACATGTTGCAAAACTGGTATGGTGTGGCATGCTTGCATGGTGAATTCAAGCGACAAACCCTATCATGAAAATAATTACATGCGTGTCATGTAACAACTTGACTACATGCCATGCTCATGATGTGCTCGCGGCCATTTCGCTAGCGTCACCTATACAAATTGGGTATTACAGTATGTGAATGAATGGCGAAGGCATCTGACTGGTGGAAACATGATAAACATGAGATGCGTGTCATGTAACAACATAACTACATTCTACGCTCATGATGTGCTCGCGGCCGTTTCGCTGGTTTCACATGTACCAAACTCCGTATTACATCGCGCGAACGGACGACATAGGTAAATAACTCATCCAAACATGATAATCACGACATGCGTGTCATGTACATGCAACAACATGAATACATGCCACACTGATGATGCACTCGTTGCCGTTTCCCTAGATCACATATGCCAAATTTGGTATTACGTGACGCCAATGGATGACAAGATATGTGACTTGTGCAAACATGATAACAATGTAATGGGTGTCATGTGAGAACATAACTACATGCCACAGTCAAGGCGCCAATACATTTCGACGTGACGCGGTGCGCGTGCTCACCGGCGTTCATTTCGTCGCGTCACGCCAGCGTTCCCACGCCAGGCGGCGGTCCTGCCATATACTCACAGGCGCGCGCCACGCTGCGTTGCTTTGACCCATGCGCGTTTCATCGTGTCCGGCGTCATTTCGTCATGAAACGAGGGAGGGAGACGCAGTGTAGTCTGGGTAACGCCAGCGCGAAATGCAGCATATAGCATTTCGCGCCAGTTGCCGTCTGGCCGCGCATGGCGTCAGAATATAGAGTGCTTGCGCTTTGCTAACGTAGCATCGGTGTGCCCAGCGTGCAGCACGTCGATGCTACATTGTTGTATATTGGACTCTTCATAATGCACTCGCGGTCATTTTGTTAGCTCCACATAAACCAAATTTAATATTACGGGACGTTAATGAATGACTATATATAAGACTGGTGCAAACATGATAATCCTGGCACGCGTGTTATGTAAGAACATCACAACATACGACGCTCATAGCGGGCTCGCGGCGGTTTCGCTAGCTCCACATATACTAAGTATGGCATCACGTGACGTGAATAGATAACGAAGGTAAACGACACATTGAGACATGATAATCACAACACGGCAGTCATGTACGGCATTATTTATTCCCACCTCGTAACGTTGTGCTGATTTTTAAGTGACATATCAACAATTTTCATACGTGCTTCGCATAAAATTGATTCAACTGTACGTGGCGTCTGCCAATTTTTTTCTTCGTCCTCTAGGTGAGTGGCATATAACAATATTGTAAATATTTTTATGTGCTCGACCAAACGTAAGCTAACCACGGCTTACCATCCACACACAAATGGCTTGACAGAGTGCATAACCCGAACCATTACCGACATGCTGCAAATGTACATACGCGTCTGCCGACCACAAAGATAAGGATGCAGAGTTTACTTTTGTCACATTCACCTACAATACGCCGTGTTAGGAGACGGCTTGCTATTTGCCTTTCTTTCTTTCATTTGGCCGAAATCTAACATTGCTTATGGACACGATGATGCCTCTTTCGACGTTCACACCCACTGAATACGCTTAAGGGGCTATACTTTGCACCGACCGTGCACGCCAACTTACGCGCGTTCGGCTAACTGACTTCCAAGCGGGCCAAAAATCTCGTTACGACAGCCGTCACCAAAACGCTTACTTCCCTTCAGAATCTCTTGTGCTCCTTTGGTCTCCAGCACGCCGTATTGGGCTTTCTGAGAAGCTCCTGTTTCCGTACTCCGGATCATACCGCATGCGTTGAACGGGACTGACGTCACGTATGAAATTGAACAGTTATCTTTGTCCTCAACCACGCGACCCCACACCGACATAGTTCACGTTGTCCGTCTAAAGCCTTATCGTACACAGTACTCCTCCAACGCACATGTATGAAGGCCACATTCACTGCTGTCTTTCTGCGGCTATACACCAACTCGGTGCCTTCGCCGCCGTAGGGTAGTGATATGTGCCACTCACCTAGAGAACGCAGAGAAAAAAAGTACTATATGGTGCCTGCTCTCGTCATCTTGGTTGTTTTTGTCCGCACTACTGTAGACTGTATATAATGTAAGTACACCCATTTTTAGTAATGTTCTCGTAACAATATATTTTTCGGATGAAGTTCAAGACACACGAAGTTTGGATCTAGCTATAGGGTCGCAGTGCAAGGACGAAGTTTTAGTTGGAGACTTTGATTCCCATCACTCTAGTTTGGGTTTTATAAGTGATCTGTGTAAAAAACGCTTGTGGAGTGACAAATATACGCTGACCTGACGTGCCTCAACGTAAGAACCCCCACATTTATTCATAATCGCTCCAGGTTGGTGGTACATTGATGTTTCGTTAGTTCGAATAGCAATACTTCTTCTGGGAAAGCCCTGAACTGTGGCACCAACAGTGACAACTTGCCAATAAAACCTGATATTTCTTGTCCGATAATTCCACCATGTTCTATTGTACGAATAATTGTAAATTACACTAAATTTAGGAATGATCTGAAGTCAGCGTTCGCTTCTCACTCAGAAGTGAGGAGGAGAGAGACGAACAACAAGAGAGAAGGCAGGAAGGTTAACCAGGCAGATGGCCGGTTTGCTACCCTACGCTGGGGGAATGGGAAGGGGGCATAAAGATGAGAGAGGGGAAAGAGAAGAGAAATAGAGAGAAAAATAGGATTGACAGTCAATCAGCTGGCGCGTATGCAGCGGTGGCACTACACAAAAGTTAAAGGCTGTCACGTAGGCCCGTAGTCCTCAAAAAGCACAAGACAGCTTTGACTACTTTTTGAGCCGACGAAAAGCGAGGACGGTGTTGCAGTAGCATCTGCATAGAGAGTGGCCAATCGTCCGATTGTCGCATTGCGCCCGAAAGCTTCTGTCTTTCGGAGGCAATTTGAAAGAATGGCATATCAGATGGTCAATGCCTTCTATTGCGCAGCATACGTCGCATTCCGCATTGTCGCTCAATCCGATGAGGGTTCTATAAGCTTTTGTGAAGGCAACCCCCAATCAAAGGCGACAAAGAAGCGTAGCTTCATCTCGACGAAGTCCGGATGGAGGTCGAAGTTCATGTCGAAGGTTTATTTGGTAGAGTCTCGTATGTCTTATACTTGGGGTGTTCCACTCCTGCAGACAGAGACTACGTACCAGGTGACGAAGTTGCTTTGTAGCGTCAGTACTTGACAAAGGAATCGGAAGGATGTGCTCTTTTTGGTGCGATGTGCGAATCGCGTGGTCTGCAGAATCATTGCCACTGATCCCACAATGGCCAGGAAGCCACTGAAACTTGACCTCGTGGCCTGTTTCTGAGACGTGGTGAAGAAGCTTGATAACATCGTAAGTTAACTGTTCTTGGCAACCTCGTCGAAGGACTGACTGCATGATCTGTAGGGCCGGTTTTGAGTCGGAAACCACAGCCCATTTACTCGGTCTCTGAGACTTGATGTACTCTAGGGCGCCACGCAAAGCCGCAAGTTCTGCCGCCTTAGACGTAGTGACGTGTGACATCTTGATTCGGAGAATCATTTCTCTAGCTGGAATCACCACCACACTGCGAGAACCAGATGCTGTGGTTGATCCATCGGTGTATATGTGCACGTGGTTATTGTACATTTCGGGAAGAAGGTTCAAGCTCAATTGTTTTAGGGCTGATAAAGGCAAGTTTAATTTTTTCTGTATTCCTGGAATTGAAACACCTACTTGCGGAAGTGTCAGGCACCACAAATGATACACTAGTTTCTCAGCGGGCGTAAAACCTGACGTAAACGACTCACGACGTGCACAGACAATCACACTAAATTTTGTGCGGGGCCTCTCAGTAGCGAGGGTTGCCAAAAGGTGGAAAGGACTCCTAGCATGTTGCCTGAGGTACGAACGCATCGTTTCAATGGTGATGTGCGTCATGATCTAGTAGTCCTGTGCAATGGCAATTGTTTCACCTTTCGATGCGCAGCGGGGTAAACCAAGGCACATCCGAGATATAAAAGCAACGATGATGAATGCAGTCAATAGAAGGACCTACAAGATAGCGGAACATACTGTTGAATCCACAAAGATGGCATATAGCTTGTTGGTGGAATGCTGAATGTACAAGAAAACACCGATGACGCCAGGCCGCTTGGAAGCAGCTCTTACACAATCAGTCCCACCGAAATCGGGCAGATTATAAATTCATTGCAGCGGGCTGTAAGCAAACGGTTGTTCAAGCTAAACAAGAATAGGATAGAAGGCATTATGTATACCCGTCGAAGCGTAAACATATGAAAGCACTCTTCCGACTTATGAGAGCTCGGAAAATCTCGCCATCACCAGTAAACGCAGCTTATGATATTCTTTCGGTGCCAGACATGACCACATCTTTAGTGGCAATCGATAAAGGTCTTGAAAGAAGATTCACCACAGTCGTTCAAAATAACTGGCACAATTCTATGACAATGACTTACTTTGACGAAGTGACATAGACTGAAGTATCCAACGTGATTAGATATTTAACCTCTGTGGGTCCTGGTCCAGATAGAATCCTAGTTTCCATCATTAAAATTCTTTTATTTATCGCCCAGTGACGTCACTAGTGTTATAAACAACTTCTTAAAAAACTCATGTGTATCGGAGGATTGGAGGATAGCAAAGGTAATTCCTATACTAAAAAATCGACAGATCCCACGTACTTGGGATTCAACGTTATGTGAAGCATGCGGAAGCAAGGTGACCGTGCCGCAATTTTTAGGGGCGAAGCTCCTTAGGGCGTGGGCTGTGCGTCCCCTGTAGCCTGTATGTAGCCACCTCTAGTTTAGTTCTTGCAGTGTTCACTGGATGGCGGTACCGTCCCCTGTATGTAGCCACCTCTAGTTTAGTTCTTGCAGTGTTCACTAGATGGCGGTACCGTCTCGTGTATGTAGCCACCTATCGTTTAGTTCTTGGAGTGTTTACTAGATGGTGGTACTTGTAGCTGATGATGAAAAGATGCAAGATGTTATAAACTGGAAAGCGGTACTTGTAGTTGATGAAAGACGCGAGATCTTATAAAATAGGAATGATGTCACATATGGCGCGTGTCATTGGTTGAAGGCAATCGGTCGATTTAGTGCGGCGACGTACGCTAGGGGGAGCGATGTAATAAAATCAAGTGGGCAAAATGTACAGAGGATTCATGGTTTACCAGGTTTACCTCCGGATCTTCGCCCACTCATCATCATTCACTTCGTGGATGTGGCGGAATTTTTTTCATTGAATGACACGTCATCAAAGCACGCTAAGTATATGTACTAATGTAGCACGCACAGGCACAGGTTGAAGACCTGCAGATGTTTATACAACCAGTAGTTTGTAATTGTGCAACGATGTCCACTGGAACATGCGTATTAGCAACACTAAAAGCTGATGCTCGCGAGGATGCTGGCCCTGGACACTGCTGCATAAATCAACTTCAGCGCATGGTAAATAACCACAATTGACGTTAACTCGACCTGACGGCTGTATCAAAGGATTACGTATGTAATGTTCATAAAATAGGGCAGGCAGCACTGCAACCGATATTGACGTTCCACAAAGATTGGCGTTTATTTGAAAAGTAGTACCGAGAACTGGCGTAGCTCTGTGGTAAAATGCTTCATTGCCACGCAGAACGCGTGAGCTTGATTGTAGCTGCGAATTTTATTCTTTGCATTTGTCGGCTTCACGCTACCGATGTCGGGTATTTCTTCACACTCGCGTTTTAAAACTACCTATGTGTGTTCTCGTCGTTCCTCGGTAGGTACTAAGTGTCAATCACCTGTGGCACATACCCGCATTCCAGTGGCACATACCAGCCCCCGGGTATATGCCACTGTCTGGCGGGAAGTGTTTAACGACGTGCGCGACGGGATTGTGACATTATTCATGTCTTGAACAACGCGTCATAATTATCGAACCATCTTACCCTCGCATGATAATTTTGGTTTGCGCCACGTTAAGGGGTGACCACGAGATCACCTAAGCGTAAACGGCTAAATAGATAGATAGATAGATAGATAGATAGATAGATAGATAGATAGATAGATAGATAGATAGATAGATAGATAGATAGATAGATAGATAGATACGCTCATAGTCGCCGAAGTGCGCTAAGAAATGCTTCGCATTTAAAAGCCGGGAGCAGTATTTACGGACGATCAGTTTGATCTCCCTAACATCGATTGATTGATTAGTTGGGTTTAACATCCCAAAATCACCATATGATTATGAGATGCGCCGTAGTGGAGGGCTCCAGAAATGTTGACCACCTGGGGTTCTTTAACGTTCACCCAAATCAGAGTACACGGGCCTACAACATTTTCGCCTCTATTGGAAATGCAGCCGCCACAGCCGGGGTCTGATCCCGCGACCTGCGGGTCAGCAGCCGAGTACCTTAGCCACTAGACCACAGTGGCGGGGCAATCTCTCTAACATCTAACATGGCCAAACTAATACAGGGGATCATACGTGGCAGAGTGATTATCTGGATGGCAGACAACTTAGTATTAAAACCGAACCAAATCGGTTCTCGTAGCAATTGCTCTATTTGGTGTGTCCATGCGGATATAGAGAACCGAATTCAGCCAGCTCGCAAAAGAAGACAATGTGCTGCGTTCGTAACGTTTGACATAACCAAAGCTCATGACAGTGTGGAGCACTTAAGTTTGTTGAATACGCTAAAGAGATTAATCATTCCACATTGTTTAATTAAGTGCATGGCAGATTTTTTTAAAATCAAGAGAATTCTGCTGCGTCTTCAATGGATGTTCCTCATTTAACTTCAAACAAAGACAAGAAGTTCCCCATGGAGCAATCTTATCTCGTGTTAATTAATGCTTTGATGAGCACGATTCCAACAGAATAGGAAATCACTGTCTATATTTGTGTTGATGATATCACAATTTTTGCCTTTGACTCTGATATTTGCACCCTAAAACCTAACATGCCAAGATAGTATAATATGCTAAAAATTTTGTTGCAGTCGATGGCATTGTCGTTAAATGTTAGCAAAAGTGCGCTCTTTATAGTTCCGCTTGCAGGCCTAATTTTAATTTTAATTCTATATAAACAGGAACCCATCCAGCAAGTAGACTCTATAAAATATTTGGCTTTATTTATAATAAAAAGCTTAACTGGAGTTCACACAAAGAGTATATAACTACAAAGCACAACGCGCCACAGGCTTACTGCACAAGCTATTTAACCGTAAATACGGGTCACACAGCTCGTCTATGGTGTCTATCAATTTACTGTTCCAGGAAGCGCGCCTGTCTACACTACTTTGTCGATTTTGAATTTGGACACTACAAATATTTTTAAAGACTTTAAAGCTTACCAGCAAGAAGATCCCGATATGTTTTTGTATGAGACTCAGACTCCTTTCTTTTTGCTCATTGGCCACGGTTTCACACACAGCAGATCTTGTTTGTACAAAAGAAACTACAAAGTATAAATGTGAACGTTAGAATTGTAATTAGGACTAATGACTCAAATTGTAATGATTTAATTGATTATGATGATATTTTTTCAAAAAATCCAAGTCGCGTTCTCTCTAGTTTTTAAATAGCATAATACTAGATTTCTTGGAGTATGCAGAAACAAAAAAATGTATTAGCCACGAATACTTGAGTGAATAATCAAATGGCAAGTGTAGACATTGCTGGCCCTTCTAAGTGCGGCTACCTCATTTTACTTCAGTTTATAAAGCTGAGCTTGTGTCGGTTATTTTAGAAATAATCTAAACAACGCAGTCAGAATAAGGCATTCCCTTTCAGTTTGTGCAGCTCTGACAGCTTCTGAAAACTCTCGAACTCTAAAAACGTTCATAACATTAGTACCACAAGAGGTGGGCCACCTGAAATTATTGTGTTTTTCAGGACATTGCTGAATAGGATTAAATGAACTGGCCGATGCTTCAGCGCGAGCCGCGCTTGATGGCCCTACAATATCCACACTGCCAGAAGTTGAATATACTACTGCAACAAGATATCGAACATTAACATTCTGCACTGATGATAGATAAACATAACTAGATACACGGAATTTTTTCTATGGTGACTCCAGGGGAGTCAGTTCAGAAAGCTCGAAATTTTCATTACTAGATTTTGATGCCGTGTGCCCCCTCGAATCGCGTGTGTACCTAGAGCTCGTCAGGTGATATCACCCCTCTTTGCTTTCTGCGGAGAAATAGAATCAACGGAAGATTGATTTTTGTGTCTATTCGCAGATACTCTATACATATAAAAAATTTCTAGTTACTTCATTTCTGAAAATAGGCATTACATTGACGATGGAAGCTGTACTGAACTTTGGTGCCTCAGTTTTGGGAATTAGCCTCAGGGATGTTTTCAATGCCGTTTGCGATTGTATTCAGGCATCCAAACGTATCCCATTGAGATCCCAACTCGAATAATTATTCTTTTTTATAATAAAAATGTTCATTCTGAATGCTTAGGTGAAGTAAACGCAGCTGTGTGGTCATCTCAACACCTGATATTTTCAAAGTCTCTCAAATTGACTTTTCTAATTTTTTTCTATTCGTCTTCTTTTCTGTAGTTTTCCTTTCGTTAGTTACAATATAATATAAATTCATGCTTACACATAGTTGTAATACTCAGAGAAAAAGTGCACTACGCTTTCTTGTCCGATCTCCCTAAGTGGGTGTGAGTCATGAATCCAAGCATTCGTAAAGGCTACCCCAATCCACAGACGGCACAAAAGTGTCTCCTCAGCTCTGGTTATTCCTGTTGGAAGACAAAGCTAGAGGGGCGGGTCCAATTTTACGAAGGCGGACGTTGGTGAATGCCGCTGAATTCCTCAGAGCTAGCGTCACTTCTCGTGGAAGTGATCAAAACCTTGTAGTGGCATTCGTTTTTGTTTATGGTAAAGCTGCACAAGGGGCATAATAATGAGCGGATCGGGCTGCTTTATCTGCTCGGTCATTTTCATTGATGCTGCAGTGGCCAGGTATCCATTGATACGCTATGTCTTGTTGTTTCTCCATAGCCCGGTTATGAAGCAGTCTTATTTCACTGACTAGCTGTTCATTTGGTTTACGATGATATGGCGAGGCAATGCCTGGAAAGATGACTTGGAGTCGGAGAAGATTTGCCATGTCTGCTGCGGTTCTTTAACTAGGAACTCCAGAGCGGCACGAATGGTGGCGAGTTTGGCAGCCGTGGATGATGTCAGATGAGATGTTCTGAACTTTACGGTGACGGATTTCTCCGTAATTACCACTGCGCCAGTTGAGCTTGCTTAATTAATCGATCCATCCGTGTAAATGTGAATGCGTCCACCGTGTTTCTCATGCAGAAATAGTGATGTTGTTTTTTTAGGGGCTCGAGTCTACATTTTTTTCCTTTGCGTCCCAGGGATGGCCGTCACGGCTTCCAGTGGATGTAGACACCACAATGGTAACGATGGTCCTGCTGCGTGCGTGAATTTCACGGGGATCACCGTGCGATCTGAAGCAATAATAATGCAGAACGCAGAGCGTGGCCAGGAAGTTAGAAGGAAGGCGAGGTGATGTGAATAAATCCGGGTGGCATGTCCTATGTGCGTTCTTAAAGCATCGACACGATTGTAGGTTGTGGTAGGGTGTTCATGAGCAATGGCGACAGTCACTGCTGAGGATGCGCAGCTAGGAGGCCCGAGGAAAATCATGGAAGCCCACGATGTTCCCGCAAAACACCTTAGGATGTGGGTGGTCATGGTGAGTTTCTTTTTCATGTGAGCATTGTGAGGGCTCCTGGACAAGTCACAATCTATTGTTACTCCCAGGAAACAGTGGTTTTTTTATAGCTGATTGTGTGTCCATTAAATCTGAAGACGTATGGGTTATTGCCTTGCGCGTAAGTGCTACCAGTGATCATTTCTCACATGACAGATCCAGTAATCGTCCTTGAAGTTAGTTTGACGTCCGTGTAGCCGCTGACGCGTGAACCCTGATGCCCATATGCAGATGTCATCTGCGTAGATAGAGGTATGCACGGGGCACGGCATGACGTCAACGAGGCCGACGAGTGCAAGTTTGAAAAGTATGGGGCTTAGGACCCAACCTTATGGTACACCACGGTAGGTATAATGGTGCCTTGCTGCACCATCTTCTGTGTAAACAAAGAAGGTTCTGTCCTTTTACTGTATATCTATTGGTAGATGCGGCCTCCCGATTTAATTTTGTCCAAGGTGTCGAGGATGCTTTCATGCAATATATTGTCATATGCACCCTTAACATCCAAGAACTGTGCCGCTGCAAATCTCTTTAGGCTTTTCTGCTGTTGTACAGACGTGACAAGATCAACAACATTGTCTATGGAAGACCGTCCACGTCGAAAGCCGGTCAAAGCATCGGGGTACATATTGTTATGTTTCGGGTACCACTCTAGGCGAGTCAGCACCATTCTCTCCGTCACCTTGTTGAGAGAAGAGCGAGCCGCCGTTCCTGTGGCGAAGCCCACCGTCAACCGCCTCTTAATTTGAACATACCTAAGCTCAGTCCACTCGTCCTTCCTCGACTCCACAATCATTCTTTTTTATCTTTATGTCGATGCCACATACAATTTCCAACATCGTTTTCCTCGACATAGAGACTTAGCTTGCTCTGAAGTTTTTGAGCAAGCTATATCGCCTTTTTACAAATTTTACAACATACTCCGCCCCCCCACCCTCAGCTCAGTGGCTTGTGACGTTGAGGAACACTAACCCATAAAGATTACAAGTGTCCGTACGAGTTCCAAGTCACTGCTTGTGGAGTAATCCGGGCATTTCCTTGAACTTAAATTTCCATCGGTGCTTTCGACACTTGATCCAGGCTCGTGCTTCTGAGCGTGTTGACCTTGCCGATCTTGCGCCGTCTCTGAGCAGTCTTACTCAGGAATAAAATTAGCAATGAAGGCTGTTACATGAAGATCGTAGGTAGCCTTTTCTAGGGAACCTCTTCCGTGGCTTTCTCGTCTCGGCTGAATTTACCTTGTGAGAACCCGTTTTCTTCCTCCGACACGGCTTGGGTTGCATCATTCGCTGCTGTGATTCGGTCTTGGCATAAGGCATCGGCAGTAATGCAGCCCACACGATCTACTTCCTTCGCTTCCTTGGCGTCAGCAGTTTTCTCGAAGAGCCACATTCATGAGCTTTACAGGCAGTAGGCTTCTGTTTCCTCACGGCCTTTCCATTTCGTGTTCTCTTTTTTCCCACTTGTTAATGTGGCTGTGATTTGATTCTTGCGGTAACATGAAGGGATTACATTGAGGACAACCTCACAGTGGACATTGCCAACTTCGGTGAGTAGTCATTCTTGTTATCTTCTTCAATGTATCCTCATTTTTCTAAGGCATCGCGCCATTTAATCATAAAAGTCTCTTCGCCCATATACACTCGAGTAGCTGCTTTCATGTTAGGTTGACGGCCATTGGAAGTTGATGAGGACTCTGAAAGCAATAAATAGGTCTATAGATGTTCAGATCGTTCTTCATTGGTGGTCTTCCGTGTTGTATTCTCTCTAATGAGAACGTTGGTTTGTCTGCGTCCAGCACATTGTTCTATATGTCGTGGAGTTGAGCCGTTAACATTCCGTGTGACAATATCGCAACCAATAAAACATTGGCTACATGGTTGCGCCATAGGCGAACTTTCGCGTCCACTTGAAATTTTGTTCTAATTGTTTGCTTTATCCTCTCTAAATGAGCCTGCCAAGCCTTTAGCGCATCTTTAATCTTATATTCAGCTTTCACTTTTGCGGGAATATTCTCACGCACATAAATGTTGGCTTCCTCTATTTCGGCTTCTAAGTGGCTGATATCGACCATGTCTTCTATTTTTTATCAATTCTTTCCGGACGCTTAAAGAGGTAGGTCAAAACGTAGTGAACATTCTGCAGTTCACTAACTTAAGGGCGGTCCAGATGCAGTAGACTTTAGATGCTGGCGATGGCTCCCATGACTGTCTTTTGTACTTGACTACGCCTTTCGATTCGGGCCTCCATTATCCGGCCAAGTGTCGGAAAACGTAGAAAATCACTGGCTGGCAACTCACCGAAGACATGTTGGCATCTCCGTCCTATTCGTCACAAAGCATCCCATGATGAAGCTCTGAGCACCGTTGACATGTCACGCTCCATGGTTTGGGTAAATGCAGGGTTAGAATTCGCACATGAATCAACCCACCAGCGGCTTCAACAAAAGTCCTGCATGATGCAGATGCGGTCGAGAAGTTGTGAAAGTCCGCTCTGTTTTACCTCGATAGACCCCATCTCCCGGATTTTATGGCACCAAACTACGTAGATGACAGAGAGACTGGCGTGTGCTCGGTAAAAGTTTATTGATGGAACGCCACTTCTTCCTTCTTTTCTAGCGGCTCTGATTCAGCACGCGTCACAGGCGCACTGCGTCGCATTGTCCTATTCAGTTTTTATCGCACCTTTCTAAAACATCTTAAAAGTGCAGTGGGGCGATAGGAGGGTGTCCAGAGGTGATTTGCCTGGTATGAGGAGGGGCACAAGGCGGCTGCACTTCCACGAAGGAGGAACCAAACCGTTGCTCCACGAGTCATTGCATACAGCAAGAAGGGCATGCCGAGCTGTTTTTTCTCGGTTAGCAAGGGCCATGTAAATGACTCCATCGGGTCCAGGAGATGAGTGCATGCCTGCTGCCAATGCTCCCTGAAGCTCCTCTAGGGAAAACATAATGGGATGAACATTATGTTTTCCAGCATATGAGTGTCTGCATGCTGCCAATGCTCCCTGAAGCTCCTCTAAGGAAAACATAATGTCCATCGCAGTGCCTCTTGACATCGGCGGGTTTCGCAGGTCACTCATGATGATACCGGACCCCTTGTTGGCAACCCTGACGTAGAATTATTCTGCTACATAGATTTCATGTCGGCTTTCGTAGGGAGCAAGGCATTTGAACGGGCGATGTTGTTGTGGCAATTATTGTAGGCCACAAAGTCTTCTCCCTGTTTGCGAAAAAGGTTTCAGGGGATCGAGCGACTCGCATAATGACTTCCATCGTAGCGACTGTAGCATATTTAATCGACACTGAATCTTCTTTTGTAGACGACTGGCCTCCATCAAGTTGCAGATGAATTTCGTGCTCCTCTAACATCGTTCAGCGTGACGACAGATTGCTTGAAGTCCCTCCAACTTCACTTCATATTCGCAAAAAATTGACAAAGGTTCACAACTAAACGTTGCGTCTTGAATAGTGGCTCTTATTACATCTTCCAAGCTTTCAAGAGAACCGTCTTGGTTTCTCTCGCAGCGCTTCTCTGTGGATGACCTGTAAATTGACCAGTCGATCAATGAAGAGGAACCGATCTGCGACTTGCTCAGCCCCTTATTCTTTATATCGGTGGGGATGTGCGACTACCATAAGTTTAATTGTCCGGAAACAACTGCCCCTTGGTACTTAGGCTACTTGACACAAAAGTTATGTCGAGACAGCTGCCATGTATTCGAACCCTTTATAATAAAGGAGAGCCGTCATTGAAACAGTATAGTTTGGGGTCAGATGCAAATGAGGACACATGTCTTCCCGTCGGTCCATCTTTTGGCTTCCCCACAGCGGTTGATCAACGTTAAAAGCACCAGTAATAATCCAAGACTCAGGTGTCGCTCATTCTAGTGGCTAAGGTACTCGGCTACTGACCCGCAGGTCGCGGGATCAAATCCCTAGTGTGGCGGCTGCATTTCCGATGGAGGCGGAAATGTTGTAGGCCCGTGTGCTCAGATTTGGGTGCACGTTAAGGAACCCCTGGTGGTCGAAATTTCAGGAGCCCTCTACTACGGCATCTCTCATAATCATATGGTGGTTTTGGGATTTTAAACCACACATATCAATCGATCAGGTGTTGCTGATATAGTGGCACTTAGTTTTGCACGGTTAAAGTGGTCTGAACGTGAATTATATACTGCTACAAGCGTGAAATTCGCATTCTACGCTCAACTGTTAGGCACACGTATTGGTTGCTGTCATCTGGTGTTACTGGATGCTCATTGTGTGTGAGTTCACAACTGATGTAAACAATGACCTTAATGTTTTCGTTACAGGTTGCAGATCTGCAAGCTTTGTATTTAGATAGTCGTATAGCACAGTGAAGGTGTGATTCACAGACGACAATAATTCGAAAGTGACTCTTCAATATAAAACGCCGAAAATCTGAGATGCGGGGTTTACGGCCTCGGACATTCCATTTGAAAATTGATGCCTCTTTCACTTGTTTACGGAAAGCCTTCAAAAAGATAGCCATGGGGCTTCTCTACACTTGATAGCATAGAATTCGAAGCGTGCAGCATTTGGAGAGCGCTGTGAGCAGCCGAAGTCTGATTAATATTAAGGAGTACTCAAACGGGGTTCATGAGAGTTTTAATCACGTCTATTACTTCGTTATCTTGACTGCCACGACTTACTCGCTCAGCAGTGCCTCACAGCGGACGATGCTGCGGCTCTACTGGCTGTGTCATTGACGGTAGCGCTGGCCACCTGTCAAGATCAATCATTCTTGCGTCTTTCTGAGGATGCTTGTTGTTGGCACTTGTTGGTGCTTGTGGTGGTTAGTGCGTGATATGGGGTAGCGGTGTATCTTTGGCCTTGGCTCAATGTGTTCTAGAACTTGTCCTGTGGCGCAAACGCTGACGTCGCACAGCCTTCCTGTGGGTGGAACCGTCTCTGGGTATCTTTCTCAACACTTGCATCTTCTTCTCTACATCTGGGCACTTCTTTGAAGACGCATGGTGAGGACCTTAGCCATTGCCACGCTTGGCAAGCTTGTGTGTTGTGTGACTCCGAGCATCGGGAGTACACAGCAGAACTTGTGCAAACAGCGCTCACGTGTCCCATTTTACAGCAGTTCTGACACTGAAGAGGTCTCGGCATGAACGGCCACACTGTGTTGAAAATTACCTACTATTACTTGAGATAGAAGACTGTCATCCTTGAAAACAAGTTTTGCGCATCGTGAGGTCCCGGGACGGCTGGCTTGTAAGATGATAGCAACTTTTCATTTTTTCATCTTCATTTTCATTTATTTCGTCCTTAAAGGCCCGAAGGCATTGCATAAGGGGGGACAAGTAACAAGATAGGGTACAATGTTCAACAGGAAAAAAAGTAAATAAATAAATAAATAAAAGCAAATAAGTTTACACAGGAGACAGGAATCAGAAATCACATGAACGAACTAAAATAAGATAAAAAAGAATACACAATGCTTTACATATGTTAAACAATTGCAGAGCAAAACTAAGTACAATTCTAAAACGATTGGCGATAAACACGAAGTAGTTGAGATTATCAGGAGAGGCTTGAAAAAATGTTCGTTCAGTTTTGCGCGGAACGTTTCCCTGATGGCGCATGAAGCGAAGTCATCCGGTAAGGCATTCCAGAGGGCTATTGCATTAGGAAAAAATGAAGTGATAAATGCTGTCTCCGGCCATTTATGCGTGCAATGGGCCTGCTGTGATTTATGCGCGATGAAGTTCCGTGAGCAGATTGGAGCAACTGATATCTTGAGCGTGGATGATAGTAGAAGCGGTGTAGAAGGCATAGACGGGTGATCAAGCGGCGAGATTCAAGAGTTGGAAGAGAAAGAGAGTGTTTTAGCTCGGTAACGCTGGTTTTGTGTGAGTATTGCGAAGATATGAAGCGAGCTGCGCGATTTTGGATGCACTCTAATTTAGTTGTTAGGTAGGCTTGTCAAGGATGCCAGATTGCTGAAGTATATTCAAGTTTAGGTCATACGAAGGTGATGAAAGCTAGTTTTTTTTACGTCGTGGGATGCACACTTCAGGTTGCGTCGAAGGTAGCCGAGTGTACGGGATGCTGTAGAGCAGATGGAATCGATGTGGCTGGTCCAGGACAGGGATGAAGTCAAGTGGACGCCAAGATATTTGTAGCATGATACGGAAGCTATGGGCACAGCTTTAATAGATTATATGTTGGCAAGTACGGCACGCTTACGGGTAAATGATAATGATTTGCACTTATCTATGTTTATGGGCATGAGCCATTTATTGCACCATGAAGCAATTGAGTCGAGGTCGCGTTGTAGCTTATTAGCATCGGCAGGGCTATTGATGACGGTGTAGATGACGCAATCGTCAGCGAAAAGTCGGATAGTAGATTTAATGTTAGCCTGCAAGTCATTAATGTAGATGAGGAACAGAAGGGGCGATAAACCGGCACCTTGGGGCACGCCGGATGTTACCTTAGCAAGTGCTTATTGACAGTCATTAGCTGACGTGAACTGCATGCATCCCGTCAAGAAGTGCTTAATTCAGCTTAATAAATTCGGAGGAATACAAAGAGAAGTTAGCTCTCGAATCAGGTGATTGTGAGGTACACGGTCGAAGGCTTTTGCAAAATCCAGAAAAAATGGCATCCGTCTGAAGGTCATTATCCATGGAATTAAGTAAGTCGTGCGTAAATTCAGCAAGCTGGGTATCACAGGAAAAATGTTTGCGAAAGCCGTGTTGAAGTGGATGGAAGAAATTAATTGTTTCAAGGTGGCTCATGAGACTAGATGCTAAAATGTGCTCAAATAGTTTAGAACAAATGCACGTTAAAGAAAGTGGACGGTAATTAGCTGGGATTGACCGGTTGCCTGACTTAAAGATCGGTAAACTCTGGGCTTTTTTCCACTCGTCGAGAACGGTGCCCAGCTCTAAAGATTGTAAGAAGATTAAAGAAAGTATTAGGCTAGAATAATGAACAGTGTTTTACAAAAGCTTGGTGGTGATACAGTCACAGCCAGCCGATGAAGAAGATTTAACATTACGAATTAAGTTAGAAATTTCATCAGGATTTATGTCGAATGGGGAGAGTTGTCGAGGGGAACTGAAGGGAGAGGGTGAGACGGCGGTGCTATTGGCGGGGTTAAATGTTGATGCAAAGTAGTCATTAGGGACGGATGCGCAATCCTCACTGTTTATCGGTTGACCTCCTGAATCAACAAGTTCGATTTGGTTGCTACTTGACTTTGGTGAAAGCAAACGCCAAAACTTATTAGAATTCGATTTTAGGATAGATAGCAGATTCACTGAGAAGTATTTAGCTTTTGCTTCAGCTACCTCTTTCATGTACTGATCGGCGCACAGGCGATATTTTTCCCAGGCGGCGGTATTGTTGCGTAGTTTCGATGATCGGTATAGGCGTTTTTTTCTGTTGAGTAAGGATTTGAGGCGTTTAGTGAACCACTAATTAAGTGAGTCGGTTTTGATAAGAATAGTAGGAATAAATTTATTTTTGAGACTTATGAGCTTGTTTCTGAACGTACTATTTTGGTAAGAATGCCGGAAGGTTTCGTGAAACTGTGCTAGTCCCATAATTATGGCGTCGTAGTTTCCTCTTTTGTAATCTCTGATCGTTTTAGTTTCGCGTGACTTCTTTATGAGAGGCAAGGATAAGCAAATGTGCAAAACGCTATAATCACTGATACCAGGTAACACCGTTACACTATTTACATCATCAGGGTTCGTGGTTAGTAAAAGATCTAGTGTGCTTGTCCCTCTAGTGGGGCATGATATGACTTGGTGCAAGTTAATGTCTAGAGTAAGGTAGATGAACTGATTGGCTTCGTTTGTTGGGGAGGCGTTTGGAGTGGAGAGGAGGGGCCAGCTGATTGAAGGGTAGTTAAAGTTGCCGAACGAAAAGATGGAGGTGTCGGGAAATTTTTCTTTGACTTTAGTTAAGGCGCGCTCGAGTATTGAACAGAAAGAATTCGGACTGTCGGGAGGCTTGTAGCAGATACCAAATACAGCCGTAACTGTGCGGTTTCGCACACAGATCCATGTTAGTTCGAGGGTGTCGTCGTGGAATAAAAAAGTGGAACACAAGGTATTGCGGACAGCAATGAGAACACCACCCCCTCTCCGGTCCAGCCGGTCACGACGATATATGCTGAAGTTCAGATTAGATCGGAGTATTTCATTATCACTAATGTCAGGATGTAGCCACGTTTCTGTTAAGAGCACGATGTCTGCATCTACGTCTTCGATTAGGCTATGGAGGTGGTCACGTTTGGGGATTACGCTGCGACAATTCGTAAAAGCGATGTTAAAAAGATGGTAAATTAAGGGCCGATAGCGTGGCAAGGTCGTGGACGCCTTCACATGATGTCAATCAGTGGTAACTCTTGCATTTGTAGATGATTCAGTACGTGAAGGCTCAGCAGAGACATTTTGGGTGCATTCTACAACGATATCATTGACACAATCGTAATAGTAAACACGTTTACCTACAAGAAGTTTATCAAGTTTCAGTTTAAAAGCGCATTCCGGGACGTATGTACTCAAGAATCTTGGAGTGGGCCAAGCAAGTGGCGGCAGCAAAATCTTCTCTAATCGCATAATTGGTGTTTTTGAGCTTGGGTCCACAAGATAGAATCCCGTCTTTAGCATTGAAGCT
The DNA here is from genome assembly GCF_043290135.1 of Rhipicephalus microplus. Lineage (NCBI taxonomy): Eukaryota > Metazoa > Arthropoda > Arachnida > Ixodida > Ixodidae > Rhipicephalus > Rhipicephalus microplus. The sequence continues at coordinate 594,909 of NW_027464590.1, forward strand.
CAGAAATTTAACAATAACAGGACGTTTTTTGCTGGCCGTAAAGGTGCCGATACGGTGGGCTCTCTGGATGTTGCTTGAAAGCAGCGGCAAGGAGAGCTGCGTCGAACAAAACGCTTTAACTTTATCTTCCGATTGCTGCCATGTTTCCTTGGGGTCGTCATCAAGACCAAAAAAAGAAGATTATTCCGGCGCATGCGATTGCTTACATCTATGTTAGAAGCTCTAAGCGTGGCGATTTCTTGCTTTAGCTGGCCTGTTTCAGCATTATTTAGGGCGTGGGTGAAAAGGGTTGTTTTGTTTCTAGTGCTGTAACGAGTTGGTCAAAAGATGTCAGACGAATGGATTGTTGATTGCATACTTCTCTAAGCTGGTTTAGTTCAATGCGCCATGCTGCCTGTTCGTTCTCTAGTTGCCTAAAAGTGCTCAAGACATATGGGAGGTCAACAACATCTGAGGGTCCGGGGTTAAGTTCTATGTCGCCGGAAAGCAGTAATATCAAATCAGAAAGCAAAAGACAGGTGAGCATGTCGCAGCACAAATGAAAGTTGACAACGTGTTGAGCGTTACCGGGGCACAACACAAACACGAGAAAACGATCGCTAGAACGATACTGTTTTGAACAGTCGAGGTGACTAACCTGAAAGGTTAACAGAGCGTTGAGAATTGGTGTGGCATGCGGTGTTGTGCACGAATATATTGCGAATATATTGCGAATATATTGCAGGAATACTTGCAGGAATATATTGCGTTCTTTCGGGCCATGTGACCAATGACGTTGAAGCCGGTGGTTGTTGCCATGCAAAGCGGGATGCAGCCAAAACTGAATTTCCGGGCGGGTTTGTTGGGTTCCAGGGAAGTTAGTAGCTCCAGGATTGAAGCTCACGGACCGGTCCATATACCCGTGGCGGGTTGGAAAACACTAGGGCGTTGGCAGAGAGCCAGGACACCATCGCCTGAAAGGTTAAAAGAGCGTTAAACATCATGTGGCATGCGGTGTGGTGCCCCGAGCAGACGGCGTCACTTGCAGGAATATATTGCGTTCTTTCGGGCCATGTGACCGATTACGTTGAAGCCGGTGGTTGTTGCCATGCAAAGCGGGATGCAGCCAAAACTGGATTTCCGGGCGGGTTTGGTGGGTTCCAGAGAAGTTCGTAGCTTCAGGATTGAAGCTCACGGACCGGTCCAGGTATCCGTGGTGGGTTGGGAAACACTGGGGCGTTGGCAGAGAGCCAGGACACCATCGCCTGAAAGGTTAACAGAGCGTTTAGCATCGTGTGGCATGCGGTGTTGTGCCCCCTGGTTTGATTAGAGTGGGAAAATCAATGTCGCTGATAGAAGTGTTGACGTCGTATATAACACCTTCCCTTGAGTCCTTGCCGTTTGGTATGTGAAGAACGTACGTTGATGTTCCCCAGCATATTGACTTTCTTCAATACGCCGAGAGTGGGTCTCAGCAATGTTGCGTTCACGCATACAGACGTTGTATTGAGCCTCGATACACAATCTTTCACCGCCGTGCCGCAAAAAAACAAAGAGTGAAGACAGCAAGCAAGATGCTGCCGCGTCACGTCATGATCCCGTTTTGCAGTCTCTCTTGGCTCACGCCCTTTTTGTGTTGCGCATGTATTTTCTGACTTGGCACGCACACACGCATAACAACCGCATCGCCGCACTGAGGCAGCATAGGTGTCTTCGAAGCGACTACGTCCATAAAGTAACACCCATTGTCGCTCACCAAAGACACATCTGTCCGCTCAGCAAATCAAGGTACAGTGTCCTTGGGACCGACCACTAAGGTGTAGTCAATTTTGTCCAGCAGAAACAATACTGCAGCTCGATCGCCATGCTGTGGCACAGCTTGGCCAAGTGTAAAATAAAGACAGCGTCACTTTTGCCAGGGCGCATTCTAGGCAAACTAAAGGAAGAGACCGAATAGGTGAGAACAAGAACAGCCAGCCTGCAGCAAAGACATTGTGTCTTACTTCTCGTTCCTTACACTAGAAATGATCAAAAATTAGTTAAAAGAAACAACTTTCAATCAACATAATTAACGAGAATAATCAAGAGTTAATCCTAATATTTGAAAGAATTTCCTAAAAACGCCTTAAAAGCATGTGACAAAGGCCTACGCCACTTGAGAGAAGCCACCACCACCTCACAAGGCATGCGATTCCTCTTCCCACCGCCCATCTCTAGAGCCCCATCAGCCAGCTACGTGTAGCTAGCCCATATGAAAAGCCCGAGCAGATGGCTCAAAAACGAACCTTTGGTCTACAAGTGCGACAAGCCAAACAACAAAAGCCAGAGCCTTCCAAAAAATAAGGTGCCGAGAGCAGTTGTAAAAAGTAAGAAACAACAGAACCCCGGCATTGTCAACACTCGGACCAATGCTGCTCGCATCGTAGTCAGGCCAATCTTCACCTCTGCGTAAAGCAAGACGAAGTGAATCGACAAACTAAACCAGCTGCTGCACGTGTTAAGGCGCTAAGGCGGCTGCCACGCAAAGACAAAGGCGCCTCAATAACCACGCCACCTGCTTCTTCACAACCACATTTTAACGCAGTTTTATTGTCAATGCGGGCTGCCACACAACGTAACAACTCTTGCTACCAACCCACATATACTGCAACTACAAAAATGCTAGCACCAATACTCATAGCAACTAAAGAATAAGAATAGCGCAATGTCAATCGCTGGTAATTGCACTACACACTTCGCGATGTTTTCTGCTAGCGGAGCTGTGGAATTTTTTTAGATGTTTTAGAACGTACATGTGATAGTCTCTGTGCATACCATTAGAATATCAGCTGCGTCTATCAACGATGCAGTGCAAGCAAGGCCGATACTGACAAGCCATTTGTGCCAATTATATTTGTGTTTTCAAATAATAACACTCCGAAACTAAGCATTGTGACATGTATCTGGACCACTGTGAATGCTATTTCCATAATCTTGAATACATAGTGCAAAAAGAAACGTAACATACAAGTGAAGTAAGGATAAAAGAAGCATTAGCAGATAATTGTGTCGGACGAGTTGCTGCGTAGCCTATTTAAATAGTTTAGTCGCTAATTAAGTCACAGATAAGTCAGACCATCACTCACTAAAGATAGGCATGAGCATGCAATGCAGCGCTGGGGTCACGTTAAAGTTCCTTTCATCACAAGCAGCTTGCCCGATGTTAAGGCGTTTTTGCAAGTGGAGCACACCATGAATTAGATGTAGTTTCATCGCTCGTTTTCGGAATCTCGTTCCCAGCCACCATCACGTGATTAACGAGAGAGTGAGAGGGGAGAGGCCATAACTTCTTCCACAGTCACTTACGCAAGCAGGAACGCCCTAGCGCGTGAGCACGTTCTAGCAGTGCTTGGTCCAGGTGTTATGCATGCGCAGTAAGTATAGTTACGCACACAGGATGGAGCTTTGATATAAGCTGCTTTGCATCTAAAGAAAACTGCCCGAACACAGAACAGGGTGCTAATATCTGGCGTTATATTCTGTCCTCTTGTTGTTTCCCTTCATTTTCAATTCGCTGGATGATTCTTTTGTTAAAATTGAATAGATTTCTGAAAAACACCAGTAGGTGAAGATACACAAAAATTTCGTACTTGATGCGAGTAAATAATTAGAATACTGTTGCAGACAAAAAAAAGAAGCACCCGAACGACGATAGAGGATTGGAGAGCTGTCGCGAAGATCACATAAACTTAAAGGTTTCCAGGTATTCGCTTGACCATTGCTTCATTGTCTGAATAAGAGTGGCCTGACGCGATGCTGTACCGACCTAATGTTTGTACAACCGTAAACTGTTTGCTTATCTGCTGGTGACAATATTTCTCATTGCACAGCCATATTGTAAGTGGTGGTCGTTCAAGTTTCCACTTAATCGGCAGAGTATTTTCTTGCGTGTATCCACAATACAAGATATCATGTGAGTGGGGATTTTTATGAATTTCGTGTAATGGATTGTACCGGTATCAGCTGCACATTTTCTGAAGTGTAGCTTTCATTAGAAGGAAAACCCATGAACATGCCAATACTGGAAACTTGTGTCTCTCTACAATAACAAAAAAAACTATTTTCATGGCATTTTTTGTATCTTAACAAGGCATTTCACGAATTTCTGTGTAGCTTATGTCTGTGTGCAATACAAAAGCAGCTCCAAGTCCTAACATAAATAATATATAATCCAACGATGAATGACGTTGTTAATTCCAAACGCAAAATGAACTTACTTCAATACCTTTTTAAGTGAATTGAAGGCGGCGCAATTAGCTATAGGGCAGCTACAGTGGCATAATTTAGCATAAGCTCATGCTAAGTTAAACATCGTACACTCAATCTGTATTGTTAGTATAAAATTTACAGGAACTTTTATTTTGCAGCGCACGCGACATTACCCGCATCGGACAACTCTTACTTACTCTTACTCTATATCGCATGATACTTATTGCGATAACACAGGCAGAGGACAATGACACAAGCTTGTTTCAGAATGTATAAAAGGCGGCGTGCAGGAGTGCTGTCTCGCTAGTAGTATTCAAATTCACCATGCAGCCGCCGGCAGTGTATGTGCTGCTCGGGCGTAAAATTGTTGCAACAGCGTGGCAAACACCTGGAGCTTAGGCGAACTGAAGGAGGGGCAGCTCGAGAAGATCCTTATGGGACGATTGCTCCAAAATGCATAAACCTCTGGTGAAGCGTTTGCTACACTATTCGTCCCCTGATGCCAATCTTTCTAACGTATATTCCTTGCGTCAGTTGTTCCTTGCTGCCTTGTTACGTCGATAAAGCATGCAGCTCTGCTAAAGTAAGAAAGGAAAATAACTGCGTTCAGCGTCAAGCCGAAAATTCAAAATGCAGCTGTTGACACGTGGCACTAATACGTGTATGTTTGAGGAAAGCTTTCTTCCGCTATCCTAGCATTTTTGCCATCTCTGCTGTCTTGAAATGATTTTGTATATTGATTGATGTATTAGAGAATACCAAACAAACGTTATTTTGCCAAACGTTAATGCTGAATGCAAATGCTAGCGAAAGGTCTTCTATGTGCCTGTTATTGTGGGTAATTGGGAATTCCAGTATGCGCAAC